>NC_080170.1:84178111-84824361 GCF_950295315.1 Erinaceus europaeus | reverse complement strand
TATGTGAAGAAAGTCATTTATGATGACGTAGCTCAACAACCACAATTCTGCTGTAAAAATCAGTTCCACTTACCTAGAAAAAAAAGAAAAAAATAATAGAATTCTCTAAAAGTTGTATTTTCCCCTTACTTTTCTTTTGCTTCCTTTTCACCTACTATTCAATTTTAAGAAAAGACCTTTATGAGAATTTCAGTATCAGCAGCAAAGATCACATGGATATAATGGGGAAAATAGTGTTCTATCCTTGCCATGGAGAATAACAAGGTCCACTCCTCTTTTCACATCTTATGCTACAGGGGTCTCAGCTTGGAGACATGAAAGGATATCTAATTTATTTTTTATGGAAACGTATGAATCATTGCCTTGTAGGCTAGAGTCCCAATCTTGGTTTTCCTTGCCTTAAAATCTTTGCACATTATACCCCTTCTTCAACATTGTCTACACTCTTATTCAGTGTGTACACACACACACACACACACACACACACACACACACACACACACAAACCTCTATCTGGTTATCTCAACTTTTAACATTATGTTTAGAGATAAGACGTGTTCAGGGTAGTATGACCGTAGACTCCGACAACATTGTCTAGAAACAGCATCCTTTAAGAATAATTCACACACTTTCATGGTTGAGTTAAATATATCTGCTATGGACTTAGCTCTCAGTATTAACTGTTAAAGCCATGGTTACAACTCTGATGCCCTCTTACATGCTACCTGCTAGAAAATAAGCTTCCTGAGAATAGAGTCTGCATTATATTACTTATTCTATCCATAGTTTCTAGAGGATGATGTGTAATTCAGCATCATTCAGTAAGTATGTTGGTGAAAGAAAAATGAACTAGTTAATAATCAAACAAAACCCACATTGCAGCAAAAGAAAAAGAGAGAGGTACTTCTAGAATGACTTTCAAATCTAGGTTGAAAGAGAAAGGCCTGCTTTTGACTGATCTTCTTGGGTTAGGAAAACATTACAAATAAATATGGAAGATTGTGTCTAAAATAATAAGCATTTCAGAGAGTCAAAATATAGTATCTGGTGACAGGTGACATGGCAATCTAGAGGAAATAGTGGTACTACTCAACAGTGTTCAGGTCATGTTTCTGCCAATGATCCCGTACACTTGAACTCACTCCCTACTCCTTAATTGCCTGGAAAATGAAAGGAGACTAGAGATAACACGGTGCTGCTTTACTATCTAAGGAGCTCCCCTGCTGCTTTCCATGGTGTTCCAATTATAGGGCCAGAACTCAAACCCAGGCCTACGCCTACCCAGGTGATAAAGCAAATGTTCTATTGGGTGAGTTTTCTCCCACCCAGGCCTTTGGGTTTTTCTTACAATAACTTGTCCAAGAAAAAAAAAAAAAAAACTAGCTTATTCAAATGCAAATAATAAAATTTGAATACATAATTAACAGGCAAGACTTTATGTATTAATTTTTAAAAAGCAATAATCTCTAATATGTGAAGAAAATAAACTAGATAAAATTTGCTCCAAAAAACAGTATGCAACATGGCAAAATGAATTTTAACTCACATGAGAAGAAATGTGGCCAATAAAAAATAGGCATGTTAGGGTTGGGAGGAGATATCATAATGGTTATGCAAAAAGACTTTCATGCCTGAGTCTCTTAAGTCCCCAGGTTCACTACTCATACTATCAGAAGATAGAATGAAGCAGTATTATGGTAAAATGAATACACAAATTCTGAAAGGTAGGTAGTTATCTAGAGGTAGTTGTTAGTAAAATAGGAATGATGAATATAAGACCTGGTAATGGTAAAACTTTTCTGTTTCTTTATTGAGGGGATTAATGGTTTACAGTCAATAGGAAAAGACAGTAATTTGTACATGTGCAACATTTCTCAGTTTTCCACATAACAATATGATATCCATAACAATATGATAGGTAGTCCTCCTCTGGTAAACTTTCTAAAGGAATATAAAAAAGAAGAAATAATGATTTCAGAAATCAACACTACATTAAACCTTCCCTCTCTGTATTCCCCAACTCTTTTACAGAAAGAGAAGAGAGAAAGAAAAAAAATCAAGAAAGAAATAGAAAGAAAATAGAAAAAAAAAAGGTTCATTGATAAACCATATGGAGGAGGCCTTGACTTCACCTTATTTATTTATTTATTTATCCCCTTTTGTTGTCCTTGTTGTTTTATTGTTGTAGTTATTATTGTTGTTGTTATTAATGCCATTGTTGTTAGTTTTTTGTGTGTTCAAAGACTCTTGCTGTTTAGTTTATATGTGTTACCAAATAGCCAGCATTTATCTGAAAGACAACTATTAAATGGTTTTATCCCTATGTAGAACATATAGAACTGAAATACATGAACTTGAAAAAAAAAAAAAGTAATCAAACTGTCTCTGAGCTGCAGTGAAAACTACAGTGGTTATCCAGGAGAAAGGACAGATCAGAGGGCAAGGAGTTATGGTGATGGTGAAGGTATGGAACACACTACTTTAATCTTATGATCTTATAAATTATTGTTATATCATTAATAAAATAATAATAATAATAACAATAAGTGAATAAACTGTTTGACATGTCTGCATCATAAGGTTTCAATTTATTTTGAAATAAAGACACAAATTAATTAGTCATCTGAAGCCCCAAAAATTCTTCTCCAACTACACCCAAGATGGCATCATATGTCAGGGCTGACTGGTAGCACACCTGGTTGAGCACCCACCTACAGTCAGCAAGAACCCTGGTTTAAGCCCACAGCCCCACTGGTAGGGGGAAATCTTCACAAGTGCTGAATCAGGGCTGCAAGTGTCTTTCTGTCTCTCTTCCTCTCTTTATTCCCTTTCCCTTCAAGTTTTGGCTGCCTCTAACCAACAAATAAATGAAAATAAAAAATATAACTACAGTATAGCATGAAAAGCAGAAAACATGACTATATGTCAAAAGAAACAATAAGTCAATATTCACTGTATGTTTTTAATTTTAATTATGTTTTTATCTATTTATTGAATAGAGACAGAGAGAAATTGAGAGGGAAGAGGAGGAAGAAAGGGAAAGAGAAAGAGTGACACCTGCAGCCTTGCTTCACCATTTGTGAAGCTTTCCCCCTACATTTGGTGACCAGGGATTTCTAGCTGGGTCTTTGTGCACTGTAATGTTTGGGCCTAACCAGGTGCTTCATCACCTGGCCCCAACATTGTATTATTTTTAAAGATATTTATTCTTTATTGAATAATTACAAATTAAAGGCTTAGTATAAATCTGAGTCACTGTACTATTCACTTGGGATACATTTCTGTGGTCAAAATAAGGTTCTTTTTCTTTTTTCTTTTCTTTCTTTTTCTTTTTTTTTTTCTTTCTTTTTTTTTTTTTTTTTTTTGCTTTGTGCCTCCAGAGTTATCGCTGGGGTTCTGTGCCTCCACTACAAATCCACATTTTTTTCCCTTTGTTGCCCTTGTTTCTTTTATCGTTGTTATTATTGTTGTTGTTATTGCTGCCAATGTTGTTGGATAGGACAGAGAGAAATGGAGAGAGATGGGGAAGACAGAGAGGGGGAGAGAAAGGTAGACACCTGCAGACCTTGTAAAGCCGCTTGTAAAGCAACCCCCCGCTGCAGATGGGGAGCCAGGGAGTCCAACCTGGATTTTATGCCTGTCCTTGGGCTCCAAACCCTGTGCACTTAACCCTCTGTGCTATCACCCGGCCCTAGGCTATCTCATATTTAAAAAAAAAAAAAAAGTTCATGTATAGTGGGAAGAAAATGTAATATGGAATGATTCAAATGTATAGTAAATTCAACTCTAAAAACAGGAAAAGGGTATAACCCTCTGTGCTATCACCCGGCCCTAGGCTATCTCATATTAAAAAAAAAAAAAGTTCATGTATAGTGGGAAGAAAATGTAATATGGAATGATTCAAATGTATAGTAAATTCAACTCTAAAAACAGGAAAAGGGTATTGATAGATAAATCGTCCACAATGCAGCTACAAGGCTAGATTCAAATCAGAATGTTCAGTTAGGACTGTCCAAATAAAGACCAAGGAGTGGTACACTTGCTTGAGCACACACATTAAATGGTTCAAGACCCTGGCCCCACTTGTAGGAGGGAAGCTTTACAAGGAATGCAACAGTGCTGCAGACAGTGTCTTTTTCTTTCCATATCTATCTCCCCAACTCTCTTAATTTCTCTCGGTTCCATCAAATAAGAGAAATAAAAATAAATAATTTATTTTAAAAAAGAAATGTTCAAATAAACAACCAGAGGAAATATATCTGATGTATGCACAGAGAGAAAAAGCGTAAGTGATACAAAGAGAATGAAAAACAAAATATCCTGTTTTGGTTAAAAGAAATGGTCCAGGAGGTGGCGCAGTGGTAAAGCTTTGGACTCTCAAGCATGAGTTCCTGAGTTCGATCCCTGGCAGCACATGTGCCAGAGTCAAGTCTGGTTCTTTCTCTCTCCTCCTGCCTTTCTCATGAATAAATAAAATCTTAAAAATATTTTTAAAAAGCACAAGCTTATAATATAAAAAAAGAAATGCCCAATGTATTTTTCAAAAATGATTGAGGAGCGGAGATTCTTTACTTTCTTATCTAATAATATGTCTGCATGGCTCTGTGAGTTTTGTTGTTAAGAGAGAAAACTTAGAGGAAGGAACATCCGAATAACACAGGATTTGTTAAACCATAATCAGAAGGTCTGCATTTAGTATAATAGCAGCAGGGATCCAGGGATATGGATTAAAGGGGAAACCTGAATCAGATAGGCGTTTGAGGCGTACTGTAGAAACTTGAAGCAAATGAAGATAAATCTCCATCCAGATGGATGCAGGGAATGCATGAGATGCTACGTAAGGTTAACCAGATCTGTTATTTCTGCAATAGCCAGGACAGTGGACAAGGTGAAGGAAAGGCACAGATTGATTTGATGATAAAATTGACTTAAAGTACTACTAAAATTATAAATATATATATATTTCTGTATGAGGAGTAGGTATAACACATTTGTAGACAATATTCAAAAGGATTAGAAAAAGAACTGGCCTGGTTTTAGAAAGCAATGTCAGAGCACAGCTCTTAAACAGCATATCATAATTGGTTTGTAGTGCCATTTAGTAATGCCAAGACAATTCATTATTAGAAGCAAGAACAAGCAGGTGTTCCCATTAGAGCTTGCTCTAATAAACACACACGCTCACACCCAACAACCAACTTAGGGCACAATTATACTTGCTGAAGCACTCAAAAGGATCCGTTCACAAAACCTGCAGCAGAGATGCATTTTTCATTTACGAATGGAAACTAATACAAAATAAAAATGAAAAATTGCTCAAGAGATTGGTAATTAAATATACCATCAAGCTTATTCCTCCTCGGCATATCATTTAAATGCACATCAGTCAGTGAACCCTGTACTCTGCCATTGTTTGATGACTTAGATGAAATTAGTGATGTCATCAGTCTCTAGATCAATTAGACTATTGTTTTTCATTAAAGTGATTTATTATTTGTGTACTATCTGATTCCACCTAATTGATTATATGTTGATTGAGACTTAGGGATATACATTGTTCATCTTTGAACTCCTCATAGGGCCTAGCTTAATGCTTGCATGTAATAGGCACTCGAGAATATTACTGAATTTTATGAACTTCATTAGAAATTAAGTGCACTCAGTAGCACAAAGTGATTTATTTCCAATCTAATAGTATTGGTGGTGATTACTTTAGAAGAATGCTAGTATTGGTAAGGTACTTTGTCAACTTTACAGAAAAACATCATTTCTCTTAAGTTGACAAAAGGTAATTTATCAGAAAGAAGTAAGGAGAAAAAGAAGAATGCCAAGAAATAAATTTCCTTGAGCAACAGGCTTAGCAGTGTTACTAATTAATAATATATGCCCAAGCAGGGGTAGATAGCATAATAGTTGTGTAAAGAGATTCTCATGCCTGAGGCTCCGAAGTCCCAGGTTCAATGCCTTATACAACCATAAGCCAGAGCTCATTAGTGCTCTGGTAAAAAAAAAATAATAAAATAAATAAATAAATAAATAAATAAATAAATAAAACCTAACATAAAATATTGAAAGCATTCACACAATCATGCTATTTTGGAGAAACCCTCTTAATTATCTATTATCACTCTTCTCTTCAATTCACAGCAAATTGTTAATAAGAAAAATTTGGAGAGGAAGTTATACATGAGGCAATGTTCTCCAACACCACATACCGTTTGTCATTGTTATTATTATCATTTATTATTAGTGGTAAACCAATTTACTGTTTACTTGATACAAAAGATATTCAGAGTGCCTCCATAGAACCCAAAATGACATTAAAGGATCATAACATGAAAGTTGTGTCCTATCTCTGTTCTATAGCATATTAAACAATTTTACAGCAAGTAGAGTCTGAAAAGTTGTATTATTTCCTGTCCTAAACTCCAAACTCACTAAATCTCTAAGACAGCATTACGAAAAGCCGAGGGCTGGAGAACAAGGAAGATGATCAGAACTCAGTGGCAGAGGTCTGTTCATCTTCCTTGTTACTCCAGAAAGGATTTACACCTTGTCCTTAATGATGGATGCAGGGACTTAAATAGTGTGAGGAAGAAATAATTGTAAGCAATTGTAAACAAAGGCTAAATTTTGACTCTGAAGAGAGCCTCCCAATAAGCTGCAGACTAAAAAAAAAGTATCTGTCATCTTATCCATTGTATTTGACATTTTAAATATTTTTTTTTCTCTTGAGCAAGGACAGATGTGAATAAGACTTAAAAAACTAATAGTTGGTGTTCACACGTATCCATAAACTACTGCAAAATATATACCTGAAAGCAGTAGTACACTAGAGTTTGCAGTGAGTACCTCCCTAACACTTCCTCTCCACTATTCCAAGCTTTGGGTCCATGATTGCTCAACAATTTGCTTGGCTTTGTATGTTAGCTCTCTTTTCAATCACCAGGTTCCAGATGCCATCAGGATGCTGGCCAGGCTTCCCTGGATTGAAGACCCCACCAATGTGTCCCGGAGCTCAACTTCCCCAGAGACACACCCTACTAGGGAAAGAAAGAGGCAGACTGGGAGCATGGACCGACCAGTCAACGCCCATGTTCAGCGGGGAAGCAATTACAGAAGCCAGACCTTCTACCTTCTGCAACCCTCAATGACCCTGGGTTCATGCTCCCAGAGGGATAGAGAATGGGAAAGCTATCGGGGGAGGGGGTGGGATATGGAGATTGGGTGGTGGGAATTGTGTGGAGTTGTACCTCTCCTACCCTGTGGTTTTGTTAATTAATCCTTTCTTAAATAAAAAAAAAAAAATTAAAAAAAAACAAAAAAAAACCCACTATTAGTTGGATGTATTTTGCAACCTCCTGAATGAAAGGAAGATATAGTGAAATAACTTGTAATTAAAATATAATTCTCCAAAAGAAATAAAAGAAAAAAATCCTTTCATTTAAAATTAAATATAATTATTATAGTAATATATATATGTATATATATACATATATATATATATATACACATATATATATATATAGTCTCTCTTTGAGAACAGAGAATGGGAGAGAGAGAAAGGGAGAGAGATACAGAGAGAGATAGACCAGAGCACTGCTTAGCTCTGACTAATGGTGGTTCTGGGGACTAAACACTGAAACTCAAAGTCATAGGCATGGGAGATTTTGCATAACCATTTCTATTTCCAAAGCCTATTATTATATATATAATAACAATTTACAAGGTTTTAAGATCACAGAGGTGCAAGTCCACACCACAACTTCTACAAAATGAATAAAATAGAATAATAAAACAGTTTTTCCTGTGTTCATTTGGAGACTTTATCGATCTCATAACCTAATGAGAGAGCAACCTAACAATAGGGAGGTGTGAAAAAGTAGTAAACATTTTTTATCCAGTTTTCACTATTTCCTTTTATTGTGGTATCCCACTAGATAAAACATTGACATTGTATTTGAATACAATGTTTTATCTAATATTTGAACCAATATTTTACTGGTTGCAGGAAGAAAAAGTAAGCTGACTTAAAAAGGAGTGACTTTTAGGGTTTTTGGCTGTTTTCTGCCTGGTCACCTAAAGAAGTTCAGTGAGTTTCTTTTGACTAGGGTGATATGCTAGGTCTACTTACTGCCTAAGTTGAAATAGAAATAGTGCAGTGATTAGTCTGAAAAACCCATTCACAGCAGTCAGTTTTCTCAACAATATGAAATGTGAAGCGCCAATCTAGGCACCATGCCTATCCAAGACGTTTAATCATTATGGGTAAAAATGAGTATGATTCTTTCTGCTGTTGTTTGGAGAAAGGCATAAAATATATAGGAGTGCCAAGATATTCACAAATTTGTAAATTGTTGCTGAAGTTTTCTGGACTTTCATATAGAATGAACACTAGAAAACAACTTATTACTTATACAATCATACAACATGTGCAGGCATATAAAATAACACATATGTACTACTGCATAGATGTGTATCTAACCCCTAAATAAATGTAACAGAGTAATAATTCCTTAAATTCATGTAGCATTCTACTATTGCAAATGCCTGTGCTTTGGTGACAATATATTAAGAGTTAATGTTTTTACATTGACAGTCTCTGTGTCTTGGTTAGCTTGCTATTTATTATGTATTTAAAATTTTACAAGCAATGCAAAAAATAATTTTCTTAGATATCTGCTAAAATTTTTCCTGTATGCGTTACAATATAAAGGAAAATAACAGGTATACTGAATACCATTTTAGAATGGACATGTGCTGCCCAGAAAATTTCATTAGGATAGTTTTTAAATGAAATGAAATTATTTGACATATATGCTTCTCCTAATAAAAACAAGCATTGACTGCTTGCTCAAACCCCTGCTATAAAAGTAATTTCAGGCTAGGAGTATGAACTTGAGCCAAAGTAGCCCACAAAGATGGCTTTCTTCAGTCAGTTGCTCTAGATTTAGTCTTCTGATAAGAGACTAATACACAGCTCCAATCTGAACCTGCCCTACAGTAATCTTATTTATTTTCAACTAAAAAGGGACTGAAGGAGATTATGTGGCAGGACTGATTACTGATACATTCAAATACCTGCTTATCTCATTTAGAGTTCTAGTCATGAAAGCCCCCATGTTTCCTTTTCTACTTACTAATTTCTTTCAATTTACATTCTGAAAATAGCTATCAGCAAAAGTTCTACTTCATAATTGTATTAGTGGCTGAATTATTAATTGAAGTGAAAACAACAGTTTAATGGGCATAAAAGTCATTTGGATATGAGATAAAATGTTCTAGGCACAGCCTGCCTAGATGCAGACCTAAAGCAAAAGCACTCTGGCAGTTTATTATGCACATTAGTGCAATCAAGTTGGCTCCCTGTTTGCATAAATGCCTCTCTAGGTTTTTTTTTTTTTTTTTTTTGCTTTTCATTGTAAAGCCTCAGTATAATTATTTCCTTACAATTAGTCCCATGCATTACACTACTGCAACACTACCTCTCATTGGCAGTCCCATGTGTTGCTGTGTTGTTGCTTTTCTATCTGAGCTGAGGTAAGTCAGAATCTAGGCAACTTCACCACAGCTTTTTCTCTGACTTGGTTTTCTACTACATTTGTCCTTTGCCTATTTCTTTCCAGGCACACTAGTATCCTAACTGTACTACTAACTCCTCAGTCAATGATACTACAACATATTCACATAAGCTGCTGTCTCTGGTTAAGTTATCTTTCCCTGAGGTATTTGTTATAGAACTTGACTCTCATTTCCTTTAAGCCTTTCCTGAAATGTTTACTTTTCAAAGAAGCTTACCTGTATTAAATCAAATGACAAATTGTATGGCTTCTTATAACCAAAAAACTTAAGTTATTATGTTCCCCTAGTATGTCAAGGAATGTACACATACAGAGAATAAATCAAGAAATAAAGAAATGCACTTTTATTGTCTTATTTTGTTTTATTTTATTTTACTTTTTGATAAAGGCAAATACAGAGAAGGAGATATGAAGGAAGAGAGAGAGGGAGAGTGACACACAACACAGAAGTTTCTTTCAATACAGTGGGGACCAGGATCACATCTGAGTTTCCTGTATGACAAAATAGCACACTATTTAAAGGAAATATGCTTTCTGAGTTATAAAATGTATTTAAATAATCCTTATTTTTGTCATCACTTTAGCTTCACTACTCTAGACAGCCTTTTTCAGGTACAGAACCAGTCAGAGACAGAGAAAGAAAGACATTTAGAAGGTTACATCACTAAAACTTTCTTCAACGCATTGCAGGCCAGAGTCTAACCCAAATCATGCCCATGTAAAAGCAAGAGTACTATCCAAGTGAGCTATCTTGCTGACCAATAAAATGCACTTCAAATCTACCAATCTATGGAATGTTATTCTAAATTACAATACAGAATGACTTTAGTTTTCATTTAAAATTGAGGTTTGTACATCTTCTGCATATTTGGGAGCTACTGTCTTTCCTGATCTAGCTTCCTGGTACTTTTTCCAGCCATGACATCATCTCCCCAGACAATAACTTGTATCCACCTGCATATCAGATTTCAGGCTCAGGGAAAAAAAAAAAAAAGACTAGTATAGCCAAGGCTCTTTGGAATATAACTAAAATATGCCTACTAGCTATATACAAAATGAAGGACCCCCCCCCCCCAATTCTTCATCTGCACTATTCCAGCCTTTAGGCTCATGATTAGTCAACAGTTTGTTTGGCTTTATATGTTAACTCTCTTTTCAGCCACCAAGTTCTAGATGTTACTACAATGCCAGCCAGACTTCCCTGTACAGACAACCCCAGCAATGTGTCCCTATCCTACTAGGTAAAGAGAGAGACAGGCTGGGAGTATGGATCAACCTGTCAACATCCATGTTCAGAGGGGAAGCAATTACAGAAGCTAGAGCTTCAACCTTCTGTATCCCACAATGACCTTGGGTCTATAATCCCAGAAGTTTAAAGAATAGGAAAGCTATCAAGGAAGGGGATGGGGTATGGAGTTCTGGTGGTGGAAACTGTGTGGAGTTGTACCTTTCTTATCCTATGGTTTTGTCAGTGTTTCCTTTTTATAAATAAAAAATAAACTGAGGTTTGTAAAAACTTCTGAACTCTAATTAATATGTGCAGCTGAAAATAATGGAAATATTGTTTAGGCAATGTCACACCAGGTTGAGTGCACATGCCATAATATGAAAAATGTGGCTCAAGCCCCTAGTCCCCAGCTGTAGAGTGGGAAACTTCACAAGTGCTGAAGCAGTGCTGCAGGTCACTTTCTCATTCTCTCTCTTCTCTCCCTCCTTTCTATCCCAGCCTTCCTCTCAATATTTCTCAGTCTTTATAAAAATAATTGAAAAGACAGCTATGCTTATATAAAAGAAAGAAAATAATGGAAACAATAAGGAAAATAATTTTAGTATACAAATAAAATAGAATAAAGTGATTTCAGAAGTGTAGGTATAATATACAGACACAATTAACTTAAGTAAAATGAAGAAGTTTTGTCTTAAAGTAAGTTAGCTATCTCAGACTTAAAGGAAAAAGTATAAAGAGTGTCTAGGGAAAACATTCATGTGTACTCAGATTGGGTAAGATTGAATGCATTTGCTATGCTGATTTAAAATATAAAATCTGAAGAGAAAAATAAGCAAACTGTCATTTAACTTTTGTGAAAACTATAATAGTTGTTAGAGGAGAGGGAGGTGGTCATAAAAACAGTAGTGGTGGTTGCACTAAGTTGTGCACATACATATATAGGTGTGAAATATATATATGGAAACTTATAAGTTTGTAAACCAATGTTAAATCACTAATAAGATTATAGAAAAGGGGTTTACTTTGGCCACCTCTGCTCTAATACCTAACTCCTTTGACTATTTTGAATTCCCACTTCCTTAAGTAGTTCAATTTTTTTTCATTTATTTCTAGCACTTGATAACCTCTTAAATTATTTACTCATTAATTAGTTATATTTACCCATTACTATTATTATTAGTAGAGACAGAGAGGTTCAGAGCAGAAAGACTGAAAGGGCACAAAAGCTTTCTTTAATGTGGTTGGAACTGGACTTGAACCATGGCAAAGTAGCACACTACCCAAGTAAGCAATTTACCAGCCTTCCTCATTAAACTTTAAATGTACACAAATAAATAAATGCACATAAATGTATGCTCATGTATATGTAGTTTGTATATTGCATATGTATATATGCACATGTAGATATAAATGTAAGTCATATATTATGTATATGTGTGATTGTGCATGCATGTTCCAATAAATTCTGTTAATTGAATGTATAAGGCAGCAAATCTCTTAGTGAATTCGCTACTTCCTTCTTTTATTTATTTATTTTTTTTAGTATAGTTTATTATTCACCATCTTCTAAAACATGTTTGTTCCTGCTGGCACCAAACACTTGTCTTACTTTGCTGACCCTGACTTTTATTCTCTCACATTGTTAGTATTGTTAGCTCTGCCTTCTTTCTTTATTATTAATCAAGCCTTCAAATATCACTGTCAGTGACTATAGCAAAAAGGATTTATCACTGACAGAAAACAAGATTAAGTCTTGGATGTGCAGAATTGAAGGAAGTCCAAGTACTATCTTTTCTGATCTCATTAACCATCAACCAATCAATGGAAATCTTTTCTCACTGACCTAGCATTCTAATACACAAACTAGACACCATCGAAGATTAATCCTTTCTCTTACATACAAACCATGTAATTTAGTAATAGCCACTCAACCACCATTGACCTGCTAATTAATCCATAGGTTTTTGTTGTGCCTTTAATCATTTCCACTGATAACTGAGTCACTTTAGAAATACTCATTCTCTGTGCAGACTCACCAACCAAATGCTACTAGAGTCTATAGTAATAAAACACTGAAATATATTGACTCCCTGCCAACTTGCTCTCTTTCTTTGCTTTGCTTTTGTAGGTGTCAGCTAGTTCTGCTATGCAGACTGAATACTGAAAAGGGGGAATCAGCAGCTAGTAAACAAGTAGTCTGTGTCACAGGTAAGGGTAGAAAAGGATTTGTCATCTGGATCAAGAAACAAGTTGGTCCTGCTCTTTCCAAATTGAAGTTCTACCTGTCCCCCTGACTTCTCACCAGTGATTTCAAGTCAGCTTGAAAATAGCTGGTTGAAAGCTCACTCAAAGTTCCTTTTTTTTTTTTTTTTGAGAACACATAATGATTCTTTACCTCCCAACACCAAGTTTTCTCATGGTGTCATAACTTCAGGTAGTAATTCACAATGTGTTTACTGATAATGTTATTAATGTAGTGATCCTACATGAATTCCATCTTTTGATTTGAAAGGTGATTTTTTGGTCTTTAATTCTTTTTTTTGTCTCCTATGATATCCCTTTACTGGTTATCTTTGGGAATGTCACTTCACCTCTCTGAGACTTAGTAGCCAAAATGTAAAGAATTAAGCATTTATCTGCCTTACAGAGATGTTAGTGAGTCTGGGTTGTGGATGCATCTGGTCAAGTGCACATATTACCATATGCAAGGATTAGGCTTCAAACCCATTCCCCACCTGCAGGGGGCTGCTTCATGAGTGGTGAAGCAAGTATGCAAATTTATATCCTTTATTTTCCTTCTTATCTCCCTCTCCTCTCTCAATTTCTCTATTACCTATCCAATGAAATAAAAAGAAAGGGGGAAAAAAGGAGGTGTTCGTAAGTTCATATTTTATTTCACAAATTGATAGTCACACCAATTACTATGATATATTCAGGAAAATTATGTAGACCATTATTTCTTTTTTAATAGTTTATTTATTTATTGATGAGAAACATAGGAGAGAGAGAAAGAACCAGACATCACTCTGACACATGTGCTGCCGGGGATTGAACTCAGGACATCATGCTTGAGAGTCTAATGCCTTTACCACTGCACCACTTCCCGGACCACAAGACCATTATGTTTTTTCCATGTTGGAATGTAAGAAAAACAGAGATATAAAATGATACAGTTACTCTATACTTCTAATCACAGCAGTCAAAATGAGTGGCTCTATCAGATCAGGCTTGTATCATTAACAAACACACTAGAGAAAACTGTGCTAAATGCATAGTCTTTCTTCACTGGAATTGCTTTGACACACATTTAGGTTTTACAATAACTTAGTGAGACCATCTGAAAGTGCCGCTAGAAATTTTAGGTGTGGTTGCAATGAAACACTGCTACTAAGGTAAGTTCTACCTAGCTGGAGGTCACCTGAGGTTCTCCTCATGCAAACAGAGTCTTCATCAAGAATAAGTTGGGAGGGGAAGAGGTAGGTAGCATAATGGTTTTCTGGAGATTCTTTTTTTTTTTCCTTAACACTCCATAGTCTCAGGTTCAATCCTCTTTGACAAAGATGCCCACACTATTAAATGGGGAAAGGAGAGTCTCTTCAACAAATGGTGTTGGAAAAAGTAGGTTGAAACATACAGAAGAATGAAACTGAACCACTACATTTCACCACACACAAAAGTAAATTGCAAATGGGTGAAGGATTTAGGACTCTCTAGGCTTCTTAAACTTTTATGTCCTTTATGTTGTTTAGAGTTGGGAAGTTCTCAGCTAATATATCCTATAGAATACTTTCTTCCCCTTCCTCTCTTTCCCCTTTGGTGAATATTCTGTACATGTCCTCTCCCCATTTTTGGATTGGGTTCTTTCTGTTGTTGTTGCCTTGCATGTAAAAAATCTTCTCCCATTCTGGGATGGGTTTCCTTGTTCGTGTGATAGTTTCTTTGGCTATGCAGAAGATTTTCAATTTGATGTAGTCCCATTGATTTGTTTCTGCTTTAGTCTTCCTTGCAATTGGTTGGCATCATCAAAGATATCCTTGAGGTTTAGGTGGGAAAATGTTCCACCAATGATTCCCTCTAAGTATTTGATCATTTCTGGTCTAATATCTAGGTCCCTGATCCATTTGGAGTTGATTTTTGTTTCTGGGTAGATACGGTGGTTCAGTTTCATTCTTCTGCATATTTCAACCCAGTTTTTCCAGCACCATTTATTGAAGAGGGCTTTCTTTCTCCATTTAATCACTTGGGTCCCCTTATCAAAGATTAGATGTCCATAGGTATGGGGGGTTTATTTCTGGGATTCAATTCTGTTCCATTGCATGATGCCAACCAGACTTTCCCTGGGCAGAAACCCCACCAATATGTCCTGGACCTCCAATTCCCCAGAGACCTTTCCCAATAGGGAAAGAGAGAGGCAGGCTGGGAATATGGATAGATCTGTCAATGCCCATGTTCAGAGGGGAAGCAATTACAGAAGCCAGACCTTCAACCTCCTGCATCCCACAACGACCTTGGGTCCATACTCATAGAGGGTTAAAAAATAGGAAAGCTGTGTAAAGCACAAGGACTGGTGTAAGGATCCCGGTTCGAACCCCCGGCTCCCCACCTGCAGGGGAGTCGCTTCACAGGCGGTGAAGCAGGTCTGCAGGTGTCTATCTTTCTCTCCCCCTCTCTGTCTTCCCCTCCTCTCTCCATTTCTCTCTGTCCTATCCAACAACGAACAACATCAACAATGGCAATAATAATAACCACAACGAGGCTACAACAAGGGCAACAAAAAGGGGGAAAAATGGCCTCTAGGAGTGGTGGATTCATGGTGCAGGCACCAAGCCCAGCAATAACCCTGGAGGAAAAAAAAAATAGGAAAGCTATCAAGGGAGGGGATGAGATACAGAGTTTTGGTGGTGGGAATTGTGTGAAGTTGTACCCCTCTCATCTTATGGTTTTGTCAGTGATTCCTTTTTATAAGTAAAAAAAAAAGAAGTTGAAAAAATAACAACAGGAAAAAAATGCATAGAAGAACTTGGACTGTAATTGGTGTGTTGCACCAAAATAATAGATTCTGTGGGGGGTAAGGGGTGTTCAGGTCCTGGGACATGATGGCAGAGGAGGATTTAGAAGAGATTGAATTGTTATATGGAAAACTGAGAAATGTTACATATGATCAAACTACTGTATTTTACTGTTGACTGTAAACCATTATCTCCCCAATAAAAGAAGAAGGAGGCAGAGAAGCAGTAGTGGTAGTGGTAGTGGTAGTCGTAGTGGTAGTGGTAATGGAGGTGGTAGTAGTTGGGAGGGACAGGACTAGGTAGCATAATGATTTTTCAGAGAGACTCTCATGCCTGAAGCTCTGAAGCCCAGATTCAATCACTTGCACAACCATAAGCCAGAGCTGAGCAGTGCTCTGGCAAAAAGAGAGAGAAAGAAAAAGTAAGGGGGTCAGGTGGTAGTACAGTGAGTTAAGTACAGGTAGTCCAAAGTGCAAGGACCAGTATAAGGATCAGGTTTGAGCTCCTGGCTCCCCACCTGCAGGGGGTCGCTTTACAAGTGGTGAAGCAGGTCTGCAGGTGTCTATCTTTCTCTCCCCGTCTTCTCTCAATTTCTCTCTGTCCTATCCAGCAACAACAACATCAATGGCAAAAATAACAAGGAAAAAAAATGGGAAAAAATGGCCTCTAGGAGCAGTGGATTTGTAGTGCAGGCACTGAGCCCCAGCAACACCAAACTAACACTAACAACACTAACACTAGAGGCAAAAAAGTTAAGTTGGGAGAAATGTAGTTTCACATGACTAAAAGGTAGTGTTTCATTTTTTGGCACTACCAGGATTGATTCATATCTATACAAGCAATTATACTGATTCCCTGGATTTCTTTTTTTTTAATTTATTTATAAAAAGGAATCACTGACAAAAACTACAAGATAAGAGAAGTACAACTCCACACAATTCCCAACAACTCCATATCCCAACTCTTCCCTTGATAGTTTTCCTATTCTTTAACCCTGTGGGAGTATGGACCCAAGGTCATTGTGGGATGCAGAAGGTTGAAGGTCTGGCTTCTGTATTTGCTTCCCTGCTGAACATTTGCGTTGACAGGTGGATACATATTCCCAGCCTGTCTCTCTCTTTCCCTAGTGGGGTGGGGCTCCGGGGAATCGGAGCTCCAGGACACATTGGTGGGGTTGTATGTCCAGGGAAGTCTGGTTGGCACCATGGTAGCATCTGGAACCTGGTGGCTGAAAAGAGAGTTAATATATAGAGCCAAAAAAGTTGATTTTGTTGTTGTTTTGGGTTTGTTTTTTTTTTTAATTTCAGACTGATAGAAAGAGAAGGATAAACATCACAGAACTGCTCTGTCTTTCACGGAACTTATCCAATGTCATACACAGTATTTCTATACAGTGCCAGGGAGTCAAAACCAAGACCTCACACACAGTAGTAATCAGTGCAGTCTAGGGAACCAGGCAGGGGCACACCTGGCAAAGGACACATATTACCAAGCACAAGGACCTGGGTTTGACACCCAGTCCTTACTGCAGGGGGTCTACTTCATGAGCAGTGAAGCATGTAGATCTGAATGTGTCTGTTTCTCTCACTTTCTTTCTTTCTCTCTCTCTCTCTCTCTCTCTCTCTCTCTGTGTGTGTGTGTGTGTGTCTTAATTTCTCTCTATCCTATCTAATAAAAATTAAGAGAAAAATGACCCCCAGAATGGGTGAATTTGTTGTGCCTACAGCCAAGCCCCAGTGATAACCCTGGTGCCAAGTGACAAAGATGGGAGGGAGGAATCAACTTGATTGAGCAGTACACAGTCCTTGTGACTCATGTTCTGGAAATAGAAAAATAAATCCAATGAGAACTTCTTTTTTTTTTTAAGATTAAAACACGATGCTGTACCTCTGGTCCTTTTTCCAACTATGACACCATCTCCACAGACAAAAGCTTAGGTCACCTGAATATTAGATGTCAGGCACAGGCAAAAACTAGTTGGGTCATTGGCCCCTTGGAATATACCTAAAATAGACCTAATAGCTTTTTCCAAAATGGAGACCCCAAATCTCCATCCACAATATTCTTGCCTTTAGATTCGTGATTAGTTAACAATTTGCTCTGCTTTCTATCTTTTTAATTTTTATTTATAAAAAAGAAACATTAACAAAACCATAGGATAAGAGAAGTACAATTCCACACAATTTCCACCACCAGAACTCTGTATCCCCTCCCCTCCCCCTCCCCTGTTAGCTTTCCCATTCTTTATCTCTCTGGGAGCATGGACCAAGAGACATTATGGGGTGCAGAAGGTTGAAGGTCTGCCTTCTGTAACTGCTTCCCTGCTGAACATGGGTGTTGGCAGGTATATCCATACTTTGAACCGGTCTCTCTCTTCCCCTGGCTCTAGGGAAGTGGGGCTACAGGACACATTGGTGGGGTTGTCTTCCCAGGTACTTCTAGTTGTCATCATGATAACATCTGGAACCTGGTGGCTGAAAAAAGAATTAACATATAAAGCCAAACAAATTATTGACTAATCATGAACAGAAAGGCTAGAATAGATTTGAGGCTCTCCATTTTGTAGACAGTTAGTAGGCCTATTTTAGTCATATTCCAGAGGGCCCATGAGTATGTTAGCATGATGCCAACCAGATTTCCCTGGACAGACAACCCCATCAGTGTGTCCTGGAGCTCCAATTCCCCAGAGCTCTTCCTCACTAGAGAAAAAGAGAGGCAGGCTGGGAGTATGGATCGACCTGTCAACACCCATGTTCAGTGGGGAAGCAATTACAGAAGCCAGACCTTCAACCTTCTGCATCCCACAATGACCTTGGGTCCATACTCCCAGAAGGTTAAAGAATAAGAAAGCTATCAGGGGAGGGGAAGGGATATGGAGTTCTGGTGGAGGGAATTGTGTGGAGCTGTACCCTTCATATAAGAATAGGAAAACTCTCCCTAGGCAAAAACTTGGGTCCACCTGCATATCAAATGTCAGGCTCAGAAACAACAACAACAACAACAAACACTAGTATAGTCTGCTTTCTATGTTAACTCTTTTCAACCACCAGGTTCTAGATGCTACCATGATGCCAACTGGAATTCCCAGGGCAGACTACCCCACCAATGTGTCCTGGAGCCCCAGCCCCCCGCCCCAGGTCTCTGCTGCACTAGGGGAAGAGAGAGAGAGAGAGAGAGAGGCTGGGAGTATGGATCGACCTGCTAATGTCCATGTGGTGGGGAAGCAATTACAGAAGCCAGAACTTCCTCCTTCTGCACCCCATAATGATTCTGGGCCCATGCTCACAGAGGGTTACTGAATAGGAAAGCTATCAGGGAGGGAATGGGATATGGAGTTCCAGTGGCAGGAACTGTATCCCTCTTATCCTATGTTTTTTTTTTTTTTTCAGTGTTTCCACTTTTATAAACAAAAACCTAAAAAACGGAAAAAAACATATCCTTCACAAATTTGCAAGAAGCAGCTTAAGGATCCAGGTTAGAAGCCCCAGCTCCCCCTACCTGCAGGGAAGTCACTTCACTAGTGGTGAAGCAGGTCTGCAGGTGTCTGTCTATCTTTGATTCCCCTACTCTGTCTTCCTCTCCTCTCTCCATTTCTCTCTATCCTACCCAACAATGATGACATCAATAACAACAACAATAACTACAACAATAAAAAAAAAATGAAAACTCTATATGAGTACTGGTATAAGGTTAGTGACAAATAGCTGCATTGTTTTGTTTTTCCTAATTTTGCTAACATAAATGGTGATCTGATGATAGAATTGCATTCTCTATACTTGTTCTCAAGAACATGAAGTGGAGTATTTCTGCATAAATAAGTAAACAAAAATAAAAAAAATACTTCCAGAGGGTTAAAGAATAATAAATCTATCAGGAGGGGATGGGATACAGAGTTCTGATGGTTGGAATTGTGTGGATTTGTACCCCTCTTATCCTATGGTTTAGTCGATGTTTCCTTTTTATAAATAAAAAATTTTAAAAAACAACAAGGGCAACAAAAGGGAAAAATAAATAAATAAATGAAAAATTCAAAAAAGTCTTATGACAAATAAAAACCCTTTTAGAATAGTTAGAAGGGGCTCTTTTGCCTCCATATATTGACTTTGACTTTGACACTGATAGTATCCAATTGTGTACCCAATAAACAGAATTTTGCCACTACTAAACATATCTTGAACAAATGTTTCTAAAGGAAACTCTGAAACACAACTGTGGAAATGTTTGGAATAGTATAGCAGAATTTGAAGAACAGTATGCAAAGGCTAAAGGAAGCTTATATTATCTTGTCATTTTTCAAACCTGAGTGCATTTTGACAATGAAAACACTATAAATGGAATCAGACTTTGGGTTTAAATCTTGTCATAGAAATGTACTATCTGCATTAATGAGAAACCTACTTAACCAATTTGGGGCTTAGTAACTTTATTTCCAAAACCACAATAGCTATAAAATAAACTTACTATTTAAAAGAGAAATTTTCCCCATTTCTTTGTTTCACCTACAATTCCATTACTCTGTCTCTAAACCAATCTCTCAGTCATGAATTTTCTATAAATTCAGGTTGCCATCTCTTTTTCAAAATAATAACTTGTACAGAAGAATATAATAGAAAAGTAAAATTAGGAAGTAAAAATCAAAAAGGTAGAAAATTACTGAATCAGAAGATAGATTCATATTGGATCACAGGACTTAACATACCTAATTTGGATCCTACAGGCCTCAGGTCCCTAGAACTTTCATTTTCCTCTGTCTTACAAAAAATGTTTATAATTTTTATATAATTGTTTAAAGTAAAAAAAAATACGTAGATGATCCACAGCACATTATGCTAACTTATCACTTATGAGTGTAAGCTACAGAAAGTACAGCTCACAGAAACAAAGTATAAAAGTAGTTTCAAGAGGCTAGGAGGTAAGAGAAGTAGGGTGAAGCTTGACTTTTTTCAGATTGAGAGAGGCAGAATAGAGAGAAAGAGAAAGTCACTATAGCACTAAAGCTTCTTTTAGTGGAATGGAGATAAGACTCAAACTTAGGGCATATGACAAAGTAATGCACTAAGTGAGCTATCTTGATGGCTCTGGAATATAATTTGTAGTGAATATTGTTTGAGGATCTAACATATAGCTTGTTGGATACAGTTCATAACATTGTATTGTATACTTGAAATTTATTTTTTATGTTATGAAATTTTAATAGTTTCACATTTATTTTTAAAATTTTTATTTATAAAATGGAAATATTGACAACGTAGGATAAATTTGTCGTCACTGATCCCACCAATATCTAAAAATCATTATAAGGTAAATATAATAATCATTATAAGGTAAATATAGATGATAGCTGGTTTAATTAACCTGATGGGGAGATTTTTTTCTATGTGTATATGTGATAACTATCACAGCATGCATTTTAAATATCTTACAATTGTGTCTATTATGCCTCAATGAAACTGAGAAAAAAAAACAGAATAGAGAACAAGAAATGTAGTTAAAAGGACATTTGAGCTAGGGAAATATCTTAAATTTAGAGTATAAATTAATAAATTTCTTAATTTAGGACCAAATAATTTCTGAAAAAATTCTAGAGAAGAATGATAAATCATCATATATCCATTTCTGGATATATGCTTCTTAATGAACTCAACAAATATTAATTAACACAGCTCTGTGTTGTGCTAGGTACATTGTGTTGTGCTAGGTATAAGAGACAAGGTGCATACTCTGATAGTCTTTATATTCCATTAGAGAAACAGACAAATTAGGGAAAAAAAAGTCACTAAATAGCAGGCATCAATCAGTACAGTAATTCAATAAAGTAGTGATGAACCTTATTAATAGGGCCCTGAGTAGTAAAATACGGCACCACAACTGCCTATTATGCTACTGATTTCAACAAAGATCTTGTCTCTGATTTTTTTCACTAGCAAAAGATGGTGCAATATGAGTCTTGACTGTAATTGCACTAGAAAAAAAAAAAATTCTTTCCTCATTCAACATTCAATATCTTGTCAAATGTTCAGGTGACATAATACTGAAAGCAATATCTAGTATAACAGAGGATAATGCCAATCAAACTTCCCTTGGCAGACAACCCCACCACCAATGTGTCCTGGAGGCCTGCTTCCCCAGAGCCCTGTGCCACTAGGGAAAGAGAGAGACAAGCTGGGAGTATGGATCGACCTGTCAATGCCCATGTTCAGCGGAGAAGCAATTACAGAAGCCAGACTTTCTATCTTCTGCACCCCATAGTGTCCTTTGGTCCATACTCCCAGAGGGATAAAGAATAGGAAAGCTATCAGGGGAGGGGTTGGGATATGGAGTTCTGGTGGTGGAAATTGTATGGAGTTGTACCCCTCTTATCCTATGTTTTTTTTTTCCAGTGTTTCCTTTTTATAAATATTTTTTTAAAAAAGAACGCACTAAAAATAGATAATCTTGACAGGTTAAAATATGGAATTAAAACAGCAGAAGTAGATGCAGCAGTAGTAAATATAAATGCTTATTTTTAAATGGATTCAAAATAACTTGTAAACAAAAATAACAGGATATACTAAACTTTATCAAACTCGTGGACTATTTCAATCAAACAATCACTAAGAAAATTAATAGTTACACTAGACACTAAGATTAGATATTCACAAAGCATGTGTCATACAAAGATTGAGTAGCCAGGACATAAAAGTATCCACCATTCAATTTAAATTTATTTAAGATACATCATAAGCCCTATCAGAAATAGCTATTTGGATAGAGGATATAAAGTAGTTTTACAAAATCACAATAACAGAATTAAAATGAAGAGCATGCAAATGTTTATATGCAACATTTCAATTTTTCTACATGTTAGAAATTTTTATAGTATAATCGTAGGAAATAAACTTTAAAATTATATATCTTATAGAAATTCTAAGCTATGTAACATAAGTTCTAAGTGCAAAGAATGCATATACATTTATGTGTGTATTCAAGAACTATATTGGAAAAAATAGGTAACAAAAATAATTTTTCCTGAAGTGGGCAAATGGAGGTGATTTTTTTCCCTCCAGGGTTATTGCTGGGGCTTGGTGTTAGCACCACAAATCCACTGTTCCTGGAGGCCATTTTTTCCATTGGAGAGGACAGAGAGAAAATGAGGGAGTAGGGGATAGAAAGGGAGAAAGATAAACACCTGCAGACCTGCTTCACTGCTTAAGAAGTGAGCCCCTGCAGGTGAAAGGCCTGGGGTTTGAACAGAGATCCATGAGCTAGCCTTATGCTTCATATTATGTGTGCTTAACCAGATGTGCTACTGCCCAGCCCCCCCCAAGAAGTGATTTTTAAAAACTATTTCTTATTTGTATTTTTGAGTTATAGTACAGTAAATATGAACTGTGTAAAATTTAAAAAAAATAACACTTTGGATTTTAAAAGAGGTGAAGTACACAGAACTTGTCTCCTGATAGGCAGAAGCAATGTATACTGAAGGCAGAAGGAAAAATTTCTTGGCCTTGGTTGGAGGAGATAGTACATGAACAAATGAAAATTAAAGAATTGGCAAGGTAGTTCTCCTGGACAGGGAACCTACTTTTACCATATGAGACCCAGGTTTCAATCCAGCACCCACTGAACTGGGGGAAGTTTCAGTGCTTCCCTCTCTCACTCTCTATCTAAAACAGGAAACACAGGTGATGATGAAGGAAAAAAAAGAGCTAAAAATGAGAATTATGGTATCATGGATGATAATGCAACTTAGCCAGGGAATGGTTCTCTCTCTCTCTCTCTCTCTCTCTCTCTCTCTCTCTCTCTCTCTCTTCCTTCTTTGGGTCCTTCACACTTCAAATTTAATTTCTCAACAAAATTCTTTAACTTCTTGAACTGCCATACATTCAAACAGCACACTACCTATGAGTAACTCGACTATTGTAGTGGGAGCTGTATTGTAGGCACAGTTTGGCTATTTTGGATCCTCTCAACTAGAACAGATTTGTTCATCACTATAACCTGAATGCCCAGAGAAGTATCCAATCCATTAGAGGGATTCAATAAGCATCAGTAAATAAATGGATTTACTAAGGTTGATTTCCAGACCTGTTTAAGTCACTTAACGTAAGGACAAAAAATAATAATAAATAGAGTTCTGTATATGCAGCTAAGAGCAAATGGAATTAAAGGGAAAACTATAGGTAGTGTAGGAAAGAAGGGATTTGGTGACTTGAAAAACAATGATTTAACCCTTCTGAAACAAACAAATATATATCAAATAGCTGAGGATCAAATCTATGCAGTTGATTTCCCCTTACCCTTTATCTTATTCAGTTTGACTTTTTTTTTTCTTATTTGCACTGGAAACAAGATGTCAAATCAACTAGCACTGAATTAACTAGAGTCATAAGCTTGTGAAGTGATAATCAGCTCCAGGACAAGCTTGCTGTTTCAAATCTTGGCAGCAAAGTGTTGGCTTCTAGCTTGTCTACTTTTCTGCATGGCTGAGAAAGATAGGCAGCAAATGTAGGAGAAGATTCTTATACAATACTGTTCCAAGTCCATATAAATGCCAGGAATTCACAGGATCACCTACTTTCATAGCCAATAGATTCATTATTCCATTTAAGATTTAGTCAATAAGTATTTATTCACTGTCCATTATGTACCAGACATTAGACTTGGCATTAAAAGTCACTGCCTTAATGGAGGTTATGGTCTGGGATGGGGGTGGAGGGGTAAGTGACCATAAATACATAAACAAGTAAATATTCAATTATCAATTTAAATTTCCATAAAAGGAGTGAGAGTGAGCAGTTAAATAAAAATATCATGGGGGGGCAGGCAGTGGGACATCTTATTAATAAGTGCACATAGCACAAATAGCAAAGAACTGTTCAAGGATCCCAGTTGGAGGCCCAGACTCCCCACCTGCAGGGGCACTGCTTCACAAGCAGGTCTTCATGTGTCTATCTTTCTTTCTCCCTCTCCACCCCACTTCCCCTCTCAATTTCACTGCCCTGCCCAATACAATGGAAAAAAATGGCTGCCAGGAACAGTGGATTTTCAGTATTGGCACCAAATACCATGATAAACCTGGTGGCAAAAAAAAAAAAAAAAAAATAGAGGGGTGGTCATATTTATGAAGGAGGTAATACTTTGACCAAAACACTAAGAGACACTATAGAAACTAATTTTGCAGAGAAATGGAAAGTGTCAGGTTGAAAATGCCATAGGCTCTAGACAGAAAATAAGTGAGGCTATCCAGGAACCTGAAAGCAGCCCAGTGATTTGGGAAGAGAGTGGAATAGAAGGAGAGTTAGACTTGCAGCACAAGTAGAGAGCTACAGCTTCCAGGCTAAATTTTTGAATGATAAAGGGAATTCACTGGAAAACTACTAATATAAAAATAGAGGAGAAATGACTCCAAAAACAACTTAAGATATTCTAAAACCAGACTTCCAAGTAGATCAACCAACCGCTGACTGTTCTTGGTTTGTGTTTTACTTTTCTCTTAGGCTTTTCTTTTACTCTCAAGAGCACTTCTCAGCTCTGGGTTATGGTGGTGCAAAGAATTGAACCTGTGATTTTTTATCCTCAGGCATGAAAATCTATTTGCATAACCTTTATACCATCTCCTCTGCCCCTTCCTAGGCTTTCTGAGCTTGTTGATGATTGTCCTTATTTGTGTATCAGTCAAGCCAGTTACTAAATCACTAGAAAGAATACTACTAAACCTTAAAAGAGAAAAGATGAAAGACCAGGTGTTAGTGCACCTGGTTAATCACACACATTACAGTTCAAGCCCCTGATCCCTTTCTGCAGGGGGAAAGATTCATGAGTTGTGAAGTAGTGATGCAAGTCTCTCTCTCTCTCCTCTCTCCTCTCTCCTCTCTCTCTCTCTCTCTCTCTCTCTCTCTCTCTTTTTTTTACCAGAGCACTGCTCAGCTTTGACTTATGGTGGTGTGGGGTATTGAAGCTGTCTCTATCTCTCCCTCTCCCCTCTCAGTTTCTCTCTTTCTATCCAATAACAAGTAAATAAATTTAAAAAGAAAAAAGTTAAAAGGATTCTGAACCACCATATAGTCTTGATAAAATAAAAGACATCAGCATTTTGTATGTTACACTTTAATACTTTAAATATTTACATTCTGTTCACTAGTGCTCAAAAGAAAGGCAACAGACATGTTACAGGGTGAAAGAGAACCTGAGATACTATCTTGGTTTTGACATATTCCTAACAGAAAAGATTGTTAAATACTAGAATGAGTTCCCTAGAGCTTCTTTCTGAGGCCATTAGAAATTAGATGCTCATTTGTCTGAAATAACTGTGGAGTTGCCACGTCTAATATAAAAAGGATGGACTGGATTTTATTTCCAGTTTCCCCTGAGATAAATAGTTCAAGAGACTCTTATGACTAACAAGTTATACAGTAAAAAAGATCATAGTCTGGCAAATTAGTAGGTGTTTGATAGATGTTAACTGATTTCTTGGTTAAGAGCTTAAAGACAAATATAAAATTGTAAAGGCGGGAAATGTCTAAATAATAGTTAACTGATTTTTAATGATTAGTATTATACTAAGGTACATTCTAGATAATAAGTTAAGTTCTCAGTGTCTATGAGACAGAGAAATTATATTTAGTATGCCTTGAAGACCATATTACACATGAGAGATATGGGCAAAAGGGTCAGTAAGTCAGCAATTAGCAGGAAGCAGCCAGTAGAAAAAAAGAATGCCAGCCCCAATACAGAAGCAATTGAATGCCGTGGATAATGTATGCCTTGCCAAGTGGATGGTAAATAGCAGTGAAAATGCCAGAGAAAATGGGAGATGGAGCCCAAGGTGGCTGTAGCCTCCTTGGAAGGAACTTGCCTACTGGCTCAGGCAATAAATAGTGAGCCAAGCAGGGGTTGGCTTGATGGGTAGCATCTAAATCAGGTCAGGCCAACCCACTGGCAGCAATGGCAAGCCAGCCAATGGGGAAGTCATCCTGGAGCCAAAGGCAAAATCAGTACATCCAGAAGAACATGAGATGGGCAATATCCACAGCATGAGTCTAACGAAGCCCACCAACTGGCAAGGGTGATACATTTGAACAAAATAGGAGAGCAGTGTGCAAAAGCCAAGAGGAGTGACTTGAGTGGTGCCAAATGAGTAAAATGGTCTCTGAGGAAGTATCTGCTCTCTACAAACCAGGAGGCCTCTGGCAGTGCGAGAGATGCATAGTCTTCCAAGTGTGGTGGGGCAAAGATCATGGCAAAAGACACATATAACTCATGAAAGAATAATGAAGCTCTAACAGTTGAAGCCCATAGGCCTCATGTAGCCTGCCACCCCCATTACATGGCAGAAAGAACACTGGATAAGGAGTCAGAGACTATGGTTTGAAATTTGTTTCTGCATCAACCATGTGATTGAACTCTGCCTTGTCTGAGAACACATTCTAAGAACTGCAGGTCTCCTTCTTCAAATCATACCCCAGTTCTGAACTAAGAGAGGCACATACCAAAGGCTGACAATTTCCCCCTAGTGTCAGCATGTCACGGATGTTCTTGTTTGTCTAACCATCTAGCAGAGTTCTGCTTCCTCTCCAATGCACATTTCTCCTCTTCATTTCTAGTCTAGGTTCCTCTACACTTTATCTGACGGCCTGGATCAGCCTTCTTCTCTTCTAGCTTAGACAGCCTTTTGCAGAATCCAGATCTCCTCAGTGAACACAACAATCCCCAGATTATGCTATCATACTTTATTTAGTCTGTTTGTTGCAAAAAAAAAGTTTATCCCTGTGCAACAGGGATAAGGTACCATGTTTTAAAGTTCCCTACTTTTGGCTGGTAAAATAGCCCACATGGATAGTGTGCTGTTTTTTCAATGGCACAACTTAGGTTTAAGCCTGGCCCTCACCTCACTGAAGGTACATTCAGTGCTGTGGTATGTTTCTCTCTCTGCCTTTCTATATCATGAAAAAGAGTCTTCACTTTCACTCCAACTTTCACCAGGAAGCTAAGATTAAAACAAAACAAAAAGTCACTGGCAAAAAAAGAAAAGTATTTCTAATTATCCTGGTATAGTATAGTTGTCTATTTTTGCCCCCACTTAAGATCATATGTTTTAAGGGCAGAGTGTGTTTTTCTTTTAAATTCAAAATGTAAAGCTTGTTCAAGATAATCTGATTATCTTTAGTAATACCTAGCATGCCCCTATGTAAAGATGAAACTGCTCCTGATAAATAGATGTTATACGTATTAATCAAATGATAGATGGCTTCAGAGCAATGACAAACTCACTTATAAAACTACTGAGGGAAGCAACTGTTAATGCTTCAAAAACAAATCCTCTCCTCATTAACTTCCTATCTACTTGTATTTTTTTTGTTCCTTTCCCTCTACTAACCCTCTGCCCCACAATCAAATAGAAAGTGCACTGATCATGTGCAACATGATTTGTGTCTTATTCAGGACTACAGCTGATAGAGGGGAAATTCTTTTTTTTAATTTAAATATTTATTTTATTTATTTATTCCCTTTTGTTGCCCTTGTTGTTTTATTGTTGTAGTTATTATTTTTGTTGTCGTTGTTGGATAGGACAGAGAGAAATGGAGAGAGGAGGGGAAGACAGAGAGGGGGAGAGAAAAACAGACACCTGCAGACCTGCTTCACCGCCTGTGAAGCAACTCCCCTGCAGGTGGGGAGCCGGGGTTCGAACCGGGATTCTTATGCCAGTCCTTGTGCTTTGCGCCACCTGCGCTTAACCCGCTGCGCTACAGCCCGACTCCCAGGGAAATTCTTTTGTATTCAGCATCTGCACTCTATTCTGTTTCTTCTGCTATGTCCTTTACTGTTAGAGGATGTACAAGATTTTGGCAAAGAAACTCTTTGTGAAAACCAGGCAAATTCTATAATGGAAACGAGCATAAAGGTAGCCAAGTTGGCAAACTGATATCTGTTGTGACATAGCACCTGAGATTTGTGCACCACTGAGGCTTATTAACATAATTAGCATAGATCTGTCAGTTTAAGAGAACAGAACAAAGTTACACAAACCCAAAAGGGATTGTGGGTGCTTCCAAACTTACTGAACCTGCTAGGCTGCTGGAAGTAGGTCTTTCTTTTCCTGCCTCTATTTTTCTATGAGCTCTTGGGGCCTGCTCCCTCCCCTCCTAGGAACCATCATGGACGCTTCTTATGGGAACTGTACAGCTGGAGCTCAGTTCTGGTAGAACTAGCTTAAAAGACTCATGCCTCTATGGCCAAAATGACTAGCCAATGTTCCCCACTTTGCCTATCTTTCTGTACCTAATTAATACCATTCTGTATCACTGTACTGCAATATGGAAAACTATGATTTGTCTTAAACCTGTGCCAAGCTGAAGTCCTTTATTACTTTCATTAAAGTAGGTATTCATATGAGAACCATGTCTAGTAAATTTTAGCATATAAATAATCCACGCCAATGGAGAGTTGTTAATGAGATGCAAACCATCAGACTGATACCTCAGAATCTAAATCATGAGACATGTCTAGATAAAACACCATGAAACAGACCAATTATAGTTTCAATTTTATCTGGTAGGGCCATATTTACATGGAAAAACTTCAGAGATCAAAAACAATAAGAGAAGTAATACCATGACTGTAAGAATCCACCTTCTGCATCCCACAATGACCTTGGGTCCATCCTCCCAGAAAGTTAAAGAATAGTGAAGCTATCAAGAGAGGGGATGGGATATGGAGTTCTGGTGGTAGGAATTGTGTGGAGTTGTACTACTCTTATCCTATGGTTTTGTCAGAGTTTCCTTTTTATAAATAATTTTAAAAAGGATGATTTCTAAAGGAGTGAGAAGATTATCATCATACTACATGTGCCTAACCCAGTTCACCACCGTCTGGTCCCCAAAGAAGATTATCATCTAGGGCACTGAGAACCCCTTGTGTGTACTTTTATTTATCTTCTCCTCTAGACTATTTATCTTTTATAAACTTATATAACCATTACTTATGAACTAGAACTTCAAGACTGCATTTGAGGCTCACTTCTGAAATTCACAAATTGTATGTAACATGAACTGCTGTCAGATATACTTCAGAGCAATATTAACAACAAACTTCAAACCATAGACAAGGTACTCATTTCTTTTTTTTAAGCATTTTAATTATTTTTTTAAAAAATATTTATTCCGGGGGAGGTAATATGGCGACGGCCTGAGAAGTCGCTAACAGCGAGTGCTCTGATAGCATCGTCGGCAAAGGTAGGATTTTCTGCCTTTAGCAGGCCAGTCAATAAGGGGGGGGGGGGCACCAAAGAAGTTATTACAGTTTAATTTGGGTTAACAATTAGAGCAAAGGTGACACGGACTAGCGGGGCGCCAGAATTCCCAGGCGGCGCCAGGCAAGGCGAGTGCGCCGGGCATTGTCCTCCGCCCGCCCGGGAAGGCGGCTCCTCCGCCGGTTGCAGAGCACGGCGGGCAGAGGACCCGGAGAGAGCACTTTAGCTCGGGGGCTGCCTCTTGGGAGTTGCCAGGGTCCACCGCGACCCTGAGGGTGGATCCAAAGACTTCTTGAGTATAGCTCTCATTGGATCAAAGGACTTGGAGCTAGTTTTCATTTTTGAGAAATCCTTTAAAAAAGTCTGGAGGGCGGGGTTTCCCGGAAAATGGCGCCCGGAGAAGCAGAAGCGGCCAGCCTTTGAGCTCCGGACACATCTCGTGTAAACAATAGGATTTTCTGCCTTTAGCAGGCCATCCAATAAGGGGCCATAACGGTCATACCAAGGATGTTTCTATAACTTAATTTGGGTTAAGAATTAGAGTAGGGGGAAAAAATTCTTTTTTCTTCCTTTTAATTTTCAAGCATACATCCTTCCCGCCGCCCGCCCCCCCTCCCCCCATAAGCAGTGCCTGGGACCAGCTACTAGCAGGATACCCCATACCACCAAACAGGGTTTTTTTTTTTTTTTTTTTTTTGTTAATTCACTGGTACACATTTGGGAAGTTCCTCGCACTGCTCTTTAATTACAACTCTTCTTCCTATCTTCTCCCTTTTCTCTCTCTTATCTCTCTCAATCTCTCTCTCTTTTTTTTTTTTTTTTTTTTTTAATCTTGTCATACACTTCTTTCTTCTTTGACTTTCTGAATTTGTGAATTACTTTGGGGAAGAAATCTGACCCAGAGTGGACTCTGTATGTGTGTATCTCTGCTCTAGTTCCCTTTACACTCTTGTTACCCTTAGAATATACACTGGATAGTAAATTTGCATAACTGTCTATTCTTGCTATCCTCTCTTCCTTTTCTCTTTCTTCACTGGGATTTGGTTACTATTTTTTCACGGACTGGAGAAATTGTTTGGCTAACTGGTAACGATTAAACTCCTTCAATACTTACTTCAGTTGCTACGGTTATTCCGGAGGTTGGTGAGTGCAATTGTCATAAAGGTATTTAGTACAGTGTTACTTGTGCTCAAAACACAACAACTGAGGAACAACAGAACATTAAAAAAAAAAAAAAGAGAGAAACACATAAATTAAAAAAAAATGGGTAGATTAAAAACAAATAAAACTGCTACCCCAATGAATGAAGACAAGAGCCCAGAAGAAACCACAAATCCGTCAGAAGTAACCATAGATAAGAAAAGTATGCAAGCAATAATAAACTTATTAATCACAGAAATGAAAACAACATTGGAGGAAAGAAATGGCAGTATTAGGGAAACAACAGTTGAGACCCCCAAGGAAAATACTGATTATCTTGAGACAATTAGAGAACTGAAAGCTGAAATAGCTGTAATGAAGAAAGAAGCTGAGGCAAGGGAAAGCAGACTAACAGAAGCAGAAAACAGAATTAGTCAGACAGAGGATGAGTTAGAGAAAACTAAGAAAGAGGTGAAAGAGCTTAAAAAGAGATTGAGAGACACTGAAAACAACAACAGAGACATATGGGATGATCTCAAAAGAAGTAACATTCGTATAATTGGCCTGCCAGAGGAAGAAAGAGAGGAAGGGGAAGCAAACATCCTAGAGGAAATAATACAAGAAAATTTCCCAGACCTGAATAACAGAAAGGATATCAAGGTGCAAGAGGCCCAGAGAGTACCAAACAGAATCAACCCAGACCTGAAAACACCAAGACACATCATAGTCACAATGAGAAGAAGTAAGGATAAAGAAAGGATCCTAAAGGCTGCAAGAGAGAAACAAAAAGTCACATACAGGGGAAAACCCATAAGACTTTCTGCAGATTTTTCAACTCAAACTCTAAAAGCCAGAAGGGAGTGGCAAGATATCTATCGAGCCCTGAATGAAAAAGGGTTTCAACCAAGGATTATATATCCTGCTAGACTTTCATTCAAGCTAGATGGAGGGATCAAAACCTTCTTAGACAAACAACAGTTAAAGGAGGCAACTATCACCAAGCCGGCCCTGAAAGAGGTATTAAAAGACCTCTTATAAACAAGAACATCACTATAATACTTGTAATATATCAGAGCAAACAAATTGTTTTTTAGAACAATGGCACTACAATACATTAAATCCATAATATCAATAAATGTCAATGGCTTAAACTCACCCATCAAAAGGCACAGGGTGGGGGGATGGATCAGAAAACATAACCCAACCATATGCTGCTTGCAAGAATCCCATCTGTCACAACAAGATAAACACAGACTTAAAGTGAAAGGATGGAAAACTATCATACAGGCTAACGGTCCACAAAAAAGGGCAGGAACAGCCATTCTCATCTCAGACACGATAGATTTTAAATTAAATAAAGTAATAAAAGATAGGCAAGGACATTACATAATGATAAGAGGATCAATCAGCCAAGAAGACTTAACAATTATTAACATCTATGCACCCAACGAGGGACCATCTAAATACATTAAACACCTATTGAAAGAATTTCAAAAATACATCAATAGTAATACAATAATAGTGGGAGACTTCAATACCCCACTCTCACACTTAGACAGATCAACAAAGAAGAGAACCAATAAAGATATAAGAGAATTGAATGAAGAGATTGACAGACTAGACCTCTTGGACATTTTCAGACTCCTCCACCCCAAAAAACTGGAATACACCTTCTTTTCAAATCCACACAACACATACTCAAGGATAGACCACATGTTAGGTCACAAAGACAGCATCAATAAATTCAAGAGCATTGAAATCATCCCAAGTATCTTCTCAGACCACAGTGGAGTAAAACTAACTTTTAACAACAAACAGAAAATTATTAAAAGACATAGAATTTGGAAACTAAACAACATGCTCCTTAAGAACCACTGGGTCAGACACTCACTCAAACAGGAAATTCAAATGTTCCTGGAAACTAATGAAAATGAAGACACAACCTATCAAAATATTTGGGACACAGCTAAAGCAGTACTGAGAGGGAAACTTATAGCTATACAATCACATATTAAACACCAAGAAGAAGCCCAAATGAACGAACTTACTACACACCTCAAGGACTTAGAGGAAGAGGAACAAAGGAACCCTAAAGCAACCAGAAGGACAGAAATCACTAAAGTTAGAGCAGAAATAAACAACATCGAAAATAAAAGAACCATACAAAAGATCAATGAAGCCAAATGTTGGTTCTTTGAAAGATTAAACAAAATTGACAAACCCCTAGCCAGACTCACCAAACAAAAAAGAGAGAAGACTCAAATTAATAGAATTGTCAACGATACAGGAGATATCACAACTGACACCACAGAAATCCAGAGAATTCTGCGAAACTTCTATAAAGAACTATATGCCACCAAGCTAGAGAATCTGGAAGAAATGGAACAATTCCTAGAAACCTATGCACTTCCAAAACTGAACCAAGAAGAACTACAAAATCTAAATGCACCAATCACAGACAAAGAAATTGAAACCGTTATTAAGAATCTCCCCAACAACAAAAGTCCTGGACCAGATGGCTTCACAAACGAATTCTACAAAACTTTCAGGAAACAGTTAATACCCATACTTCTTAAGCTATTCCATAAGATTGAAGAAACAGGAATACTCCCTTCCACCTTTTATGAAGCCAACATCACCCTGATACCAAAAGCTGATAGGGACAGAACAAAAAAGGAAAACTACAGACCAATATCTCTGATGAACATAGATGCCAAAATATTAAACAAGATCTTGGCCAACCGGATACAGCAACACATCAAAAAGATTGTTCATCATGACCAAGTGGGATTCATCCCAGGAATGCAAGGCTGGTTCAACATCCGTAAATCAATCAATGTCATTCATCACATCAATAAAAGCAAAGCCAAAAACCACATGATTATCTCAATAGATGCAGAGAAAGCCTTTGACAAAATCCAACACCCATTCATGCTCAAAACTCTACAAAAAATGGGAATAGATGGGAAATTCCTCAAGATAGTGGAGTCTATATATAGCAAACCTACAGCCAACATCATACTCAATGGAGAGAAGCTGAAAGCATTCCCCCTCAGATCAGGGACTAGACAGGGCTGCCCACTGTCACCGTTACTCTTCAACATAGTATTGGAAGTTCTTGCCATAGCAATCAGGCAAGAGAAAGAAATCAAAGGGATACAGATTGGAAGGGAAGAAGTCAAGCTCTCACTATTTGCAGATGATATGATAGTATACATAGAAAGACCTAAAGAATCCAGTAGAAAATTACTGGAAGTTGTTAGGCAATATAGCAAGGTATCAGGCTACAAAATCAATGTACAAAAATCAGTGGCATTTCTTTATGCAAACACTAAATCTGAAGAAGAAGACATCCAGAAATCACTCCCATTCACTGTTTCAGCAAAATCAATCAAATACCTAGGAATAAAGTTGACCAAAGAAGTGAAAGACTTGTATGCTGAAAACTATGAGTCGCTACTCAAGGAGATAGAAACTGATACCAAGAAATGGAAAGATATCCCATGCTCATGGATTGGAAGAATAAATATCATCAAAATGAACATTCTCCCCAGAGCCATATACAAATTTAATGCAATACCCATCAAAGTTCCACCAAGCTTCTTTAAGAGAATAGAACAAACACTACAATCATTTATCTGGAACCTGAAAACACCTAGAATTGCCAAAACCATCTTAAGGAAAAGAAACAGAAATGGAGGCATCACACTCCCAGACCTTAAACTATATTATAAAGCCATCATCATCAAAACAGCATGGTACTGGAACAAAAATAGGCACACAGACCAGTGGAACAGAATTGAAAGCCCAGAAGTAAATCCCAACACCTATGGGCATCTAATCTTTGATAAGGGGGCCCAAAGGATTAAATGGAAGAAGGAGGCTCTCTTCAATAAATGGTGCTGGGAAAACTGGGTTGAAACATGCAGAAGAATGAAATTGAACCACTTTATCTCACCAGAAACAAAAATCAACTCCAAATGGATCAAAGACCTAGATGTCAGACCAGAAACAATCAAATACTTAGAGGAAAACATTGGTAAAACACTTTCCCACATACACCTCAAGGACATCTTTGATGAATCAAACCCAATTGCAAGGAAGACCAAAGCAGAAACAAACCAATGGGACTACATCAAATTGAAAAGCTTCTGCACATCCAAAGAAACAATTAAACAAACAGAGAGACCCCTCACAGAATGGGAGAAGATCTTCACATGCCAGACATCAGACAAGAAACTAATCACCAAAATATATAAAGAGCTCAGCAAACTTAGCCGCAAAAAAGCAAATGACCCCATCCAAAAATGGGCAGAGGAAATGAACAAAACATTCACCACAGAGGAGATCCAAAAGGCTAACAAACATATGAAAAGCTGCTCTAGGTCACTGATTGTCAGAGAAATGCAAATTAAGACAACACTAAGATACCACCTCACTCCTGTAAGAATGGCATACATCAAAAAGGACAGCAGCAACAAATGCTGGAGAGGATGTGGGGACAGAGGAACCCTTTTACATTGCTGGTGGGAATGTAAATTGGTACAGCCTCTGTGGAGAGCAGTCTGGAAAACCCTCAGAAGGCTAGACATGGACCTTCCATATGACCCAATAATTCCTCTCCTGGGGTTATACCCCAAGGACTCCATAACACCCAACCAAAAAGAGGTGTGTACTCCTATGTTCATAGCAGCACAATTCATAATAGCTAAAACCTGGAAGCAACCCAGGTGCCCAACAACAGATGAATGGCTGAGAAAGCTGTGGTATATATACACAATGGAATACTATGCAGCTATCAAGAACAATGAACCCACCTTCTCTGACCCATCTTGGACAGAGCTAGAAGGAATTATGTTAAGTGAACTGAGTCAGAAAGTTAAAGATGAGTATGGGATGATCCCACTCATCAACAGAAGCTGACTTAGAAGATCTGAAAGGGAAACTAAAAGCAGGACCTGATCAAATTGTAAGTAGGGCACCAAAGAAAAAACCCAGTGGTGAGGGGTAGACATGTAGCTTTCTGGGCCAGTGGGGGGTGGGAATGGGCGGGAGGGATGGGTCACGGTCCTTTGGTGATGGGAATGGTGTTTATGTACACTCCTAGCAAAATGTAGACATATAAATCAGTAGTTAATTAATATGAGAGGGGGAAATCAATTGTATGTCTCAAAGGTTCTCAGGAGACAAACTGAATCTTTTTAATAGATAGGCTACGTATTTGATATGCGGACTCTCTCAAAAGCCTAGACCAAGTAGATTGGAGGCTTCCAATAGCACAGCTATATACAAGATACTGGGTACTGTCCAGCAAACCATAACAAAGGGACTTTTCAAAGTTAACCCAATTAACAAATAATGTGATGATAATATTAACTATTGATTGTCTTTTTGAACCCTAAGACAGCAGGAACCTCACATCTTCACTATAGAGCCCCTACTTCCCCCAGTCCTGGCACCCATGGATAGGGCTCACTTTCCCGTATGCTTCTCCCAATCCATACCAAATAATATTGCATCCGCCGATCACAACCTAACCAAAGCAACGATTGCCATCTCAACATGCTTCACCTCAGAGTGTATCCAGAGACTTCACGTGTGGAATGACAACCCTTCAGCTTCATTACTCGGGTGAGACCTTTCCTTTTATAGTACACTCTAATTTCATCTCAGGTAGTTCACTTTCTAACAAAGTCCCATAACCTAGACATACACCAGTTTCTGTGAGAGAGAGCGTATGCGCACACGTATCCATAAACTACTGCAAAATATATACCTGAAAGCAGGATTACACTAGAGTTTGCAGTGAGTACCTCCCCAACACTTCCTCTCCACTATTCCAATCTTGGGATCCATGTTTGCTCAACAAATTGTTTGGCTTTGTATGTTAACTCTCTTTTCAATCACCAGGTTCCAGATGCCACCAGGATGCTGGCTAGGCTTCCCTGGATTGAAGACCCCACCAATGTGTCCTGGAGCTCAGCTTCCCCAGAGACACACCTTACTAGGGAAAGAGAGAGGCAGACTGGGAGTATGGACCGACCAGTCAACGCCCATGTTCAGCGGGGAAGCAATTACAGAAGCCAGACCCTCTACCTTCTGCAACCCTCAACGACCCTGGGTCCATGCTCCCAGAGGGCTAGAGAATGGGAAGGCTATCATGGGAGAGGGTGGGTTATGGGGATTGGGTGGTGGGAATTGTGTGGAGTTGTACCCCTCCTACCTTATGCTTTTGTTCACTAATCCTTTCTTAAATTAAAAATTTAAATAAATAAATAAAAAAAAATATTTATTCCCCTTTGTTTCCCTTGTTGTTTTATTGTTGTTGATACTTATGTCATCATTGTTGGATAGGGTAGAGAGAAATGGAGAGAGGAGTTGAAGACAGAGGGGGGGGAGAAAGAAAGGCACCTGCAGACCTACTTCACCACTTGTGAAGCAACTGCGCTGCAGGTGGGGAGGCAGGGGCTGGAACCTGATCCTTACTCCAGTCCTCCTGCTTTGCGCTGCCACCTGTGCTTAACCCGTGCTTAACCCGCTTTGCTACCGTGCGACTCCCTCTTTTTAATTATTTTTACTTAAATAAAAATAGCTTTCTCTTTTTTAATATTTATTTATTTATTCCCTTTTGTTGCCCTTGTTGTTTTATTGTTGTAGCTGTTATTGTTATTGTTACTGATGTCGTCTTTGTTGGATAGGACAGAGAAGTGGAGAGAGGAGGGGAAGAGGAGGGGAAGGAGGGGGAGAAAACGATAGACACTTGCAGATCTACTTCACCTCTTGTGAAGTGATTAACCTGTAGATGGGGAGCCAGGGGCTAGAACAGGGATCATTACGCCTCTCCAGTTCAAGTTCTAATCCTGTTTTCTCTTAGGATGTTTTTTTTCAACTTCTGCCTGAGAGTGAGATCATCCTATATCCACCCTTCTGTTTCTGACTTATTTCACTTAACACCATTTCTTCAAGTTCCCTCCAAAATGGGCTGAAAATAGTGAAGTCACAGTTTTTAATAGCTGAGTAGTATTCCACTGTGTATACACATATATCACAACTTGCTCAGTAACTCATTTGTTATTGGACACCTGGGTTTCTTAGAGGTTTTGGCTACTACAAATTGTGCTGCTAAGAACATAGGTATACACAATTTTTTTTGGATGGGTGTGCTGGGTTCCTTAGGATATATCAACAGAAGAGGAATTACAGGATCATAGGGTTAAGTCTATTTCTAGTCTTCTGAGAGTTCTCCAGACTGTTCTCCGCAGGGGTTGAGCCAAATTACATCCCCACCATCAGTGAAGGAGGGGTCCTTTGACTCCAACACCTCTCCAGCATTTTCTGCTGCTACCTTTTTTGATGTATGACATTCTCACAAGAGTGAAGTGGTATCTCATTGTTGTCTTTATTTGAAACTCTGACAGTCAACAACTTGGAGCATTTTTTTCATGTGTTTCTCAACCTTTTGGATCTCTTCTGTGGTGAATATTATGTCCATGTCCTCTCCCCACTATTGGATGGGGTTATTTGTTTTCTTGTCGTTGAGTTTGGAAAGCTCTTTATTTATTTTGGTTATTAAACTCTTGTCTGATATATGGCATGTAAAAATCTTCTCCCATTCTGTGAGGGGTCTCCTGGTTTGGGTAGTGGTTTATTTTGCTGTGCACAAGCTTTTAAATTTGATGTAGTCCCATTGGTTTATACTTGCCTTAGTTTTCTTTGAAATTGGATTTGTTTCATTAAAGATGTCTTTAAAATGTATGTGGAAAAGAGTTCTGCCAATATTTTCCTCTAAGTATCGGATAGTTTCTGGTCTAACATCCAAGTCCCTGATCCACTTGGAATTTACTTTTGTGTTTGGTGAAATATAGAGGTTCAGTTTCATTCTTCTGCATGTTTCAACACTATTTGTTGAAAAGACCTTTTTTTTTTCCAACACTATTTGTTGAAAAGACTCTGCTTTGTCAAAGATTAGATGTCCATAGGTGTGGGGGTGGGGGCTTACTTCTGGACTTTCAATTCTATTCCACAGGTCAGTGTGCTTATTCATGTTCTAGTACCAAGCAGTTTTGATTACACTGGCCCTATAATATAATCTGAGATCTGGGAGTGTGATGCTTCCAGTTCTGTTCTTTATTCTCAAGATTGTTTTGGCAATTCTCGGTCTTTTCTAGTTCCATATAAACATTTGTAGCATTTGCTCTATTCTCCTAAAAAATGTGGTTGGGATCTTGATGGGGATAACATTCAATTTGTATGTGGCTCTAGGTAGTATATTTACTTTAATGATATTAAATCTTCCAACACATGAACATTGGATATCTTTCCACTTCTTAGTGTCTTTTTCAATTTCCTTGAGTAGTGACTCTTTATTTTCAGTATACAAGTATTTCACTTCTTTGGTTAGGTTTATTCCTAAATATTTTATTGTTTTTTGTTGCTCTAGTGAAAATAATTGATTTCTGGATTTCATCTACTTCTAACTTAGTGTTTTCATAGAAATCTGCCACAGACTTCTGAATGTTAATTTTGTAGCCTGGCACCTTACTATATTGCCTGATAATTTCCAAAAGCTTCCTGCTGGATTCTTTAGGTTTTTCTGTGTATACTATCATGTCATCTGCAAACAGGGAGAGTTTGATTTCCTCCCTTCCATTCTGTATCCCTTTAATTACTTGCTCCTGCATGATTGCTATGGCAAGAACTTCCAACACTATGTTGAATAGTAATGGTGGTAGTGGACATCCCTGTCTAGTACCTGATCTAAGGGGAAATGCTTCCAGTTTTTCACCATTGAGTATGCTGTTGGCTGTAGGCTTGCTATATATATAGACCCCACTATCTTCAGGAATTTTCAATTATTCCAATTTTTTGTAGCATTTTGATCATGGAGGGATGTTGTATTTTGTCAAAGACTTTATCTGCATCTATTGATGTGACCATGTGGTTTTTAGTCTTGCTTTTATTGATGTGGTAGATCACGTTGATTGATTCACATATATTAAACCAAACTTGCATCCCTGGGATAAACCCCATTTGGTCATTATGAACAATCTTTTTAATATACTGCTATATCTGGTTGGCTAGAATTTTGTTCAATAATTTATCATCTATTTTCATCAGACATAATGGTCTGTAGTTTTCTTTATTGGTTGTGTCCCTGTCATCTTTTGGTATCAAAGTGATGTTGGCTTCATAGAAGCTGGAAGGGAATATTCCATTGTCTTCAATTTTCTGGAAGACTTTTATATGTAGAGGGATTAGTTCTTCTTTGAAGGTTTTGTAGAATTTATTTGTAAAACCATCTGGTCTAGGACTTTTATTCTTGGGAAGGTATTTGATAACTTTCAATTTCATTGACTGTGGTGGGCCTGTTCATATTATCTAGTTCCTCTTTATTTAATTTTGGAAGTTCTAGGAAATCATCCATTTCTCCAGGTTCTCTAGCTTGGTGGCATATAGTTGTTCATAGAAGCCTCTCATGATATGTTGAATTTCTATGGTGTCTATTGTGATAGCCCCTCCTTCATTTACAATCCAATTTATTTGGGTCTTCTCTCTCTCTCTCTCTTTTTTTTTTTTTTGGAGTTTGGCTAAAGGTTTGTTGATCTTGTTCATTCTTTCAAAGAACCAACATTTACTTTCATTGAACTTTGTATGGCTTTCTTATTTTCAATGTTATTTATTTCTGCCCTAACTTTAGTTATTTCTGTCCTTCTGGTTCTTCTTCTTATAGGTCAATAAGGTATGCAATCAAGTTGTTTATTTGTGCTTTTCTTGTTTACTAAAGTGTGCTTTTATGGCTATGAACTTCCCTCTCAGTACTGTCTTAGCTGTATCCCAAATATTTTGATATCTTGCGTCTTCATTTTCATTGAACTCTCAAAATATTTTATTTCCTCTTTGACCCAGTAGTTGTTAAGTAGTGTAATCTTGAGCTTTTGGGACTATTACTAATCTTTTTTTGTTGACTGTTCAGTGTTAGTTTAATTCAACTGTGGTCTGAGAAGATGTTTGGGATGATTTCAATGCTACTGAATTTGCTGATGCTGTCTTTGCGGCCTAACATATGGTCTATCCTTGAGAATGATCCATGTGGACTTGAGTAGAAAGTATATTCCAGTTTCTTAGGGTGAATGACTCTGAAAATGTCCAATAGTCGTAGTTTATCTATTTCCTCACTTAACTCCCTCATTTCTTTATTGATTTCTACCTGGATGGTCTGTCAGGTTGAGAGAGTGGGGTGTTGAAGTCCCCTACTACTACTGTGTTACTGTTAATATGTTGCTGTATTTATATGGCTTCTCATTAGGTGCATGGGTTTTAATAATTGTTAAGCCCACTTGATTGACTGATCCTCTCAACATTAATGTAATGTCCATCCCTATATTTTAAAATTTTATTTATTTTAAAGTTTATCATGTCAGATATGAGAATAGCTGTTCTTTCCCTTTCTTGTGGGTGATTACCTTGAATGAGGGTTTTCCGTCCTTTCACTTTGAGTGTCTGTGTTTGTCTTGTTCAGTTAGGTGAGTTTCCTATAGACAGCGTATCATTGAGTTGTGTTTTCTGATCCATTTCCTACTCTGTGCCTTTTAATAGGTGAATTCAGGCCACTGACATTTTTTGATATTATAGATTGAAGATATTTTAATGTCCTTATTGTAGATTTTTTAAAGTGTTGTGATATATGGCATATTTATGGTAGTCTGACTGTTTATAGGAGACCTTTCAGAACTTCTCTCAGGCAGACTGGTGATAGTTAATTCTTTTAAATGTTGCTTGTCTGAGAAGATTTTTGTGACTCCATATAGTCTGAAAGACAGACTATCAGGATACAGCAGTCTTGGTTGAAAGGCTTTCTCTTTGAGGACTTGATACATATCTTGTCATTCTTTTCTGGCCTGTAGTGTTGGTAGGGAGAAGTGGGCTGCTAATCTTAGGGATTTTTCTCTGTAGGTGACTCTTTGTTTATCTCTTACAACCTTCTGGATCTTTTTAAAAAATGTTATTATCATTATTTATTAGATAGAGACAGTCAGAAATCAAGAGGGTAGGGGGAGATAGAGAGGGTAGGGTAGGGGGAGATAGAGAGGGAGCCCTGCAGTCCTGCTTCACCACTTGTGAAACTTCCTCCACTGCAGGTGGGAATCAGGGGCTTGAACATGGGACCTTGTGCACTGAAATGTGTGCACTTAAGTAGGTGCTCCACCACCAGGCCCCAGGATCATTTCTTTATACTCATTCCTTTCAATTCTAAATATGATGTGTCTTGTGATCTTTAAATATGGGTTAATTCAGTTTGGGACCCTCTAGGCTTCTTGAGGCTTCTTTTATGTTGTCTAGACTAGAGAAGTTCTCAGCTATTATGTCCTGAAGAATGCTTTCTTCCTCTCCCTCTCTTCTTTACCCTGATAAGCCAATAATGCATATATTATTTCTTTTGAAGTCATCTCATAGGTCTCTGTTGTCATTTTCAGTATCTCTTAATCTCTTTTTGGGAGCTTTTACTTCTTATTTAGTTGTCTATAATCTGTCCTCAACCTTGCTAATTCTGTCTTCAGCTGCATTTATTCTATTCTTGCTCACCTGTACTTTTTTCTGTAGTACATATATTTTGTTACCCTGTTCTGATAGTGTTTTAGCTTGTTAAGCTAGTTGTGTTCTTAGCTCAGCTATTTCAGCTTTCAGCTCTCTAATAACCTTGAGATAATTACAGTTTTCTTCCAGAGTCTCATTTATTGTTTCTGCATTTCTGACGACAATTCTTTCAAACTCTTTAGTCACTCCTATGACTATTTCCTTAACAAGCGTTTGGATGTTAACCTCACTATTTTGTGGTTCAATCTTTGGGGGACTTTTAGGTGGACTTTTGTTCTGGTTCATTTCTTCAATATTTCCTCTGTTGTTTTAACCATTCAATAGAGTTTGTTATGAGGTCCATCTCTCAGTACTTTTCAAATTACTGATCACTCTTGCCTAGATTGACTTGTGCCTAAGTCAAGGTACTTAAAGAGTTCACAGCTGTGGAAATTAACAGTTGTTTCAATGTTATTTCAATTCTTGAATTGGAGCACAGAGGCTATTAGAATCTCTTTTGTTCTTTTTCTTCCCTGCAAGCTATGGGAGCCTCAGGGCTTTTAAACTATAAGTAGGCTTCTTAGCTTAATACCTCACTCCTGACCAAGAGATTAAGCAGAGACTCTCACACCCCATGGTTCCAAAGCTCCAGGCTCAATTCAGCTTCACTGCCAAGCTGGGCAGCACTGCTAGGACCTGTGATATTCTAAACAAGTCTTGTTTATAGTCTGTAGGTTCTGAGATAATTATTCACCATATTTTTATCAGGAGAACAATGTGGAAAGGCTCCCACATTGTGTGTACAGCCCCACTGCTATAGCGGTCACCAAGGTGTAGCTCTTCTCCTGAGTTTCCTGGTCAGTTCTCTGTTCCCAAATGTCAGCACAGGGCCTCCCCCCATGCTGCTCCAGCCTCTGAGGGAAGTAGCAATGGAGATTCCCAGTTGCGTTTAGTGAGTCTTAGGGGAGTCCTCTTCTCCCCTCAGCAGTCTTTTTGTTGGTAAAGCAGACTGGAGGTGGTGTCTCAAATGGTAAACTGCTGGCCTGTTACCAGCTGTTCAATCTCTCCTTAGGATCCTCCTTGTCTATGAGCCACATGTGTTTGCACTCACTGGTGGTTTGGTGGGTTCTTGAGTTCTAGCACTGCCTTGTTGTAGTCCTAGGTGGTCTCCTTCCTAGTTGACCTGGGAGAGAAACACAGGTGCTGATGCTGTTCCATAGCCCCACCTCTGGAAGTTTAATCTTTATACAGTTCCTTGGCTATACTATGTTCCTCTTATCAGTGGACATTTTCATACAGAACGCATTCCCTAAGACCTTCCTTTTGCTTTGCCAACTCCTATACCAGCTCCCAGGTTCCTCTTAGATGTCACTTTCCCAGTTTTCCCATGTCACATATTTTGGTAGCTGGTCTCTCTTCCCCAGCTGTCCTCCATCATAGCACTGGTATCAGCTGCCATGTTAATGCCTGCCCTCATTGAATTATTAGACATAGGAAGGAGGATGTCTGGTCCATATATCCATGCATCATGAATCATGAATGTGTAAGGTTTTTGTTTCAGATTTTGTTAGATTATTAAGAGAGAATAGAAGCAGTCCTCTTTTACATGCCTCAAAGTAGATTGCCATTGACTATGGAAGTAAAATAGTTTTAAACTGGAAAAAGAGGTGGCAAGCCACTGCTTCTTTTGAAACAGGAATCAAGTTTTGTATTTATATAGTTGATGTATAAGAAATGTACATTGCTCATCTTCCTTAGGGTGCATGTAGAAACTTTTTATTGTGCTGACTTCTATAACAAAATAAACTGTACATTCTATGTGGAGAAGCCAGTGTAGGAATAATCAAATTATTAATATTATTTTGAATAGGGGATAAAAATGCAATTTGTTGAAATTACATTTTGATTGAATTCTGTCTTTCTTATTTTCATTTCTGAGTACGCTCACTCTAGTGGTTAGGTCTGGATAAGAAAGTTCACAAATCAATACATATCTTGCCATGTTCACAGGCCAGGCTCAAGCTCCAGAACCAAAAGGGAGAGTTATGGCACTGGAGGAAGCTCTGATGTTCGCTATTTCTCTATCTCTCTGAATGAAAAGTGACCTTACAGTGGTAAAATCATGAATGTATAAAGCCCTGGCTTCACAAAAAAAAAAAAAAAAAAAAAAAAGAAAGAAAGAAAGAAAGGAAAAAGAAAGAAAGACAATTCACTAATTTGGATGAGAAGAGAGAAAATAATATTCTCCATTCTAATTTCCTAAAGTACTCTAGTTTCTGACATGATGTTTTTAATATAACATATATTTTGTCAAGAATGGAGACTGAAGTAATGGTAAAGTATCACTTGAAAATATAGCATATAGAATCAAAATAGCTAATATGCGCAATATATATTGTTTGCTCAACTTTAATGAGATTGTCACATTATCACAATAAAGGCAGTTTTTTTCCACTTATATTCAACTATTGCAGGTACTGTTGCCTCTACTGATTCAAAATAATGACAAATAACGCTTCAGTGACTATTTTGTACATATTTTTGTTGTTGTTGAAAAGTTGCTTGTATATAGATAGGGTAAATTCCTGAAATTGACATCAATTCTTTCTTCTTTTCCCTTTCTTTTTTTCCCTTTCTTTTTTTTTCTTTCTTTCTTTCTTTCTTTCTTTCTTTCTTTCTTTCTTTCTTTCTTTTAGCATAGCAGGGTCTTTACCAATTCTGGCCAATATATATAGTGTGTGTGTATGTAATATTTGTCTATTTATTTGTTTGTTTTTATTGTTATTAGTAACTTAATAATGTTTAACATGATTGTAAGATAACAGGGGTACCATTCTATACAGTTTCCACCACCAGAGTTCTCCTCCATTAGAAACTCCCCCCTGTTTTTTATCCCTCTGCAAGTAAGGACCAAAATTCCTTATGGGGTGCAGAAGATGGAAGGTCTGGCTTCTGTAATTACTTCTCTACTGGAAATGGATATTGTTTGGTCAATCTATAACCCCCACCCCAGTCTGTTTCTATCTTTTCCTAGTGGGGTAGGGCTCTGGAGAGGTGAGACTTAAGGACATATTCTCAAGGTCTTCCCAGGGAAACTAGAATAGAATCATAGTAGTGTCTGCAACGTGGTGGCTGAATGATGGTAAGATATAAAGCAGGACAAAGTATTTAATAAACAGGAACCTGAAGGTAGGAATAGACCAGTTGTGATAAGGGGTCTTTGTGTGGGAAGAAATTAGGGAGCCTATTTTATGTATGTTCCAGGGGGCCCATGACTTTAATGATTTTTGCCCGAGCCAGATAGTTAACATGCAGGTTTACTAAAACTATTGTCTGGGAAGATGCTGTCAGAGTTGAGAATAAGACAATACAGCTGGATTAGTGCAGAGAGTAGCTCCCAAATATGAGGAAAGTATATAAATATCTTTAACTGTTAATCCCATCAATCTGACCTAGGACCCATATATATTGATCCAGTGTAGCTTATAAATCCCTGTCAGTCTGAGAGCATAGCCCATGGTCAAAGCTAGATACATTCTAGGCTGCACTCACTTCAGGACCAGTTTTCCTCAAGTATGGCACAGTATGTTGACCCAACCTCCCTTTAGAAAATGGGTCAGCGGGAGTCCGCGGTAGCGCAGTGGGTTGGGCGCAGGTGGCGCAAAGCACAAGGACCGGCAGAAGGATCCCGGTTCCAGCCCCCGGCTCCCCACCTGTAGGGGAATCGCTTCACAAGCGGTGAAGCAGGTCTGCAGGTGTCTATCTTTCTCTTCTCCTCTTTGTCTTCCCCTCCTCTCTCCATTTCTCTCTGTCCTATCCAACAACAACGACATCAATCATAACTACAACAATAAAAACAATGAGGGCAACAAAAGGGAATAAATAATAAAAAATATTTTTAAAAAAAGAAAAGAAAATGGGTCAACCTTTACCATTGCTGCTCTATAGTGAGGGCAAGGTCCTAGAGAGGCCCAAAAAAGGGATTACGATAACTTTCCTGATGGAAGTGACCAGTGATGGTAGAAGAACTATCTACTAGAGGACAAGGCTTATCATATCTATGTAGGAATCCAAGGATTCCCTGACTTGAGCCCTAGATGATGGTATGGCCTGGTATTGACCAAAAAGAGCATCATTCAAGTGTACCAATCTCTTAAACTTACCCAGCTTTTTTAATACTTATTTGATCTGACAGTTAGACTTAAAGTGATTGAGGGAAGTGAAGTAGGGGGTAGAAGAAGAGGGTGTCTATGCCTAAGTAATAAATATTTGATTAGATAGTTTATAGTTTATAAGTCTTTTCTACTTTCTTGCTCAACTTACTGAGTCTAAGTATACTCATAGCAGACTACTAAGCACTTTTACTTTGAGGTATATAGTTTCCTCTAACTTATGTATGCATGTGCGCAAGTACTCTGTCCATGTGGGATGATCCCACTCTTAGACAGAAGTTGAAAAATAAGAACAGAAAGGAAAACACAAATCAGAATTTGGACTCGGTTTTGGAGTATTGCACCAATGTAAAAGCCTCAGGGGAGAAGGTGGGGGGGGGGGTGTAGATGTTTAACTCAATTGCAGGGGGATGAAAACTAGGGACACAGATTGTTGTGGTAGGAATGGTGTTAATCTAGATTCCTATTATCTTATACTTTATAAATAACTATTCAGTATGTCAGGGTAAAAAAGATTGAACATCCTGAGTTCTTTAAATGCATAGATTTAAGTTCTGAGTGATATTCCTTTTTTCTAAGCACTTAGTGTTTCAAATTTGTAAACTGATTGAAGAGGACACTGGACATAAATTGCTAAAACATTTCTAATAATATCAGCATCCTAAATTACTGATAATCTTAGACCAGGTCTATCAGAATCAACCAATCTTGTTGGTACCTAAGATATAGTTATTTTTAAATAGTATTAAATGGCATAAGTTATGGTGAGTTCATGTATGCTATAGCAAATCCTAACCATGGGGTGTTCAAAACCAAGCTCCCAAACAACTTGGTTATAATAATAATTATCTATCACCTCCTTAAACTCTAAGATAGCAAGAAACCTTCTTTATTATCTTAAAAATCCATATTTCTCCCAGTCCTAGAACCTCTGGGACTTTACTTGTATTTCTTCATGTTTGTCCTCTTGATCCCCTAACCTGTGATACTACCTCTGCTGACTTCAATGAAAACATTGCAACCAGTGCCACCACACCATTTCACTTTGGACTATATCCTGAATGCCAAATCTGAGATGTCAGCTCTCTAACTTCAATAATCTGGTGATACCTTTCCTTATAGATGGGACTACCTAGTTACATTTTAAATGTCATCTTCCTTAACAATGTTTATTTGTTTTAATGGGAGAGACCAAGAGAGAATGTGATAGAGTGATACCAGAGCACTGCCCAGGTCTGGCTTATGGGGGGTACCAGGGAGAGAAACTGAGACTTCAGAGCCTCAGGCATAAATATATTTTTCATAAACATTAAGATATTTGCCCTTCTTTTCAGGACAACATTTTCCTACAGAGAGATAGAAAACAGGATGGAAAGACATTACAGTACTTAAGCTTCCTCTAGTGTGATAGGAGCCAAGCTGGAAACTGACTTGCATGCATGAAAAGCAGACACCCTCCCGGGTAAGTTATTTTGTCTACAAATAGCATTTATTTTTCAAAGGGAATGTGCATTTTTAATATTTATTTACTTGACAAACTGTCCTGAAAATGTGCTTATTTATACTATCAGAGAAAGATATCTATTTTGAATAAAAGAAAAAATCATCATAATTTTAATTTTGCAATGCTTTCATTAATAAAATATTTTCTATTTAATATCTCTATTGTTCCTACTTCAAAACTCTGGTCAATCATGATATGACTCTTGAATAACTGCATCTTCAATAATGCACCTCTAATTGTAAGGAAAACTAAGACAAAAATAAACTGGGGGGGGCTATATCAAATTAAAAAAGCTTCTACACAGCAAAAGAAGCTAGCACCCAAACAAAGAAACTTCTTAAAGAGTGGTAGAAGATCTTCATATGTCATACATCAAATAGAAAAAAAAGGCTAACAAGCACTATGTATATATCAAGAGCTCACCAAACTCAATAACAACAACAACAAGAACAAATGACAACACCCAAAAATGGGGTGAGGATATGAACAGAATATTCACCACAGGCAAAAACTGAGAAACAAGATTAGAAGAGAAAACATTAAGCAGAACTTGGACTGGAGTTGGTGTATTGCACCAAAGTAAAAGATTCCAGTGGGTGGGTGGGAGAGAGAGTTCAGGTCCTGAAACAGGATGGTGGAGGACCTAGTTGGGGTTGTATTGTTACGTGGAAAACTGTAAAATGTTATGCATGTACAAACTATTACATTTACTGTCAGCTGTAAAAAAAAAAGTAGTAATAATAATAACCATGGCTAGATCCTGGCAAAAAAAAAAAAAAAAGCATATTCATCAAAGGAGAGAACCTCACAGACATATTAAAAAATGCTCCAAGTTAACAATTTTTTTTTGACTCTACGTATTAACTCTTTTTTCACCAGGTTCCAGATGCTAACATAATGTCAACCAGACCTCCTTGGGTAGATGACCCCATCAATGTGACCTGGAGCCCCAATTCCCCAGAGCCCTGCCTCACTAGGGAAAGAGAGAGATAGGCTGGGAATATGGATTGAACTGCCAAAGCCCATGTTCAGTGGGGAAGCAATTGCAGAAGCCAGACCTTCCACCTTATGCACCCCATAATGACCCTCAGTCCATACACTCAGAGGGAAAAAATAAAAAATAGGAGAGCTATCAGGGGAGAGGATGGGATATAGAGTTCCCATAGTGGGGACTGTGTGGAGTTGCATGCCTCTTATCATATGGTTTTTGTTAGTGTTTTAAATAAAAATTTAAAAAAAATTAAAAATGTTCCAAGTCACTGATTGTCAAAGAAATGAAAATAAGTTTAACAATGAGATACTACTTCACTTCTATGAAAATGGCATACATCAGAAAGGATAGTAACAACGAATGTTGGAGAGGTTGTTGGGGCAAAGGAACTCTCCTGCACTGCTGGTAGGAATGTGAATTGGTTCAACTCCCGTGGAGAGCAGTCTGGATAATTCTCAAAAGTCTAGAAGTAAACCTACCCTATGACCCAGCAATTCCTCTCCTGGGAATATGTACTGAGGAACAAAGAATACTTATTAAAAAATATCTGTGTATACCGATATTCAGAGCAGAACAATTTGTAATAGCCAAAACCTGAAAGCAACCCAGGTATCCAAACAACAAATGAGTGGCTGAGAATGTAGTGATATATATGGAATACTACTTAGCTATTAAGGAAAGCTATTTATTTATTTATTTATTTATTTATTTATTTATTCCCATTTGTTGTCCTTGTTTTATTGTTGTAGTTATTATTATTGTTGTCGTCATTGCTGGATAGGACAGAGAGAAATGGAGAGAGATGAGGGAAGACAGAGAGGGGGAGAGAAAGACAGACACCTGCAGACCTGCTTCACCACTTGTGAAGCGAGTCCCCTGCAGGTGGGGAGCCAGGGCTCGAACCTGGATCCTTACACTGGCCCTTGCACTTCGCACCACCTGCACTTAACCCACTGCTCTACAGCCTGACTCCCCAAAAAGCAAATTTTTATTTTTCACCTCATCTTGGATGGAGTTTTACAGAATCCTGTTAAATGAGATAAGCAGAGAGAAAAGACTGAATGGGATGATCTTACTCATAGAAGTTGAGAAATAAGAACAGAAATGAGAAATACAAAGTAGAACCTGGACTGGGTTTGTTGTATTGTACCAAAGTACGCAGGGGATAGGGGGACTTCCAGGTCCTGGTGCATGATGATGGAGGAGGACCTAGGCAGAGGGTTAGAGTGTTTAGTTGAAAAATGAAAAATGAAAAAAATTTACACATGTTCCAACAACTGTATTTACTGTTGACTGTAAAACTTTACTCCCCCATAAAGATCCAAAAAAAAAATGATATTGTGGGAGTTTATAAGTGAGATTAATGATTCCCAGTGTTGTTAAAGGCTCTAGAAATTAAAAAAGGAGAAATGATAAAGAGGCAGTGTTAGAGTAAGCATTAGTTTTAACTCATCTCAAAACCCCTGCAGCAACATAGCATAGGACATCTAAACAATGCAGCATCAGATAATGAATGGAGCATGTATGCACACATACACAGGCACACAACAATAACCAAGTGCACATGGCTCTCACTCTAAGGGGAGATCTTTACCCCAACTTCATAATCTGCAGATTTTTAGCCATACAATGTAGGTTGAAATATATCCTTTTTTAACTTATTTTTCTTAACTACCTTTATTTACTTATTGGAGTAGGCACTACCAGTAATCTAGAGGAAAAGGAGTGATAGAGATGGAGAGAGACAGAGAGACACCAGCAATACTAATTCACCACTCATTAAACTTTCCCCCTGCAGGTGGGAACTGGGGGCTCAAACCTGGGTCCTTATGCACTATAACATGTGTGCTCTACCAGGTGATCCACCACCCAGCCCTGAAATATTTCCTGATTGTGCCTATTGTTTGTGGAAGCTGCTACTGTGGGGTCATGTCCCTACTCAGAGGCACTCACAGGGCATTTCACAGTGGTGCAAACTAAGCCCTTTTAAATCCTGGCTCAACCCAAGGGATATGTCATTCTTCATCCTAAATCCATGGTTTCAGAGTTACATGTGTCAGTATGAAGCCCCATCCTACTCTGTGACCAGTTTCTCTATTTTTTAAATTTTTATATTTATTTATGTATTTATTTTCCCTCTTGTGCTTTTATTGTTTTTATTATTGTTGTAGTTATTATTGTTGTTGTTATTGATGTCATCGTTGTTGGATAGGACAGACAGAAATGGAGAGAGGATGGGAAGACAGAGAGGGGGAGAGAAAGATAGATACCTGAAGACCTGCTTCACCACTTGTGAAGTGATTACCCTGCAGGTGGGGAGTGGAGGGTTTGAACCGGGATTCTTATGCTGGTCCTTGTGCTTTGTGCCACCTGCGCTTAACCCACTGCACTGATTAACCTGATTCCCTTTATTTTTATTTTTAATTGCCACCAGGGTTATCAACGGGACTTGGTGCCTGTCCAAATTCACAACTCCCGATGACCACTTCTTTTTTTCTCTATTTTCTTTCTTTTCTTTTTCTTTTATTATTCTTTTCTTGTTTTAATTTTGACAGGACAGAGAGAAATTGAGAAGGTAGGGTGAGATAGAGAGAAAGAGAGACACCTGAAGCTCCAGTTCACTGCTAGTGAAGCATCACCCCTGCAAGAGAGGATCAGACTCTTAAACCCTAGTCCTTGCACATGGTAATAACTATGCTCAGCCAGATAGATGCACTACTGTCCAGACCCTCAGTCTGTCTTATCTCCTCCCCTACAGTGATTCTCTCTGCAGGTTTACAGCCATTAATATCTAGGTTTAGAATGTCACTATGCTTGGGGTCTTCAATATCATGGTTATTATTATGACACTGGATAGTCTGCCTTACAAGAAACCTGTCCCACTAATGGCAACATTATGCATATGCATGAAAGGCCTCTGCAGTATGAAATAATGTGTACGCCTCTGAGCTGGTGGCCATTGCTAATTTCTACTTCTAATCTCTGGGGGAGATTTTAGTCAAATCTTTGGCCCCCACAACCCAAAACAGATTTCCTGCAGCTTCCTCCAGAGGAAATGAAAGCTGCTTAGAGCAGCGTGTAAATTCATGGCAAGAAGCAATAAAGGTGAGTTTTATACATTCCCATTATTGCTTCTACGTCTTTGCAATAATGTTTATTGACATGTTTGAATGGAGCACAAGCTGCAGTTCAGTTCAACTGCCTGTGAAAATGGGACATTTGTCAAGAAACAAACCTCGCAGTTTTTAGTGGCTCTGACAGTAGGTATTAGAAAAGATATTGATGGGGAAAGAGAGAGTAGACAGGCCTAGGGGAGAGTGTGAAGGAAAATACTCGGCACAGATGCCTACAGTGGAAGAAAAGAGGATAACTAAAGGTATAAAATTGAACACTTAGCACATTAACTGACCACTAGATGCCATGAAGCTTACACAGGGGGAACATAAACATGAGCTCACTTTGTCTCCAAAGCAAGGTCTCCACAGTGAAGCTTTCACTTATGATTTGATTCCCACTTTTCTTCCTCCACCCCCACAGTCAAGCTCAGATGATAATGTGCTTCTTAGAGTATGTGTGTATCACTCTGTTATTACGTTTTCCCTTGAACAAAAATGCGAGCACAGCAACTCCTTAGCTTATTGCCTGCATTTAAACAGTAGTGCAGTTATAGGAAAAGGCTGCAATCACTAGTGGATCACAGGGAAACACTTTATGTGGGTGGAAGAGACACTTGTTATCAGGAACCAGGGCTGTGAAGGGACCTTTCCTACAAGTAATCTGCAGTCCAGTGGCTGAGCATATTGCAGTCGTTAATAACTGAGAGCAGCTTGCACACACCACGGGACAAACCCCATATACTGCAATTATTGTTATTCCCCTATCCAAAGACCTAAATGACTAGCAGAAAGCTAGGGACAAGACCAGCATTTAACAGACGCCTACCCACATCCCAAATACAAATGTATTACAAATATCCAAGGCCATGAAATAAAAGCTACTAACAACTCTTTTGTGTTTTTTTTTCCTTTTTTAAAATTTAATGATTTATTTATAAAAAGGAAACATCGACTAAACCATAGGATAAAAGGGGTACAACTTCACACAGTTCCCACCACCAGAACTTTGTATCCCATCGCCTCCCCTGATAGCTTTCCTATTCTTTAACCCTCTGGGAGTATGGACTCAAGGTCATTGTGGAATGCAGAAGGTGGAAGGTCTGGCTTCTGTAATTGCTTCCCAGCTGAACATGGGCATTGATAGGTTGATCCATACTCCCAGCCTGTCTTTCTCTTTCTCAAGTGGGGTGTGGCTCTGGGGAAGTGGAGCTCCAGGACAAACTGGTGGGGTTGTCTGTCCATGGGAGTCTGGTCGGCATCATGTTAGCATCTGGAACCTAAGTAATGAGGGTGAAGGGTTGAAATTCCCTGCCTGACATCTCTGGACACAGTCTGAAGTGCAGCATGCTGAGGTGGTACTCATTGCATTGATTAGGTTGGCATCAGCAGATGCAATATCATTTGGTATGAATTGAGAGAAGCATGCAGGAAAGTGAGCTCCACCCTAGAGGTACCAGGACTGGGGGAAATATAGGCTCTAAAGAGGAAAAGGGAGGTTCCTATTGCCTTAGGGTTTAAGAAGACAATAGATAGTTATTGCTATAATCACATTATCTGGCAGATAGGTTCACATTGAAAAATCCCTGTTAGGATTTGCTGTATCATGCAGAACATCACCATAATTTATGTCCTTTGACATTATTTGTATATAGCTATGCCACCGGTTGCTTCTGTTCTCTCTGGTCTAAGCTTTTAAGAAAGTCACCACTAATACTAACAACTCTTTTCTTCTCTTTGTTCAGATCAGCACTACAGAATGAACAACTACTTCATTCCAAAGTTCATCAACAGGTAAGGCAGTTTTATCTCATAGATTTAGTTCAGGGGCAATTTTCAGTCTTGACATCCAAATAAAAGAAAGAGAAGAAGAAAACACAGTCATTCCTGGAAATTAGTTATTTACTTTTAAATTTATATTTATTATATTTATTTATATATTTATTAGGTAGAGACATCCAGAAATAGAGAAGGAAGAGGGTGATAGAGAGGGAAAGAGACAGAGAGACACCTGCAACCCTGCTGCATCACTCGCAAAGCTTCCCCTCTGCAGGTGAGTAGTGGGGGTTAAACCCAGGTCCTTGCACATTGTAACATGTGTGTTCAACTAAGTACATCAACCACAGGGCCCCTCGACTAGTTATATTTTTTCGTCAGAGAAAGGGCCTCACATATACAGTTTCATCACTCAGGTCAGCTTTCTCATTCAGATAGAGACAAAGAGAAAGAGAGAGAGGAGGAAGACTAGAATTTTCTCCAGTGTCTTAGTACCTTACATATGGCGCCTGGGGTTGATCCTGGGCCATAAAAAGGAAGACACTCATCCTACCTGGGGAGTTCATCTTTGGTCTGGCTGTCTTATCCTGGGTTGTCATCACTATTGGTAAGTTACAAAGACTAGTTGCATTACACAGTTATTAGGGCCTCAATTATAAGTTGGCACTAGTTTCTGATAACCCTGATTTAACAAAAGCCCAAAGTTGTAATTTCACTTAGATCCTTCTGTAATGTACTTTTCTACCTAAACATTTTTATCATTTTTCTCCTACCCTTCTAAACCATCAGCTTAGCATTTCATTTCAGATTTGCAAACAAATCCAGATTCTTTGCTATCTTTTCCTCAGCAGAGCACTCTGTGAGTAAATAAAACCTGTCTCCATCATACCATGCCCTACATGTGCAGGCAGGCTTTCAGAGTTTAAAAAGGGTGTTAGGTTAATAGAGTTGTTCATCATTATGTAAGTAGTAAGGCCGTTATTAAGTATACTGCTTGCAGATGACATCAACACATAATTTCACCAATTTTCCATAATGTGTACAAATACTAGAGTTAAAATAGCTTTGTCTGCTGAAATTTTCAGTTTAAATATAAACAGATTTAGAGTTTTAAGTTTCCTTCTTTACTTATTTATTTAATTTTTTCCCCAGAGTATTGTTCAGCTCTGGTTTATTGTGCTATGGGGGATTGAACCTGGAAACTTGGAGCCTCAGGCATGAAAGTTTGTTTGTATAATCATAATGCTATCTAGCCCCACCCTTAAATTTCTTTTCACTTAGTACCCATGCCTTCCTTATAGTTGGCACCATAAACTTTTCCTATTTTGTTGTTATTAAGTTTCAATTTTGACTTTGGCTTAGCCAACAGAAATAACATTAATGTATTTTTTAAAATAATTTTTATTTATTGGGTAGACACAGCCAGAAATTCAAAAGAAATGAAGTGGGTAATAGAGAGGGAGAGAGACAGAGAGAAACCTGCAACACTGCTTCACCACTCGTGAAGATTTCCCCTGCATGTGGGAACTGGGGGCTCGAACCCAGGTCCTTGTGTATTGTAATCTGTGTGCTCAGCCAGGTGTGCTGACACCTGACCCCTATCACTAATGCATTTTCAACAGAAGTTTGCTTTGAGAGGCATATGCATTGGTTAGTATATGTGTGTCCATTTATATTAGTTAGAACTAGAGACAAAGTACAAGCAAAGAAGTGTGTGTATATGTGTGTGAGATAGCACGGGAAGAAAGGGAGGGAGGAAAAGAGGGAGAAAGAAAAAGGGAGTTGATGAAGAGAAAGAATAAGAATGAAGAGGTTGATCAGAAATTACCTGGCTCAGAAAAAAAAAAGTAATTTACTGACAGATGATTATCCATTTAGAGGTAACTAGTGTCAGCAAAAAGTGCCTTAAATTAATCTATCTGCCGATCCTTTCAGATCTTTTATACAGAATAGTAGAACACAAGTCAGCTCAGCCATGTCACAGAGTCTCTCATAAACAGTAATAAATTGCCATATATTTCATTTCACATCTCAGCAATCCTGGCCCTAAAGTGATGAGCAGAAAAGGGTGGAGGCTGAGTGCCAATACTGGAGAGGAATAGTGAGACAGAAAAGTGCCTGACCTTACCCAGCAGGAATACCTTTCAGTTACAGCTCAAAAATGCAGACAGCAAAGATTTACAGAGGTAAGGGATTGTCAGTGGTGAGTATACTAGACTAGGAATCAGAAGACCCAATTCTACCAGTTACCAGCATAGCTTTCTTGGGCAACTCACAAAACTGAGATGAGATGATAATGGCTAGAAAGTTATTGAAAAAAATGAAGTGGGATTATGTACAGACATGTACACAGAAAATGGTAAGTAGCAGCAGACTAAACAGTTACTGCTTACAAGTCAGTAAGTCAACAATGTGTCTATGAGGTGCCAGCTTCCATATAAACATAGTAGCTCTCAAATTGTTTATGATATAACAGGCAGGTGAGAAAACTATAAGCAGACCTTTAGGAATATTATCTGATCATTATCACAGTGAAAGCAAATGCAAAGTACTCTAGAAATATATAGAACAGGGGGTTGGGTGGTGGCCCGCCTGGTTAGCACACAAAGTACTTGTGCAAAGATTGGGGTTCAAACCCCTGGCTCCTCACCTATAAGGGGAACACTTCAAAAGGAGTGATTCAGGTCCGCAGGTGTCTATCTTCTTCTATCCCACTCTATTCCCCTTCCCCTTCTCAATTTCTCTCTGTCATACCCAATAAAATTAAAAAAAAGAAAGAAAAATTAAAATGACCACCACAAGTAGTGGTGGATTCATAGAGTGCCAGTACTAGCAGGGAGCCCCGGAAATAACCCTGAATGCAAAAAAGAAAAAAAAAAGAAAGCTAGAAAGAAAGAATGAAAGAAAGAAAGGAACAGAAAAAGAAAAAGAAAGAAATAATAAAAGAAACAAACATAGAGAATGCAGTTTTGCTGATGGAAGGCAGTATTATTATTGTGCCTTTCTGACACACCACTAAAATGTCAATATCCCTAAACAGTTTATTAAATCACATGCATCTCAACACTGAAAAATCTTGTATAATCTCTTGCCTGGTTATCTTATTGAATGTAACATAGTACCTGAAATTAGTAATATAAACACTGTAATAATTCTACTCTCTAGAGATCTCTATATATTTGATTGTGCTAGCATTCTAGTAACCTGGTATGAGCATCTCATTATAATTATTTGGCACTTACGTGAGCTCTTCTTCAGGGAGATGCTTTTATGATATTAACTAAACCTACAGCCATACCACCCTGAAAACCCCTGATCTCATCTGATCTTGGAAGCATTACAAAATTCACTAAACTGCAAAGTACTTGTCCCTTAGTTAAATAAGCAGACCATGGAGGAGGGATGATATTCCCTCACTCAACATATTTTATAAAAGCATTATTATAGAATATATAGCTAAGATGTATATCAATATTATACTACTATAAAATACAGATTATGGAAGAACAGTTTAGCTGCACTTTATAATAAAGCCAAGGCTCTAGGGAAAGACTTGGAGGAGGCAAAGAAGGCATTGGACACTCAGTACACAACGGTGAAGGAAGACTTAAACTTCTTTTAAAGTATATATCATATTAAGAATGAATCTAACTTAGCTTTACCATGGTTGACTCGCTGTAGCCTTCAGATATAGTTTGCATATGTGATATTTAACACTGTTTAATATATGGTCATATTCTTCCTCTTCAGCTTCAAATTCTACTGCTTCACAAAATGCTTAGGGATCCCTAAAGCATTTACTTAGATTTGCACTGTTTAAAGATCCACTGTAGTAGACACACATATGAACTTACAGAAACAGCTTTGCCAGTTTTCTAATGCTTCAGTTTTACTTTATCACCGAATTGATCAAAAAGAGATATAAAATAAAATACTATGTTTTCTTATAATGTACGTAGTTGGTGTTCAGATACATTTATTTAAATATTGATTGATAAAACTTAAGAAATAACTGATTCTAAATGCACCACCAAAGGAAACAACTATTTTTGCAGGGCTGTACAGTTTCAAGTTAGACCTTGAAGGAAGTCCAAGAAATACTGAAAAAGGTTTAAATAAGTCAGATATAATCTACTTATTTTTCTGAGAAGATAAACACAACATGTCAGTAGCCAACAGTCACTGACAAAGATGCATAGTTGCTTCTGGAAATATCACCTGGTGGTTAAGGAAAAAGCCAGACACTTCATTCAGTTCCGTATTCTGTTTTACAGTGTTTGGATTTGTAGGCACAGCTTCACCCTTTGCCAAAGGCTCCATACTGCATTCTGTCATTCACACTGCCAGACAGCAATGTCTGCCAGGATTTATGGCTTCCATGCTGCTCTCTCATTGCTCAGAGCAGATGGCTGGGCTGAGGGGCAGCAGATTGCCTGAGGGCAGAGACAGGAGTCTAGGGGACTAGAAAACCTGGTGGCCACAGGGACACACTTCATTCTCTAATGAGCCTGGGAACGATGTCTTACATAACCTTCTCCTTTCCTTGAAGACTTCAGTCAGCTAAACTAAGATTCATAGTAGGCATCAGTCAAACTCAGAAACTCCAAAAACTGGATATAAAATAGCAAAACATACTGAGGCATTTACTTTTTCCTAGGTGATCTATCTCCATAGTTATCTTCAGGAAGTCTTGATCTCCCACTCATTTTAATGTATGCATGGCGATCTAAACTACCATATGATGCCAAGAAATCTTTTAAAATATCCCAAGCTGTTTAAGTTATTTGCACTTATAGATTCTCTTATATACTTCAGATAGACCTAAATAGCCAGTAATTCTGATTCAAAAGCAAACCTCGGTAACATCTGAATCAAGAGTGTCATAGCAAGATATTTCTTGAAAAATTATTAGTTTTTATTTTATTCTTACTTTATTGGGGTTAGTGGTTTATAGTGTAGTTGATGACACCCAGGCACAACCTTTCATAAACCCAATAACTGGTGTCTTGCAGACACTCTCTCCCCCAAACAAAGTCATTTTTTAAATATTTTTTTAAAAAACTTATCTTTATTGGAGAGAGAGAGAGAGAGAGAGAGAGAGAGAGAGAGATGAGAGAGAGACCTGCAGACTTGCTTTACCACTCACAAAGCTTTCCCCTTGCAGGTGTGAACCAAGGGCTTGAACCTGGGTCTTTGCTCATTGTAACATGTGTGCTCAACCAGCTGTATGACCACTCAGACCCCAACCTAGGTCTTTTTTTATCCACCATCCACTAGGACCCCAGAGCCCCTCCATCCTATCCCTCCCCCTCCTTCCACAGAACCCATAGCTTTGGTGCAATACACTACACTCAGCCCATGTTTTCCCTTACAAACAGGACATTCTTGAGCAGACAAATACAAATCATAGTGAGAAAACTCACTGACTATCTCAAGTGTACATCGTCTTTGTTAATTAGGGGCCATCATTACATTGTGGAGAAAGTTAAAGGCTACTAACATCTCCATGCCTAATCTTCCATCATTGAACAGAGAATATTTTAGGGTAAGAACAAAGAAATAAGAAAAAAAATAAGGAAAGAATGAGTCAGGTCTCATTCTCTCTCTCTCAGAAAACTGAAACCTAAAGAGGGAAAGTGACTCATTTGGAGTCACTAACTGCCTAGTAACAAGACCCAGGCCTCATGATCAGATGGCTCAGGTTTTAAGAATCTAGGTCTTTCAGCTACATCAAGCTGCTACAAATGTTTAATGTACTCAATGACACACAATAAAACAAGTGTTTGTGACAGTTATGACACTGTTGGGACACAATTGTAATCAGCCTATGGCTGAGGGACGTAACATCATCAGTATATGGCTGACTTCAGGCTGAGGAACATACTATAGATTTAGGAAAACCCACAAAGGATTGTGGGTTCATAAGTATTGACCAAAGGGAGTATCTGGCAGAAGTAGGTCTCCTTTCTGACCTCTCTGTTTCTTCAAACTCAGCTGCAGCTCCAGTTTCCTGCATACTCTCAGTGCCAGCTCTTCTCCCCAGGAGTCCCCCATGCCTGAATATGTGAAACTAAGCTCCAGTAAATTCAGCTAAAAAGACTCACTGTTCTTGGGCATTATGAATAGCCAATATCTCTGTTCCATTGCCTATTTTGCTGTACCATATCTCTGTACTACAATGTAATAAAATCCTCATTTGTTTAAACCCAATCAAAGATGCACCTTAATTATTTTATCTTTTAATTAGTATAAACAATAACATTGCCAAGCCTTTTGAAACAATCTAGACTATTTTGGTTAATAGTACAAGTGTCTCTGACCCTGCGTTTTCCCACAGGAGTTAAGAGATTTCAACACTTCCTAGAAACAGGATAAATTCAGGATAATAAAGATGTAGCAGAAAAACAAACATTCTAAGAAAACAGATTGAGAGAGTTCGGTGGTAGTGCAGCTGGCTAAATGCAAGTGGCACAAAGTGCAAGGACTGGAGTAAGGATCCTGGTTCGAGCCCCCTTTTCCCCACCTACAGGAGAGTCGCTTCACAAGTGGTGAAGCACGTCTGCAGGGGTCTATCTTTCTCTCTCACTCTCTGTCTTCCTCTCCTCTCTCCATTTCTCTCTGTCCCATCCAACAACAACAATGACATAAATAACAACAATAATAATAACTACAACAATAAAATGACAAGGGCAACAAAACAGAATAAATAAATAATAAAAAAGAAGAGATTGCATATAGAAAAGAGTACACTGAAGATAATGTACAATTGTGAAATCAGTATGACAAGGCTAGTGTTCCTCTCCATCTGTGTCTGTTGGCATGTCTTCCCACACTGCCTCTCTGGATTGTCTGAAAAGGTCTATACACTTGAAAATGATCCATTACTCTTTGTATCTGTGCATTCAGAGTCACATACGGAGCATCCCAGGGGTAAAAATTCTGCCACCAGTTTTAACTTGGAAGAACAGAAACATTGTTCCTTTTTACCAACAAAATTCTCAGTCATTCCAGGGGTGGGTGCCACTCACTGGGAGTGTGTAGAAATGTGTAGAGGCCAATGGAATACTATGCAGCTATCAAGAACAATGAACCTACCTTCTCTGACCCATCTTGGACAGAGCTAGAAGGAATTATGTTAAGTGAGCTAAGTCATAAAGATAAAGATGAGTATGGGATGATCCCACTCATCAACAGAAGTTGAGGAAGAAGATCTGAAAGGGAAACTAAAAGCAGGACCTGACCAAATTGTAAGTAGGGCACCAAAGTAAAAACCCTGTGGTGAGGGGTAGACATGCAGCTTCCTGGGCCAGTGGGGGGTGGAAGTGGGTGGGAGGGATGGGTCACAGTTTTTGGTGGTGGGAATGGTGTTTATGTACACTCCTAGTAAAATGTAGTCATATAAATCACTAGTTAATTAATATGAGAGGGGAAAATTAATTGTATGTCTCGAAGTTTTTCAAAAGACAAACTGAATCTTTTTAATATATAGGCTGTGTAACTGATATGCAGACTCTCTCAAAAGCCTAGACCAAGTAGATCAGAAGCAACCAATAGCACAGCTATATACAAGATACTGGGTACTGTACAGCAAACCCTAACAAAAGGACTTTTCAAAGTTAACCCAATTACCAAATAATGTGATGGGAACATTAACTATAGATTATATTTTTGAACCCTAAGACAGCAGGAACCTCACATCTCTACTATAGAGCCCCTACTTCCCCCAGTCCAGGAACCATTGGATAGGGCCCACTTTCCCGTATGCCTCTCCCAATCCATATCAAATAATATTGCATCTGCCGATCACAACCTAACCAACACAACGATTGCCACCTCAACATGCTTCACTTCAGACTGTGCCCAGAGACTTCACGTGTGGAATGACAACCCTTCAGCTTCATTACTAGGGTGAGACCTTTCCTTTCATAGTATACTCTAATTCCATCTCAGGTGGTTCACTTTCTAACAAAGTTCCAAAACCTAGATATACACCAGTTTCTGTGAGAGAGAGCATATGTTCACACGTATCCATAAACTACCACAAAATATATACCTGAAAGCAGAAGTACACTAGAGTTTGCAGTGAGTACCCCCGTAACACTTCCTCTCCACTTGTCCAAGCTTTGGGTCCATGATTGCTCAACAATTTGTTTGGCTTCGTATGTTAACTCTTTTTTCAGTCACCAGGTTCCAGATGTCATCAGGATGCCGGCCAGGCTCCCCTGGACCCCACCAATGTGTCCTGGAGCTCAGCTTCCCCAGAGACCCACCCTACTAGGGAAAGAGAGAGGCAGACTGGGAGTATGGACCGACCAGTCAACGTCCATGTTCAGCGGGGAAGCAATTACAGAAGTCAGACTTTCTACCTTCTGCAACCCACAATGACCCTGGGTCCATGCTCCCAGAGGGATAGAGAGTGGAAAAGCTATCAGGGGAGGGGGTGGGATATGGAGATTGGGTGGTGGGAATTGTGTGGAGTTGTACCCCTCCTACCCTATGGTTTTGTTAATTAATCCTTTCTTAAATAAAAAAGAAAAAAAAAAAAAAAAGAAATGTGTAGAGGCATTTCTTGATGATCCCTACAACTGAAAGTTTCTGCTGGTCTTTCGTTAACTAGGGATGCCAGATATATAGCAATGTAAGTGTCAGTCCTATACAACAACAACAAAAAGATTTTAATCTGCCATTTATGGCAGAAGCATCATCCATCTTGAAAATCATTTCAGGTTATCCTGAGCTTCTGTATCTTCTAACACTTCAGATAAAGAGACTGTAAATTTGTGTCAAGTTTCAAGTAGGAAGGTACTTCTAGGGCTTACCTTCCTCTAAATTGGAGACTAAATAAATTGCAGGAAAAGCAAAGTTGGGGCTGAGGGATGCCCCGCACATAGCAAAACTTTAGGTGCCGAGTTAATGTTGTTCCATTTTAGGGTGTGATGAGTGGTTGGGCAAAGGAAGTCTAGACAACTATACTTTTTAATAAAGGGTTATTGAGAGCAGAATGGCACCCTTACTATTAACTTGGAAATTTGAGTTAGTCAAAAATTTTTAAGAAGGCAAATAAAAGAGGGTGCCATTTCTAAAGCAAAATCAGGAAATATAAAAAGGAAACATGATATATACTGTAGGATAACTCCCAGTATTTATGATCAGGGGTTAGTTAATAAAAATTTTAAAAAAGATAACATATTCAAGCAAAGAATCAAGTCTACCACCTCACTCCACTTTGCCAAGGAAGTATATAGTGACTCCCACCTTCATGAGCTTTTTGCTTGTCTTTCTTGGATTTGTGAAGATCATCTTCTTTATTAATTTTTTAATATTTATTTATTCCCCTTTTTATTCTTGTAGTTATTGATGTCATCGTTGTTGGAATGGGACAGAGAGAAATGGAGAGAGGAGGGGAAGACAGAGAGGGGGAGAGAAAGATAGACACCTGAAGAATTGCTTCACTGCTTGTGAAGTGACTCCCTTGTAGGTGGGAAGCCCGGGACTCGAACTGGTACGTTTGAGCAGGTTCTTGCGCATCGTGCCACATGTGCTTAACCAGCTGCATTACTGCCGGACTCCAGTGAAGATCATCTTCTATTGTCAAAGCCCACTAGGTACATTCATTCTTTCACTGTGAGCAAATTCATGGTTTAGAGAAGTGATCTGGTGATTTTTCAAGTCAATTCAGAAAATATTTATTAGGCTATAACTCTGTCCTGGACTGTTTTACAGGTTATATAATCATACAAATCATTCCGTCAAGTATTCATTGAAGGTCTGTCACTTGCTAGGTCCAGTACATAAACAACAGGGGGCATCAAATGAAACATTCTGGGAGATAACCTGTCCTCAAAGGATTAGACTACTTGAGGAGCAATGAATAAGAATTTTAGGGAAGGCTTATAATATTTTGAAAATTATAATGAACTAGTTTTAGTTAGTGAAGAAACAGAAGAAAATGTTTCATGCAGAGAAAACACTGAGTGGACAGATCCCTTGTATGTGCCCTTCACTATTTATCCCTTATGACATCATTTATCTGTGAAAACCTTTATGCTATTAAGGGTCTAATTCATTCAAGACTACGCTACACAGTTCAGAATTAGTCCTATGCTGTCTTGGCCATTCAATGGCCTGATGGTGTCACTATCTTGTATCCTATAAAATATGTAGTCACCTTATGAGTAGAGACAGCAGTCTCTCTATTTTAAAGTATATATATATATATAAATATATATATATATTTATATATATATATTTAAAGTATATATATATATAATATATATTTAATATATATATATAATATATATTTAAAAAAAAATATATATATATATGCAGGGATGATGCTGATCAGACACACATTGCCTGATAGACAATCAACCTGAATAGAAGAAATTTAAGAATAAAGTAATAGATCAATATCATCTTTCAACAGACTTCTGGGAACTGGGTAGTGGCACACCCTGTTGAGTGCAAATATTACCAAAAAAAAAAAAAAGAACCACCATGGATTGGTGAGAATGTATCTTTGTCTCTCAGATTTTTTTAAATGCTTAACTTTACCCACCTTTTACTCTCTGGGCTGATTTCCAGTGAAGACCAATATATAGTTACTTTAATTAATTGATTAATTAACTAGTTAATTATTAGATAGAGACTGAGAGGGGAGGATATAGGAAGGAAGAGAGACACTCTGCTTCATCACTCATGAAGCTTACCCCTTGCAGGTGAGGACCAGGGTGTTGAACTTGGGTCCTTTCACACTGTAATGTGAGCATTTAACCAGGTGCACCATGTCCTGGCCCCCCTCCAGTATATAATTCTATTCATCCCTGATCTACACATTTTTGGATATTGCTTTTTATAATTTTATATAATCCCTTCTCATATCATTTATCCCTACTCTAGTTAAAACCTATTTAGCCAAGATTTTTGCTTTTAATTTTTAATACAACTGCAATACACAGCACAGATGCAGACACATAGTAGATATTCAATAAATATGTGTTGAAAAATCACATGCCTTTTCATGAAACCACCTTTTTAAAATTCTAGTGCTCATTCACTCCTGATTCAGCCTATGTGCTTTAGTAATGTGGATTCTTAATCTTTTCTTAGGTTCTTCTACACAGAAGCACCAGTCTCAGAATAATTGGTCTTGGACCTTTTAACACTCTGCATTTCAAATTCTGTTCACTGTCTGAATAGCTAAACCTACACATGCTCTAGTTGATCCACTATCAATAAAGTGGGAGCTTGCTTATAAATGAAGCTTATTCTCTTTTATATCTGTAACATCTCTAACTAGAATTTGGAAAAGTAGAGAGAGTAGTCTATTTCGTTGATTTTATTTTATGATGTGTCTGTCTGCTTGGGAAAGAAAAACAACATAGGAGATATTTAGATTAATAAAGTTAAAATCTTGTTCTTTGTCACTTAGTTTCAATATATTTAGTGTAACATAGAAATGATAGGTATAGAAATCAATATGCTAGGGTTAGTATCTTTGAAGAAATGAGGAAAACTGTTATTCACAAAGAAGATCAGAGTTCATACTCTTTCTAAGCTCTCCTTTACTCCCCTCTAACCTAGTCGCTGTTGGCAACCAGCTCAGCAGCAAGGCCCGGAGCATGAGAGAGATAAAGCAGTGACTGTGTCATCTGCAATTCATCCCCAGGAATTGTTATGTGAGCATACATACATTTAAATATTTGAAAAGCATCTTTTAAAATGAATATCAAAATGACAAATAATCTAAGTCAGAGAAAAATGCCCCAGCATTTCCCTATCTCCCTTTTCTCATTATGAAGATAAATCCCAGATGACTCTCCCGACAGCAAAAGGGGTGGAAAAAAATACTAGTTATCACAGACACAACAACAACAGAAACAGATGCAGAGACCTGCCCTCCTATAAGAGTAAGGCCCATGGTTTTGTTGACTGCTGGCTCAGAACACAAGAGCCTTCTGGGCTCTAGGGAGGAGCCCACTGCTGAGCCTGGAGTTGGCCTGGTTGGGGAGGGCTGAACAGTGAGACACTTGTTTACTTCAGGTTTCTGCCACTGTTTCAACTCCAAGGGATTTGGAAGTTTGATTCGAATTAGTGCTTAAAAGCAATGCTATTTCTCACAACCTTATCCAGCCCACTTATGTATGTAAAACTACAGGGGGAATTTCAGGAAAATAAGCTCTCTAGGGAGACTCCCAGTCTTGTTGCCAGAAAAAAAAAAAAAAAAAAATCAGTGTAGAAGCCAGCCAGCCAGCAGAAGAAATGCCAGCTCTAATGAATCTTTCTCTGGTTATGACCAGAATCTCAAACCACTGAGGGTTGTGGAAATGAGGGGCAAGGGTCAATGAGACTCCAGAGTGTTTCTGAGGCTACACGTGAAAGGAGGCAGATTGGATAGACTTGAGCTCCCAGAGAATAGGTGGATTGGCGTCTCTATCAGGCCAACAATAGACAAAGGTCGAGGATCTAGAGATTTCAGAATCCTACCCAGCTGCTGAGCAGCCAGCCTGCCCTTCTGCTGGGTTTGTCTGGTGGCTTGAAGCTGGGTAGCTAGCTCCAAGAAGTGTCCACTCTCCCAGCTACAATGTTATTTTAAATGTAAGTTTGCCTGTTGCCTAAGGAGAGCTGCAAGAAGTACAGATGAAATGAATGCTATCGCTTTGAGTACTGCATCTGCATAAATCACTGTCCAGTATATTCATTTCTGGTGACAGATTAATTCCTTTCTCAGATTTTGCTTAAGGGTATACCACAGAATACTTATACGGTTCCCCAGAGACAGACAGAGAGGGTAGAAGGGAAGGAGAGGAAAGAATGAGGAGACAGAAGAGAGAGAGCTTGGACCTAGGGAGAGAAACACAGATGTCCCTCTCAGCACAGTGAAAAGCAGAATGACAGCATGATAAGTGAGGAGGGGTTTCCAAGTTTCCTCACTAGGAGAAGCTTATGTGGAAATTGTGTTGTAGTGTGCAGACTATGTGAGAAATCATAGCCACTGCTGATGAGTCTCTGTGCTCTGAAAAGCTATAGTATGTGGCATGACACTGTCAGCTATTCTTAGAGCTCAGAATCAGTTCATTCTCCATCTCTCCCTTTAGGCAGAGGCAGAGTGGTATCCACGAAGGGACAACGAAGCATATGATTTAATGTCGCTCATCTTAAAGAATGTAAAGGAAGGTTTTCCCCCAGAAATATTCCCTTGAAAACAGCTCTGAGCCACTTGCCAAGTTTATAGCAATATAAGAGAGGGGAAGGAAGTTAGAAAGGAGGGGGAGTGTGTTCTACCTCCCAGAACTGGCACCTCCGTGGGCATGTTTCTGAGGGCGCACCTGAAAAATGACTATGATGGTATTTGCAGTTTATCAAGTCTTCCAGCAGAGGTGTCAGGCACAGAGAACTCACTTGTCAATCCAACATTCCCTGGCATTTGCTAACCACAAAGAGGAATGGAGGGCAAAAGGATTACAGAATTAAGCAGAACTGGTACAGCAGCTGGCAAAGGGCTGAGATTTAGCTGTCACTTTGAAGAACTCTATCTCATTTTTTTTTTGGGGGGGGGGGAGTGGAAGCTTACATAGAGGGGCTGGGCTGGGCCAGGCCAACCTTCAGCCAGCTCCACAGGGAAACACCAGAGGTACTCTCAGCCTGTCTAGGGGTTTCCGGGGGTGAGATTTTTTCTCTATTTAATTTCTCCTCTGGACATGAGTTGAAAACTCCATCACAGCCCAGTAATAACTAGTTCTACAGTTACCCCTGCAGAGGGTCCTCAACTCAGAAAGTTGTCTAGAATTTTTAACAAAGCTATAGCGAGTGGGAAAGCTATAGAGAGTGGGAAAGCTATCAGGGGAGGGGGTGGGATATGGAGATTGGGTGGTGGGAATTATGTGGAGTTGTACCCCTCCTACCCTATGGTTTTGTTAATTAATCCTTTCTTAAATAAAAGATAAACTATAGACAGAGGCATATCTAACACTCTATAAACTTTTAGAAAATTTTCTTTATGACTTATACTAAAGATGGACATAAGGATACATATTACAGAAAATAGGGATAAATATTTTAGGGAATATTTTCTTCATATTTTTCATGTTCTCTTTGAAATACGGCCAGAGGTCTGTTAATGATGAAATCTGTATGTACATCAGCAAGGCATGGCAATTCTGTCTGTATGCATGTATTAACATGATTCTTTGATCATAGGGAAATTGGCTATGTCAGGGGAGTCCGGCGGTAGTGCAGCGAGTTAAGCACATATGGTGCAAAGCTCAAGGACCGGCATAAGGATTCTGGTTCAAGCCCCCGGGTCCCCACCTGCAGGGAAGTCGCTTCATAGGCGGTGAAGCAGGTCTGCAGATATCTATCTTTCTCTCACCCTCTCTCTGTCTTCCTCTCCTCTCTCCATTTCTCTCTGCCCTGTCCAACAATGGCAACATCAGTCAGTAATAGCAGCAATAATAGTTACAACAATAAAAAAGAGGAAAATTAGCTATGTGCACCAAAATCAAACACACTCTGAACTGGCATTCATGCATCCATTAGACAAAGTGAGAAATGGGTCCTCAAGAAAAAAAAAAAAATCCTGAACAGAAAAGTGAACTAAAGTTTAAGGAACACAAGTGAACAGGAAAGGTGAGCTGGGAGTAATAAATAACAAGGGTGCTTTATTGCTTTGGTCCTTTAGTTAACGGTGAGTACAATATAAATCTCACAGTGAATTTTTCTATGAAATTCCAGGAATGAGAAATGAAAGGCGGAATGTGACTTGCTGATGCTTTCAACACAGGACTTAAAGTCCTGCTCTTTGAAGTTTACTTAGGTTACTAAATATTTATCTTTATCAATATATGTAACTATTACTATATTTACTATGATTTCATCCTGTTGACAGTCATGTTTTGATTTGACTTTTTCATCGAACAGAAAGTTTCCTCATGTTCACCTTTTAGGAGAAACTGGTAAATCATAGGAAAAGAAGCCGGTGTCAAGGATTTATTCAAAAGGTTAACTTTCAGGTTTAGCTTATCTTGATGACCCAAGTCAATCCTTCAGAACTTTGTCCATGAAAATACCATATGAAACAGTTAGATTTTAAAATAAAACAAATAAACATTTTTCAAGCCTTGGAAAAAACTGAAAAAAAAAAAAAAGGAAACACTGTATTCTGTGCTATGTTGTTAAGAAAAAAATAGACAATTTATTTATTGCAAATATTTTCATATCAAGACTTAAAATGAAAATGAAACTTCATTTAATGCTCAGTTAATTAGCAATCTTACTTTCCCAGGACACTTACAATTTTTTTCTTTTACCTCCATATGCTGATTCTGTCAACCAACCTTCCTAGCACTATATGCCAAGAACAGGGAGGAGAACCAAGGGGTTCCTATTCTCAGGGCACGCACAGACTGGAACACTGTATATAATATAAGAGAATTTTGAGCAAAGCTTAATGGTAGTATGTGACAGAAAACACCAAGGACAACGGTACTTCAGAAAAAAAAATAACACTGAAGTTGTATTTCAATTGGACATTAGAGATGAGCAAGGACTTTTCACGGAATGAGAGAGATAAAAAGAGTAGCCATTCTAAGCACAGAGCTCAAACATACTAACGACAGAATTAGGTAACTATAGGTGCATTCAGATAACTGAAAATCATTTTATAAGTTTAAAGTACAAGAATGAGTAAAAGCAGATTAAAGTTATAAGAGCAAGAATCATCACATAATAAAGAAGGTCCTTGCTTATTGCCATTGGCTTTTATAATTCTTACTGTAGGGACTGGCAAATATATTAATCAACAATTTGCTCACTAAGTAGTTTTTTGTTTGTTTGTTTCAAGAATGGCTTCTTGCTGTTGCTTTTCTGAATGTTACATTTGTCTTTAATGCCCCACAACTAGATAACTTATTGTACGTAATGTACAATGTATCCTCCAAATATAGATTTCTTATCTTGCTCTCTAACTGATTCATGTGTCACCATCACCATCTTGTTTTTATGACAAGGTTATGTGAGCATTTAGAACAAAAACTAAGTTTTGGGCTTTCCTGATAACCTCTTAATACTCTATAGAGAGTAGCCAATTCAAAAATGTCTACTGATTAATATTTAAGATAATAATTCCTACTTGTACTATTTTTATATCCACTTTAAATGTTGAGGCAAATGTTCAGAAAATCAGGCAGTGCATTGTCTTTCAAGTTTGTAAAGACGTTGTAGCTTGCTTTCACTTTTTTTGACAGAATGATGGAAGAGAATAAGAGATAAAATGAGACGGACATGCAAGCAGAGGGTAAGATATGATATATAGATATATAGATATATAGATGATAGATGATAGATAGATAGATAGATAGATAGATAGATAGATAGATAGATAGATAGATAGACACACAGACAGACAGAGACAGACCGGGATAGAGTTGAGACACCGCAGTGCCACCACAACATCTGTGGAACTCCCCCAATGTTATACATGATAGCCAATTTGCTGCCAGTCCTCACATCCATGGTAATCATTCATGGAAGGCATGAGATCTACTTTTGTGCCCTTTCCTGAAGTACATAATCAACTGAACACTTTAAAATCTTTTCCAAATCTATTATGACAACTGATAAACTGATAAACATTTTGGCTTTCTAGTAAGCCCCCAAAGCTATCAATTTCAGATCCCCCCCAACACTGATCACTGTAGAGTGTTGGGATATTCTAAAGATATTTATTTTTAAAAAGAGTGATCTTAAATGACATGATGACTAAATTACATTTATATTTGAAATATGAAATCAAATACTAGTTTAAATAATTTAAATATTGAAATATGTATTTGATTAGCTATAAAATTTTGAGTTTAAAAATAACTGTTCCTCTGTGTTGAGCACTGACACTTAATGCCACCTGTTTCTTCACCCAAAAAAACATTCTGGTCACAAATAAACAGGGTGCCTGTCTCTGAAGAGGAATGATACAAATTGTTCTAGATCAAGTTCCAGGGACCTTATACTTTTTAAAAGCATATTAAATATTGCAGAAACAGTCACGCATCCTAATATTCCTAATTCCTTCCTCCTGATACTATTGCATCTGAAAGAAGGTATCACATGGATGTTGTCAACTATCCTCATTGGAAGTCCTACATTGAAAATGAGCACATTAATTATGACATAGATAATGCTAACCTTATTGTCTCAATAGCAAACCTAGCGAGTAAAGTACAGTTTTATAAACTTGTGCATTTCATTGTAGTATTTCAGACTCCAATATGACAAAATCAGACACAGTGCACTTCATAATACAAAATGACTGCCAAAAAGGCAATTTCCTGGGAAGTTCATTTTAATTCCCACTAGGCTTTGCACTATTGGGTCATAGCAAACAGTTGCTAATTTTTTAAAATATTTCTCTTTATTTATTACAGATGGATACAGAGAAATTGAAAGGGGTGTCAGAGAGACACTTGGAGTCCTGTTTTACCACTTATGAATCTTTCCTCCTGTAGCTGGGGATAAGGGGCTTGAACCTGGGTCCTTGCACAATGTAATACGTGTGCATAATGTGTGTGCCACCGCCTGGACCCTCCTAACTCTAACTATAGACTGCATAAATGTATGATGCTATTCATTATTTGAACTGAAGTTACATGGACTTTGCTTTCAAAGTCTCTTTCCCACTGTTTCCAAACATCTTTCTTCAATGTAAGGCATAGATTCCGTATTAAAATGATGGTCTTCACTTCAATAGTTTCATAATATTTAGAGACCTTAATTTTCCTACTGATATAACAAATATTTGATAATCTATAGCTACTTATCAAAGTTAATTATAGAGTGGAATATACTACACATTAAAAAAACTCATGAAAATAAACTGTAAGACTCAGAGATATGTTTACTCAGAATTAAATCTCAAATCCATGAAAAAAATTGGTTAGCTTAACATCAGAATCAAGAAATAACAGAGGTAGACATCAGATATGACATTCTCAATGTGGGCAGAAGATAGGCCACAGTTCTGTGATTAATAATCAATAATACAATTCAAATTACAAAAAAATGAAATTACAAATGAAAATTCTGTGATAAAACGGCTTGGATCATATTCTAGAGAAGACATATTTTGAATGTCTCTTTAATGTGTACTAATAACTATGTTTGTGTCTGTTAATATGGACAGGCTTACTGAATAACAAAGAAAAGACTGAACTCAGACAAAGCTTTTAGCAATTATTGTTTATTCTGTCTCTAGGTTCAGTCCCAACTCATCCTCCACTCTAACCTACAGAGTTCTCTGTGGAAATGTTCTCATCTTTCTTTGAGGATATATGTGTGAAGTAAATAGCATCACATTCTCTCTCATTTTGAATAGCAAATAATAACTTTATAATTTATAACCCAGGTAATTTTTATTTATTAAGCTAGAAAATATGTATCAAACATCTCTATTCCTCAAGAAACACATTTTCAGAACTAAGCAAAACAAGCATAGAGTCTCCCAATTAAGGTCGTGAATTTTATTCCTAAAATCATATGGGCAAATATTATTTTTATAAATCTATCATTTTATTTTATCTGCCACCAGGGTAATCACTGGGGTTTATTGCCTGCACTATTAATACAACACTCCTGGTAGCTATTTTTAATACCAAACAGAAACAGAGAGGGAAAGGAGATAGGGAGGGAGAGTGTGACAGAATGACACCTGCTGTACTACTTCATGGCTTGTGAAGCTTCCCACCTGCCCTCACAGGTGTGGACTGGGGATTAATCCCAAGTCCTTGTACATGATAATATATGTACTCTACCAGGTGCAACACTGTCCAGCCTCAAGATCAAATCGTCTTATCCCTCATTTGAGCCATCAGCTACTATGAAAGGTGAAAAAAACAAACAAACAAAAAACCAGATCTTCCTGAGGTGGGGGGATAGAAAGGCTGAACACCTGGTCCTGAGTGCTTGTCTCGATAAAATAACTGTTCTCACACTAACTATAGTATTTTTATAAAATTCAAAAACATTTTGGGTCATGACTATTATGTCTTGGGAGTCAAAAGTATTAAACATAGCCCTAGTATTTTGATGAACAGTACATCAGTTGGGGTTTGAGAAAACTTCCTTTTCTTTCCCTGTATAAAGTCAACTTGTGTACCGGTTTGAGACTAAGCTAGTTCTCTGAAGTTGTGTTAACAGTTAGCTTCTGTGGGAATCAATGGGAAAATATTGGCAGGTGTAAATAAATCAAGTACAAATTAAAGAGCTGAACACAAAGTCAACTTGAGGGGGGAAAGCAAAATAACTGGAGGAAATAAGTTTATGGATATTCATTCCAGCATTTGAAAGAAGGAACAAACAGTCCCTGAATGGCTGGACCACGTGTCTTTTCCTTGTCATAAGCTGCCTACATCCTGATGCAAACTTTCTGATGCTCTATAAACCATCTCATCGTTCATCACAGCTTTAATTTACAGGATGTGAAACCACAATATTAATGCTCAAATTACAGAACTAACATTAAGAGTCTTCCTGTTTTATAAAATGGGTGATAATGCAAAGTGGAAGCAGTTTAGTGGTTCTTACACATCAGCTTCCCACAAATGCCAGACCTAGCTGCAGTTCAGTCATGCAAAAACACCAGTGTGCTTCTATTTAAGGTCACATTGTGGTTTCACTCAGAAGATTGGTCTGAACCAAAAGGGTCACAATTTCCCCATTAAGGTGGTGAAAAAGTAATTGGGTCTACCCACTGTAGAGTGTTTATGTTCTCTCTTTAACTTGATTGTAAATCATGAGGAGGGAAAGTATATACACTATAACTTTGGCATCTCCTTGCTGTCTGGAGAAATAGCTTTCCTAGAGCATTCAATCATTGATTTATTCAATCTTAATATTTGAATTATTGATAAAATAATTATCAGTAGATATTGAAGAAGTGTTCTGGGTAGTCTAGAACAAGATTTTGCTTACTTTTGTTTACCAAGGAAGTATAATATAAGGACTTTTTTCATGTACAAGGCATTCACTATGTGCTTACTGACCTGTTGTTATTGCCGGGCTGGCTTCACGGGCGGGTAACAGAGATGACCAGAGGCACACGGCTGAGCTGAGAATGCAGTTTAATCTTTATTCATGAGCGGGCAATGTGCTCCTCCATCTTTCTCCTCCGGCGGCAGACAGGGACTCTCCCAGTACATAGGGTAGGGGGCGGGGAGAAAGAGAGGCGCGAAACTAGCAGGGGCTAAACCACAATCTCCCAGAGGCGGGGGGGGGGGGTGAGACCAAAACCAATGTGAAGCATACAACAATTCCCCCTTTTCTTTTTAACTAATTGAGCATAGTATCAGGAGTTTGGGGTGAACAGAAACCTATATCGTACAGGTATTTTAAAAAAAGAAACTGGCACAAACATGGAGGAACATGTAAGCGAGCAACAAGAACCAGTGTGCTGCCAAGGGAAGACCTGAGGGGGCCATTTTTTGACTCTCTGGGCAAAGCTTTATCAGCTAAAGAACCTTTGCTGCCTCTGTGGGCTTTTGCCTCGATGGGCATTTTTTTTCTCTGTGGGCATTACCTAGCATGGAGGATGGGTATGGCCTAGAGTCCCAAGGCAGCTGGCAGCATTCAGTCTTTGAGAAACCCAGCAGCATAAAGGGAAGCTGATGTAGAGTTGTGTAAAGTGTCCAAGAGGTATACCAGTGAGTCCGATAGAAGTGTCAGTCCAAAGCAGATGTCCACTGAAGAATGCCAGGGGGTGGAACGTTGTATGAGGAAGGTCAGCTGTTGGAATTCTGCTTTTCTGTAGAGAACTTGACAGCTGCAATTCACTTACTTATGAAACAAAACTTGTAGCAGGTTAAAAGTTTACCACAATTGATAACTCTATTATAATTGGAAGTCTTTTTTAGTAGGATTTTAAGGTTGTTTGAAGTTTAAACAATAAAATGTGGAAAGGTAAACAGAAGAACCATGGGAAAGAAAAAAAAGCCTAAGGCATGAGAATCATTAGCATAACCATTGTGCAATCTTCCATTTCTAATTGAGAAGGATTCGAGAGTTTTACATATCAACAAGTCTATTTAACCTTTTGTTATACCCATTGAAGATGGAGACACACCCTAGGTGTGCACAGGTTTTTTTTTTTAGACTTAGTTAAAATATATTGATTTTTAACTAATTTTTAACTCAGACTTTAAATGTAAGTTAATTTTACCTTTATGAGAACTATGTTGAAAACCTTTTTCATTTAACTCTGTCTGGTAAGAATATAGCCTTAAAGTTACATTTTTAACCTTAAAGTTAATGTTTACCAAACTTTAAACACACATGTAAACATGGTCTTCAATACATAAGGAGGAAAACTTCTGTTACGAAGATATATCATTTTAAACACGAGTTTAGATCTATACTGTCTTAGCCGTTCAGGGAGTGCGTTGCCCAGCGGTGGCTTCTTGTGCAACTTCAGCTCCAGGAATTGTAGGTAGTGATCTATGCAGGAATCTCTGTGTATTCTAGCTTTTCTGACTTCAGAGCCGAGTTGGGAATCTCAGCCAGAGGGCCCAGTTTCAGGAGGGAGCCTGCAGTCTCCGGGTGGTCCAAGATCTGTCCAGACTTCATAGCAGGAGGGCGGGCAGGCTGGCCGTGCAGAACGCACGGGCCAAGGTGCCCCGGGGTGGCATCCAGGATGGGCTGCAGCCCTGCCTGCCATTCCTGCTGCCTCTGCTCTCGGGGGCAGAGCAGTGTGGGGAGAGCCCACGCCCAATGCCCCCTGCCATGTGGCGGAAAGCCGGCTCCTGCAAGCTGGCGTTGGGATCCTGTGGGCTGGCGTTGGGCAGAAACCACAGAGTGGTCCAGAGATAAATGTTCCAGAAACAGCGAAACAGTCTTGTGAAGAAAGGGCAGAGGCCTTTGGAGATCTCTTCATAAGCAGAAGAGAAGGCCATAGTGCATAGATAGCCAAATTGTCACTTATCTGGGGGATGGGCAGGTCACGTCCCATGTTGTAGGCACCATATGTTGTTATCGCCGGGCTGGCTTACAGGCGGGTAACAGAGACGACCAGAGACACACAGCTGAGCTGAGAACAATGTGCTCAATGTGCAGGCAATGTGCTCCTCCATCTTTCTCCTCTGGTGGCAGAGAGGTGTGTAACTAGCAGGGGCTAAACCACAATCTCTCAGAGGCGGGGGGGGGGGGTGTGAGTCCAAAACCAATGTGAAGCATACAACATTGATCTATACATGAATTCATGTTTAATGTCATATCAGAATCCTTAACATGTTTGGGAGGACTTTTATTAGACATAATAGCTATATAGTCCAATACCATGTTTATACTAATAATACAACATGGTAACTATAGATATAAGAAAACACTGTAGAATGAAGAAGACAATTGTAGCCATGTAGCTTTTTCTATAAATAGAACCACAAATTTCATCTGCTATACTCTTATGTTTACTCTTATCTTTTCCCACCAAGTTGTAGATGCTATCATGACGCCAACCTGACTTCCCTGGGCAGAGGGCCTCACCAATATTTCCTGCAACCTCACATCCCCAGAGCCCTCCTTCACTAGGGAAAGACAGAAACAAGCTGGGGTATGGCTCGACCTGTCAATGCCACATCCAGTGGAGAAGCAATTACAGAAGCCAGACCTCCCACCTTCTGCTCCCCATAAAGATCTTTGGTCCACATTCCTAGAGGTATAAAGAATAAGGAAACTTCCAATGGAGGGGAGGGGATATGGAAGTCTGGTGGTGGGAATTGTATGAATCTGTCCCTCTCTTATCCCACAATCTTGTCAATCATTATTAAATCACTAATAAAAAAAAATCAAGGTGGGATCCAGGCGGTAGCACAGCGGATTAGCAAGAACTAGCATAAGGAGCCCGGTTAGAGCCCCTGGAGCCCCACCTGCAGGGGTGTCACTTCACAGGCAATGAAGCAGGTCTGCAGGTGTCTATCTTTCTCTCACCCTCTCTGTCTTCCCCTCTTCTCTCCATTTCTCTCTGTTCTATCCAACAATGATGACATCAATAACAACAATAATAACTACAACAATAAAACAACAAGGGTAACAAAAGGAAATAAATAAAAATAATAATTAAAAAACCAAGGCTAGTCATGTTTAAATGTGAAATCATAGCCTCTCACCTGCTCAGGTCACTAGAATTCAGTCTCCAGTTAGATGAGAATTTGCATACTTACTCATAAACATTCCAGAAGTGCATAAACTTTATTTTTCCCTCTTTGTATTTCCAGCCAGCTTTTCCTCTCTCAAGATTTTTAATAAATGAAAATACAAATCAGTAACAATGTGGCTCTTACATAAAAAAGAAAGTCCCTTTGTGAATAATTTTAAAACATCAAAGAAAGTTATTATAAGCCATAAATTTAGAATAACTAGCCTCAACATGACTACAAACAATCATTACTTTCCACTTACTTAAAAATTCGGAATAGGTCTGCCTGTGCAGACTGAGGGTGGTCCAAATCAGTCCATCAACTGGCTATTTAATGAACATGTCAACAAGCACATTTTTAGACTCTTTCAGAAATAGAGTCCCCTGGGCTTTCTTCATGTAGTACTTTAAACTGGCCTTTGACTCTCCAGGTTTCAAAAGTACCAAGGAATACATAGATCTTAAAACTGAATATTCCTGGGTTTAAATCACAGTTCTGCCACTCAGCCAGTGTGTGACGTGTGGAAAAGTTTTGACCTCTTTAAGCCTTGACAACCTCAAATGCCATCATCTGTTCAGTTCAACAATAAATTCAATATCATGAGTCAAAGTAAAGCAGGTATATCTATCTTTGGTGAGGCAGGTAGACATTAAAAATTTTCAAAAACACCCAATGAGCACAATCAATACAAGATAATTGGAGTGGAAAAGAATTTATATAGATGGCTCTGAGTGACTTCTCAAAGTAGTGCCATTTAAGACTACTAAAGTTGAAAGTGAAAAGACAGGCATGCTATGGAGATTGACAGCCAACAAAATGGCTTTGTAATGAAAAAAAAAAAAAAAAAAACAACTTATAGTTTAGAAAACTAAAGAAGAGACCCTATGGTTTCCTGTTGCTATAGTGGCAAGCTAAGCTGGAGTCCGAGCAGAGATCTAACCAGAGAACTATACAACTCATGCCACAAATGATAGCTTTTGGTCTAATCACTGGTTAAAGGGTTTTAAGCAGTGGTGATAAGAGATGTGTCAGATTTGGGCCATGAGGTATAGCTGAAAACTTTGCATTCGGTTATTACGATTCACAATTCATTCTTCCTAATTTTTTCCATAATACTCTCTTTTGGACCTTCTGAACCTCCATCAAGTTTGAGAAATCTAAACTATGTCCTAATTTTAAAAAGTTTTTCAATCTGAATGAATTACTTAATTTAAGATACAACTATGAAACATACAGTGTTTATGCATATATACAAGCACATATATATATATATATATATATATATATGTATATGTGATTATTTACAACTAGGAAAGGAATTTGGTCTTCAAACTCACTTGGCTTTCTTTTAAAAAATATTTATTTATTTATTTTCCCTTTTGTTGTCCTTGTTTTATCATTGTTGTGGTTATTATTATTGTTGTTATTGATGTTGTTGTTGTTGGGTAGGACAGAGAGAAATCAATAGAGGAATGGAAAACATATAGGGGATAGAGCAAGGTAGACACCTGCAGACCTGATTCTCCCCTTGTGAGGTGAGCCCCCTGCAGTGGGGAGTCAGGGGCTTGAACCAGGATCCTTATGTTGCTCCTTGCGCTTCACGCATGTGCACTTAAAACTCTGCACTACCACCCAACCCCCTAGTTTGACTTTCTTAAGCCACTGATTCTCTCACCTATAAAGCTATGAAGTAAATACATATTTAATTATTAATGCTGTGTCTGGTACATAGGAACTCACTCAATAAATTACTGCTATTAAGAGTAGGTTGTGAGAAAATTGGAAATATGACACTTGACATCATACAAATGACTCTTCACTTACCAAATAGCATGCTATCAATAGTAAGTAATGTCGTACAGATTTGTACCTTGAAGACAAAGATGAGCTGGTCTGTATGGCTTGTCTCACTTGTAGCAGGTTTTCTTTAGTTTCACATTGTTTGCTCAATTTGAATATGTTATGCACAGCATGGAAGCTTTAGTCAGACTCTGAGTTCATTAGTTCCTATAACTGCACACTCTATTGTTTAAACTAATTATATGTCCTTTCTGCCTTGAGAAGACCTCATGATCCTCAACACAGGATGTCAACACATAGTGCATAGTATGAATACAGAATGTCTGATAATTCAACCAAAATACATAAGGGTATAAGAAACTTTTATCATCTTTGCAGAAGACTGATCCAAAGTTGCTTTGGTGATTCACATAGGCTTTAAAGTATAGTGGGCTTATCCAATTAGGAACTTAGTCCAGGATATAATATATCTTTAGCATAGTCTCCTAAGAGATCAATTTCTGAAACTCATTAGAAAAAAAAAATTCTCTACAGAAATTCTGCTATATCTCAGGAAAAGCTTGCTCTTGGGATACCCTGTATCTTAAGTGCAACATTTCCTTCTTCCTCTTGCCACAAAACTAGATAAGGCACACTATTAACATCTTAGACATTGGCATGTCCAGCATACCACTTTAGCTAGATCTACTTAGTTTTCTACTTAAAATAAGCTCACTCAAGGTATTATGCTTCTTTTTCTGAGTCTACTGAGAAAGCATAGTCTTACAGGATTTTGATAGTGATTCTGGAGATTCTGAATGAAAAAAAAATACTATATAGGAATGATGGCATGAAGATACGTAGCAGTTTTCCTGAATAATATGCAAAAGACAGGTTTGCATATAGTTTCATGCTAAGGGTACATGGTCAGAAAAGCCCAGAGAAAGAATCACTGGGTGCCTGTAAGTAGGGTTTCTTTGGGCTTTGGCTCCAGGTATCCCTAAGGAACACCAGGGGACACTACATGGACTGCAATTCAATTTTTGAGATTACTGGCTGCTTAAGCACAAGATATGTGTATTTATAAAGATTCCAATAAGGAGAGTAGTTAGCATAAGTAAATAAATGAACCTCATTTTAGCCACATGTTGAGCAATCATTAAAATCCCTGCAGTGCCTTTTTCTGATGGCTGGATTTCTTTTGTTATACAAACAGCCATCAGCTGAGAAATGGGGAAAAAAAAAAAAACTAGATCAATGTAGTTTAGGCTTAAGGATCTGAACTATCTAAAAAAGAAAAAAAAAAGGAAAAAGAAATAAATAGAAAACCTCACATGTATAACTCACCTAATTAATATCAGAAACAGATAAGAGAGTGGAAAAGATGTATATGTCTTAAATAATAAATTTACTTATTAATGTATACAGAAAGTAAAATGAATAAAATAATGAACAGGAGTAAATTTGGATTTGAAATTATGTTGGCAATACTGAGTTGAGGAGATAGCATAATAGTTATGCAAAAAGACTTTCATGCCTGAGACACCAAAGGTGCTGGATTCAGTATGTGTGTGTGTGTGTGTGTGGGGGGGTGGTATTAAAGAAGATTAAAATTTCCCTTGGTTAAAATCACATTTTTCTGAAGATCCAAGTATTTTATTGTCTCTACCTCAGTTTCATCATCTGTGAAATTGGAATAATAGCACCTTTGGGAAAAATGCTGAGGATTAGCTGTTTAATGTTGAGTGAAAAGTTTAATAAATTGTTTAGAGACTGGATTAAGTATGTGCTGAATACAGAATGTGGAGGCTAAATCAATATAAACGAAACCTCTGCATAACCTCTGTAAATGTATGCACAATAATAAATTACAGAGGATGATGAAATAGTTTTCTTAAGTGAATAAAAACAGTGAGGAAAATAAAAAATGGGTCATTCCTAATGGGTAAAAATATTCCACATAACATACTGCCCATCGTCAGACATCTTATTTATACCAAACAGCTGCATTTTGAGTGAGCTGTTAATGTATATTTATATATTTAAATGTTAAGAAGAACATAATCTGAAAAAGGAAGCATTTTTAGTTGTCTAAGCTTTAGAATTCTTTCCCAAGAAAATCATATGGACTTACCTAGACTTTGAAAAATATGTCGTCTTTTTCTCAATGGTTATTTTTCTAATCTGTTTTATGACCATGTAATACTAAATTGCAGGGAGTAGATATCCCTGGGCATTAGGAGAGTCAAACTACCTGCTTTAATCTCTTCCATACCAATGCTTGTGTGTATCTGGTGAGATTTTATATTGGTGCTGGGAATCTTAACTCTAGATGGAAAACACAGAGTATAAAACAATTTCAGGTGTTCTAGAAACAAGGGCACATTCAAATGTTACTAGAATGCATGAGCTTCACTAAGATGACTATAACAAATTTTTTTCACTGCATTGGGTAACAGGTGCTATGGATACTTAGCAGTGGGTCAACCTGGTGCTCTAAACCCAAATTTCAGCTACTGCCAGTTGACTGAGAAGTTTTCAAGGCCAGGCAGTAGCACACATGTTACCATGTTTCCATGTACAAGGACCCAGGTTAAAGCCATGCTCTCCACCTGCAGGAGGAAACATTATTAGCAGTGAGCAGTTCTGCAGGTTTGTCTCTCCTTCTCCCTCTTCCTTCTCAATTACTCTGTGTCCTGTCAAATAAAATAGAAAGCACCGAGTTCCAGAGAAACCCCTGGTGGAGGGAGAGAAGGAGAGAGAAAGAGACTGAGGGGGGGGGATTTTTCATCCATAAAGTGGTCACCTGGAAGTTGCGATGGATGTTCCATGACTAAGAAAGGAAGTGAAGGCCACAGGACCTTAGAGGGTCATTAAAAACAACAACAACAACAACAACAAAACAACTCTGTTGCCGTTTGCTCTCCCACTCTCTGCTCAAGAGTTGACCTGGAGCATGCTCTCACTATTCCTCAGTAAGAGTTTTAAAATCCCTGTAAAAATATAAAAGTTTTTATTTATAGCCTCTGAGACAAGAGTGCATTCCAAATAGCTTCAAACTATTTTACTTCTAAAACTTTATGTTTCTTTTCTGGATGTTATAAATTTGGGGGGCAGTGAAAACCCCAACAACCCTTGAATTAGTGTACTGTAGGTGTTCTTATATTTGTCATTATGTTCTAGAAATTTTCAGAAGCAAAAAAATGTGGGATTCTAGGAGATTTATTAACTTGAAAGAATATGTCAGTTTCTTTCACCATTGTGGTAGATTATTACAATTCTAGAGTTTTGTATCTGTGTATTATCAAATGATCACTTTTCATAAATTGACTCCATTAATTTTTTGGTTATCATCTCAGTGTGACAATCAAATTTATTAATAATAATCAGGGCTGGAGAGACAGCATCATGGTTATACAAAAGACATTCTGTTCTATAGCCCCAGGTTCAATCCCCAGCACCACCATAAGCCAGAGCTAAGTAGTTCTCTGATCTTTTTCTAATTGTATCTTTCTCTCTGTGTATCACTGATTAAAAGGAACAGGCAAAATTTTTTGAAAATACATTAAAAAGAAACCTAATAATCAAGCCACGTGACTGATAATATGCCAGCATAATTAAAAATTTGGGCTTCCGTATATACTTGCATATTCTTTCCAAAACTCCTTGTACTTTATATGCAAAAATGTATAGGTATTTAGCCACTGGGGCTTAACACATTTTTGTTATTCCATTCCCACTTACTGGATAATTTATTTGATTCTGTAAAACTATGATGATGACAAGATACTTGTGATTACAACTCAGAACCATAATCTAAACTATACACAATTTCTACTTGAAAAGGCTTGAGTTAACTTCTCAGACCACTGGACTATTTTGGTGAAGTGAGATACTAATTTCTTAATAAGATTATGTTCAGAAATTTCATTGACCCAATCAAAATTGTAACTATATTATATTCACTAGCATGATTTTAATTTGCATACTATCAAGGGGAAGGCAACATGGGTATATTTTATTTACTTTCGAAAGATTGTCTATAATCCTGATTACTTTCAGAGTACAGTGTTTTATAAAGCCATAATGGAAAACACCCCATAAACACCTGTCAGCTGTCATGTTACTCACAGAATGCCATCTTAATTGTGGGCTTCAGTCTCTCTTCTTGAGACTGAAAGGCATCTGGGGTCTGAGAAGTAGTGCACTGGGTTAAACCCACACAGTAGAAAGCACAAAGACCAGCACAATGATCCCAGTTTGAGCTCCTGGCTCCTCACCTACAAGAAAGTCACTTTGCAAGTGGTGAAGCAGATCTGCAAGTATTTATCTTTATCTATCCTTCTCTGCCTTCCCCTTATCTCTCTATTTCTTTCTGTCCTATCCAATCACAACAATAACAACAATGGAAAAAAAGCCTCCAGAAGCTATTGATTCTTAGTGCAGGCATTGAGTCCCAGCAATAAACTTGGGGGAAAAAAAAAAGTCATGGCATCAAACTGGTTCAGAGAGATATTTTTTAAAGAGAATCTTAAAAGTACAATGTATTTTTTAAATGCTTATGTATTTTTATAGTAATAGTGAGATTAGAAGAGCAAGAATCAATGTACTACTCCATTACAAGCTGTGCAGGCATCGAACACAGGACCTCATACTTCTGAGTCCAGCATTCTACCTACTAGTTATCTTCCAAACCTAATGCATATTTCCAAATGTAAAATTTGTGCTTATTCATTCCTCACCACTATTCAGTCATCACCCAAACAATATGGGGCCAGGTGGCGGTGCACCTGGTTAAGCATACACATTACAGTGCACAAGGACACGGGTTCAAACCCCCTGCCAGAGGGAAAAGCTTCACTAGTGAAACAGGGCTGCAGGTGTCCCTCTGTCTCTCAACCTCTCTATCTCACCTACCCTTTTCAATTTCTCTTTGTCTCTATCCAATAAAATATTTAAAATATTAAAATAGAAGGTTGATTTTAAAAGTATAATATAAAGATGATTGAATGAAAAAGTAAGGATGAATGATGTTTGTGAAATATGTAGTTGCTGTAAATAAGTTGTCTCTATAAGTCCACTATCAAGAGGATAAAATATGATAATTGATCTATGTAGACATTATAATATTAAAATATGATAATTGATCTATGTAGACATTATAATATACAAAATAGTTGCTAACATTACAATCATCTCTAATGCTCAAATATTAAAAAGGAATACTCAGTGACTTCAGTAAAGCTATCTAGGCTATAAAACTAAAATTACTTTGTAATAGTTTAAAATCTTACATATTCTTTTAACAGCAGTATCATAATTTATTAATCTTGATATTGCTTATAAGCACCCAGAAAAATAATTTGACTGTAGCTAATTCTACAGTCAATGTCTATTGATATGGGTTATAATAAAACTAATGTAGGAATAAATAGTTTAAACTACTGATTCAAACAAGGGACAAAGTGAGAAGACATGGGCGAGATGAAGTCTATAAAATTAGGTAATTCAAAACAGTTTTAAGGTCTCGGTTTGAAGAAGCAGAATAAGGAGACTCCTGCTACAGAATACAGGGGTTATAATGTTGAAAAATGATAGAAAGAAACAGACCAATTTAAATTTGATTTTTAATGACTTCTCTGTTAAAGAGAATAATGTTCTCGAGAATGAAAGAGTAAAATAAACATTAGTCAGAGGGAAATGCAGTTCAGGATGGGTGAAGAAATTGGAAAAAACATTCAATTGCTTTAAATGATGTTAAGTCTTCCTGCTGAGACAAATTACAACCTTGGGGTACTGATAAACCTTTCAATTGAAGGAAATTAATTACTTAGAGTGTTTTTTAAAGAAATAATGGAGACATACAAGGGTGATGAAGACCAAAGATAAGCAAAGTACTTGATTTTCAGGAGAGAAAATGTGAATTAAGTGAAATTAAGAGTCGAGTCAATGAATTTTAGAAAAGATAATACTGTTAAAAGATATTATAAATTCACTAAAAATAGACCATTCAGGAATTCTGCAACTCCTTCCCCCACAGACAAATAAGATTTTTATATACAAAAAATGTATAGAAATGAAGTATTGGAAAAATAGTTTATTTGGATTTTTTGTAAGCTGGTTTTCAACATCTTTGTGATATGATTACTGTTATTTACAGATCAATTTTAGAGACTGGAATGCTACACTGACTATAATTGTAACTGAATAGTCAATAGCAACAATACAGTTTACCTGGTCAGTGGATAGCATTAGCTAAGTTCTTTACCATAATATAGCCAAAAAATTAAACACTAGATATAGATCACAGTGGTAATCAAAGTAAATATAGGGGAAGGATAGAGAGATAGCTCACAGCATATAGCTTTCTTTTTCTGAGACCCCAGATTCTATTCCTAGTCCTCACAAATACCAAAGGTAAGTGGTGCTCTGACATCTCTCAAAAAAATCTTTTAAAAGAGAGATGAATACAGTAGCCTGAAGAGAGCTCATCTGGCAGAGTACACACTTTATTTTGGATGCAATTCAAGCTCATAGCCACCATACAGGAACACTATGCAAAGGGGAAGCTTCCTGAGAAGTGCAGCAATGATATGCTCTCTTTCCATTCACATTATCTCTAACTTGTTAACTGGAAAAAAGGGGGAAAAAAGAGGGAAAAAATTCTGACAAAAACACTAGGCTCATGCAAGCACAAAGCCTCAGCCAAACCCTAACAACAAAGCAAGCATAAATAAATAGTATAAATGAACAGAAAGATGAGTACAGGACTGAGATCAGGCTAAGTGACAAACTAGAGGTTTCAAGTAGTTCAATATGCAAGAAGAATGAGAAGTCTATACTAATAACTACTTTTTAAAGATATATCCTTAGGACTTGTTTGAATACAAACAGATTACATACATGCATGTGAAATGAATAAGTTCAGGGATAATGATTATTGTTTTAGAGGAAATTACCTAGATTTATAATTCAATAAAATAAGCTGCCTACCCAACTCCCAACCTTTTGCAAACTTAGTCAACAAAAAAAGGTCTAGGAATTGTCTAGAAAGTGAAGGAGATAATTTTACTTTACTTTGTTAGTGTATTTCATTCCTAGAAAATTCCATACAATGCCAAGTGATGCAGAGATATAAACTGAAATGCATTCTGACGAGACCTAGTGTATTCAGGGTGATGTGGCTGTGAACTGAAACACATTCTAAACAGGAAAACTCAGAGTCATCACTGAGATGCAGTATGAAAAAGAAGCCATATAATCTGAAACACAGATAATATCACTACTCAGTGAAAACCTGACTACATTTAGAAAATAATATTTACAATTTGAGAAATTATTTTGCCTTAATATTCCATTTATATTATTTAAAAGTGATTTTGTCTCTGATTATAAATGTAAAATTGGCTCTCTGTAGAAAAATGAAAAATAAATTGAATACAACAAAATACAAAAGGTAGTGTAATTGTTAGTATGTCATTATTTCACTGAAAATTATGTGTGCTTATTTCCAAATGTACCGCATATAATTTTGCATGGACTTGTTTAGCATTGTATTATAAAACTTTTGTTATAAAAATCATAACCTCCTTCAAGTCAAAAAATTATGAATATAGGCAGAAATGACACAGATTTTAGGTTTTCTTTCAAATAAAATGTCAGCAACATCAGATTTTAAGGTCTGATTCTACATTTTGGGGACCTATAAAGAGAAACAAAACAAATCGTAGCTGTGCAAGTGTTTTTTGAAAGAAGTATACTATACAGGCATGCAAGGAAGAAAATTTAAAAAGAAAGAACACTCTGCTCAGTCTGCTGATGTGCATCATAAATAAATTCTACTTGTCATCTAATAATATATCAAATTTGAGCTGAGAGCTGAATAGTGAAAAGGAGCAATAATGCAAATATCTAACATACGGCAGTTGCAGGCAGAGTGAGCAGCTAAACAAAAGGTCAGTTTTGGTAAGAATAAAGTTGATGTGCTCAAGAAATAGGAAGTCTGTGTGATTGAGTTTGTAAGAGTGGAAGTAGTTGGTACAAGATGAGATCACGATAGTCAAGGTCAGGTCATGCCAAGGATATTAGATTTTATTCTGCATGAGAATGGAAGCCTTCAGATCTTTGATTTTTTTTAATTCCTTTTTTTTTAGAGCATGAGAATGAGCTTATGTAGTTTACTTAAAAATATTTCTGGCGGAGGGAGAGGAAGATGGCGGACTGAGAAGTCGCTAACAGCGAGCGCTCTGATCGCATCGTCGGCAACGGTAGGATTTTCTGCCTTTAGCAGGCCAGTTAATAAGGGGTGACACCAAAAAGTGAGTACAATTTAATTTGGGTTAAGAATTAGAGTAAAGGTGACACGGACTAGCGGGGTTCCAGAATTCCCAGGGCGCCAGGCAAGGCGAGTGCGCCGGGCATTGTCCTCCGCCCGCCCAGGAAGGCGGCTCCTCCACCGGTTGCGGCGGGCAGAGGACCCGGAGAGAGCACTTTAGCTCAGGGGCTTTCCCTTGGGAGTCTCCAGGGTCCACCGCGACCCTGAGGGCGGATCCAAAGACTTCTTGAGTATAGCTCTCATTGGATCAAAGGACTTGGAGCTAGTTTTCATTTTTGAGAAATCCTTTAAAAAAGTCTGGAGGGGGGGGTTTCCCGGAAGATGGCGGACTGAGAAGCGGCTAGCCTTTGAGCTCCGGACACATCTCGTGTAAACAATAGGATTTTCTGCCTTTAGCAGGCCAGCCAATAAGGGGCCATAGCGGTGACACCAAGGAGGTGTTTATAACTTAATTTGGGTTAAGAATTAGAGTAGGGGGAAAAATTATTTTTTCTTCCTTTTAATTTTCAAGCATACATCCTTCCCACCGCCCACCCCCCCCAAAAGCAGTGCCTGGGACCAGCTACTAGCAGGATACCCCATACCACCAAAAGGGTGTTTTTTTTTTTTTTTTTTTTAAACTCACTGATACACATTTGGGAAGTTCCTCGCACTGCTCTTTAAATACAACCCTTCTTCTTATCTTCTCCCTTTTCTCTCTCTTATCTCTATCTTTTTTTTTATTTTATTTTTTTATTTTTATTTATTTATTTATTTATTTATTTTATCTTGTCATACACTTCTTTCTTCTTTGCCTTTCTGAATTTGTGAATTACTTTGGGGAAGAAATCTGACCCAGAGTGGACTCTCTATGTGTGTATCTCTGCTCTAGTTCCCTTTACACTCTTGTTACCCCTAGAATATACACTGGATAGTAGATTTGCATAACTGTCTATTCTTGCTATCCTCTCTTTCTTTTCTCTTTCTTCACTGGGATTTGGTTACTATTTTTTCACGGACTGGAGAAATTTTTTGGCTAACTGGTAACGATTAAACTCCTTCAATACTTACTTCAGTTGCTACTGTAATTCCGGAGGTTGGTGAGTGCAATTGTCATAAAGGTATTTAGTACAGTGTTACTTGTGCTCAAAACACAACAACTGAGGAACAACAGAGCATTAAAAAAAAAAGAGAGAGAGAAACACATAAATAAAAAAATGGGTAGATTAAAAACAAATAAAACTGCTACCCCAATGAATGAACACAAGAGCCCAGAAGAAACCACAAATCAGTCAGAAGTAACCATAGATAATAAAAGTATGCAAGCAATAATAAACTTATTAATCACAGAAATGAAAACAACATTGGAGGAAAGGAATGGCAGTATTAGGGAAACAACAGTTGAGACCCCCAAGGAAAATACTGATTATCTTGAGACAATTAGAGAACTGAAAGCTGAAATAGCTGTAATGAAGAAAGAAGCTGAGGCAAGGGAAATCAGACTAACAGAAGCAGAAAACAGAATTAGTCAGACAGAGGATGAGTTAGAGAAAACAAAGAAAGAGGTGAAAGAGCTTAAAAAGAGATTGAGAGACACTGAAAACAACAACAGAGACATATGGGATGATCTCAAAAGAAGTAACATTCGTATAATTGGCCTGCCAGAGGAAGAAAGAGAGGAAGGGGAAGCAAACATTCTAGAGGAAATAATACAAGAAAATTTCCCAGACCTGAATAACAGAAAGGATATCAAGGTGCAAGAGGCCCAGAGAGTACCAAACAGAATCAACCCAGACCTGAAAACACCAAGACACATCATAGTCACAATGAGAAGAAGTAAGGATAAAGAAAGGATCCTAAAGGCTGCAAGAGAGAAACAAAAAGTCACATACAGGGGAAAACCCATAAGACTTTCTGCAGATTTCTCAACTCAAACTCTAAAAGCCAGAAGGGAGTGGCAAGATATCTATTGAGCCCTGAATGAAAAAGGGTTTCAACCAAGGATAATATATCCTGCTAGACTTTCATTCAAACTAGATGGAGGGATCAAAACCTTCTTAGACAAACAACAGTTAAAGGAGGCAACTATCACCAAGCCGGCCATGAAAGAGGTACTAAAAGACCTCTTATAAACAAGAACATCACTATAATACTTGTAATATATCAGAGTAAACAAATTGTTTTTTAGAACAATGGCACTACAATACATTAAATCCATAATATCAATAAATGTCAATGGCTTAAAATCACCCATCAAAAGGCACAGGGTGGGGGGATGGATCAGAAAACATAACCCAACCATATGCTGCTTGCAAGAATCCCATCTGTCACAACAAGATAAACACAGACTTAAAGTGAAAGGATGGAAAACTATCATACAGGCTAACGGTCCACAAAAAAGGGCAGGAACAGCCATTCTCATCTCAGAAACGATAGATTTTAAATTAAATAAAGTAATATAAGATAGGCAAGGACATTACATAATGATTAGAGGATCAATCAGCCAAGAAGACTTAACAATTATTAACATCTATGCACCCAACAAGGGACCATCTAAATACATTAAACACTTATTGAAAGAATTTCAAAAATACATCAATAGTAATACAATAATAGTGGAAGACTTCAATACCCCACTCTCACACTTAGACAGATCAACAAAGCAGAGAACCAATAAAGATACAAGAGAATTGAATGAAGAGATTGACAGACTAGACCTCTCAGACATTTTCAGACTCCTTCACCCCAAAAAACTGGAATACACCTTCTTTTCAAATCCACACAACACATACTCAAGGATAGACCACATGTTAGGCCACAAAGACAGCATCAATAAATTCAAGAGCATTGAAATCATCCCAAGTATCTTCTCAGACCACAGTGGAGTAAAACTAACTTTTAACAACAAACGGAAAATTATTAAAAGACATAGAATTTGGAAACTAAACAACATGTTCCTTAAGAAACACTGGGTCAGAGACTCACTCAAACAGGAAATTCAAATATTCCTGGAAACTAATGAAAATGAAGACACAACCTATCAAAATATTTGGGACACAGCGAAAGCAGTACTGAGAGGGAAACTTATAGCCATACAATCACATATTAAACACCAAGAAGAAGCCCAAATGAATGACCTTACTACACACCTCAAGGACTTAGAGGAAGAGGAACAAAGGAACCCTAAAGTAACCAGAAGGACAGAAATCACTAAAGTTAGAGCAGAAATAAACAACATCGAAAATAAAAGAACCATACAAAAGATCAATGAAGCCAAATGTTGGTTCTTTGAAAGATTAAACAAAATTGACAAACCCCTAGCCAGACTCACCAAACAAAAAAGAGAGAAGACTCAAATTAATAGAATTGTAAACGATGCAGGAGATATCACAACTGACACCACAGAAATCCAGAGAATTCTGCGAAACTTCTATAAAGAACTATATGCCACCAAGCTAGAGAATCTGGAAGAAATGGAACAATTCCTAGAAACCTATGCACTTCCAAAACTGAACCAAGAAGAACTACAAAATCTAAATGCACCAATCACAGACAAAGAAATTGAAATCGTTATTAAGAATCTCCCCAACAACAAAAGTCCTAGACCAGATGGCTTCACAAATGAATTCTACAAAACTTTCAGGAAACAGTTAATACCCATACTTCTTAAGCTATTCCATAAGATTGAAGAAACAGGAATACTCCCTTCCACCTTTTATGAAGCCAACATCACCCTGATACCAAAAGCTGATAGGGACAGAACAAAAAAGGAAAACTACAGACCAATATCTCTGATGAACATAGATGCCAAAATATTAAACAAGATCTTGGCCAACCGGATACAGCAACACATCAAAAAGATTGTTCATCATGACCAAGTGGGATTCATCCCAGGAATGCAAGGCTGGTTCAACTTCCGTAAATCAATCAATGTCATTCATCACATCAATAAAAGCAAAGCCAAAAACCACATGATTATCTCAATAGATGCAGAGAAAGCCTTTGACAAAATCCAACACCCATTCATGCTCAAAACTCTACAGAAAATGGGAATAGATGGGAAATTCCTCAAGATAGTGGAGTCTATATATAGGTAACCTACAGCCAACATCATACTCAATGGAGAGAAGCTGAAAGCATTCCCCCTCAGATCGGGGACTAGACAGGGCTGTCCACTGTCACCGTTACTCTTCAACATAGTATTGGAAGTTCTTGCCATAGAAATCAGGCAAGAGAAAGAAATCAAAGGGATACAGATTGGAAGGGAAGAAGTCAAGCTCTCACTATTTGCAGATGATATGATAGTATACATAGAAAGACCTAAAGAATCCAGTAGAAAATTACTGGAAGTTGTTAGGCAATATAGCAAGGTATCAGGCTACAAAATCAATGTACAAAAATCAGTGGCATTTCTTTATGCAAACACTAAATCTGAAGAAGAAGACATCCAGAAATCACTCCCATTTACTGTTTCAGCAAAATCAATCAAATACCTAGGAATAAAGTTGACCAAAGAAGTGAAAGACTTGTATGCTGAAAACTATGAGTCGCTACTCAAGGAGATAGAAACTGATACCAAGAAATGGAAAGATATCCCATGCTCATGGATTGGAAGAATAAATATCATCAAAATGAATATTCTCCCCAGAGCCATATACAAATTTAATGCAATACCCATCAAAGTTCCACCAGGCTTCTTTAAGAGAATAGAACAAATACTACAATCATTTATCTGGAACCTGAAAACACCTAGAATTGCCAAAACCATCTTAAGGAAAAGAAACAGAAATGGAGGCATCACACTCCCAGACCTTAAACTATATTATAAAGCCATCATCATCAAAACAGCATGGTACTGGAACAAAAATAGGCATACAGGCCAGTGGAACAGAATTGAAAGCCCAGAAGTAAATCCCAACACCTATGGGCATCTAATCTTTGATAAGGGGGCCCAAAGGATTAAATGGAAAAAGGAGGCTCTCTTCAATAAATGGTGCTGGGAAAACTGGGTTGAAACATGCAGAAGAATGAAATTGAACCACTTTATCTCACCAGAAACAAAAATCAACTCCAAATGGATCAAAGACCTAGATGTCAGACCAGAAACAATCAAATACTTAGAGGAAAACATTGGTAAAACACTTTCCCACATACACCTCAAGGACATCTTTGATGAATCAAACCCAATTGCAAGGAAGACCAAAGCAGAAACAAACCAATGGGACTACATCAAATCGAAAAGCTTCTGCACATCCAAAGAAACTATTAAACAAACAGAGAGACCCCTCACAGAATGGGAGAAGATCTTCACATGCCAGACATCAGACAAGAAACTAATCACCAAAATATATAAAGAGCTCAGCAAACTTAGCCGCAAAAAAGCAAATGACCCCATCCAAAAATGGGCAGAGGAAATGAACAAAACATTCACCACAGAGGAGATCCAAAAGGCTAACAAACATATGAAAAACTGCTCTAGGTCACTGATTATCAGAGAAATGCAAATCAAGACAACACTAAGATACCACCTCACTCCTGTAAGAATGGTATACATCAAAAAGGACAGCAGCAACAAATGCTGGAGAGGATGTGGGGACAGAGGAACCCTTTTACATTGCTGGTGGGAATGTAAATTGGTACAGCCTCTGTGGAGAGCAGTCTAGAAAACTCTCAGAAGGCTAGACATGGACCTTCCATATGACCCAATAATTCCTCTCCTGGGGTTATACGCCAAGGACTCCATAACAGTCAACCAAAAAGAGGTGTGTACTCCTATGTTCATAGCATCACAATTCATAATAGCTAAAACCTGGAAGCAACCCAGGTGCCCAACACCAGATGAGTGGCTGAGAAAGCTGTGGTATATATACACAATGGAATACTATGCAGCTATCAAGAACAATGAACCCACCTTCTCTGACCCATCTTGGACAGATCTAGAAGGAATTATGTTAAGTGAACTAAGTCAGAAAGATAAAAATGAGTATGGGATGATCCCACTCATCAACAGAAGCTGACTAAGAAGATCTGAAAGGGAAACTAAAAGCAGGACCTGATCAAATTGTAAGTAGGGCACCAAAGTAAAAACCCAGTGGTGAGGGGTAGGCATGTAGCTTCCTGGGCCAGTGGGGGGTGGGAGTGGGTGGGAGGGATGGGTCACAGTCCTTTGGTGGTGGGAATGGTGTTTATGTACACTCGTAGCAAAATGTAGACATATAAATCAGTAGCTAATTAATATGAAAGGGGGAAATCAATTGTATGTCTCAAAGTTTCTCAAAAGACAAACTGAATCTTTTTAATATATAGGCTATGTATTTGATATGCGGACTCTCTCAAAAGCCTAGACCAAGTAGATTAGAAGCTTCCAATAGCACAGCTATATACAAGATACTGGGTACTGTCCAGCAAACCATAACAAAGGGACTTTTCAAAGTTAACCCAATTAACAAATAATGTGATGATAATATTAACTATTGATTGTCTTTTTGAACCCTAAGACAGCAGGAACCTCACATCTTCACTATAGAGCCCCTACTTCCCCCAGTCCTGGAACCCTTGGATAGGGCCCACTTTCCCGTATGCATCTCCCAATCCAAACCAAATAACATTGCATCTGCCCATCACAACCTAACCAAAGCAACGATTGCTACCTCAACATGCTTCACCTCAGAATGTATCCAGAGACTTCACGTGTGGAATGACAATCCTTCAGCTTCATTACTCGGGTGAGACCTTTCCTTTAATAGTACACTCTAATTTCATCTCAGGTAGTTCACTTTCTAACAAAGTCCCATAACCTAGATATACACCAGTTTCTATGAGAGAGAGCTTATGTGCACACGTATCCATAAACTACTGCAAAATATATACCTGAAAGCAGGACTACACTAGAGTTTGCAGTGAGTACCTCCCTAACACTTGCTCTCCACTATTCCAAGCTTGGGATCCATGATTGCTCAACAAATTGTTTGGCTTCATATGTTAACTCTCTTTTCAATCACCAGGTTCCAGATGCCACCAGGATGCTGGCTAGGCTTCCCTGGATTGAAGACCCTACCAATGTGTCCTGGAGCTCAACTTCCCCAGAGTCACACCCTACTAGGGAAAAAGAGAGGCAGACTGGGGGTATGGACCGACCAGTCAACGCCCATGTTCAGCGGGGAAGCAATTACAGAAGCCAGACCTTCTACCTTCTGCAACCCTCAACGACCCTGGGTCCATGCTCCCAGAGGGATAGAGAATGGGAAAGCTACCATGGGAGGGGGTGGGTTATGGGGATTGGGTGTTGGGAATTGTGTGGAGTTGTACCCCTCCTACCTTATGCTTTTGTTCACTAATCCTTTCTTAAATAAAAAATTAAAAAAATATATATATATTTCTGGCTAGAGTAGGGAGGATGGATAACTGTGGGGACAAAGACAGAATTATTGAGGTAACACACTACAGAGTTATAGTGAGCAGAAATGTCAGATAGATTATTCAATTAAGACCTAGTTTTATATGGTCAACATGAAATAGCAAAATAACCTTTGATTTCCTCTATGTGAAAAGTGAAGTAGTGTATCTGTTTTGTAAAACCCAACTTTGCAGATCTTATGTTACTACATTATAGATGTTGAAACTCTCAAATGGATAAATAAACATGTTCTCTCTTTATCTTTGCAATGTAAGAAATTAAAAGAAGGTTTAACGATATAAGTAAAAAATAGTTCAGATAATTAAAGGGCAATTTAAATTTGCTTATATGATGTCAGTTCTCATATTTCCAAGGTCCTAACAGAAAATAACTATTGTGTTGGCGAAATTTCTAGACCTAAACTTATTATTAAATGCAAGAAGATGATAAGAGGAAGTTATAATTCAAAGTTATAACTCAAATGGTTAAACAAATCACATAAATTACATAGGTTAATTTTTTCTCACTGAACTTCAAGGAAATGTCCAAGTTATTTCCTTATGACTAAATATTATTCTTCAGTATTGGCTATGTGGCTACAGTATCAACTTTGTTTTTGCTGTCATTGTATTGTGATTGATAATTTTTGCCACTGAAATTCTCCTAGTCTCAACATGTTTATTTTAGTCATCAATGGGCTTCATAGTTCCAGATGATTTTTTAAATTTTTTATTTATAAAAAGGAAACATTGATGAATCCATAGGATAAAAGGGGTACAATTTCACACAATACCCACCACCTGACCCCCATATCCCATCCCCTCCCCTGATAGCTTTTCTATTCTTTAACCCTCTGGGAGTATGGACCCAAGATCATTGTGGGGTGCATAAGGTTGAAGGCCTGGCTTCTGTAATTTCTTCCCCGCTGAACATGGGCATTGACAGGTCAATTCATACTCCCAGCCTGTTTCTCTCTTTCCCTAGTGGGGAAGGGCTCTGGGGCTATCAGGCCATTCCACCAGCTGGGGCCCTAATTGTGGAGTCCTGAGAGTCCCAAAAAGACTTGATGGGCATAGACCTTTAATAAATCCCTCTCTCCATTGTTACTAGTCATTTCTACCAGGAACAACAAAATAGACCCCTTTGTGGACCCCCATAGGACCTTGCCCTCAACTTGGATCAACAATGATAGAGAATGTCCCATTCTCCAAAGGGAAGACAGACAACATACTCTGTGCTACAGCAGAGGAATATGGGTCGATACTGGGGCAGCATGGAATGTTCCTACTCATGACCACAGAATGCGAGCGTAGATCTAGAAGGATGCAGAAGTCGCACAGGCTACTAAGCTAATCATGGGCCCCAGATCACATCAAATTGATGGGGTTTATAGTCAACAATATTTATACCCCTTTCCCATATTAGGGAGCTACTCTCTTCCCTGATCCAGCTTTCTGGTCCTTTTATCAAACATGACATCATCTCCCCAGACAATAACTTGGATCCACCTGCATATGAGATTTCAGGCTCAGGCAAAAAACAAACAAACAAATGAAAAACAAAGCACACTAATATAGCTATATGCCCTTTGAAATATAACTAAAATATGCCTACTAGCTATTTACAAAATGGAGGACTCCCCCAACACTTCATCTGCACTATTCCAGCCTTTAGGTCCATGGTTGTTCAATGATTTGTTTGGCTTTGTATGTTAACTCTCTTTTTAGCCACCAGGTTCCAGATGCTAGCAGGATGCGACCAGACTTCCTTGGACAGACAACCCCACCAGCTGATTTTTTTTTTTCCAGATAGAGATAGAAACAGTATAAAAGAGAGACAGAAAAGGAAGGTGAAAGACACTAAAGGACTAAAGATTCCTACAGTGGGTTCACTATCCAAGTGAGATACTTTGCACTCATCAATTTTTTAAATGATACTTATTCATGTAGGAATTTACAAGAACACTCTGGTGGGAGGGAAGGGGAAAAAGGTTAAAGAAAGCAATTTCACCATCTATTTTGTTAATCTCTTAACACTGCTGGGCTGAACTGAAGAGAAAGCCCTGACTCTGTGTACTACACACTGTATAAAGATATGAAGTCACTGGCACATCAATCATATTTCTATTTCAAGCTTCATAATCCACACATCACTTATGGTAACTTCACTCCCCAAGGCAATTGTAGTTGCTGAGTTTCTCTAGAGTTCTTTGTGGACAAAAAAGCTCTGCAAAAATACTCACACTGATTTGTCCAAGGATACACAATAATGACCACTATTATAGGGTATTTGATATATTGTCTTTGTAACTAAGCTTGAAAGACAAGATTCACAAACACAAATATTTATTCATTCTATAGAAATATAATTCCCAGAGGGCTTAGATTGTTTTTTGAGGTCTTCTAGGAATGTATAAAATCACTTCACGCACACTGTAGTATTTTGTTACTTGGTTATGCCTTGCAGACTGATTGTATGGCCTCTTTTTCCTGGCTAATTTAGACCCTTTTTTTAAAAGTCAGGGAACAAATAAACAAACAGAATGACTCTTCTCATAAGGCCACCTCCAATGAGAGATCTAACAGACTAAATGGAAATATCCTGCTTGTTTACCTGTGATTTCAGAGAATGATTACTAAAAGTTTCTAAACAGCTTTGGGCACCCTTAAGGACATTGTAAACTGTAAGACTAAAGCTTTCATATTAGACCATGAAAATAAAAGGAGAAGGGCTTATACTTCAGTTTTTATTAGAGTAATTCAGGAAAGTCTCATACAAACACAGGAGGGTACTGCAATTATCCATCAAAAATTCTTATAATATATGCACTAGACCTTTCACAAGCTTGTTCCCATTTTTTTCTCAAAGCCAAAAATGTTAACTTATGTCAATAATGTCTCTTTGTACAAGCATGTCACAGTTAACTTCTCAAATCCCAATTCAGTAATATTCATTTCTATTTTTAAAAGTGAGAGATTATAATTATTTAAACATGACAACCCATAGAAAGCCTACCCTTTTTTGAGCTTTTGCCTCAAGAGCCAGAAATGCAGCTGGATGTCTGCTAGGACGATCACAAATTAGCCTGCTGTAGACTAAGCACATACTTATTGGCTGTAGCTGTGTTCATCCTAATTTTACACAACCACCAGGAGAGAGAGAGAGAAGGAATATCATGGCTAGGGAACCTCTTCTTGAAAATTTAAAAGAACTTGTTAACACATACACATATATATGAGATTAGCAGCTGCATTTAGATCTCCTGGCTCAACTAGGAATATAGAAGAGAATCACCTGTTATTGCAACAAGATAAATTTAGAATGTCTCCAGGAACCCACCAAGCCACAGGTGAGAACAAATGCACATGGCTTATGGACAGAGGGACTTAAGGAGATATTCCTGGGGCTAATAGTCCATACCTACTCAGGAGCAACTGGTATCAGTCTGGCAGTCTGCCAGTTGAAACACCACCTCCTGACTGAGTTTGATTAATAAAAAGACTGCTGAAGGGAGGAGAACTTAAGCCACACCAATTTACAAGTGTGGGTCTCCATTGCTGTTCCCCCTCAGGGGTTGGAGCTTAATGTGCAGCTTGGTGATACGAGAATCCGGCATGAAGCCCAGCCAGTCTATCTTGGCGTTACTCTCGATCGCACTCTGTCATTTCACAAACATCTCATAAAAACTGCAGCAAAGGTGGGTGCGAGGAATAACATCATTGCAAGACTGGCCAGCTCCTCATGGGGCGCGAGCGCTTCCACACTACGATCATCATCTCAGGCATTATGCTATTCCACTGCAGTATACTGTGCCCCAGTATGGTTCCGTAGCCCCCATGTCCACTTGGTCGATTCCAAATTATATTCCTCCATGAGGATAATTTCTGGAACCATCCGTTTCACCCCGGTTCCATGGCTGCAATTTCTTAGCAACATCGCCCCGCCAGATATTCATCGGGATGCAGCATCATCTAAGTTCATTTCCCACGTCTACTCTCGACTGGACCTGCCAATATACGCGGATATCTTCGCCCACCCTGTTCAACGCTTGACGTCTCGTCACCCAATCTGGTCCCCTACACCTACACTGAACTTCTCTGTTCCAGTCTCTTGGAAACAGAGCTGGCAGTCAGCTGAGGTAAAGAACAAACACCTCATCACAGACCCCTGCAAGCGTCAACCCGGCTTCGACCTAGCATGTTATGATTGGGCCCTCCTCAATCGCTATCGAACAGGCCATGGCCAGTGCGCCGCTATGTTCCATCGCTGGGGAGTCAGAGATGACCCGAACTGCCCCTGCGGCTACAGACAGACTATGACCCACATAGTCAACGACTGCCCCCTCTCCAGATTCAAAGGAGGTCTCGAAACTTTACATCAGGCTCAACCTGATGCTGTTGACTGGCTACGGAAGAAGGGCAAATGCTAGAAGAAGAAGAAGGGGTTGGAACAGAAACAAGGACGTACTACACTGACATCAGGGGCCAGAGAGCTGTGCTGATGACTCAGGAGAAAATCTCTATTCCCAGTGCTCAGGAGGTGTGGCTGTATAGTAGTAGCCTTTTCACATCATTCTTGTGATAAATTAGGAAAGAGGGTGGATAATTCCTTCAGAAATCAGGATTCCCAGCATGGCAGGGGGTGGGTGGGTGGTGGGGATGTGACACAGTCTTTTGGTGGGTGGAGTGGTGTTTATGTACAATCCTATTAAAGTGTAAACATATAAACCACTATTTAATTAATGTGAGAGGGTAAAAATTGACCATATGTCTAGAACTTCTTAAAACACAGACTGAGTCTTTTTAATACATAGGCTGTCTTTGATATGTTGTCTCTCCCAAAAGCCTAGACCAGGGAGAACAGAAGCAACCGGCAGCACAGCTATATACAAGATGCTGGGTTGTATACCCCAAATCCTAACAAAAGGACTTTCCAAAGTTAACCCTATCACCAAATAATGTGATGATAACAATAACTATCCATTGTCTTCTGAACCCTAAGACAACAGGAACCTCACATTTCCACTATAGAGCCTATATTTCCCCCAGTCCTGAAACCTTAGGGTGGGGCCCACCTTTCTGCATGCTGCTCTCAATTCAAATAAAATAATATTGCATCTGCAGATCACAACCTAATCAATGCGAGTGCCACCACAGCATGCTTCACTTCAGACTGTGACCAGAGACTTCAGGTGTGGAATGACAACCCTTCAGCTTCATCACTCGGGTGAGACCTTTCCTTTCATAGTATTCTCTAACTCCATTCCAGGTGTTCCACTCCCCAATAAAGTTCCCAAAGCTAGATATAGTCCAGGTCCCCTGAGATAGAGCATAGGTTCACCTGTGCCCATAAAAATATACCTGAAAGCAGAAGTACACAAGAGCATGCAGGGAATACCCCGCAACACTTCATCTACACTATTCCAGTCTTTAGGTCCATGATTGTTCAACAATTTGTTTGGCTTTTTATGTTAACTCTCTTTTCAGCCACCAGGTTCCGGATGCCAGCAAGATGCTGACCAGACTTCCCTGGACAGACAACCCCATCAGTGTGTACTGGAGCTCCGCTTCCTCAGAGCCCCACCCTACTAGGGAAAAAGAAAGGCAGACTGGGAGTATGGCTCGACCAGTCAATGCCCATGTTCAGCGGGGAAGCAATTACAGAAGCCAGACCTTCCACCCTCTGCAACCCACAACGACCCTGGATCCATACTCCCAGAGAGACACATAGGATGGGAAGGCTATCAGGGGAGGGGATGGGATATGGAGATCGGGTTATGGGAATTGTGCGGAATTGTACCCTTCTTATTCTATGGTTTTGTTAATGTCTCCTTTCTTAAATAAATAAATAAATAAATAAAATAAATCAGGATTTATTCAGAAATATAGGACTGCAAAGTGTAGCTTGGCTATGCTCCAGGTAAGTGGGATTAGTGGGCTGAAAAGCACTGAGAAAGGGATGCCATATTACACAACAAACAATGGTTAAACAAAGAAGAAACATTGGAGAAATGAACTAGGACAAAAATCCAGATAAAATCCCAAAAATATAGAAACAAAGATGAATGAAAACACCACCAAAATACTAATTGATGCAATAGTTACAGGAGTGAGGGAAGCTTTTGAAAGTACCATCACCAGAAATGGGGAAACAACAAATGAGATTCTGGAAAAAAAAAAAAAAACACTAGTTATCTTGAGGTAACTAGAGACCTGAAAGCTGAAATAGCTGAGCTAAGAGCACAATGAGCTGAACAAGCTAATACAGTATCAGAACAGGGTAACCAAACAGTTGAGCTACAGAAAACAACAGAGGGGAGATAAAACATGAGTGAGGCAGAAAACAGAATTAGCAAGATCAAAGATAAATTAGAGAAAACTAAGAAGTATGAGATCACAAAAAGAGATTAAGAGATATTGAAAACAACAGTAGAGGCATATGGGATGACTTCAATAAAAATAATACATGCTTTATTGGCTTACCAGAGGAAGAAAGAGAGGAAGGGGAAGAAAGCATTTCACAAGATATAATAGCTAAGAACTTCCTTATTTTAGACAACATAAAAGAAATAAAGGTGCAAGATTCCAGAGGGTACCAAACAGAACTAACCCAGACTTAAAGACACATCATATTTAGGATGAAAACTAATAAGGATAAAGAAAGGATTCTGAAGTCTGCCAGAGAAAAAGAAAGTGTCATTTACAGAGGAAAACCTCTAAGATTAGCAGCAAATTTCTCTACACAAAAAACTACAGGCCAGAAGAGAATAACAAGATATATGTAGAGCACTCTATGAGATAGGCATTCAACAAGACTATAGTAACTGACCAGGCTGTCATTCAGACTAGATGAAGGCATTAAAACCTTATCTGACAAGCAACACTGAAAGAAAGCAACTATCATCGATCCTGTCCTGTAAGAAGTTCTGAAAGTTCTTCTATAAACAATCAGAGCACCATAACATGTCATATATCAGAACACTCTTAAAAGTCAAGAATAATGGCATTAAAAATCTCAATCAATAATATCAATTTTAGAAAACAAATGACCCTATCCAGAAATGGGGAGAGGACATGGATAGAATATTCACCATAGAAGAGACTTAAAAGGCCAAGATACATATGAAAATAAACATTACAAGTCATTGAATGTCAGAGAAATACAAATAAATACAACAATGAGATATCATTTCACTCTTTTGAGAATGTCATATATTAGAAAAGGCAGTAGCAACAAGTACTGGAGAGGTTTGGGGGACAAAGAAACCCTCTTGCACTCCTAGTGGGAATGTCAATTGGTCCAACCCCTATGGAAAGCAGTCTGGAGAACTCCCAGTAGGCTAGAAGTGGACCTACCACATGACCTTGCAATTCCTCTCCTGGGGATATATCCTTAGGAACCAAATATACACATCAAAAAAATCAATGTTCCTAGCAGCACAATTTGCAATAGTCAAAGCCTGGAATCAAATCAGGTGTCTAACTACAGATTAGTGCTGAAAAATTTTTGGTCTATATACACATTGGAATACTACTCAGCTAAAAATGGTGATTTTTTTCAGCCCAGCTTTGATGGTGCTTAAAGGAATCATCTTAAGTGAGATAAATCAGAACCAAAATGTTGAATATGAAATAATTCCACTCATAGGCAGATGTTGAAAAGTGAAATCAGAAGAGAAAACACTAAGCAGGACTTGGACTGGAGTTGGTGTATTGCACCAAAGTAAAAGCCTCCAGGGTAAGTGGGCGGGAGGTTTCAGGTCCTGAAACATGATGTCAGAGGACCTAGTAGGTATTATATTATTATGTGTAAAACTGGGAAATTTTATACATGTACAAACTACTGTATTTACTGTCAACTGTACAATAATAATCAACCAATAAAGAAATTTTAAAAGATAGATAAAATTAAATTATGTTTCAATAAAACAGATTAGAGGACACGGGGTAATTTTATTTAATTACTGAAAGAAGTTGGCAATGCACTAAGAGATTTAAACAAAAATTATATATCACAAAATACTGGTATATTATGTTATTCAAGATTCCCATACTTCCTTCTAAACCAAAAAAAAAGAAAAAAGTTCTGTATGCCATTTCTCCAAATGCTGGAGCACAGAATGAAAAATTACTCTTTGGATTTGGTATGCAGATCGGGGGTGGGTGGGATGAAGTCTGTTTTAACTCAAATCTCAGAAACAGAGCTTCTTCGTAACTAAGGAATTCATTCATGTGTGACTATAGAAGCCGCAGGAACAAGCTACAGTTTACTCAAAAATAGTGAAGCTACACAATGGAAAGAAGTTAGGTCAGGGTTTTGCTGTTCTCCGTAAAATTAGCACCAATTTTTATCACTAATGGTAATATAGTGCAGACCATTAAAGAGAAACTATGTGTTGTGCTTGACAAAGCATAAGATGAAGACACAGAAATGCAGGTTTAAGTCAGTAACAAATTATCCTATCCCAGTGGCATACTGTTGTCATATGTGTGTGTGTGTGTGTGTATGTGTATGTGTGTGTGTTTAATGGTAAAATAGAAGCAGTGATAGTAAAGATCTTTCAAGTGTTTACTATATTTTAGGAACCTGTGTTGTGAAGGTTGAGAAGAATTTCACGAAGTTTTCTCCTTGAAATAATCTGCCTTGTTGACTGGGAGCATATAGCTGCTGTATTTCAGGATCCACTGATGCTAACATGGAGACCATGCTTCATGCAGGCTGTTCATATCAGTATCTCAGTAGGGGTTCTGACATCAGCTATTTCTAGCAGGATTACTCTAGCAAGTAACATTTTACTTGGACTGAGTCTTTCTCAGAATATCACTATAGTCTGACTTCCTTCCAACTGAATTTTCTATCTGCTCCTCTCTTCACAGAAGTCAGACTTGCACTATCATCTGTAGCCACCCTTCATCCATTCCTCTCCCTTTCTTTTCTATCATTCACATTGTTCTCTCCAATAAATACTCATTTTGACTGAGCTTGGTACCTATTTCTCAAATATGCAAACCAAAAGCACACAATAAGTAAATGACATGATTATGTAGCATTTTTCATAACAGGTCTATAAAATTGTTATCAGTATCTTCAATTTCCATATATGAATGCAAGAGTACAGAAGGATTAAAAATAGGGTGTTGGGTGGTAACTCGCTCAATTTAATGCACATATTATCAAGCGTAAGGACACGGGTTTGAGTCTTTCCACTTGCAGTAGGGATGCTTCACAAGTGGTGAAGCAGGTCTGTGGGTATCCTCTTTTTCTCCCTCTGTCTAGATCCCTGTCCTCTCTCAATTTCTCTTTGTCCTAATACAGCAAAACCTTAAGCAATAAAATAAAATAAACTAGGTGACTTCCAGAATCATGGTTACAGAGTAGCAGCAGCTATGTATTGTCAGTCAACTAGGAAAAGCAACAAAAAATTACCTGTAAACTCAATAAAATATGACCAGAATTTCTTTGGAAACTCATTAAGCCACAGATAAGTAGAGATGCATGTGGCTCATGGTTGAGTGAGAGATTCCTAGGACTAAAAGACCATACTATGGGATGACTAGTACCAAATTGGGAAGGTGACAGATGAGGCACACCACTTGTGGATTGGAATCAAATAAACGACTGTTAAAAAACAGAAGAAAAAAGCAAACCACCTAAGTCACAGGTAACTACAGAAACAAGTGGCTTATGGACGGCAAGAAGGTGAGGGAACAATTCCCAGGACTAAAAACCAGTGCTCAGGAATCACTGGCAACTAATTGGAAGAATGATAGCTGAGCCTTACCACTTCTTGGTCTGAGTTTAAGCAAAAAGGTATTGTTAAAAATAAAAAAAATATATATATATTACCTAAAAAAAATCATCAGGGAGTCGGGCTGTAGCGCAGCGGGTTAAGCGCAGGTGGCGCAAAGCACAAGGACCGGCATAAGGATCCCGGTTCGAACCCCGGCTCCCCACCTGCAGGGGAGTCGCTTCACAGGCGGTGAAGCAGGTCTGCAGGTGTCTTTCTCTCCTCCTCTCTGTCTTCCCCTCCTCTCTCCATTTCTCTCTGTCCTATCCAACAATGACAACAACAATAATAACTACAACAATAAAACAACAAGGGCAACAAAAGGGAATAAATAAATTAAATAAAAAAATCATCAATCTACAAATATAACTTCTTGAATTTCCAAAGTTATTGTCTCATAGAAGCTGGAACAACAGCAGGAAGACCTTATATTGATGTCAGAAGGCCTGGTGACTCAGGATAAAATCATCCCTCCCCCATCAAGATATATAAAAGGGGAGATCAAATAACTTAGTTATGGAGTCTCCTGCTTGCATAAGAACATAAGAATATAAAATGTGGAAACTGAGAAATATACAGATAATATTGATAGAAAACCCAAACGACCAGACAAGCACAGATCTAGAAAGAAATGACAGATATATTTTAGAAAATTCATTATGAAATAACTTGGAAAAACTAAAGTTAAAATTCAAGAACTCAAGGCCAGGTGGTGGCACACCTAGTTTAGTACATGTATTACAGTGCACAAGGACCCAGGTTCGAGCCCCCAGTCCCCACCTGCAGCGGGAAAGCTTTATGACTGGTGATGCAGGGCTGCAGGTGTCTTTCTGTCCCTCTCCATCTCTATCATGCCCCTCCCTTTTTATTTCTGGCTGTCTCTATCCAATAAATAAAGATAATAATAAATAAAAAAATTAAAAAATTCAAGAACTCAGAGATCATTTTGCCAAAGAACTACATAGTACAAGGAAAAAAGAAAAAGAAAAAAGAAAAAGGAAAAGAAAAACTCCAAACAGGACTGCAGGATCCAAAGGACACTATGAATGCAGTTCACTTTGAGGTAAGATACCTCCAAAGTAAACTGTATCATGTGGAGTAGAGAATATCAACACTAGAAGACACAACTACCAAAGTTCATGTTCAGCAAAGAAGCAATTACATAAGTCAGACCTTCCACCTATGGCACTCCATAAAGAATTTTGGGAACCTTCCAATGGAGGGGATGAGATATGGAATTCTGGTGGTGGGAACTGAATGGAATTGTACCTCTGTTATGTTACAATCTTAATTATTATTAAATAACTAATAGGAAAAAAGACCCATCTAGTCTGTGTCTCAGGAAACAGCCATCCAAATAGAAACTCTGTGTGATAGGCTGGAAAAAGGTATTCTAAACTAATAATGCAGACAAAAAGGCAGGAACAACAACTTTAATATAAGATAAATTAGACTTTCAGGCAAAGAAGGTGAAAAGTTAGAGGTTGGAAAAAACACAAGGCATATATAACTCAATAAAACCCATGAGTGACACCAAAAAGGGAATTTTCAAGTCATCTCTTGTACTATCTAGCTGGTCAAACTAGTCACTGACATTTCAAACTTCCTAAATAAAAATTATTTCAAAGAATATAATAAAGTAGCTCTCATTTCACAAGCTTGCTATGAAAATTTAGTAAGAGCCAGTATGCAGAATGGATTACAGGTAGTATTTTTTTCACTGTAGAGAAAAATAAGCACAAATAGAATATTCAAATTATTTCAATTATTGTAATGTAAGTTTAAGAATCTTGCTCTTTTTTTTTTTCACCTCTTTCACATACGTACAGTAGAAAGCTCTGCTCAGCCTTCCAAAGTGCATTGCAAAAATGACACACTGTCTTTATTGCAACCTTTGTCCAGCATATTCTCTTTTCTGCCTTTGTCATTTGAGGACAAAGAAGAATGAAATTTGGATATATGAGTCAGTGTGTCATGCCATTCCTGACATGACATTCTGATATTTAAAAACAGAGTTCTAGTCTTTTAACCTTTCTAATCAATTTAATAGCAAGCAATTAACTAGCCACCAAAGGAGGGAAAACTAAGGAAAATAAGTCCTTACTAATGTCCTTTTTAAGCTTTCAAGCACCTTAACAAAACTCCCAGCATATGTAGTGTTTGAGAGACAATCAAAGTATTATTGATGTTACTCTTGATGACAGACCTGATAAAATGTTGACTTTCTTTTTTAAAAATGATTTTATTTATTTATTAATGAGAAAGATAGGAGAGAGAAAGAAAGAACCAGATATCACTCTGGTACATGTACTGCTGGGGATTGAACTCAGGACCTCATGCTTAAGAGTCCAATGCCTTAGTCACTGTGCCACCTCCCAGACCACAAATGTTGACTTTCTATCCCTTTAATTAAACATGAGTTGGGAGCTAGGCACTAGCACAGTAGGTTGTGCACACATAGCGCAAAGTGCAAGGACCAGTGTAAGGATCCTGGTTCGAGCCCCCAGCTCTCCACCTGCAGGGGGTCACTTCACAAGCAGTGAAGCAGGTCTGTAGGTGTCTATCTTTCTCTCCCCCTCTCATCTTCCCCTCCTCTCTCCTCCTCTCTCGATTTCTTTCTGTCTTATCCACCACCAACAACAACAGTATGAAAACAATAACAATAACAATAATAACCACTACAGGCACAACAACAAGGGCAACACAAAGGGATAAAATGGCCTCTAGGAGCAGAGGATTCATAGTGCAGGCATCGAGCCCCAGCGATAACCCTGGAGGCAATAAATAAATAAATAAATAAATAAATAAATAAAATGAGCTACACTTGTTTCTTCCCATGAATTCACTCATATTTTCATCATAATAAGTGTTTTCATTCTTTCCCACTTTGTACCTTTGCTACAATCTAGGCTTTCTTCATCTCCAGTTCCTTTATGAATTGGGTTATAGTTCCATTTTTAGAGATCCGGAAACTATAACAGGTATGTATAGAAGGGAAGTCCTAGAGTGCCTTGTTTTTGCTCAAATTAAAATGGATTTGTTCAACTTCTAGTATTTTTTTTTATGAAAGGTATGGGAAAGAGGTGTTGAAAATAGGGAAGAAAAAAAGGATAAATGTGAAAGACTGAGCAGAGAAGTAGAGAATGCAAGATATAAAGTGTTACCAAATAGCTCCTGAAGGGAACCAGCAGGTTATATGTTCTCTTCAGCGTCGTCTTCAATGTGAGAGGTCAGAGAAAGCAGGAATGAGTTCACTGCATTTGTATTGGTCCCATTGATGCTTCTAAAGGAGCTATCCAGATTAGACTGATAGATGTTTGGAATCTTGTGGGAGTCAAAAAACCCATCTCTTCAAACTGTCTGAATATTAGTCTTTTTCAGATTCAGCAATGTCAGAGAATCCCAGAGGACATAGAAAACAATCTGGAACAACACCTCCTCCTCCTCCCTGCTAATTCTGAGAGCTCTCGCCCCTGACTGAGACACATTTCTTAGGATGGAAGTGCCAGCTTGCCTCTCCCACTGGGGTTAGAGGCAGCAGGAAGCCTAGCCCCCTGTGTAGGTCTCACTGACTTCTTCATTTGTTTTCATTTTGCCACCACACACTTCTATTTAAAATACTTGGAAGGATATCTCAATAACATCCCTTCACCAAACTTCAAAAGTTAGTAGATAAGGATCCATCTGCCTGTGGTCTGTCTTCAATCCTGGTTGATCATGAGGATGCTACAAAGACCTAGGACCTTCAATTTAAAAAGACTGTCTGAGTTCTTAACCAGGCTAACAAATAGGAATGGCAGTGTCTGAGCACTGTCAGAGTGACATTGCTAAGTAGATATTTAAACCATTAGCTCGCAGCCACTTATCAAAAATAAGGCTTGATAATAGACCAAAAATTATACACTCCCTCCAAAAATCTCTGACCCATCTCTGTAATAATTCAAACCAATCTTTTGAAAAGCCAAACACTACTTGCCCTTCATGAAACAGGTCTTCTTTAATATTTACCAAGGCTTGTTTTTAAATGAGGCCATGTCATTATTTCCTTGGACCCAATCTTGCTGATTATTCCATGATTATATGATATGATAGGTAAATTTATTGTTAGAAAAGAATGCCTTTCTGTGTTCCACTTTTTTACATGCCCTTTTCCCTAAGTTTACCCCTGGTTTCTCCTTATTTCTTTTATTGCCACTGGACAGATTGTGTGGCTGAGACAAGAGTTTCATCTAGGAAGAATTATACAATAGAAGGCCAGGGAGATAGCATAATTGTTATGCAAAATATACTCCTGCCTGAGGTTCTAAGGTTGCAGGTTCAATCCCCAACAATACCATATGCAAGAGCTCAATAGTGCCCTCATTTCTCTCTATCTTATATGTATCTCTTTCATTAAAATTAAAAAAAGATTAACACAAGATTGAGACTTAGTAAAAAAATGAAATACACATTCTTCAGTTTGATTCCACTCCTATAAGAGGTCTGTTCACTGAGATCATATGCTCTTGGTACTCTTCTTACTATTTTCTTTTTATTTATCTGTTATCACTGGTCCACGCAGACTTTGTCAAGTAGAAAAACAGAGGCAGAAATAGAGAAGCAGTGAGAAAGAAACTGCAACAATAAAACTTCCCTCAGTGGGGTAGAGGTCAAGCTCAAGCCTCCCTTGTCCCTATAATAAAGCAAGTGAGCTATCTTGCTAGCCAGATTTCCCTTAATCACTTGAGTTGCAGAACTCAACTTACTGAAATAGACCATCTCACCCAATCTTGCCAAGATCAATAGTTGTTCATGTTCTAAATCAGGAACACAGTATTAACAAATCCAAGTGGATAATAGGCCCAGAGTCTATTATCCTTCCTGACTAAGCCATTATTAGTACTAAGATGATATTCTGCCATTCATTTTCCTTTCATTTCCTGAACTTTACTGAGCCCAGGTGGGGAAGAAACAGCCTATTGACTAGGATTTCCTTGGAGTCATGAATAATTAAGTTACCAAACATCCCGTTATCCAGTGGGAAAAAATAGCTCATCCTTTGGGGACAAATTTTATACTATTATAAGGAATATTGTGACTCACAAATACTAAGAGTAAGTGATTGGGTAGGAAATTAGTAGGCAAATAATAGCTGGGTCACTGTGTGCCAAAATTAAAAAAGAAGGCAATGTAAAATGATTTTCAAACAAATAAGTGATGAGATAGATGAATCACAAAACATTATTTCTTTAAAAACTTTATGTGTATTTGATCTTAGACACAGTGCCCAAACTCTCATCTTGCACATATATTTAACATCACACACACACACACACACACACACGCTTACTCACTCATTCACTACATAACCAATTCATGTTGAGTGAATCTCAGCAGATCCTAGGTCTCCAAAGAGGGAGTAGAAGGTGGTGCTAATGGGGTGAGTGGAAACCTAGTGTTCTGTAGTGGAAGAGAATGACAATTTGGTGGAGAATGAGATGTACTGATACCTATCTTGGGAAGATGTGGAACTTTACCTGTAGAGCAACAACAATCCTGTAAATTAACTTTACTCAATAAAGATATTTTTTCCTTCTTTTTTTTTTTTTTTTTGTCTCCAAGGTTATTGCTGGGGCTTGGTGCCTGCACCACGAATCCACTGCTCCTGGAGGCTAGTTTTTCCATTTTGTTGCCCTTGTTGTTTTATAGTTCTGGTTATTATTGTTGTTGTTATTGATATTGTTGTTGTTGGATAGGACAGAGAGAAATGGAGAGAGGAGGGGAAGCCAGAGATGGGGGAGAGAAAGACAGACGCCTGCAGACCTGCTTCACTGCTTGTGAAGCAACCCCCATAGGTGGGGAGCCAGGGGCTCGAACTGGGATTCTTACTCTGGTCCTTGTATTTTGAGCCATGTGTGCTTAATCAGCTGCACTACCACCTGGCCTCCAAGTTATATATTTTTTATAGACTGCTAATAAATAACATGTGAGGAAGAATTCTGGAAATTTTAACATACTATAAAATATAAATATGAAAGGATATATTACTTTTTAATTTTGATGTTGCGTTTATTTTAATGCTAACAAACAGAAGCATAAGGAATTGAAAGAAGTAAGTCAACTGAAAACTGAATGAATACTATATCAAAACATTGAAACGGGGTCAAAAAACCTCTTTCACATAACTCAACAATATTTATTCTTTGGTGAATGAACATTTCACATGCTATTTCTCATAATTAAGTTATATATATTATAATTATTTGGTACTTTGTATCATGATAAATTCTAGGTTTTAAATTTCACTGCCATACATATGCTTATTTTGGTATGCATATTTTGTTATAAGGAAACATGTTAAATTCTGGCACATTTTACCACAGACATGTCTATTATCAGTGTTGCATTCTGTTTGTCTGTTTGTGCCAGACATATGCAACAAAAAATGCAAATGGTCTCCTACATTTTCAAGATACAGACAAAAGGAGCCTGGATCCTAATTCCTCCTTTTCCAAAAAAAAAAAAAAAAAAAAAAAAACCTCAAAATCATTTGGAGGAGATAGCCTTGTTCCTATGCCATGCACAGTATGGAAATAGGGACACTCATATGGTCTTACAATTAGAAAATGGACATTTATTTGTGTTGCCAAGTTATTTCAAAATGAGCTGAAAATGTTCATAACAAAAATATTTCCTAGCTATTTGAGATTAAATTTTCAAGAAATACCTGATGAAAGTCACTACAATTTTAAAGTAACACTTCCAACTTTTAGAAGTAGCAACATTCCTGAAATGCTTCAGAGTGAAAGTCACCTAAGCCTCAAGAAAAAAAACAAATATTCTATGTCCCTATTTTCAAAAGAGAGTGGAGAGACCATTATGTCTACAGAACTAAATTATCTCTAGTTCCTGGATTAATTTGGATCCTTTTGTCCTTTTCTCTAATTGAAGTTTTTTTCTGAGATGAATAATATTGATTGCTGCTTCTGTATGCAGTTATAATGCTTTTAATACTAATTCTTTATTATTTATTTCATATTCTTAACTACAATTCTGTATTTGTTTAATATACTTAAATTACAATATATTAACCAAACACTACATATAAAATAAGTACAGATATCATATGATGACCTTGTTGACAAATTGAATATGCATGAGTGATTATGTTTGTCCATGTGTACATGTCTTTGCACATGCATATGGTGTTTTACTATGAAACTCTTAAAATATCTAAAAAAAAGGCTTCTAAATTATAGAAAATATTATCATCTCTGGAAATTTAAGGGTTGAATTATCTACTATTTTTTTTATTTAAACATGCATCCAGATAAATCACTCACGTCTCTTTCTATCAATACAGCATAAAATCTGATTTTAGCATAATCTCACTGTATACAGATGAAAGTTGTCAGTGAAAGAGAATAAGATATAATGAAATCAAAGGCCACTCCTACAACATCTTTCCAAAAGGAAAAACAACAATGGAAGAAAAGAGTGGGAGAAAAACAGATGAGCCAGCAGAGTTGTGCTTTCTGTACGACATTGTGCACTTATTGTTCACATGAGGACTAATTTATAAACCCAGATAGTGTTTATAAATTCCACCGTCCTAATGGAAATGAAAGCATTAATACAACCAGAGGATTCTTTATTTTCCAGGTTTTAATTAAAATCACAGGCGTTGAGAAGAGAAAGTGTCTTCGTGGAAAAGTGTCTAATGAAGTATTTCCTTTCCTTGCTTAGCACAGAGCTCTGCGTGTAATCCAAGCCTCTTGGCATCAGACAATCTGACCCCTGTGTAGCCAGGAGAGCTCTATATGAAAATTAGAAAAGTTTATTATATAAAATTTATTTAAATAAGTATAGCTTTCAAAACAGACTCCGGAAAATATAATAGTAAGTCATAAACTATTTCTCTCCACATACAAACACACATCCTTAAAACATCTTGGGGGTGGGTGGGATATATATCATCTGGTAGAGCACACATGTTATCTCTCATGAAGACCTGAATTCAATCCCTCATCCAGTACTTGGGAGCATCTGCATGAGTAGAGAAGGGGAGAGGGGGAATTTCAAGAGCAGTGGCAGAGTACTGTCCTGTTCCCCCTCTCTTTCCCTTTTTCTCCCTCTTTTTTTTATCACCAGTTGAAAGAGAAAAATGTCAGCCAGGAGTAAAGGAATCATATAGATAGGAGGCCCTTAGGAAAACCCTGGCAACAATCCTGAATAAAATAAGGATGGGGCAGAAGCACAGCGGGTTAAGTGCACATGGTGCAAAGCACAAGGACTGTTGTAAGGATCCCAGTCCAAGCCCCAGCTCTCCACCTGCAGGGGAATCTTTTCACAGGTAGTGAAACAGGTCTGAAGGTGTCTATCTTTGGTTCCCCCTCTCTCTCTTCCCCTCCTCTCTCCATTTCTCTCAGTCCTATCCAACAACAACAATGGCAACAATAACAGTAACGACAACAACAAAGGCAACAAAATGGGAAAAATGGCCTCCAGGAGTGATGGATTCATATTGCAGGCACCGAATCCCAGCAATAACACTGGAAGTAAATAAATAAATAAATAAATAAATAAATCCCATGATGGCTTAGTTAATGAGCTAGAAGAGTAGAGATAAGTATGTATGTTCTAAGCACTGTGCAGGAAATTTGAGAATGAATTGTGATAGACTGGGGAAGAGGAAATGTACAAATAACTCAAAGACAATTTGTGTAAGAGGGAGAAAAAGGAAAAAAAAGGAATCATTCAGAGTAATAATGCATCATCACAGAAAAGTTTAACATTAATTTTGCTACCAAATAATGGTTAAAAAATTCACAAATACGGGGGTCAGGCGGTGGCGCAGTGGGTTAAGTGCACGTGGTGCAAAGTGCAAGGACCAGTGTGGGAATCCCTGTTCGAGCCCTGGCTCCCCGGGAATCGCTTCACAGGTGGTGAAGCAGGTCTGCAGGTGTCTATCTTTCTCTCACCCTCTCTGTCTTCCCCTCCTCTCTCCATTTCTCTCTGTCCTATCCAACAACAAACAACATCAACAATGGTAATAATAATAACCACAACGAGGAGGCTACAACAACAGGGGCAACAAGGGGGGAGAAAAATGGCTTCCAGGAGTGGTGGATTCATCGTGCAGGGACCGAGCCCAGCAATAACCCTGGAGGAAAATAAAAATAAAAAAAATAATTAATAAGAAAAAATTCATAAATCCTTAGAGGACATTGGACTGAAAGGTCCACCATGTGACAGCCAGTTTATACACTCTTTAACACAGACATATTAAAGATGTAGTAAAATTAAAGTGATTTTACTGTATCTGATACCATAAACAAACAAAACAGTGGCATTATATAGGGCAAAATTATTTTCATATTTATGTGGATACATATACATACACATACACACACATACATACACATACACACACACACACACACACACATATATATATATATGTATATATATGTATATATATGGGGATGTGAGTAGGAATAAACATCTGTCTTTACCAAATGCTGACTTTTCTTCCAGGCACCTGCTGTGTTCCCATATAATCTCACCTAATTCTCATAATGTGTTATGAAATGTGTTTTATCATTCAATTTATTAGATGCAGGAAATTGAAACTCTGCATACCTAAATGATTTTGACTAACTTTGCTAGGAAATGACAGAAGTACTATTTAAGTCTTCTTTGGTATGACACTAGAGCAGCACAGATCTAAGAACTATAAAGAGGCTTTAAGGATGATTATATATATAAAATTTAAATTTCTAGTGGTTATGGTTTACAACAAGTAAGAACTTCTAGTAAACACAGCCATCACACACTTAGCCAACTGTCGTTTTCTCTTTGTTTCTGGATAGACCCAGTACTACGGATTTTATTTTCCTATGTCTCTTGGAATAGTGCCTTAGGAAAAGTCCAAGGTATCCCAGGCTTCTTTGAGTTCTGTACTTTCTCCAGGTTTATATTCAAGTCCAGCGCTTACACAATCTCAGCCAGAGCAACATACCCACAAAGACAGATTCCTTTTAGCATCTCAAAGTGTGAAGGCATTTTTCTGTCAGCATAGTGTATCTTAATTTGAGCCTTAGGATCAGAGAAAATTCCTATAAGAAATCAAGTGGTGTGTGTGTGTGTGTGTGTGTGTGTGTGTATCAGCACATACATATGTACACATACATATACTGAGCAATACTGATTTTCAAATACATTGTGGGGGGTGGGGTGGGTAGTGGCACATCTGATCAACTATGACCATGCTCAGTGATCCCAGTTCAAGTGTCAAATTTCCACGTGTTGGGGTACAGAAGCTTCAAGAACAAGGCTGCAGGTACTTCTCTTTCTTTCTCCCTTCCTGCTTCTTCTCCTTATCAATTTCTCTCTGACATATTAAATAAAAAGAAAAGGGAAAAAAGAGCAACTGGGAGCCGTAAATTACTTGTTCAAACACCAAGACCCAGCAATAATTCTGGTAGCAATAAAAAAAAATTAAAAAATCACTATGAATATTATAAATTAGTGGCATAAAATATGTAATTATTGTTAAGACATAGCTTCAAAGACAGGTATTTCTCACTTCAGTACCTTGAATATATTTCTAAAAATGCTTGTTTTACATAGTGAATAGTTATATACTGTTTTCCCTTCTTTCTATTTTATTTTACTTTTACTAGTAGCATTGTTTTTACCAGAACACTGCACAACTCTGGATTATGGTGGTTCTGGGACTAGACCTGAGGCTTTTCAGTCTTCAGCCTGAAAGTTATTTTCCATAACCAGGCCTATGAACATATACTCTGTGACTTCTTAAAATACAAGCACTGTTTCCTACATACTTGTAAATATAAAGAGCCACATACTGGGTTTTGCTAAAGTCCAGTCAATTCTCTTAGAAATATGTAGGCAAAAGTTAATTTTACCCCAATGACTTGAATTGGTTGCACAGAATAGGATATAGAGTAATCAATTACTTGTTCATTAATCTAGAAAGATAATTCTAAGGGTTGAAATAGTCATGTATCCTTAAAAAATGATCATAGACAGATGTAGTTTCAGATAAATAGTAAGAATATGTTTATTGTAATAAACCCAGAATGGTTCCACACTACTCACCATGCATAGGAAAGAGAAGGCCCTCACCTACAAGGGTTTTTATTTTTAAAATAGACACATTGATTATAAAAGCATGGAAATATACAAACAATAAATAGTAAATAGCAATTTTCTTTTCACCTTCTTGTTCTCTGCATATATGTTCTCAAATTCCAGGCCTTTTCTATATTAAATATACCTACAGATAGATAATAAAATTTGCAAACCCCTCTACTTTATTGCCCATCCAGCATGTTTTATGGGGCTAATTAGCTATAAATCATAGATCTGAATTCTTAATCAAGAAGATATTATCCCAAGAAAACAATACACCTTTAGTTTTTTGCATGTGCTACATATACCATTTTTCAAAATCTATTGATGATTCTGTATTTCTCTTTGTGTACTGATTTAATGTATGTATTATGTATTCTTTGGGATTCTAATGAAAGTATCATCCATAAAGAGAGAAAAAGCGGCACTTATATACCCCTATCTACTAAGCTCTATGATAAGTATATAAATAAAATTCTAAATATTTCATTCAATCATAATAGTAATTCTAAGGTATATATCTTTTTCCCATTTCACAGAAGAAAAAACTTGTGAATTAGAGATATTATCAAATTGTCTCAAAAGAGCATATGTAGCAAGTTCTTCAGTCAGGATAAAAACCATAGAACACTCTGATTTCCATACCCAAAATATTTTTTGATAAGAAAATTATCTTGAACTGGCAAAATAGATCACCCAGATAGAGTGCCCATTTGTTACCCACACAACACAGATTTGAGCCCAGATCCCAACAAAATGGAGAACACTCGATGTTGTATACTTTCCTCTGTTTATCTATCAAAAAAAATCAATCTGGATATGTGAAGTCCTGTGACAAAAACAACAGCAACAAAAACATGATCTTGAATTAATTCCTGAGTAAACTAAATGCTTAATCTGTATCACACCAATACTGAGTAAGAAACAAGTGATATTTTTTTTAAATATTAGAATGAATGTTCTATGTTATTTTAAATACAACCAGCAATAGTTTTATTATAAGATCCAGGAAATCTACAACGGTCTTGTTTCTATGCATATAATTGAGTTTAAGTACTTCGATCTTAAATTTACTGGTGTACAAATTAATCTTTTAAAGTTCTAAACTGGGAAAAGGCTGACAATTAAATCTGAAGTTTTCAGAAGTTAATCCAAATACATTGTTCTTTGAGTCTCTTCCATTTATGCAGTTGACAAAGAATGCATGAAGAGCTAATAGAACTAGTGGGTAGAAAAGAATACACAATAGTAGATAGTGTAAGTAGTAAAGTTATGACTGGAAGATGCCATTTTATTTCTTCAGCCCAGAGGTTACTTATTTCCCATCATTTTGTTGTCCTTATTGTTTTTGTTATTGATATAGCTGTTGTTGTTGTTGGATAGGGCATAGAGAGGAGGGCGAGACAGAAAGGGGGAGAGACAGACACCTGCAAATCTGCTTCACTGCCCATGAAGAGACCCCACTGCAGTTGGGGAGCTGGAGACTCGAACTGGGATCCTTAGGCCCATCCTTGTACTTTGCGCCATGTGCGCTTTAACCCACTGCACTATCACTGGCCACTTTCCATTATAGGTAATACAACAAAATTAATAGGGAGTCTGACACACAGTGGGTTAAGCACACATGGCACGAAGTGCAAGGACCTGTAAAAGATACTAGTTAGAATCCCCAGATCCCCACCTGCATGGGAGTCACTTCACAGATGGTGAAGCAGGTCTGCGGTGTCTATCTTTCTCTCCCCCTCTGTCTTCCCTTCCTCTCTCCATTTCTCTCTGTCCTATCTAACAAAGATGCCATCAATAATTACTACAACAACAATAAAAAGGACAACAAAAGGGAAATAAATAAATAAATGTCAGAATTAATAATATCCCCCATATCTTGCTCACCAAGAAAATGTCCCTGGGAGTCAAGACAAATGCAAAATACTGAAACAATCTACACTGAAGAGCAAACCTGCCCAGATTGAGAATTCACATCAACCTCTAAAATTAGAATACTTATATTAGAGAAGCTTGGAACTATAAACAAAAATCAGAATAAGTAAAAGGGATGCTTGCTTCACACAGTTGTTTCACATTCTGTTTTAAGTTGGCACAATACATTTCTATGCCTTCATTTTAAATGGTGCATTGTTAAACAATATTCTTTTGTAGGTTCTATTACCATTATCAAATGGAACATGTACTCTTGCCCTTTCATAAGTTTCAACAATATATAAATCATAGTATTTGGGGAACATTCATATCCGTGCATCCAAATGCTATGCTATTAGCCCCCTCCATGAATATATGATATCAATAGAACATTTTGTGAACATTTTTTTTCCTTATAAACATAAAGGGCTCCCTCCTAAAAATTGTGCTCATGTAGATGTATTCACTTAGTAGAAACTCCAACCACTAGCAAAAATGAAAGGGAAAAAATAACTGTACAAGAGATATAAAAAGTGAGAGCCAGGACAGGTGACAGATATAAATGACTTTGGAAAAACATTTTCTTCGTCTTTCCATTTCACAGCTGAGTGGTTTCAACATTTTTGTAGATCCTCTCAGACCCTGCCCCACCTACTGCAAATGGTTTACGTAATGTTGCCTACTCATTATGCTGGCACAATGAACATGACAAACCTGGTGTCAATATTTGCCCATGGAGAAACTGGAAACACCACAGCCTGAGAGAATGGATTGGAATCATGTAAGCACTTTCCTAAGGTAAACTAGAATTAAAACATCAAACAGTAAGACACTGAAACTCGAGATATTAAGTGTAGGAGCTGAATATGCCACTGTTGCTGAAAAGACAGTGGACAAGGGAAGGCTTGTTACTGTTATAGATTCTCTTTTAGGTGGGATGGAGGAAGGCGTGAAGGAGCCACCAATCAGCTACACTGGAGGTGATTGATGAGCTAGAAAAATCAGGCAGAGAAGCCCAGCCACTCTCCTGAATCCATTTGTTATTTCCAATCTCTCTCAGTCTCTGTCTCTGCCTCTCTCATTGTAGCTAATCAGCAGTGATAGATGAAGGTAGACAGATACTCCTTGCTTCAGGCACCAAACAGCATTTTCTTTCCTTTGACACCAGGTCTATCATCCATTTCTCAATGAGTACCTTATTCAAATAAGAGAAGAGCAGAACCTTTTCCTAAAAGTGTGATGTAGGTGTCCTAAAATATTCAGGATAAAAGAAGCATGGGAAGATGGGTCAAAGGGTCTCATCATTTTACCTATAAAGGGACAAAATGAAAACATTTCCAGCAGGAATATAATGAGTAACAAGTGTTATAAAGGAAGTTATCAGTAACAATGGAGCAATATTAGAGAGCTGGACATAGCATGGTTTGGCAAGAATATAGTCCTAAACCCTGCACCTACACTCAAATTGAAATACATTCATTCAAATTAGCATATTAAGGCAGCTCAGACAGCAGTGTGGCTGGTGTTTATGGGACCCTGTCATTTGTATTGTTGTACTGATAGCTTACTTGAGCAGACATGGACACTTTTTGATCATATCTCATTTTATTTGAGAAGTTATTATAAATTTTCAGACAGCTGTAAGATTAAGCCTATGGCTGAGTGTGTGTAAATATGTATTTAAATATATTAGAGTCAGAACATTCAGTGATTCAAATTGACTAGAATTCATCTTTAGACTGAGCCATATGTCTAATTCTCAGAACACTGGACTCAGTGGCAGCATCTTTATGTGGAACCAAAACAGCTTCAGAAGAAATAAACTGAGTGTTTTAGTATAGTAGTGCCAATGAAGAATATTTTTAATTGAGAGGTTGAAGATATGAGGATAGTGATGTTTGTGAAAACAATAACTGGGGAGAACAAAGATCACCACAATAAGAGTCACAAACAGCATGAAATATTCGTGGAATGTGTGGTGTACAAAATTCTTATTCTTAGTCAGATTTTTCTATATTAACTGAAAGCCCCTAAAAATTGTCTTTCAAAAAATCTTAAAAGGGGGGAGACCCTTATAGCTCAAATAAACTCTAAAGTATCTTTGCAATAGACTTCAGAGAGGGGAGTTGGGCGGTGGCACAGTGGGTCAAGTGCACGTGGAACAAAGTGCAAGGACTGGCGTAAGGATACTGGTTTGAGCCCCTGGCTCCCCACCTGCAGGGGAGTCACTTCACAGGTGGCGAAGCAGGTCTGCAGGTGTCTGTCTTTCTCTCCCTCTCTCTGTCTTCCCCTCCTCTCTCCATTTCTCTCTGTCCTATCCAACAATAATGACATCAATAACAACAATAATAACCACAACAATATTAAACAACAAGGGCAACAAAAGAGAAAATAAAAAAAAAGACTTTAGAGAACCAGGAATCATTATTGAAAGGACTCTTACTTAAATGCAGATGTTCTTCCATTTACATACAAGCTTGTTGGCCAGAGCATATTACAGAATTAAAAATGGCAGACATATCTGACTATCCTAATTGACATCATTTCACTAAGCTTATCTCATAAAAGGTGGGCCCATAAAGAGATGTTCCTACTGCAAAAGGAGTTCTTGCTATTATTATCAGATTATCTAGACCAGTCATGAAAGTACATCTGTTGCATAGGAAGTACACTAGGTTTGATCCTGGGTATCACACAGAAATGACACAGACAGAAACAAATAGAACATTATACGTGACACCATAGTAAACTGGCCCGCCTATTTTTCTCACATTAAAAAAAAAGTTAAATCAAAGAAAATATGCACCATACATTTTTACCTTGCATCAAATTTAAATATATACTTGTATAGTCCAGAAATTATGCATTCCTACACATAAATTATATCTTTGGAATGAAAGATTCCATTCATATTTACAGTGAATATAAATATGAATCCTTAAATTTCAGAGGACAAAAGATAGACATACATGTTAGGTATCTTTTCATGCCTAGAATCTCACTATTATGTATAGTCTATAAATCATTCCAAAGGTTTTCCTTACTAACTATACATCTATTCACTTAGACTGTCAATTTTACAGTACTACTCCTGCTTTAAAATTATACTTAAAAATACACTAGTCTTATTAGGACAGGAATACCGGAAAGAATCAATTCTGTGCCATAAGTTAGAAAAATGAATGGAGCCCTGTGGAAATTGAAATCATTGGCACCCAACTCTCCCTTCGCCTAGAGTCAACATCATCTTCTTCACCCATGAAATAGGGGATGCAAATATTACCTTAACTAAATATATGATTACAGAGTTGAAATAAGTAGACAATACTCCATTTGGTAGACTTATTAAAATTGTTTCAGCAGTCACATTTTCATCCAAATTATCTTGTAGCAATCAACTTTTTTTAAAAATATTTATTTTATTTATTTTTCCCTTTGTTGCCCTTGTTGTTTTATTGTTGTAGTTATTATTGTTGTTGTTGTTGTTGGATAGGACAGAGAGAAATGGAGAGAGGGAGGGGAAGACAGAGAGAGGGAGAGAAAGACAGACACCTGCAGACCTGTTTCATCGCCTATGAAGTGACTCCCCTGCAGGTGGGGAGCTGGGGTTCGAACCGGGATCCTTATGCCGGTCTTTGTGCTTTGCGCCACCTGCGCTTAGCCCGCTGTACTACAGCCCGACTCCCAGCAATCAACTTTTATAAGAGAAATGAAAAACCAAATAGGAAGCTAGCAATGTGATTATCAACTATATGCTAATCCTATAATCATGGGTGACTTGAAACACTCATATAAATTGACTCATTGGACTGAGAAATCTATTATTTTATTATTCAAGTCATAAGTGTATAAACAAATAATTTAAGATCTGGGATCTTAATTATAAATGATTTTCCAGTTCTTAATTCAGTGGATTATTGTTCAACCCTATATTTTGCTTCAATTATATAAAATTATATAAAATGCATGTTGAGATGTATTCCCATTAATGAGGGTTCAGGAACTGCAGCTATGCAGTGATTTTCTTGCTCAAAGTCACCCACTCTACTAAGAAAGCACATAACTTACCCATGCAGCACCAACCTATGGTGACACCATTTCCTCAGTTGTAGGGCCCTGAAGGCATAAATGTTTGGGTAACTATCGACATTTCACCCTTCATCAATGGTAAAATTTAACTCTGAGTTCCTACATAAAGGCTTATGTCTTCAGCCTTTTTCTTATTAATCCTATTATGCTTGTCTTTATGAGCTCTCTTAGTTTCTTTCACTCCCTCAGGGCTTTAGCTGCAAATGAGATTTCACATCTCAGTGTAAAATAACCCGAACATTTTTCTATAAAATTAAATAAAAGTTCTCCATCCTGGCATTACATGCCCAGAATCCAATTTCTGGAACCAATGTCTTTCCGAATGCCTCATTGTCTTCTTGCCATCTCACTTTTCTTAATGCTGAGGAGCATTTTTCTTATCATTCAAAGGATTTATTGGTGTTGGAAATAAAAGAAAGTATCCCATGGTTAAAGTGGAGTATTAAGTTGCAGAACCCTGGATTCTATACCCACTTATGGCGACTTCTCTGAAGATTGCACATGATTAGGATTCAAAACTAGTGCTCTTGCAGCTCTTACAGGTTCTAACAGCCTGTTCTCCTGTGCTATCATAGTGACTGTTTCTCTAAATCACCCCTCCATGCTTTCAGTGTGAACTATGAAAAAACTCTTTGGACTTTTTCCCTTGAATAAGGACTAATTTCTTAACAAAGAAGACATCTTGAAGAAAGACAAGTCCTGGGCATGCCATAAAAGGCTGGGATACTTGTTTTAAAAGTGATTTTTATTGTGTTGTTTTAGTATTTTGTCTTTCTTTTATCACTTTATTGAGAGTTAATGATTTAAAATACAGTTGTTGATACATAGGTAGTATTTTTTTTACAAAAATCTTTATTTATTAGATAGAGACAGTCAGAAATCTAGTGGGAAGGGGGAGAGAAAGAGAAAGAGAGACACCTGCAGCTCTGCTTCACAACTCGCAAAATCTTCCCCCCCAGGTGGGGACCTGGGCTTGAACCGGGGTCCTTGTGCACTGTAACATGCGCTCCCAACCAAGTGTACCACAACCCAGCCCCCCATAGATATGATTTCTTATGTCCCTGTGATAGGTGTTTTCAAAACATTCTCAATCCCTTGGGAGTCCTGCGGTAGCTCAGTGGGTTAAGCACACGTGGTACAAAGCGCAAGGACCAGCGTAAGGATCTCAGTTTGAGCCCCAGCTCCCCACCTGCAGGGGAGTCGCTTCACAAGCGGTGAAGCAGGTCTGCAGGTGTCTGTCTTTCTCCTCCTCTCTGTCTTCCCCTCCTCTCTCCATTTCTCTCTGTCTTATCCAACAACGACGACATCAATAACAACAACAATCACTACAACAATAAAATAACTAGGCCAATAAAAGGAAATAAATAAATATTTTTAAAAATCCTCAGTCTCAATATAGATCCTTTCTAGCCCTCATGGACATTATGAAAATAAGAAGCTTCACATCCTAGTGGTATTAGGTCCCAACATACATACCAAAGAACTGTCAGAAAATTCAGGAACATTTCAGGGCATTTTTTCTTCAGAGTTGCATATTTTTATTCACATTATGCTATATATTCCAATTTCTTGCATACTATGAGTTGGTATTTTCATTGTATTTTTTAATTTTTATAATTTTATTTATAAAATGGAAATATTGATAAAACCAGAGGATAAGAGGGGTACAGTTCCACACAATTCCCACTGCCAGAGCTCCATATCTCATCCCTTCCCCTTGATAGCTTCCCTATTCTTTATCCCTCTGGGAGTATGGACCCAGATCATTATGGGGTGCAAAAGTGGAAGGTCTGGCTTCTATAACTACTTCCGCACTGAACATGGGCATTGGCAGTTTGATCCATACTCCCAGTTTGTCTCTCTCTTTCAACAGTGGGGCAGGGGTCTGGGGAAGCAAGGGTCCAGGACACATTGGTGGGGTCGTCAGCCCAAGGAATCCTCCAGTACATGTGTACATGTAGTACATTCAGACATGATTAGGTAAATACAACTGCTCTGTTTTATTGTTGTTGTTTGTTTCATTGTTTTATTTATAAGCCCAATAGAGTTAAGTTCTTATAAATAGTAAAAATAAATAATGACAAAGGAATTAATTCAAGTATCTTGCATCATTTTCTAGATTTTGTTAAATTTAGATCGCAAGTAGCACCTTAGTAAAATGCACCTTTCTAAAGTTTTCTTATGTCTAAATTGGCAATGGATTGAAATAAATCATACACATTAAAAATAGCAAGTAAATGATAGTATGGTGAAGACTTCAATAAACTATCATCACAGATATTTTCTGAGCCAGAGAGATTTCAAATTTAATATTTCAGAAACATATTTAATAATATTTCATACATCTTAACTCAATAGTTTTAATAACTTAGAGAGGACAACCTACATGAAGAGATAAAAACAAATGTTTTCAGTAGATTCTATCAGGTAGAATGTATATAGGTGAATGGTAATGGGGTTTGGGGCTTCAGGAAGTAATCTGTCATATTTCCCACATTTAGCCTAGAGATGTTTATTTATATGTTTGAATAGAATTATATAAATTGCATCACAAGAAACTTGTGACTACTGGTAATTTTATGGGAAATTGTGGAAGAAAGTACTAGGTTTATTATAATATTCTTATATTTATTAAATATTTATTAAATATTAAGTTTATTAAATATTCTTATTATAACCCAGATACATTCTAGAACTGATAAATAACCACTGCATATTATTTTCATACTTCCCTAAATTTTTCCAATGGAATAAAATAACCCACTAATACTGGGATAGGTTTACTAGATTCCTTTTCCTGGGAAATAAATTCAAAATTTTATGGGAGTTTGGCTAGATAAAACATAATTATTTTTTTAATTTTTTAAATATTTATTTTATTTATTTATTCCCTTTTGTTGCCCTTTTTTATTGTTGTTGTTGTTGGATAGGACAGAGAGAAATGGAGAGAGGAGGGGAAGACAGAGAGGAGGAGAGAAAGATAGACACCTGCAGACCTGCTTCACCGCCTGTGAAGCGACTCCCCTGCAGGTGGGGAGCCGGGGTTCGAACCGGGATCCTTATGCCGGTCCTTGTGCTTTGCGCCACCTGCGCTTAACCCGCTGCTCTACAGCCCGACTCCCAAAACATATTTCTTATAAATAAGTCACCTTCTATAGAAACTAAACTCTGACTGAGAAAAGTAGCAGTACTCATTGGAGGAGTATTCTAATGATGATGAAATATGAAGAAGATTGAATGGATATAGAAATTATAAAAGAGAGAGATGGTTCAGACATAATACTTCAAATTATGGAAACATCTACTATTGATATGTGTGTATGTGTATAATTGAATATCTGTATCACCTGTATCTATACATGTTCTTTCTTTGAGTGGCTTTCTTTGAATAACTTTACAACTCTAGTCATACATTCAAAAATAAGCAGATAAACACCAATAAATCTTTCCCCAGTATGATGGTGGTTAAGGTTTAGGTTCTAAATTGAGTCATGGACCTGGAAAATTAGGTGCACTACTGCTGAATATTTTTATAGAAGTATGTCCTGCTATTGAAATGGAAATGAAAGGTGATTGGTTAAAACATCCTTGTGGTGTTCTTTCATACTTATTCCTGCTAATCCACAACTACCTTGAAAATAAGTCAGATCCAGTCTAACTAATTTTACATTTATGCATTAATAATGCATTATCAGCCATGTCTGATGTGACAAATTGCAATAACCATTAAACCATTTTCCCATCCAATATATCTGATTAATCATGACATACCATGTGACAAAGACAAACCTCTAAATTTTTCAAAGAAAGCTAAGTGAGTTGAAAAATAGACTAAATTCAATTTTTTAAATTGGCATTAATGAACCTGCTTCTACTTTCATGCATTACCTTGATAAGGAGAGCAGAATCAGTGTTACCTCTGTTCAAATCACTTTTGTGTCTTTCTAGCTACTGAGTGAAAGGCAATGCTGTCTCACAATCCTGTTTGTGCTAGACGCACTCTTCTCCATGAATACAGGGAAAAGATTGAGCCTAAAACAGAAAAAAAAAAAAAAAAAAACTCCAAAGAAAAAGAAAGAGTAGCCTATCCATAGTTTCACACTTAAAAGTATTTCCTGTGCTATCTCACTAGCTTAGGTAGATACAGAGGGCAAATTCTCAAACATCCAGAAATTGTCTGATACAGAGTCCACAGTTGTGAAAAGTAGTGTCCAGACATATACACTGTAGCAATGAGAGGGGGAAAAAAAAAATCTTCTACACATTGCCCTAAAGTAGTCCTTCCTTTATTTATTTATTTACCATTTATTACTCAGCTCTGGCTCAAGGTGGTCCTGGGATTTTGAAGCCTCAGACACGAGAGTGTCTTTGCATAACCACTCTGCTACCCTCTTTATTTATTTATTATTACACTGTAGGGTCACAGCACTAGAATATCATTCAGACCTCAACACAGATCACCTCTGATGCTCACATGCTTCCCCAGCTGACTCTGTCATTTTTCCCTTCACATATGTGTAGGCATGAAAAAAGTTCATTACTTAAAAAAGATGCAAGCTAATATTTGTTCAATATTTCTAAAAGAAACTAGTTACTTAAACAAAGGAAAATGATCATATTACACACAGTTGCTTAATCATGATTCTCTTTGCATGGTATACAAATACTAGTAGAATATAGTTTTCATGGAGTAACTTTTGGAAACCTTAAAACAGGAGACTAAGATGATAATAGAATGATCTCACTGATGAACAGAACTTAAGGAAAAGGAACAGAAAGGGGAAACACATAGTAAAACTGGGATTGGTATGGTATATTCCATCAAAGCAAAGAACTCTGGGGAAGGAGAACAGGGGGATGGGTTGTGTGTTGGGGGGGTGAAATTGTTATACATGATAAATGGAAAAAGTCCTAAGTTAGGGGCAATAATGTTTTTCAGACACCTATCCTGGCAATAACAGGAATTGTACCCATGTGACACCAACTCTACTGTAAACCATTAACCTCCCAATAATGAGAGAGAGAGAGAGAGAGAAAGGAAGAAAAGAGAAGAAAGAAAATGTCTATATATGCTCAATTTGGAGAATCTCCTGAACATCTCTGAGAATTAGGTTTTACAAAAGGCTAGGGAAATAGCTCAAGTTATTCAAGAAGAGAATTTGCCTGGGACCTCAGCATCTTTAAATTTAGTTCCCAGTACCACTTGATGTAACAGCTGATTAATGTTCCTCTCTCTTCTCTCAAAAATAAATAAATAAATAAAATAGTTTCATATTGATAATATAAAATGTTAATAGTCCTAAACATATTTATAAAGTTTAAAAAGTTCTATCACAAATAAAAGTTCAGAAATATTTCCCTTTATACTGTCATGAGAAATACACTGAAAGGTGACACCAAAGACCCCTGCCAGCTTGTGTTCACACTTTATTGTATTCCTTTTCAATTTTACAAAGGATATGTCATTTGCTTCAAGCCAATAAATATGGCAAAGGTGATGGGCTGTTATTACTATGTTTATGTTACTTTACAGAGGACCTCATTTCTCCATCAAGGTTATCACTAGGGCCCAGTGCCTGCACTATGAATCAATTGCTGTTCCTGGCAGCCATTAATCCTTTTCCTTCACCACTTCCCCTTCCCCCTCCCTTCCCTCCCCCCTTCCCCTCCGCCTCCTTTTTTCTATTTTACTTGACAGGACAGAGAGAAATTGAGAGGGAAGGGGAGATAAAGATAGAGGGAAAGATAAACACTTGCAGACCTGCTTTACTGCTTGTGAAGAGTTTAGCCTGCAGGTAGGCTTGAATTCGAGTATTTCTTGCACATGTGCATTTAACCAAGTGCACCACTTCCCAGCAGTAGATAATCATCTTATAATTTGTTGGGGTGACTGGTCAAGTTGAAATATTCCATAGAGGAGGGACTGGTGGCTCCTTTGGTAGTCTCTAGGACTCCAAGTCAGCCAGTAAATCAGCAAATAAAACTGGGGGCATAAATCTGTAAGGAAATGAACTCTTCCAAAAATTTAAATACATCTAAATTAGAACTCTTCCCCATTTGAGCCACCAAGAAATTAGATCCTATGTGCTAAGTTTATATATATATAGACTTCTTACATAGCAATAGATAACATAGTTACCATACACAGCATAAAGGACATGCTTCCTCACTGAAATAAATGTTACCTAAGTCATGATATTAAACAGAGTTAGAAAATTGTGAATTTTCTTAAGCATTAAGAAAGTAACCAAGACAGAAGAGTTAGACCCTATACATGACTTGGTATATCTATCACCACTCCTCATCACCTGTAAAACAACTCGATTTCCCAAAAGTTTAACTACTAGTTTGAGGCCAGTCATATGGGCAGCTAACTGTAGATTTAGAATTAGAACTCATGTGTCTGACTGAATATTTCCTAATCTCAAAAGTTAAGACTTTCAATTTTGACAAGACTGTGTTGACTTTTAGTTAACAGCATTTAAATCAAATATAGAGAAAATATTAATGTCCAGTAGATCTGAATGGCTCATTGGACTTACTGATTATTCAACTTTATCTGCAGATCAGATCCTGTCATTCCAATAGGGCACATTTTAAAAACAGGCCATTGATGTGGTACCTGTCAAATCCCAAATATGTAAGAAACAATAAAACCTGATAAATTCAGAGCAATCCAGGGTCTGTCAAAGACTATAAAAGCATTGAGATAAAAGTTAAACGGTTTAGTCACCACCCACTTGGGATCTCTCTCTGAAGGTGTCAGACCAGAGTCAGATAGTATCAGCAACCAGAATGGTTGAATCTATTCAGGTGGTGAGTATAGTAACAGTTGCTACAACCACATTACTTATATGTCAGGTATGGTGATATGACCATATGAATATTAGAATGAATTTGAAATGGTCCATTTTCCCATTTTTATAATGGTTGAGTAACTAAATTCTCCCTGTTGCAACTAAAAAGTTCAGACACCTATTTTCTTTCTTTATTTATTTATAAAAAGGAAACATTGACAAAACCATAGTATAAGAGGGGTACAACTTTGCACAATTCCCAGTTGGGATACCAGAACTCTGTATCCCATCCCCTCCCCTGATAGCTTTCCTATTCTTTAACTCTCTGGGAGTATGGACCCAAGATCATTGAGGGGTGGAGAAGGTTGAAGGTGTGGCTTCTGTAATTGCTTCTCCACTGAACATGGGCATTGACAGGTCGATCCATGCTCCCACTTGTCTCTCTCTTTCCCTAGTGGGGTGGGGCTCTAGGGAAGCAGGGCTCCAGGACACATTGGTGGGGTCGGTTGCCCAGGGGAGTCCAGTTGGCATCATGGTAGCATTTGGAACCTGGTGGCTGAAAAAGAGTTAACATATAGACCCAAACAAATTGTTGACTAATCATAGACCTTTAAAGGCTGGAATAATTCAGATGAAGAGTTTGGGGAGTCAACATATCCTATTTTAATTCTGTGTATTTGAAATTTGAAAAAAATAAACACCATTATTCTTATTAATTTTTATTTTCAGTTTTATAAAATTTTACACCATCATAAGATTACAGGGGTATAACTCGACACCATACCCATAACCAAAGTTCTATGCCCCTTTGTACCAGTGACAACCACTTTATTTCTCACACATTCTTGGAAGCAGTTAGGTCACATTTTCCCTTTTCAAGTTTATGTGCCTCAATTTTCTTTATTCCACATATGACCATAATTTCCTTCCTTACTTCATAAAGTATAGTTGCCTCCATTTGTCACCAAAGATATAGTATCATACTTTTAAATAGTATAGTATTAATCGACTAAGTGTATATCCTATAACTTCTTTCTCCAGTCATCCATGGATGTGTATTTATGTTGTTTCTTGGCCTTTGTGAAGAGTGCAACCCTTAAAATAGGAGGAGTCAGAAGCCAGGCAGTAGGGCAGTGGCTTAAGTGCAGGTGGGGCAAAGCACAAGGAAAGGTGAGAGGATCCTACTTTGAGCCCCCAGCTCCCCACCTGCAGGGGAGTCACTTCACAGGTGGTGAAGCAGGTCTGCAGGTGTTATTTTTCTCTCCCCCTCTCTGTCTTCCCTCCTCTCTCCATTTCTCTCTGTCCTATCCAACAACAACGATAGTTACTACAACAATAAAGAACAACAAGGGCAACAAAAGGGAATAGATAAATAATTTTTTTTTAAATCTCTATAAAAAATAGGAGGAGTGTATATTCTTTCAAATTATTTTTTTCATGCTATATGGGTATCTGCCCAGAAGTGCTATTGTTGATTCATGAGGTATTACCATTTTAATTTCTTCATGGACTTTCCATATTTTCCATAGGAGCTGTCCCAGATTACATTCCCAGCAACAATGATTCAGAGTTCCTTTACCTCAGCAATCTCATCCCTGCCAACATCCTTGCCAGTCATTCCTTTTTTTTGTTGATTTAGGTCATTTACATGAGTGTGAGGCAGAATCAAAATGTGATTTTAATTTGTATTTCTTTGATAAATGAAGTGAAGCATTTTTATTTGTCTATGTGTCATTTGTATCTCTTCTTTAGAAAACTGTCCTTTCATATCACTTGCCTATTTATTAATCATACTATCATTTATTATAATCATTGAGCTGTACAATTTCTTTACACATTGTCAATATCTATTTTGAAAATGTTAAGAATTGCTAGTCCAAAATTTAGCTGCTTCATATAAATCCTATTTCCTAAAAATAGATTTTCATATAAATAAAATCACATATATGAAAAACATTTAGCACAGTATTTATTGACTACATTCCCCTATGGAAAAAGAAGAAGTGGTAGTATATTTTCCTAACATTCTGGGTACCTTTGACTAAGAAGAGAAATGTAATCTCAACCATAAGATGGTATCTTTACATGTTTTAGGCTTCCGATATATAAAAATGAATTTGTTATTGGTATAAAACTTCAAATCCAATCTTGTTCCATATAAATGCTTGCATGGTGTCCATATAGACTGCTTTTTAAGTTAATAATGAAACCACCCTGCCTGTTTTTGTCCAAGCATGGTGAAGGGCAAATATCCATTCCATGATTTTAAGACAGCCAACCTTTTAGCAAATGAAGGGGAAAATTGAATATAAGTCAGAAAGGAAAAACAAATCCTTTGGTCCAGTAAATTTCTTTAATCAACAAAGTGGTTTCTCAAGACTTTCATTCAATGTCACAAAACTTGCTTATGTTTTTTGCCTTGGTATAAAAAGACATTGCTAATTCTTATGTCTGAATAATTCAGAATAGAACTTGAGAAGAAATTAAAAATAATAATATTGGCAAAAGAAGCTACCAAATAAGACAAAAAGTGTTTATAAATATTTAGTGTACTTTCATTTAACTTTAGATAAGACATAGAGTAGAAACACAAAAATACAAAAGGAAATGCATTTTCAGTAGATCAGTAAGTTATTAAGAACTGTGCTCATGGTTTTTCTCCAGCTTTCTCCCACAGTCCAAATATGTAATTTAAAAAAAAAAAAAGAAATCAGGGTAAAAGTACATGTAATTTACCCAGTAATGTTTCACAGCTTGCTGTGTTAGGAAAGTTAAGTAAATGAACAAAACTGTCAGTAAACTCAGCATGAAATGAAGATGGAGTTGAGATCACAGAGTGGGTATGTCACATTCAACTCATTTTAAGAAAAATACTGGAAATACGAAAACTTAAGACCGGGAAATAAATGGCTTCTATTCATACTTGTTTCTATACCATTTTATCTTCATACCTTCTCTAATATTTGCGTTAGGTTTTCTTTTGCATTACATCTGTACAGTACTCACACATCTGAATGAAGAATAACAAAACATATATGAATTGACTACTCAATTCTAAGCATGTAGATATCCTGAAATATTTTAGTACTCATAAATACCCAAATATTTTATGACCATTAAAGTTACATTATTAATTTTTAAACATCAGTAACAAACACATAACTACTTGCACATCTGCTTTTGAGTTTGTCTCTTTTTCTGCAATCTAATGGTCAAATTTCTATACAGAATTCACAACTACATTTTATTTTAATTATATAGGTTAAATTTTCTCTCCCCCATTACAATGATTATTTATTTTAGGAACTTTATTTTTTCTCTTATTTTTATGTTTTGTTTGTTTTTTGCTAATATGTTTCTAGATTTTGAATTCTGCCTTTGTTCATTGAGTATATTATATAGTTATTTCTCATCTGGAAAAAATTACTAGAAAGCATATATTTATTCCTAAAACTGTTGTTATAAGGCTTGGAAGGAAAAGTAAAACTGTATAGGGCATATATTTCCCTAATCCATACAGCTGAAGCCTTTTCTTTAGAAGGAAGTGAGGATGTACTGGGTATAGGCAGTGCAGGAGATAGTTGTGCCCATTCACTGAATTCTAAAATTAATATTTTGTTTTTCTTTAAGTGTGGCTTTTTCTTTAGAGTTGCCAAAGATAGATGGGAGTTTACATTGCCTATACAAAAGGTATCAGAGTATCATCTATTGCAACATTTTAATAAATTTTTTTGTAGACTAGGCAAACAGAATTGAATCTATATTCTCTAATTGATTTAAGTAACTAAACACAATTCATGTGCAAATGTCTATTTTATATGCAGTGTGATATTTGTAAGTTTAATTTTTTTAGAGTGTGTGCCATTTTTACATTAAACTTACTCAAATGTGTTCTCCAGACGCTGAAGCACAAATCACGAGTCTGTTCTGCTAACCCAGTGCTTCAGAAATACTCCTTGACTGTCAAATTTCTTTGCTAGCAGCACTAGTTACCATAGCTTCTCAAGCCATTCATTTTTTTTTCACATACCCTGCCTCCTGACAGAGAATTGTGCAATAGACATCCTTCTCTTTCCTGATCAACAACTGACTGAAAGTTTATATACAAAATGTCAAAAGAAGGGGCCCAGTAGTGGCACACCTAGATGATAACTGCACATATTGCAATGTGCAAGGACCCTGGTTCAAGCCCCCATCCCCACCTGTAGGGGGAAAGCTTCACAAGTGGTAAAGAAGAGATGCAGGTGTCTCTCTGACACTCTCCCTCTCTGTCTCCCCTTTCCTCTCAATTTCTGGCTGTGTCTGTCCAATAAATAAATAAAGATAATAAAAATAAAAAATGTCAAAAGTTTAATTCTTACTCAGGTACGCAGTGCATGTATAGTGAAAAGTCGAGTTTACTTGAATTAACGGAGGGTTAATTTACACATGTGAAATAAAATGGAGGTGTGAAACAGCATCTAGACATATTAAGGCGAAAACATATGTCTAAAATGTCTTGAGGACTGAGGAAAGACTTAACAAAATGTTACTTTTTAGTAGGATGAACATGCAACCATATGAATTTTCCATTTCACTTTGCAAGAGAACAAAATCATATGATAATAACTCAGTTGTATCTGCTATTTTATTTCTTCATAGAACCCAAAGGGTTTAATGGCTATTGCTTAATCTTCTCTAGAATGTTCTTTTCATGTTTTATCTAATCACTCCAACTGGAAAAAACAACTACAAAATTGATTTTATTCTAAATTTATTATGACACTAGAATTAAATAGCAAAAGCCTACAGCAATAAAAAGGTACAGTCATTTGTAATGGTTTTCAAGCATATGCAAAACCAGTTCTATATGCTGTGGTAACATTGGTAACATCTTCAATGAAAAATGTCCACATATATTCACATGCCCTCACAAAGATGGGTGAAGGTAGTATATATGCCGTGTACTAATATATATCACCAAGTATAAGGTAACAAAATATTAAACTACTCTTAATGCCTTTAAAAAGATACATTTGAAGACATAACTCAAAGATCTTCATCCAGGGAAATGGCACAGTAGAAATGTGTAAGACCTGCATATGTAAGGCTCTCTGAGTTTGATCCTTAATATTCTATATGCTGGAGAGGTACTCTGATTGCTCTTCATTTCTTTTATTTTCTCCTCCTCCATCTCTGCCTCCATCTCCTCTCCCTTCTCCCTCCTCCTCCTGCTCTTCCTCCTCCTCCTCCTTCCTCTTCTTCTTCTACTATTTCTTCCTCTTCAACTCCTCCTTCTCCCCCTCCTCCTCTTCCCTTCCCCCTCTTCCTTCTCCTTCTCCTTCTCCTTCTCCTTCTCCTTCTCCTTCTCCTTCTCCTTCTCCTTCTCCTTCTCCTTCTCCTTCTCCTTCTCCTTCTCCTTCTCCTTCTCCTTCTCCTTCTCCTTCTTCTTCTTCTTCTTCTTCTTCTTCTTCTTCTTCTCTTTCTCTCAGATGAAAAGTTGGATCCAGGACTTTGGAACAATAATCACCTTTTGATTGCACAATTAAGATATATATATAACTTAAGTATTGAATGAACATTAAGTTTTTCTGAATTTTCTTTTAGAATTTTAAATTTTCTATATAGGGAGCTGGGCAGTAGCACAGCAGGTTAAACACACAGGGCACAAAGCAAGGGCCAGCTTAAGGATCTTTGTTCAAGCCCCCAGCTCCCCACCTGCAGGAGGTCACTTCACAAGAGGTGAAGCAAGTCTGCAGGTGTCTATTTTCTCCCTGCCTTTCTGTCCTCCTCTCCTCTCTCAATTTCAACAACAACAGCTATGGCAACAATAACAACTACAATAAGAGCAATAACAACTACAACAAGTGCAACAAGGGCAACAAAATGTGAAAAATGGCATCCAGTAGCAGTGAATTCATAATGCAGGCACTGAGCCCCAGTGATAACCACAGAGGTAAAAAAATATATATAAAATTTTATATAAATGAAGTTAATGGCAAAATAGAACTGAATTGCTTTGACTCAACAAAGTGGGAAAAATAAGACTCTTCAGTGCAAAAGAAAATGCATCAGGGGCTAAGTGGTGGCACACTTAGTTGAGTGCACATGTTATATCATTGAGATATAGAAGGATATCAATATCGGCTCAAATTCTGAGATCAAGGCTAGGAAAATTCCAGGCTGCAATAATTTCAGGATCCATAGTAGGAAGAGGATGTTGTCCAAATTCCTTTCAGAGAATAGAACATTACCTACCATTCCAGACCTATGGGGATGCAGAGGTTACATAGCCTCCTGTGCTGAATATAGGCCCCAGATCAAACTAGTGGGGTTCACAGTTAACAATATTTATATAATTTTCTCAAATTTGCACATCTCTCCCCTGATCTAGCTTTCTAGCCCTTTTTCCAACTATGACACCATCTCCCCAGACAATAATATGGGTCTACCTGCATATCAGGTATCAGACTGAGGCAAAAGCTAATAAAGTCATTGGTCCACTGGAATATACCTAAAACAGACCTACCAGATTTTTCCAAAATGGAGACTCTATAATCTCCATCTGCAATATTTATGCCTTTAGGTTCATGATTACTTAACAATTTGTTCTGCATTATACCTTAACTCCTTTTCAGCCACCAGGTTCCATATGCTACCATGATGCCAACTGGACTACCTTGGGCACAGGACCCCAGCATGTGTTCAGAAGCCCCACTTGCCCCAGATTCCTGCCCCATTAGGGAAAGAGACAGACAGACAGTCTGGGAGTATGGATCAACCTGCTAACACCCATGTTCAGTAGATAAGCAATTACAGAAGCTGGACCTTCCACCATCTGCACCCCACAATGATCCTGGTTCTATACTCCCAGAAGGAAAAAGAGTAGGGAAGCTATCAAGGGAGGATATTGGATATGGAGCTCTGGAGGTGGACAATGTGTGGAAATGTACCCCTCCATTCTATAAATAAAAAATTAGTATATCAGTCTGCCAAGTTTATCAGACGTAATCATATATATAGTGCCTACTTAGAGTCAACCTGTTGCAGTAGTAACTCTATACAGTTGTATTTTATTTAACATTCTACATAATGTTACATCTACATTGTTCTATAATTAAATGATTTTCTTAAGCTTGATTTGTTTCTCTCCTCACTTTCACTATTTGTGTATTAATTCCTTTCCCTGTCACATAGCACAATGCATATGTATAGGAGGACAAGCCCTTATTTTTTTGGAGGTAATTGTCTTCCTGTAATGGTCAAATATGAATGTTAGAACTTAATATGAGTGGAACTGTTTTCCTTTTTATTTCTTGAAACAAAAGTATGGACACCAACAGCACTATTTTCTCCTGAATGGGCACTTGCAGTTCAACTGCTGTTTGTTTCCTTACCCAGCCCCCACTTCACTACCATAAACACACATTTTTAGCATTCTGTAATTTAACAGTGTACTTCCTGTACCTCACCAATCCTCCATACATTACTCATCTCTTCTATGTGCAAGTAATACACCTATTTTTCTATGCGCTTTCATTTAAAAGATATAATTCATTTTGTCAAATATAACACAAGATGGATAAGTGTAGTTTTGTGTTTTATGTAAACTTACATTGTACCAAAGTTTAGCTGCATGTCAGCATATGAAAATTAATTCTGGCTCCATGCCTTCCTAAATCACTCTGATTAAAGTAGATATGCAACAACCTAATATCTTAGATTTTTCTGTTTCCCTGGATACCATACAAGAACATGACTGGTCATTCATTTCTCTAATATACTTTCATATGCTTTCTTTCTATTCATTTCTCTAGCTTAGTCTCTCCTTCTCTCTGGAAAATGCAAGATTTTTAAATTACTTTGGGGAGAGAGAGCACAAATTGATCCATGAATTGGACATAGTGTATTGCACCAAAGTAAAGGATTTTGGAGAGGAAGAAGGAGGGAGGATAGGAAGAAATCTTTGGGAACCTATCACATAATGAAATTGTATGCATAAATATATAAATAATATATAAATAATAAAAATTGATGCACTGTAAAGCACTAACTCCATTAATGAAAAATTAGAAAGTTTCATCACTATTGCTTCTGTTCAATACACAGCATATATTCTATGCCATAGCTCTGTATCTATCATTGAAATCCTTACATGTAGCATGGTTGGACTTCACGTTACCTGTATTATTCAATTAACCATTCTATTAATTTTCTTTATCTGATATTCTGTTTCACTGAGAGATGATAGAACAATTTTTATTTTTTATATTTATTTATTTTCCCTTTTGTTGCCCTTGTTGTTTTTTATTATTGTTGTAGTTACTAATATTGTCATTGTTAGACAGGACAGAGAGAAATGGAGAGGAGGGGAAGACAGAGAGGGGTAGATAAAGATAGACACCTACAGATCTGCTTCACCACCTGTGAAGTGATTCCCCTGCAGGTGGGGATCTGGGGGCTCAAACCTGGATCCTTATGGCAGTCCTTGTGCCTTGTGCCATGTGCACTTAACCCAGTGTGCTACCGCCCTACTCCTGATAGAACAATTTTTTATACACATCTCTAAGGAGCCTCAGTATATACATACACAAAGTTGGACATATTGTGATGTTCTGTGGGAAATAAATAGCAAATATTTCTATAGTCCCTGTTGTGAAAAACTTTCTAACTTGTGACAACAGCATATACATAGTTAAAGTGGAGCAAAATGCTACACGTGGTCAAATGATAAAACAAATTCTGTCCATTCTTAGTAGAACCTCACTAAAACTGAACCGATTTGATGTCAGCAAGAAGTTAAATTCATGAAGCTCAAGAAGTCATTTACAGTCTTCTCATGTCTTTATCAGCTTGTCTAATCACACTCTACTGTATTCTCCATGGTTGTTCATACAATTGAGCTGCCAAGATTAGAAAATGTCCCAGGTGTCTTGAAGAAACATGTTCTGTGTCCTCAAGTATGATTTCCCCACATGACTAGATAGAATGAGATCAGTTGAACCACTTAGAAAAAAGTATGAGGGAAATGCAGAGAGAATGTTTCCAAGAAAAGCTGAAGTTATTTTGAAAAAAAAAAAAAAGGTTTTTTACTATAGCAAGGAGACAAAGACATTTTCCCAACAACACTGCTAGAGAAGCAGTGTTGGACATAGAACTATGTACAAAAATATCACATCTTCTACATTTCTGACAGATCTCAGTCAAGGGTAGTGCTTTGTTGTCTTTCTTTTGTTGTTTTGAAAGATTCCTGTATAATGGTATCCATCTCCCAGGTGAGAGAGATGTCCGACACACAGAAAGATACGTCAATTCAATGTCTCGGTTTCAAATATATGTATATATATATTTCAAATATATGTATATATATATATATATATTTATTTATTTTGTTGTAGATCAGATTTCATATGGCACAATTTCACCACATTTCAGCCTTGTCAAACTCTTGTTTATTTTCTATAATTTTAGAGAGAGAGAGAGAGGGGTAGGGATAGGGAGATAGGGAGAGAAAAAGAGAAACATCACGGCACCATTGCTCTCCCACTCCTGATGCTTCCCCTGGCGCTTTCATGTGGTGCCAGGGGCTCAAACCTAGATCAATGTGTGCACTATACCAGTGAGCTGTCCTTCTTTTTTGGATCTTGACTACAATGTTTCTATTCACACCAAACATTGACTTCTTTCTTAATTATGTGTCCTGCATATTATTTTGCCTGATGGTGACTTATAGTATTGTCACAGCTTTGCTGTCAGGTACATCAAAGAATACTCTATATGTATTTAGAATACAGCTTTTAAATACAGAGGAGGTATACACACACACACACACACACACACACACACACACACACACACACACACCAATGGAACGTCTCTGGACAAAGACTTTTAAGTAGCAATAGATACATCTAGTATCCATGTCTTGGTTTATAAGTATCAATTATAAAGTATAATAAAAGGGAAGTGGCCTTCTTAAATAAATGACCAATATCTAATTTTCACTAGGTAAAGTGAAAACCCTGAAATGTTATTCTGAAGTTTCAAGATCAAAAGCGACATATGAAAAAGTAAATATGAGACATGCTTAATAATCAAATTTCAGGCAATTTGGGGATTGCAAAATAATAGCTATAAATGATTTTAAACACTTAATAAAATTATGTGCCTATATTGATATTAAAGAGAGAGGGCAAAGATGTACATGTATAATTAATGGTGAATTCTATACCAATTTTCATATTTTTAGAATATTATTTGATTGACAAGAATCGAGTGATTATACTTCTTTTGTAGATGAACCAGAGCAAATTCTATATGTTGGAGGAAAAACATTACAGAAGAAGTCCAGAAAACAAATAATGAAGAAATTACAAAACTGAAAATTCTTTAGTCAGCAACCATGAATGAAATAGGTGGTTCAGTAAGCTAAGATCAACAATTGGTATAAAAACTACCAGGTCATAGTTTGTCAGGAAATGTCACATTCACATCATACTGTAGTAGCATCCCCAGTGTTTGCTACTTAATATTGAAGAGGAAAACTGACTTCTGTAGTAGAGCAATTTAGTAGTTACAATAGTAACTAAGTGAACAAATTTAGTACAACTGGAAGTGGTATAAATCATTTCCCTTTGTTTGTAATATGAAGTACTCAGAGTCATTTATTGAAGCATTTCTACCCAAAACATTTTAAAGTATTATTAATTTATTTATTCCCTTTTGTTGTCCTTGTTTTATTGTTGTACTTATTGATGTCATTTTTGTTGGATAGTACAGAGAGAAATGAGAGAGGAGGGGGAGACAGAGAGGGGGAGAGAAAGATAAATGCCTGCTGTCCAGCTTCACCGCCTGTGAAGAGATCCTGCCAGTCTTTGCGCTTTGCACCACCTGCGATTAACCCACTGCGCTACTGCCCAACTCCCCGTACCAAAACATTATAAACGAATCTTAAGAAGCTTCAACATTTGGATGTAGCAATGGGTATAGATGTGACTTAGAATGAAAGAAATGACAAGACCATAAAAAGTGGACAAATATCTATAAATATAGATAGGTGTGGAAATAATCCATATCTGTGAACTTGGGAGAACTACTGAAGTTTCTAGCGGAGGAAATAGGGACACAGAACTCTGGTGGTGGTAACAGTGTGGAATCACATACCTGTTATAATTTTGTAAAACAATATTAACTAATGATAAAAATAAACTTGTTTTATTTTTATTCTCTTTATTTATTTGATAGAGACAGCCAGAAATTGAGGGGAAAGGGGAATATAGAGATAAAGACAGAGAGATACATGCAACACTGCTTCACCATTCATGAAACTTTACCCCATGCAAGTGGGGACCAGAGTTTTCAACCAGGCCCTTCCACATTGTAACACATACACTCAGCCAGGTGTGCCACCACCCAACTCCAAAAAAAGAAACTTCTAAATGGAATATCCAGCTCAGAGAATAATTGAACAAGTTCAAAAACATTATCAGAACTCAAGCAAATGACGAATGTGGCACATATTGTAACAAAATTGACCTAACAAACAAAGAAGAGAGAAGGCAAAGTCTTGATTAAGAGACAAAACAATATAGAACAGGAAAATCAACTATAATATTACTCACAGTACAACTGCGAGATATGGATACATAATATATATTTAATAAATAATTACATATAAAGAATTATGTGGCATTTGGATATTTACTAACTTTTCATAATCAAGAGATATTTGTAAGTATATAACAATATATACTTAGCAAAGCACCATTAACAGTAGTTGCACTGAAATGCTAGTAATTAATAATTTTAATGGTGAATAAACAGGTGATAATTATTACGCTAATTATTCTATATTTCTGGAAAAATAAAAGTTAACAAAGCTATTAGCTTCCAATATGAATAAAAGTATGTCTTCAAAATGAAGACAATAATGGCTTGACTTCTCAACTAAATGCATAGTCGTGTAAAAGGCGTTAAACTTCCTTAGCCATGCCGTAGTCCTTGATGATTCCTTCTATCTATATCCTCAGGATAAAATATTAGGGGCTTTGATCCCAGCCTCATTAAATACAGCATATTCTCACTCCACTCTGACCTGTTCTGGGGCCAGTTTAAGGAGCAATCCGTCATGATACCATTAATATAGCAAGTTGCTAAGAAGGTGAAGATATTCATCTAAAATTAATTTCTTGACCTTTTCCATGAGGATCTAGAATGGAATATTTTAAGGTTTGTATCTGAGGAAGCAGCTTCACTTTTACAATATGTTTCCCAAATGTGGTAATTAGAGAAGTGGAGCCAAGAAGCAGGAATGCATGGGCAATATACAGCCAGGAATCCTTTCTCTGAGGGGACCCTGCAACTACATAGTGAGGGTAGGTTTGGGCAGAGGCAATGGATGCTACTCACCCAGAGTTAATGCATGAGCTTCAGAAATTCTGAAGCTGGGAAAGGACAGACAGAAACAAAATAATCTGGACAGTCTGTGGCTACAAAGTACTCCATAAGACTCAAACCACAGCAGGGTCAGTGTCAAATGATTCAACCTTGCTGCAGTATTGCAAGTGCTAGCTAGTAAATGACACACAGCCTTACTTTTATCGTTGTTAAGGACAAAGATGAATACAAAGCCAAACATTTAGCAAATGCCAGTAAACTCTGAGTCAGAAAGGCAAATCTTCAGATTCATGAGTAACCTTTACTGGGAACTCAGCGATACCATTCTGAAGGTGAAATAGATGTGATAAGAAATCCTCTGATCTCCAGAAAAATGCATTTGAAAAAACAAAAACCAGTATTCTCTTGATCCTCTTCAAGTTGTACATAGTGCAAAGAATTTATTTAGGGGCCAGTGCAGAGTCAATAACTTCATTATTATTATTATTTTCCTCATTGTTTTTAAACCTTACCTTTTTTAATCACTGCTAATATAATTCTAACAATGTATTTGCCATATAGTGAGCTAAGGAGAAGAGAAGTCATAACAGTAGTAGTTTAATTAATCTAAAGAAATTTGTCAATGATTCATAGCCTCACTAATTATCTAGCAGATTGATGATTCTTTTTTTTTCCTTTGCTGGTATTTCATTACTCTAGGCTGATATTTTCAGATGCTAAGATGAAGGAGACAGAGGGAGAAAGGATATTATACCACAGCACTGAAACTTCCACCAGTAGAGTGGGGGCCAGTTTGAATCTAGGTCACATGCACCCTCTCAGAAGAGTTATCTTGCCAATATACAATTTTAACTTACACACTGGCTTTCAAATATTGGCCTGTTACAAGTCAAAATAACATCTTAACAACAACTTGTGGGTAAAGCTGGCATATATAAACCACTGTAATTGTTCAGTTAAGTTTAACTTGATTTGGGGAAGATAGGTTATAGCCAGTTCTGAGATAGAGGATACAGGACTGGGTCATAAAGATTCAATATTTTCTTTTTATTTGTTTATTTTTATTTATTTTTTTAATATTTATTTTATTTATTTATTCCCTTTTGTTGCCCTTGTTGTTTTATTGTTGTAGTTATTATTGTTGTTGTCATTGTTGGATAGGACAGAGAGAAATGGAGAGAGGAGGGGAAGACAGAGAGGAGGAGAGAAAGACACCTGCAGACCTGCTTCACCGCCTGTGAAGCGACTCCCCTGCAGGTGGGGAGTGGGGGTTCGAACCGGGATCCTTATGCCGGTCCTTGTGCTTTGCGCCACCTGCGCTTAACCCGCTGCGCTACAGCCCGACTCCCCTCAATATTTTCTTTTTAAAACACATTTTAATTATCTTATCTATTTATTGGATAGATACAGTCAGAAATTAAAAGGAATGGGAATATAAAGGAGAGAGACAGAGAGACACTGGCAACATTGCTCACCACTCATGAAGATTCCCCCCTGCAGGTGGGGACCAGGGACTTGAACCAGGGTCCTTGAACATTGTAACCCATGTGCTCAACCAGATGTGCCAGCACCTGGCCCCAAGATTCAATATTTTCTGCCATCATTACGGTAATACCTGTCAACAGTTTCTTGTGTGGAATATCAGGTATAGTCAATAAAGTTCATTTAGTTCTTATGAAATGCATCTACAAATTCTAAGAATCAGGCATTTTTGTTTCCATTGTCTTATGGAGAAAACTGAGTCATGGAAAAGACAGGTAAAAGGACATTGTCCAAGGTTATACACGTATGAAGTGAGGGGAGCAGGATTTAATCAAGTTATCTGAAATATAATGTATGTGTAAATTTCTCCGGTTATCAAAAATATTTACCTAGAGGAAGTTTACAGTATCTTAAATATCCACTAACATAGAAAGAAGACTAGAATATTATTCACTGATAGTAGCTTATTCCGGTTATGGATGTCTTGAGAACAACTATATGGAGTAGTTAAGTGTTGCTCAGAAGCAGAAAGTATAGGAGTTAGATATTTGTAAGCATGGAAACAGAGAAGGGTTTTGCAGAAGATCAAGATGTTTAGGAAGTATTGATGGATAAGGGGTACAAGTTTTTTATGATAATGGGAATGAAAAAGCAGAAAGAGAAGAAAAGAAAACAACACAGTGGTCAAGGAGGTATCTCAACAATAAGCACAGGACTTGAAAATATTAGGACCCAGACCACGTATCTTTGAATGGTGGTCTGATTCATTCTCTCCCTTTACTCTCTCTCTCTCTCTCTCCTTTCTCTCTCTTAGGGAAGTTGAAAGGAAAATACAGTGTAAATCTGAAGATGGTGGTTAAATTATTTCTCATTTCCATATTTTTTAACCTGAACTTTGATTACATTTATGCATTACCAATAAGAGAAGTGTCTTATAACTAAATTGCATCTTTTTCATATAAGGAACGGTGACCAAACTCATTTAAAATTTTAGAAAGTGCAGCATTTAAAATATGAAGAAAATATATATTCCCTGCCAAAATATGACAACTGTTAACATTTTTGTCTATTTCCTTCCAGCTTTTTTTTTTCTTGTCTGCCTAAGATTTGGGATTAAAAAAAAAACAGTTGAAATTATAAAACATGCACACATTTTAAACTTGTTTTATGTTACATTGTAAGCATTTCCTATGTTATTTTTCTTATAGGACTTAACAGTCTAAAATCACAGCCAATTTTTTCCTCATACAACTTGTTTTTTTCTCTTTTACTCATTCTATGTTGGTTTTTTCTCCCACCAAGAAACATTTAGGACACTGAAAACTATTGGAAGGAAAAAAAAACTTTCATTTTAATAAACCTGGGAGCTGTAACACAGTAATATGACCAATTCTGCTCTTGGGTAAGAGGTCATTTTGTACCGACAGCATTATTATTTTTTTATTTATAAAAAGGAAACACTGACAAAACTATAGGATAAGAGGGGTACAACTCCACATAAACATTATTTATTTAACTTACTTTGTCTAAAGACTAAATGAGAATGAAACAAAAGGATAAATCACATAAAATAAACATTCCCAAGATCTCTTCCAACACATTGCATTTAACTTCCACTGAGGAAAGTGTACATTGCCCATTTTACTGAAATTACATGGGATGTTTAGATTATGATTCCCTAGAATGTAAACAGTAGGTCAAAAAGCTTTTAAATTCTTTCAATCATTATTTAAGAGGATAATAATACATTTTTCATATTAGTGTTGTATTGCAAAAGTCACCTCTAATGATCTAGTAATTAATTCAATCCTTTTCTCATTAGAGATGAATACTCAATAAATAAATAGCAACAATCTAGTAATAAGATATGTGTTGTTTCTGACTCTGAAAAAAAACTAATGGAACTCAGAGACAAAGGTAAAAATCAGGGGTTGGACAGTGGTGCATCTCATTGAGTACACATAGAATGAAACACTAAGATCCTGGTGCTTCACAGGTGCTGAGTGAAGCAGGTCTGCAGGTGTCTATCTCTATCCATCTCTATCTCACTATTCTTTCTCAATTTCTCACTATTCTATCCAATAAAATAGAAAAAAATAGCTACTAGGAGCAGTGGATTCATAGTGCAGGCACAGAGCACCAGTGCCTAAAGGCAAAATAATAGTAATAAATATCATAGACTGAAATGGTATATTTATGTTAAATTTAGTTTAGGTCTTGCAACAGAAGTCAGCAATGTTACAGTTCTTTAACAATTTATTTAATGAGAAAGGGTAAGAGATAAGAAAAGAGAGATACCAGAATATGACTCAGGTTCCTCTGGGTCTCAACCAGTTCCTTACTTGTACAAGTCCTACACTTCATAACCACCCAGGCTTCAGAAACCAGAATTGTAAACATGCTTAGTTTTCACTTCTATAGTTTGCTTTTTGTTGTTGTTTATGTATTAGTTATTGGTTGTAACTGAAAGAAAGCCAGTGTAAAATAACAGGCTTCACTCTTCCTGTTTAGGACATTTGAAGTAGACTGTTGGATTTTTGAATTACACAACTAGATGAGAATGGGAAAATCACCATATTTTCATATGAAGATTGAAGGTTTATCATCATAATTAAAGATATTAGGGAAAACAACACATTATTTATATGACCAAATGTGCCATATAAACATGTACATTTATAAAATACATTGTTTAGAAATGTTCATTCCTGTTGTGAATGTCTATCTTTTAAAGAGAACATTGTTTTACCCTCTTCTCTGTAAATTATAAATAAAATGCAACATCTTTCATACCTATGTACAGCTGACTTTTTAATGAGGAACCAAAACATTAAATGGAGAAATAAGAGACTTTGCAACAAAACATATTTGGAAATTGAATTGAGATGTGCAGAAGAATTAAACAGGACTAGGCACTCTCTGATGATGGCACACCTGCTTGAGCACCCATGTCACTATGAGCAAGGATCCAGGTTCAATCCTTCGGTCTCTGCTTGCAGTGGAAAATTTCACAAGTGGTGGAACAGTGCTTCAGGTGTCTCTTTTTCTATCTTCCTCCTTATCTTCTATTTAAATTTCTAACTTTCTCTCTGTGCTATCAAATTAAAAATAAATAAACATTTAAAATAGCATAAAATTTTAATTAAATAAGAGAATGAAACAGGAATACCACATATTGCAACTCCCCAAAAAGTTAATTTCAAATGAATCAAAGACATTGATATTAGGCCAGAGACCATCAAATAGCAGGATAAAATATTAGCAGAACACTCGGTGATGCTTTAGAAACATCTTTGAAGAATCCAGCAGCAATGAGAACAAAATTAAAAATAAATCAGTAGGTATGTATCAAACTTAAAAGCTGAATAGAACAACATCTGTAAATGTCACATATCAGACAAAAAGTGCAAACAATTCACAGAGCTTAGCAGCAGCAACAACAACAACAAAAATCCCCATTAAAAATGGGGAGATAACATGGGCATAATCTTCATGAAATAAGAGATCAAGATGGTATGGAAAATATGCTTAAAGTCACTGAACATTAGCAAAATGCAAATAAAGACAATAATAAACCACTTCACATCTGTGTGAATGTCATATGTTAGAAAGGACTAAAAGATGTGTTGGGGAAGGTATTTTTTTGTGGGGCAAAAAGAAAAGAAACCTGTACTTCTGGTGGAAATGTAAAATAATTCAATCCCTGTGAAAAGCAGCTCGAACACTTCTTAGAACATTAGAAATCAATCTACCTAAGGACTTGGCATCTCTGAAGAATTAACTCTTAGGGAAAAAAACTATCAAAAAGACCTATCATAAGAGTTATGTATACATCTTTGTTCATAGAAGCACAATTCATAATAGCCCAAACTTGGGAAATACTGTAGTGCAAGAAAGGACTCTGGAGTAAGGGAAGAAAGGAGGCGGAGGGAAGGTTTGCAGACATAGTCCAAAAATAGCTGGAAAAGATTTCAGTTGGTGGCAGAAGTGTGATGTAGACATCTACTATTGGGAGATAAGAAATGGTACCATGTTGCAACAACTCTCTTGTAAACTATTATATTCCCAATAAAATCAAGTGAAAAATAATCATATTAAATACAATATGTAAAAATATACCCATACTATATGTAAAAATATACCCATACTATATGTGAAAATACTATATGTGAAAATATACCCATACAATATATAAATATAGTATGAAATATAGTATGTAAATATACCCATACTATATGTAAATATAGTATAAAATATACCCATAATATACTCATACTATATGTGAAAATATACCTATACTATATGTAAAAACATAAATGTAGCATAAGTATGAATAAATAATATAATAGTGGATGAAATGTATTATATGCATATATGAAAACACACAGTATGGTTTTCAACAACATGCCTATGAAGAAACACAGGGCACAGTGAAGTCAATATAATCAGCTGTAGTTTGAATGTATTATATATACATTTATTTATTTTTAAAAATTTTATTTATTGGATAGGGACAGTCAGAAATCAAGAAGGAAGGGGGTGATAGAGAGGGAGAGAAACAGAGAGACAGCTGAAGCACTGCTTCACCACTCACAAAGCTTTCCCCCTGCAGGTGGGGACGGGGGCACAATCTACATCCTTGCACAATGTAATACAGGTGTTCAACCAGGTGTGCCAGCACCCAGCCCCCTTGAATGTTTTATATATTTATAATCATATAATCTTGAAAATTTTGAAAGCAAACACAATTTTCTATCTTCAGTCAAGATTGTGTCTTTAAATTCCATGCATTAACTTGTGTGGCCAACACATACTCCACATATCACAGTCTCACCCAAGAAAGCTATTTTTTTCTGAATCATGTGTCCAGCTATTTAAATACAAAATAAACTTCTGGGTCAGAAGAACTATTTATTGATATATACTCCTTTTGCCATATTTCTGAGATCAATTCACATTTATACTAAATCAATAAATTCAGGACAGAAATTCAATTTAATAGATATCAATTTCAAGCATGTGAGAGTGGTGTTGTATCTGAAACAGGAAAGGAGGGAAGCATGAAGATCTCTAGAATCGTTAAAGAAAATGCCCTCTAGCCTCTATTTTCCTGCTTTGATATGGTAGAAGAGACAGAAGGGGTCATCCATATGCTTAATATCTTGGGTAGTGGGTTCAGCCTAGGAGATGGTGCAGTGGAAGAACATAAATCTTGCAAGTCTGACCTCTTGAGTTTGATCCCCAGCCCCACAGGTGTCAGAATGATATTCTGCTTCTTTAATAAATAAATAAAAGCTTTAGAGGGCTGAGAGATAGTCCACCTAGTAGAATTTATGCCTTGACCTGTATGAAGGCCCAGTTTCAAGTCTAGACATCACCTAGCAGCAACATAGGCCAGATTAGGCTAACTCTTTGGAAGGTTGGTACAGCGCTGTGCTGCCTCTTCTCTTTGTTTATGCACTCTTAAAATAAATAAATAGATAAATAAATACTAGAATCCAGCACACAACTGATATTGCTAATTTGATTTTTAATAGTTACTTAATGAAAAAGGATCCTTTCTTTTTAAATCTCTCAAGTATAAGTGTTTAGTAAAATATCTTTCTTCCTGAGTCTAAAACTCAATATTCTCCCCCCCAAAAAACAGGCCTTGAAGTGAGGCCTTGAATGCCTCACTTGTACCATCAATTGAACTCAACCTCTGCCTAGTCCTACCTATAATAACTATTCTTCACATTTCTTGAATGGTCCCACTAGTCTTCTAGTTATATAAATCAGAGACTTTATATTATACTTTCTCTGTTAGGAGAAAAAATATACTTTCAAGCAAAAGTGCACAATAATTTGTTTTGCAGTGAGTCAATAAATGAAGCAAGCAAGTACAAAAACCTAAAAAGACACCTTAAAGTACCTATTAAAAGTTTCTACTTAGACTTAAGATATCCACCTCACCTACCTGCTATTACATGTCCCCCAATCAAAGCTAACATTGCCAGACACAGTAAGGACTACAAAATCTGAATAAGGGCAAGATGTTAACAGAGATGAGATTATTCTCATTTACTCGGGTGATATCTAATTACAATTATATATAGCTTCCCCAAAGGAGAGGTCAAGGGAAATTTCACAAATAAAAGAGGGTGAAAGAAGCAAGGAAATACATTCCCTTCTACAGCCTTCAGATGTGGGGCAGCTCTGTGGCACTTTACCTCAATTCAGTAATTCCAATTTCTGAATTACATCCTGCAGAACATTGAAAGAAAAAAAACATATTGTTTCAATTCATTTAGGTTGTTGTCTATTATAATAGAGACAGGGAACTGATAAAACATTTAACTAGATACTTTCCAGAATTTACTAACTCTGGATAATTCTCACTTCTACGAGCATTCTCTCCCGTCCCCTACTTCTTCACCTCCAAGGATGCAGTTCTTTGCTCTCTTCCTGTGTGTCATTTTTAGCATATTTTGTAACTTAAAATGTTCCTAATATCTACCTCCTCCTTCCCTATATTATGTCTTCAGTATCCAACAATTCCTTAAATAGAAGAAAATTCAATAGGTGTGCTGAAAGGCAGATTCTATAGATACCATCACTACAATGAGATTATATACGGAACATTACTATAAAATAGGGGTGATTAAATAATGCATCTCATAAAACTGTTAGTCATAGAGAAAACATCATAAGAAGATGAATTTATTTGTTCCAAGAAAGCATATCTACCGTGTCTTATATGTGTGAGGACCCTAGCTAGATCCCTACAACCGCATATAACAGAACACTGCTGGTGTGTGTGTGTGTGTGTGTGTGTGTGTGTGTGTGTGTGTGTGTGTCAAAATAAATGCATCTTTAAATAAGATAGATGGATTTGTAAAATCTGACAAAAATGTGTTTTACTCCTGATTCACATTTTTTTTCATTTTATCCTTATTGAGGGGATTGTTTACAGTAGGCAGTAAAATGCAGTAGTTTGTACATTTGCTTGAGTCAATCTTTTTTGAACACCAAATACGCTAGCTTTAACAATGACTGTGATAGCATTGTGTTCTTGTAAGAATTGCTTAATAGGGTGTCGGACGTATCGCAGCAGGTTAAGAGCAGGTGGCTCAAAGTGCAAGGACACATGTAAGGATCCAGGTTTGAGCCCTGGCTCCCCACCTGCAGGGAAGTCACTTCACAAGCGGTGAATCAGGTCTGCAGATGTCTGTCTTTCTCTCTCCCTGTCTTCCCATCCTCTCTCTATTTTTCTCTGTTCTATCCAACTATGACAACAATAATAACTACATCAATAAAACAACAAGGGCAACTAAAGGGAATAAATAAATAAATAAATATTAATATATATAAACAATTGCTTAAATAATAAATGGAGAATAATTTTTGCAAATAATGTGCTGTCTAGTAGGTATCCACTAGTTCGTTTCTTTTCTTTTAATCCATATTATCTGGTAAAATTAGTCTTAATAGAAAGTCACCTTTACAGAGATAGTTCTTATTAAATTACCTGAATGACCATCACTCACACTCTTTACTCCCCTGGCTCCCTTCTTTCCTTTGCTCATTTTATTTTCTTCACATCCCTCATAAAATACAACATGTGTGATATATATGTATGAACTTGTGCTTATTCTCAGCCCTCATCCTCAACCAGATATAAGTTGCATGAGGGAAATAGTGAAGAAAAAGTTGACCCCCCTTTTCTTTTTCCCACTAGGGTTATCACTGGTACAAGGTGCCAGTACAGCTCCACTATTTCCAGTGTCTACTCTTTCTTTCTCTCTCTCTCTCTCTCTCTCTCTCTTTCTTCCTTTCTCTTTCTTTCTTTCTTTCTTTCTTTCTTTCTTCTTTCTTTCTTTCTTCCTTTCTTTCTTTCTTTGATATAATCAGACAGACATTAAGAGGAGAGGAGGAGATGGAGAGAGAGGGAGACAGAGAGATACCTACAGCTCTACCTCACCACTTGTGAAGCTTTTCCATTGCAGATGGGTGGGGAGCAGGTGCTTGAGTCCAGTCCTTGAGCACTGTATTACATGAGCTTAACCAGGTGCATCATTGCCTGATACCCCCCCCCCCCTCCAGCGAGTGTTAACCTTCTCCTTTCTCCCTTTTTTATACAAGTGAATCACAGAGAGGTGGGGGTGCCTGTAGTATTGCTCTGCTGCTCAGGAAGTCCCCCTCACAAGTGGTGAATACATCAAACTAAGCAACATGGGCACTCTAAAGGGGCACAGTCATTTTTTATTGGAGTGTATTCTGATTTTGGAAGAATGCCAAATACATATGGGTTGACCAATAAATGTTTTTGAATGGGTACTTGAATTTTTCTCAGCTGCTTGTTCATAGTTCTATTTCACATACCTATGGATGTCTAACTTAATAATTTGAATATTTCTAATCAACAGCTGCCACTGAGAACTAATTTCAGAAATTAACACAGGAAAAATAGGCTTATTTTACAAAAGCAAAGTGAAACAGGCCCGCAGGTATATCAAAGGTAATTAAGAAGCCCTAACTCTGTCTCCGTTATATCTTAAATATGAGCTTCAAAAGGAGACATCTAAAGCCTACCTATGCAAAAGCCACACTATAGTAGCCTTTGATAAATGCTTAGTTGCCAACTGATATATGTCAGCATTATTTCAAGCCTATGATCATCAGCATAATACAAAACCCTGTTTAATTTTGAATTTCTAACACATGGGCTTCATGTTCTTTGAAATCCTCTCATTTTGATTTCTACCTAGTTTTTTTTTTAAGCATTTAAAATACATATTACAGTGAGCTCCAAATATGGCTAAAACTTTATTTTATGCCTAAATCATTTCAATCCTTTTAGAACCTCCTAGAGATATTCTTAACAACCATTATCCCCCTAACTCCTAAATATGTCACATGGGGCATTTTGCAGGCAGTAGCTATATCTTTAGGAACCAAAGTATTTTAAGTTAATGGAGATATAATTTTCCTGGGCTAAATTCTACAGATTTAAGCTATAGTGCATTTACTTTTTCCCAAACAAATATTGACATCATTTTCTCTTTATTATTGTGATTTCTTCTCAAATGCTTTCAACTCCTTTATGCACAGAAAATACTAGTTAAATATCCTGCTGATTCTAGAAAGTAGTTTACCTTCTATGTCTTTTAGTTTTTATAAATCTTCCTTCCCCATTCAGGAGAGGGGAGGTAAAGTGGGATAGAATGAGCTTTTTTTTATGTTTTTAAACTAGCTCATGTTGAGGATAATGGAGGTAAGTTAAAGAAGTAAAGAAAGAAATTGAGAAAAAGTAGAGGATGTAGCCCTGGGGTGATAGGAGGTAAAGGGATCAAGGTATTGTAGACTAAGTATAGATCTGGAAATCACATAGAACTGCATTTGTATCCTGTCTTTATATTTGTTAGTTATTTAACTCTTGGCATTTAACCTTTGAAGATCACATTTATTTGAAAAGCTGAGCAATATTCCTGCTCTATTATCAGGAACTACTGGTTCTTCTTCCCCCATTCTCTTTAGAGTCATTCTAGCTTACTTCCACAGTTTTTCCTTCTACCACCCACCACAATGTTCCTCAATGTGATATGACCCACATAGTCAACGACTGCCACCTCTCCAGATTCAAAGGAGCTCTCGAAACTTTACATCAGGCTCAACCTGAAGCTGTTGACTGGCTACGGAAGAAGGGCAAACGCTAGAAGAAGAAGACTCCTGTGAGAATGTCAAATATTGGAGAGTGTGGCCCACTGTCCCGGGAAGTTCAGGCCATTGTTTCAGTGAGGTCCAAGCGAGTTGACCCCCAACTCTCCCTTCAGGTCCAGAGGAGGGCAGGTTCCTCTAACCTCCTGAACTAATGTTGGATGCCTTCTCTGGAATGGGGGCTACCTTTCTGCACATGTCTCTCTTCTCCCCTTAAATCAAAGGCCATTAATTACTGTACATTGTGCTTGGCCTAACTTGAAAGCCACCATATACTTTCTTGCTCAATTTCCCCCTCCCCCCCTCTTCCTCTGAAGTGCCTGTAATTTACCCTGAGGGGCCTGTAGTTTACCCCTGGGGAAATATGTATTGTGAAGTTTGTGATCAAACCTTGTATGGTAATTCTTCATTTGTGATCAAATAGTTTATAGGTCAACATGCAGCTATGTATTGTGTTGCTCTGTGCTTGGGTTAATGATTACCTTGACCTTCTACCTGGGCAATGGATATACGTACTTGCTTTCTCTTTCAATAAAAAAACTGCCCCCCCCAGGCTTTTCCCAGAGTTGACTGTCCTGTCTCTCTGTACACATCACCCTTGGCACACTGAGCTGCCTTGGGACTCCTGGGATCCACTTTTGACCTCCATCTCCCAGTGGCCAGGAAGACAGAGGGACCCAGAGCGAGCCTGCAGTCAAACATCAGAAATGATACCAACAACAAATGATGGAGAGGTTATGGAAGCAAAAAAAACACTCTTGAACTGCTTATGGGAGTGTAAATTGGTCCAATCCCTGTGACGAGCAGTCTGCCGAACTCTCACAAGGCTAGAAATGGACTTACCTTATGACCCAATAATTCCTTTTCTGGGGATATATACTAATGAGTAAAGAATATCCATCAAAAAAGGCCTGTGCATACCTATATTCATAGCAGCACAATCTGTAACAGCCAAAACCTGGAAGCAAACTATGTGCCCAACAAAGGATGAGTGACTGAGAAGATTGTGGTATTGATACACAATGAAATACTATTCAACTAAGAAGAATAATGAATTCACTTTATTTACCTCATCTATGATGGAGCTTGAATGAATCATGTTAAGTGAGATGAGCCAGAAAGAGAAGGATGAATATGAATGATCCCACCCATATATACAGAAGTGGAGAAATAAGATCAGAAAGGGAAATGCAAAGCAGAGCATGGACTGGATTTGTAGCATTGCATCAAAGTGAAAAAAAAATTCTCAGGAGAGGGTGGATTTTTCAGGTCCACCCTATGGGTGTGGGGGTAGGGACATACCTTTGGTAGTGGGAATGGTGTTAAGGATACTCTTATTAATTTATAATGTTATATATAACTATGTATTCCATATGTTAGAGGAAATAGACTAAATGTCTCAGGTTTTTTAACTGCCTAGATTTCAGTTCTGAATATCTATTCATTTAGTCTAAGCATTGAATATTTCAAATTCGTAAACTGATTGAATTTTGATATTGGGATGAAGTTGTTAAAACATTTTAGATATAACTTTTTTTTTAAATACCAAGTTACCTACAGTCTTAGACCACATAGATTAGAATCAACTGGTTCTGAAAGCATCTAAGACATAGTTAATTTGTACCAAAGTAAAAGACTCTGGGGTGGGGGGTGGGGGTTAGATCCTACAACATGATGGCAGAGAAAGACCTAGAGGGGGTTAAACTGATATGTGGAAAACTAAGAAATGTTACTTATGTACAAATTACTGCATTTTACTGTCAATTACAAACCATTATTCCCAATAAAGAAAAAAAAATAAGAGAAAAGGAAAAAAGATATAGTTATTTTCAGGTCGCATTAAATAACACAAATGAAGTCAAATATAGTGTGGTAAATTCTAATCATAGGGTTTTCAAAGTCAACCAAGATCCCAAATAACTTGGTTATAGTAATAATTATCTATTGCCTTCTTAAACTTTAAGACTACAAGAAACCTTTCACATTCTCTTCAAAATCCATATTTCTGACAGTTCTGCAACTGCTGGGACTTTGCTTGTATTTCTTGATGCCTTTCCTCTTGATCCCCTAGCCTATTATACTGCCTCTGCTGACTTCAATTAAATTAGTGCAAACAGTACCAGTATGCCAATTTATGCTGCCACTGCCAAACCTGAGATATCAATCTCCCAACTCCAATAAAATGGTGAGAGATTTCCTAATGTATGGCACTGCTGAGCTCGATTTCAAAGGGTGTACTCCAGATGCGAGGGCAATCTGGCTGCAACACCTGTCACCCCATTGATCCCCAGGGTTAATTTGGCTAATCTGGCTGGCTAGGTGGGTGTCCCCTTCCTCCCTCACTGCTCCATGTGTGTCCCTCCAGAAGCTGAGATAGGTTGAAGAGGAAGGCATTCAGGGAATAGAGATGGACCGGTCTTTGGTTGAGGGTATATGAGTAAATGTGCTCCCCTGCTAGAACCTCCAAACAAGCTCTCAAGGTCCAAAGGGTGTGCTCCCTAACAAAGTTGCAGACTCCAGATGATTAGGCTAGGGCCTAGAGGACTGGGTACAAGTATACACATATTCATAAGTTCGGGGCAAGCATATACATTAAAGTAAAAGTGCTTAACAGTCCACTGAAAATAGACTTAGACCTAATAAGCCCAGCAAGCAAGTAGAAAGACCTAAAGAAAGCAGCATAAATTTAGTCAAATATTAACTATTTTGCCTAAACAGCCTCCTCTTATACTCTACTTCACGACCCTCAATCACTCAATTGACTCAAGTAACTACACATAAGAAATTAAGATATATTTGCTAATCTCTTCTGACAGCATCAGTATTACTGTCATCCCTTGGTAATCTTTAGAAGAAACACTGTGTACAGTTGGCCAAAAGATACACTTGGGCATATTATAGTAGACTTTCTACCTGTTTTCCACCATAAGATCCCTATTATCATCTACTCTAATCTTACTTTTTGGCTCCTGTTTATTTAATATTTTGTCTTGCTTTATATTTTACTGCTTTTCATCCCAAGGTGCAGACGCTAATATGATTACATCTTGACTTCCCTGGGCAGAATACCTCACCTATTTGTCCCAGACCCTCTCCTCTCCAAAGCCTTACCCAACTAGGGAAAGATAAAAACAGGCTGGGGATATGGATTGACCTGCCAATGTCCATGTTCAGTAGAGAAGCAGTTACAAAGCCAAAATTCCCACTTTCTGCACCCCATAAGGAATTTTGGTACATACACACAGAGGTGGAGAAATACTAGGGGAGGGAGTTGGGCTGTAGCACAGCGGGTTAAGCGCTGGTGGCGCAAAGCACAAGGACCGGCATAAGGATCCCGGTTCGAGCCCTGGCTCCCCACCTGTAGGGGAGTCGCTTCACAGGCAGTGAAGCAGGTCTGCAGGTGTCTATCTTTCTCTCCTCCTCTCTGTCTTCCCCTCCTCTCTCCATTTCTCTCTGTCCTATCCAACAATGACAACAACAATAATAACTACAACAATAAAAAAAAAAAAGCAGCAAGGGCAACAAAAGGGAATAAATAAAATAAAATAAATATTTTAAAAAATTAAAAAAAAACATCAAAAAAAAATACTAGGGGAATATGAACAGAGGGCTCTAAACTCCAATTCCATTATTACCTGGAGAAAGTAGAGTGGGAAAAGGAAGGACATTCCAAAGTAGTAAATAATAGGGTAGGTGCAACTTACAAATGAAGAGGAGGCAGTCCATAGAGAAAAACTGGGCAGCAGAGGCTGGGTGGTGGTGCATTGGTTTAAGTGTACATAGTAGGAAGCAAGGTCTTACTCAAGGATCCCTTTTCGACCCCATGACGACCTACCTCCAGGTGGTAGCTTCCTAAGCAGTTAAGCAGGTCTGCAGTTGTCTCTCCTCTTATCTTCCCCTCTTCTCTCAATTTCTCTCTATACTATCCAAAAATAATACAAAAAATTGACCCCAGGAGCAGTGGATTCATAGTGCAGGCACTGAGGCCCAGTGATAAACCCTGGAGGGAAAAAAAAATGGAAAGAAAAAAAAAAGCATGGGCAATTACATACAAATATAAATAGTTATAGAAATAATAGTCAATTTATATATGTCATGTTGGGAGAACAATTGAAGTTTCCAGTGGAGGGGATGGGAACATAGAAATCTGCTGGTGGGTACCATGTAGAATTATACTTTTGTTATATCATAATTTTGTAAATCAATTTTAAATTGCTTATAAAATGATGGAAAAAAAGATAGTATATCAATTTCTCCATTTGGACTTTTGGTCTCACACATTCTGAATTTAATGAGTTTCAGTAACCTGCTCTTCATAGAAGACTTACCTTAGTTATCACAATAGCTCCCATAGAACTAATCAAAGATACGCGTATCTAATTTTCACTTCTTATATTCTGACCTCCTGCTTGTTCTATACCCTTGTCCTGCTACTTTTTATTTTCTCATTGTTATTTTTAATCAGAATTACACTCTTCTAAACTCCTCTAGGTAGACATCTGGGAATTTACTATATTTACTCATATGGAAACAAGATATTTTCATCTATTAAGTAGGAATCAAAGGCCAGAGCAAAATATGTAAAAATATATCACTAAACAATCTTTTGTCTTCAAGATCCTTGACTTGTCTTTTAGTAGTGAAAGATAAACATAAATTTAACTATAAATACACTGCTGAGAAGTGATTAAGAAAGCATGCTGCAAAGGTGTATAAGTAATGTGAGAGTGAAGATACTTTAGACTGGTCTGTCTGTGACAGAAGACATAGATGATGAGAGACAGCATCAAGCAAATGTTTAAAGGAGGAACATCTTTGATTTTTTTTTTTTTTTGCTAATACTTAATGCCTCAGTTTCCTTTCCTATATTGCCTTTCTGAATTCTGCTTGAGTAAATACACATAGACTGATTTACTCAACTGCAAATTTCTTTTTAAAATAGCTTATTTAATAAGAGACAAAGAAAAGAAGGAACAAAAGACAGGAAGAGAACCAGAGCATCACTGTGGCTCATATGATGCTAGAGATCAAATTCAGAACCTCATGCTGGAGAGTTCAACACCTTTTCCACTGTACTATCTACTATGCTACCTTATTGTAAATATTTAAAGGTAACTGACTCTGAAAAAAACTTGGTACACAATATACATTCAATATATTTTTGTCAAATTAATGAATTGTGTTGAATCTTACCCTTATTCCCCAAAGCAAGCTCAATCATAAATATATACTTAAACTTTAGCAGCATTCACTAAAGCTATAGATTCCCTCTTTACTCTTTCTCAATTATATACACATCTTTGCACACAATATTGAAGATAATAGAAACTTTGAGAGGTAGTTTTCCAAAATCAGAAAGTATTATTGAAAAGTCTTCATGTTCAATTTTGAATAAAATTCTCTAAGGTTCCTGTAAAATCTTTGCTGAATAAGTTCACAATTCTAAGACTATCATTTTTAGTATAATCTTCTCTTGGCTTACTTGGTAATTCAGCACTCTGAAATAAGGTGTGAAGATTACGTAAAAAAAAAAAAAAAAAAGTCCTACTTGAGTAAAGTCTCTGAGTTTGGATTTTTTTTTAATGTCTGATGAAATGTATTCATTGTCATAAAATGTTTGAAAAATTATTTCTCTGTGTTTAATGCAGTGAAGTATAGGTCCACTGAACAGCACAGAATTAGCAATTGCCTTCTTAATACAAAACATAATCAAACTGACTCAAATACTGGCACTTCTCTCAGAAGACGGGTTTTTCATTATTTAAAAAAATTTGCACAAGAATAACCAGGAGGGAGTCTGGTAGTAGCGCAGTATGTTAAGAGCATGTGGTGCAAAGTGCAAGGACCAGCATAAGGATCTGGGTTCGAGCCCCCGGCTCGCCACCTGCAGGGGAGTCTCTCACAAGCGGTGAAGCAGGTCTGCAGGTGTCTCTCTTTCTCTCCCCCTCTCTGTCTTCCCCTCCTCTCTCCATTTCTCTCTGTCCTATCCAACAACGATTGCATGAACAACAATAACTACAACAATAAAACATGGGCAACAAAAGGGAATAAATAAATAAATAAATATTTTAAAAAAGAATAACCAGGCAACCCAGTATGTGGGAGAAGATATTTTCACATCACACATCAGACAAATGACTGATATCAAACATCTATACAGAATTGGTATTGATCTACAGAAGAAGCAAACATAGTCTAATCAAAAAGTGGACCAAAGAACTAAATATAGTTTTCTAAAGAAGAGATACAAATGCCCACAAACACAGGAAGAACTGCTTCACTTCACTTATTACTAGATAAACACAATTAAAACTATGCTGAGACACCATCTCACACCTGAGATAATGACTTACATCAACAAACCAGGAAATAACAAGTGTTGGAGACATTGTAGAGAAAAGGGAACTCTGCTTCACTGCTGGTAAGAATGCAAACTGGTACAGTTCCCCTTTGGAAGACTGTAAGGAGACCTTGAACAAATAAAAATGGCAGTACCTTATGATCCAGCAATATGACTCTTGGGTATTTATCCAGTGGACACTCAAGTACTAATTTGAAGGGGCATGTGTGCACTCCCATGTTCATAGTTGCATTATTCACAATAGCCAAAAAGTGAAAGTAGCCATCATTAGATCCTGGCTAAAGAATTCCTGGGGTATATATTCCATAGAATACTACTTTGTAATCAAAACATGATGATATTGTGTCTTTTGGGAGAAAATGAATGTTACTGGAGGTGATTATGCTTAGTGAAATAAGAGTTGAAAGACAACTACTGCTGGTTCCATTCATATGTGGAATCTAGAGATACGATTTATATGAACTTGCCAAAAAATCCAAATAAAAACCCAAAACAGAAGCAAGCACACTGTCTGTAAAACTTATAAGAACTATGGTGATTATCTTTTGGAGGTGAGAGAGTGAGGGATGCTGAACTTTGGTTGTGGGTGTGGTGTGGCACTATATATCGTAATCATACAATCTTATAAACACATTATTAATAACAAATAAAGATTAAAGAATCCAAAAGCCCTATACATACAGGTTTATCAAAATATTAGAACAGAATTGTCATAGTGGACTAATGCATATGTAGAACTTCTTTATTTTGACTTTCTTTTTTTTTTTTTTTTTTCTTTCTTTATTTTATTTTATTTTTTTTTTTAATTTAAATTTTTAATTTAAGAAAGGATTAGTGAACAAAAGCATAAGGTAGGAGGGGTACAACTCCACACAATTCCCACCACCCAATCCCCATAACCCACCCTCTCCCATGATAGCCTTCCCATTCTCTAGCCCTCTGGGAGCATGGACCCAGGGTCATTGAGGGTTGCAGAAGGTAGAGGGTCTGGCTTCTGTAATTGCTTCCCCGCTGAACATGGGCGTTGACTGGTCGGTCCATACTCCCAGTCTGCCTCTCTCTTTCCCTAGTAAGGTGTGTCTCTGGGGAAGCTGAGCTCCAGGACACATTGGTGGGGTCTTCAATCCAGGGAAGCCTAGCCAGCATCCTGGTTCTAGCAACTTCATATATGATTGAAACCCAGATGAAATACGTGACTCATCAAAATACCTCTATCACCAGAAAGAAAGACACAGTCGACTACTCTATCATTAATTTGCATTTGTTTCTCTGTGTATGGAGAGGACCTGGAACTTGAACCCAAGTCTTTTGTGTGTGTCGGGGGGTAGAGACTAAGAAACTTGAGGAAAGAGCGGGGAGAGGAGAGAGAAACCTGCAGCAATGTTAGGCCACTCCTGAAGCTTCCGCCTTGAATATGGGAATAGGGAACTTGAACCCAGGTCCTTTTGCATAGCAATTTATACACTCAACCAGATGTATCACCTTCTGCATCCACTATTATTCTTTTTAAAGATACCTGATCCTCTTGGAAACAAACAGCTAGTCTTTCATCAATGTGACTTTAAGAGTAATGGCAATGATGGCAGTGTTGTTCTGTGCACTGCTAATGATATTGTTCTTCCAGATTTTATAATATATTTTATATATTATATTATTTTATTTTACATTTTATGTTTTGCCACCAGGAATATTGCTGGACCTCAGTTCCAGCACTATAAACCCACTGCTCTACATGGCCATTTTTTCCCCTTGGTCTTTTTATATTATTTAACAGGCTAGAGAAAAATTGAGAAAGGTGAGTCAGGGAGAGAGAAGAAAGACACCTGCAGGCATGCTTTACCACAACATCACCACTGCAGGCTGAGAGTGACCTAAACCCATATCCTTGTACTTGTCCTTGCACATTGTACAATGTGTGCTTAACCAGGTGGTCTTCCTGATTTTATACATCCTCAAAAGCTATATATGTGTTAATTAAAACCTTAATTGAATTCATTCTACTTTTTAGTGTGCTTTGCTTCTTTTGTTGCATAATATCCACCGTGACTTTCACTTTAGGAACAATCCCTCCATTGCTTTGAGCTCCCTCCCTTGTCCCATAAGATTGACAAGATTGATATCAGGTCCATCTTTTCTCTCTAAAAGCTTCTTTTATTGATACTCTAACATTAAAACATCACGACCTTATTACTTTCAAAAATTAGATTTATAATGGCTCCTTATAGGATACTGAGGTAGGTGCCAACCTTAAAAAATAAATTTATTATCATAGATTGTGACTTTTACCATAACCATAACCCTCTAAGGGCCAGGTGGTGGTACATCTTGTTGAGCACAGACATGCAAAAGGACCCAGGTTTAAGCCTCCTAACAGCAAGGGTGAAGTTTCAGGTGCAATGAAGCCAAGTTACAGGTGTTTCTTTTTTGCTATTCCTCCCCTCCCCTCACAAATGCTCTCTGTCTTATCAAATAAACACATACATATTAAATAATAATAATTATAAAATGACCCTCCAGTTCATTTTTTATTTCCAGATTCAGTTGTCTGAATTCTACTTAACACAACATAAAGTAGAAAAAAAAGAATGGAAGTGAAGGGGCGGGTAGTGGTTCACCAACTTAACTGCACATAGTATGAAGCACAGGGATCTGCACAAGGATCCTAGTTCAAGTATGTTCCATCACTGGGGAGCCAGAGACGACCCGAACTGCTCCTGCGGCTACAGACAGACTATGACCCACATAGTCAATGACTGCCACCTCTCCAGATTCAAAGGAGGTCTCGAAACTTTACATCAGGCTCAACCTGACGCTGTTGACTGGCTACGGAAGAAGGGCAAACTCTAGAAGAAGAGTTCAAGTCCCAGGCTCTTCATCTGCATGGGGTTGCGTCAGGAGCAGTGAAGCAGGTTTGCAGGTGTCTATCTTTCTCTCTCCCTCTCTTCCCTTCCCCTCTCAATTTCTCTGTCCTCTTCCTCCCTCTCCTCCTCCTCCTTGTCCTCCTCCTCCTCCTCTTACTACTACTACTACTACTACTACTACTACTACTAATAATAATAATAATAATAATAAGCCACAGGAGGAGTGGATTTTCAATGCAGGCACCAGCCCCAGAGCAAAAAAGAAAAAAAAAAAAGTGATCTGACCCTGACCCATGAATTCCACAAAGTATAATTGTTTATCTTGTTGAAGACTTATAATACTAAACTTTAAAAGAAAACCTCAACATTAAAATGCAAATGTATCTTGATAATGATCAAACTCTAAATCAAATAAAAACAGGGTAAAATTAGTTCACTTGGTGGAGAGTATGCATTGTCACATGTATCACCCAGGTTCTGAACTAAGCACCAGATGCCAGTATCACAGAACTAGGAAGCTCCCTCCAGTGTTGTAATTCTCTCTCTCTTTCTGAAATAAAAGTAATGAAAAACATAAGGGTTCAGCATTGCCAGAGAGAGAGAGAGAGGAATCAGATGATAGTCATTACTAAGACTAAGACTTAAAAATCAAGAACACAGTATCAAAAACTGAGTATTTGAAGTAGCCTTGGAAGATCATTTAACAGTCTCATCTTAAGCTCCCAAGTACTATGGCATACTTAACTATCCATGAAGTAGCAATGATTTTAAAAGCAATCAGATATAACAGGGAAATGATGTCAACATACATGTTTAATAGATTTCTAGTTAAACATGAGAGAACAGAACTATTCATGTTGGTTTATTTCAATTTAAATATATATAGAAATTACCATTTCATATTTAAGAAACTTAATGAACAAAAAGATACATTTAACAAATAACAAAAAGGATCAAGTACCTATATAGGTACTGTTCAAATTTGAACTAAAATCCTCTCAGGAATAATATCAACAATTATTGTATGTGTGAATTAAACATCCACTGTCAACTGAAATAATCTGCCTATTTAAATTGAGATGATTTTAGTTTCTTATAGTCATTACTGACTATCAAAAAAGACAGCACACTTGAATTCGCTCAAGTATGTATAAATTGTATACTTATTTCCCAGCAGGGGTTCATCCTCAATCAATACTTCCTCATAATGACATTTCCTATGAAGGAAAAAGCCTTTTCAAGCTAACAAATTGTTACCCTTTCCAGGAAATATTCAGAAAATACCTTAATTAATGAACTGACTAATAGTTCCTGTTGACAGGTCATAGCATACACATTCTTATGAACAGCTGGAACCAGGCATGCAAGAACAGCCTTGGGAAGTGCATGTAAAAAGAAGATAGTTTAATGTAAAAGAAGCCAGGCACAGGAGAGTCGTTATGTCAAAGTTATAAGAGAGAAAATAACCCAATAGTCTCCGTCGTATAGTCAGTCTCTGCCGGCACTGCATAAAGGGAGAGAGACTCCACCAAGAAGAAAATCTTTTTATTGTAATCATGAATGCGATTTACACTTCCTTTGATTCATTTCATGGTCCTAAGGACAATTATTTGTGTTTCATTGATAAAGTTTCTCCTTAAAAAAACAAAAGACGGGGGTCAAGCGGTAGTGCAGCAGGTTAAGCGCACGTGGTATAAAGCTCAAGGACCAGCATAAGGATACCGGTTCGAGCCCCTGGCTCCCTTCCTACAGAGGAGTCACTTCACAGGCAGTGAAGCAGGCCTGCAGGTGTCTATCTTTCTCTCTCCCTCTCTGTCTTTCCCTCCTCTCTCCATTTCTGTCTGTCCTATCAAACAATAATGACATCAATAGCAACGATAATAATAACCACAACAACAATAAAAACCAGGGTAACAAAAGAGGAAAAATGCCCTCCAGGAGCAGTGGATTTGTGGTGCAGGCACCGAGCCCCAGAAATAACCCTAGAGGCAAAAAAAAAACTTAAAAATAAAGAATCAATTTATTTCCTGGTAGAACTATACATTAATTAGGAGTGTGTATTTTCCTATTAGGTGCAATTTCAAATTGCTTCCAATCCACTATAATACCATTTTTTGCAGTCAATAATGTAAATTTCAATTCCTTTTTTGCTGTTTTGTCAAGTAAATACAAAAAAAGTTATTTCTAAGTTATAATATATAATGACGGTGATGCTTGGAAAATAATTAAGTGATACTATACTTGCTACTGAATTATATTAGTTCTGCTGGGTATATTAAGTTATTGTGCTTTTTGTCATTAATTCTATCAACTTATTTCAGGTTCTTCTACAGATATTTCTCAATAATTTACCCTCTCATTTTCTCTAAATCACATAAAGAAAGGACGTGACCACAAAAGATGCCAGCTTTCAAAGGTTATATAATGAAAACATAATGAGAAATATACAATCTGACTTGCAATTTGAATTTAACATCTGATACTGATATTGATAATGATAAATTCAAGAATAGCATTACTTATCAAAATTGAAAAAAGTAAACATCCTTGTCTGAAGTTGACAATTCGTTCTCTCAGATATAAACATTCACCTGCCAGCATTTAAATAATTTTGAGGCATACACTGACTAGGATAGAAAAGCCCTTGCCATAGCCAGGAAAGACCAGACAAAGGCGTTCCCAATATTAAAAGTAAATGTAATATCTCACTCTCTACCATCCAATTAACATAGAAGCCCAAATAATCCATATAGCAGAACTGTTTGGTATGCTTGGTTTTAGTTTGATGTTATTTTTACACCAGGGTACTTACTGCTCAGTTCTGGCATATGATAGTGCCAAGAACTGAACCTAAACCTCTGAGCAGCAGGCACTAAAGACTTTTGTACAATCACTATGCTATCTCCATAGTCTATTAGTCACAAATTCTGTTTTACATTAGAAATTTGTCAATTTTACACAGACATCAAATGAATAGCGTTCATGGCTTCGACTACATCCAAAACATGAATTACTAAATATATAAAATGTGTAGTTATACAAAGAAGTTACTAAATACACATATGAAAATCTGAAAAGGTACTTTGGCTTTGTGCATGTGCATGTGTGTGTGTGTGCATGTGTTTATGTGTACACATGCATAAGTGTTTGTGGAAGAGGATGATAAAACATAGTCATTTCTTTGTCTCTCAATACTTGTAAAACAATTTGTCTTTCTTTCTAGTTCTAACATCACAGGAAAATCCTATGATAGAAATATTGGCATTGCTAAATTTATAACAACATTTATTTGAATTAGATCTTTGGTGTTTTCTGAGACCAGTCAAAAAACTACAGTGCTCTTATATTCACAAGGGGTTGCTTCAAAATGGTTTATCCTCTTCATTTCTGCTTCAATAAAATGCATTATCAATTTTTTTAAATTTTTTATTTAAGAAAGGATTAGTGAACAAAAACATAAGGTAGGAGGGGTACAACTCCACACAATTCCCACCACCCAATCCCCATAACCCACCCCCTCCCATGGTAGCTTTCCCATTCTCTAGCCCTCGACTCTAATATTTAAGTTTTCATTTCAACTAGGCTGCTTCATCCTATTTCAAGCTTCTATGGAAATAGACTATAAGAGATTTGTTATCTTAGTTCTTTGTAATTCAGATGAGCTTGCTGACAAGTTATTGCCAAATATTACTCTAGTTCACTCACTGGAGCTCTTCTTCTTTTTTTTTTTAATTTTGTTTTTAAAAATTTTATTAGTGGTTCAGGAGGTGGCGCAGTGATAAACCTTTGGACTCTCAAGCATAAAGTCCCAAGTTCAGTCCCCGACAGACCATGTGCCAGAGTGATGTCTGGTTCTTTCTCTCTCCTCCTATCTTTCTCATAAATAAATAAAATCTTTAAAAAATTATTAGTAATGACTTAATAATTATTTACAAAATTATAAGGTGACAAGTGTATAATTCTGCATCGTCCTCACTGGAGTTCTTCTTCTTCTTTTTTTTTTTTTTATTTAAGAAAGGATTAATTAACAAAACCATACCTGAGAACCTGAGAACCTGGGGTTCTTCTTTTATCTTCACATAACTTTGAAGTTCCTTTAGGAAGTAAAAGTTTATCTTCACATGAAACTTAGATTTTTATAGATGTGAACCAAAGAACTTGCAATTTTATTCTTTCATTTTAAAATATTTAAAGTTTCTATTCATAAAGCTACTCCTGACTTTTGCAGAGGAATGGGAATAAGGTTATATATCATGGACAGAACACACTATAATTCATTACTAATGAAATGAGAGAAGAAATAATGGAATGTAAAAAAATCAAGTCATTTTAACTGTTAACATTCCTGGCTTCTAGGTTTGCTAAGTTCACAGTCTGAGTACATTTATAAGGCTGACTTTAAGTGTACCATGAGTTGATTCATGTTACAAAGCACTACTTTCCAAATGGTATTCCCTAAAGACTATATTCTAGAAGATGGTAATAGGTATGTAAAAAAAATGCTAGTTAAAAATTATCTGGGAAGCTATAAAACGTATTCCTTTGACCTCTTCAACATCAAAGCCTATGAGAATTTCTGGGGAAAAAAGGTTCATTTTTGTTTACCATAACATTTCTCAGAAAAGATCACCATAGGGCCTTATTAGCACCTTTAACTACATAATCCTATGTGGAATGCTGCTGAAGAAAATGTTACACATTATAAAATTTTCTCTCATTTTAAGCACTCAACTTTCCAAACACCATAGTTTATGTGAATTATTTTTAAAAAGAAAAATTTCTCATCATAGTATTATTACCTATCTATAACTGGGACGTCAGAACCGTCAAGTGGTTTCATCAAAAAAAAAAGTACTTGTGAAGTACTAAAATACTGAGCAGTAAGCTTGAGTACAGTAATTATACTCACTAGGCAACATTAGTTTCCTGATTGAATGACGTATCCAATGTATTTATTCAAAAATTCTGTATGGCAAGGATTAGGCCAAGTAATTTTATTTATGCCTTACCAAAACATCAGTCCTGTCTTTGATCACAGATGTCCAATAACTATGTCCAATAGTGCCAACATGTACCATAGCTTATTTTGCAAATAAAGTTTCACAGAAAAAGGCAGTGCCATTTGTTATATATTAATTCCTGTGGCTGCATTTGCACTAAGATGGCAGATATGAGCATATCAGCAAATATTATCTGGTCTGTGTTGTCTATAGAATTTTTTATCTGGGGAGTCCGGTGGTAGCACAGCGGGTTAAGTGCAGCGGCTCAAAGAGTGAGGACCTGTGTAAGGATTCCAGTGTGAGCCCCTGGCTCCCCACCTGCAGGGGAGTCACTTCACAAATGGTGAAACAGGTCTGCAGGTGTTTATCTTTCTCTCCCCCTCTAGGTCTTCCCCTCCTCTCTCCATTTCTCTCTGTCCTAGCCAACAACGACAACATCAATAACAAGGACAATAATAACTACAACAATAATAAAACAAGGACAACAAAAGGGAAAAACATAAATAAAGAAGAAATAAAAAATAGCTTTCTGTATTGATGGATATTAGCTATGCTTTTCTAATCAATGAATATGCATTCGCCTATGAGCACCTGCCTCTCTGTTACAAGTACTGCTCTAGCTGTACAGAACTCTTTTTTTCTAACTAATAGCTCTACCTCCCTGAATTTCTCATGCTGTTTTGAAAAACATTGCTATGTTATGCACATATAAAACATTCCTATTTTTGACATATGGTTCAATTTTTCGTTCTTGTTAAATGTCTGAAAAACTGCCTTTGATGGCTCTCAATTTAACTTTGCATTTGATTTATTTATTTGATTAAATATATTGGTCTTTAGAGTACTGTATTTGTTGATTCAACAAATAAAAGGAATAAAAAGGAATGCTTCAATATTTCATCTTTATAGATCTGGTTCATTTTAATTTGGTTTTGTATTTACCTTTTTCAATCTTGAAGGCAGAAAAATGTCTCTGTTTTGAGACATTTTTATTTGGGAAAAAAATAGCCTATTTTATAAACAAAGATGAAAATCGATACCAAGAAGCTCAGAGAAGCTATACAATTCTAATCAGTTCGCTTTAACAAGAATCTATAGAATAATTGAATACTGAGGGACTATAATGAAACACAAGACAGTGCCTACCTGAAGTAGACAATACTCTTTCAAGAATGAGGTTTGATAAGCCCTGAGAAAACCAACAGAGATGGTTAAAACAACTTCTGTAAAAACAAAATGGGATATCTGTGGGTAGAAAAACTATGTATACTGGAACTTAATGATTTTTAATGATCTATCATTAAAATTCAATAGCAATATATAATATGAAGTAATGTAAACATCACTCACATTTCTGAGAAATGTCAATGTGCATGGCTAATTTCAGTACACCCTTATGTACTAGACATAGGATTAGGTATCGTCATTCATTCCATATAGACCTAAGTTAAGTCAACAAGTTACTGTGTATGAGTAATCATTAATAATTAAAAGACATAGTCATACAAATTTCATACATTTGGAACTATTTAGAGATATGTAAAAATAAAAGTTTAGATCTAGAAGATTACATCAGAATACTGATCTAATCAGTATTAACAATTCTTTTACCAGAAATGTTTAATGCCTATTACTTATCAAAAGTTCCTTGGCTTAAGTAGTAAACTCCATGGAATATTTACGTAAGACTGTATCTTTACATTCATGAAGAATTTTCTGCCTTGTGACAAGACATGAAAATTAGAAAATGTGCTAAAGTGAAAAAAATTAACATCTGACTCTCAATAATTCATTTTGCAAAGAAAAATATTTTTGATAATGTGCCTCAATAGGCCATTTTGTATGGAGAACAAACCCAAATCAAAAGTGTCTTTAAAATTTGGGTAACTAAATAGAAAGTTATAACTGTTTTTAGAAAGTAAAATAATGAAAAGGGATCACTCAAAAAGTAGTGGAAAGGCAGTTGCTAAATTGGGTGTTCTGTGTTGACAACCTTTAATTGTAGGATAATAAAAATATGCTGCATATTTAAAAATACCAAGCATAGGAATGCATAAATGGAAACTTACATTAGGTCTATGTGCTCTGAATCAGAAAGTTTCTTGTGCCTTAACAAGATTTTTCTTTCTATTCTTCCAATGGTCTTATTAGGGAAATAATGATTTATAGGATGGCTATATTCACATAATATAACTTCTTAAACTCCCTCTGTGTGATAGGTGTCTGCACACCATCCTAACCACTAGCTTAATTCTTCATATACCATCAAACACCAATCCATAGCCTTCTCTTAACTCTCTCATATCCGTTTACCTTGACCCCAACCCAACCCCATCATAGAGATTTTTTTGGCTTTGCTATAACAGAATGCACCTACTCCAAGTTGTACTCTGTCTTTTCCCTTTTGGCCTACCATACTGTCTGTGTTTTAATGCATTGCATTTATTTATTTATTTATTTATTTAAACTATGATAAAAATAAACAGAGGGAGGAGAGAGAAAGAGAGACATCTGCAGTACCTTTTCACCCCTTATGAAACTGCCCCACTGCAGGCAGAGGCCAGGGACTTGAACCTGGGTCTTTGTGCATAATAACTTGCCCTTTACCAGCTGTGCCACTACCAAGCCCTGTCATTTTCTGTTATTTATTTTGGATAATTTTCCTTTGTCTGTATTTTCTTGGGAAGTAGAGTTACATCTCCTGTATAATTATTTTTATTATCTTTATTTATTAGATAGAGACAGCCAGAAATCAAGAGGGGAGGGGTGAGAGGAAGAGAAACAGAGAGACACCTGTGGCATTGCTTCACCACTCTCAAAAGTTTTCCCATTCAGATGAGGACCAGGGGTTTGAAGCCAGGACCTTGTGCACTGTAACATGTGCTCACAGCCAACTGTACTCCCAACTGGTCCCCTAGAACTTTAATATTCCCTCTTGAAGGCTTAGAACAAGGACATAGGACTTAGTTTCAGCAAATAAAGTATTTTCTCTGAGGTCTTTAAACTTTAGTTCTGTAATACAATGAAAGAAGAGAACTGAGATGATGTCAACAGCATCTAGCACCAGTGGATTTACACTATTCCTGCAATAATGTATAACCTACCTTTGGGTTCCTGTTTATTAAACAATTTTGTTTATATTTTACCATATTTCAGCCACCAAGTAGCAGATGCTACTATGACACCATCATGACATTCTTGGGCAATCAAGCTCACTGATATGTCTGGAGGTCTCATCTCTCCAGAGCCCTGCCCCACGAGGGAAAGACAGAAACAGGCTAGGGGTATAGATCCACCTGCCAGCCAGTGGAGAAGCAATTACAGAAGCCAGACCTCCCACCTTCTGCACTCCAAAATTATCCTGGGCCCATATTCCCAAAGGGATAAAGAATAGGAAAGCCTCCAATGGAGGGGATGGAATGTGGGAATCTGATAGTAAGAACTCTGTAGAACTGTACTCGTTATCTTACAATCGTTTTAATCATTATTAAGTCACTGGTACAAATAATAAATAAATATAATTTACTTCCCTATGCTCACTTCTTTCTGCAACCCATTTCAACTGAACTTTCCTCTACCACTAGATTGAAAATACATTTATCAAACTCTCTGGTGGACAATCTCTTACCAGAGATGACTCATTTGATAAGCTAGTAGCATTTTATAAGGTTGCCCTCTACTAATTTTTGAATCATCATTCTTCTAAGTTTTCAGATCCCTTCCCATATCAGGAGAACCTCACTATTGACTCATCTCAATGGTTTTTCTTCGATCCACTCTCTAAATGTGAGAGAACTCCAGGATTAAGGCCTCAATCCTCGTCTTTTCTCAGTTTGTGCTTACATCTTAGATGACCTCATCCCACTTTATGAGCTTTAAATAGCACAAAACATGCTTAAAATGCTCAAAAAATAATATTTTCAGTCATTTCCTTCCTCTTGATATCCAGGCTTTTCTATGTGGTTTTTAAATAGTGATTTCAAATTCAGTCTACCTAAAAATAGAATTATTAATACTCATTGTCCCTAGCTGGTTCTTCTGCAAGTTAAGTGTCTCTGTAGTTCAGTACAAGTACTAGAAAAACAGAAGCTTTGCCAGTCTCATTTAATACTGTTATCTAATACCAGAATACTGACTATCAGGGAAAAGACAAAAAAATAAATATTTGTTATATAAATTCATCATCACTGAGATATCTAACAGGTAGCTAAAAATACTATGATTCATTTTATTGGTAAAAATACAGAAACTGAATTTAATGAAAGACATTTTCCAAGACCAATGTCAGACTTGGGCTACTTGATTCTTAAAAATATTACTTTCAGTTATCACTTCCACTTGTCCCCGTTCTTCAAGCATGTCTAAAACCCATATTCTCATAAAAGTCAGTGGGTATAATTAAAATTTTTCCTCATTTATTCCTGAGTTTGTCACCACTGAGAGGAGGAACACAGTTGACATTTCAGGATAAACAAGAAAGTTCACAAGCCAGGCAATAGTGCACCCAGTTAAGTGCACACAGTACTACGTGCAAGGACCTGGGTTCGAGCCCGTCTCACCACCTGCAAAGGTGGGGGGTGCACTTTACAAACAGTGAAGCAGGTCTGCTGGTGTCTTATCTTTCTCCCTGTCTATCTCGTTCCTCCCTGTCTATCTCCTCTCCCTGTTTATCTCCTCTCCCTGTCCCCCTCATCTCTGTGTTTGGCCCAATAAAATGGAAACAAAATCGCTGCCAGGAGCAGTGGATTCATAGTGCTGGCACTGAGCCCCAACAATAACCCTGGAGGAAAAGAGAGGGAGGGAGAGAGAAGGGGAGAGAGAGAGAGAATAAGAGAATAAGAGAGAGAATAAGAGAAAGAAAAGCTGTCTATATAGAGTTGACATCCATAATGTTTTTCTAACTCACCAGTGCCCAAATTCTATTTCCAAGGATATAACTACACTTACACACTGTGGTAAAGATATGTGTCCTGGAACTCCATTTTCCCACATACTTGTCCCACTAGGGAAAGAGAGAGACAATCTGGATGTATGGATCAACCTGCCAACATCCATGTTCAGCCAGGAAGCAATTACAGAAGCCAGACCTTCCACCTTCTGCACCCTATAATGACCCTGGGTCCATACTCCCATAGGGTTAAGAAATAGGAAAGCTATCAAGGGAGGGGATGGGATATGGAGTTCTGTGGTAGAAACTGTGTGGAGTTGTACCCTCTTATCCTACAGTTTTTGTCAGTATTTCTTTTTTATAAATAAAAATTTTAAAAAGAAAAATTGATAAACACAATACTCAATGGAGGAAATGGGGACACAGAAATTTGGTGGTGGAAAAATATTATCTTATAACTTTGTAATTCACTATTAAATCACTAATAAATTATACATATATATATCCTTTATCATACAACATACGTTTAAAAGGTAGAACTTAAGAAGCAAAGATAGGAAGGGAAAGCAAAATGTGAAATGTGAATTAAATGTATTGTATCACACCAAATCAAAGAACTCTAGGGATAAAGGGGAAGAGAGGATATAGACACGATATTTGGGTTCTGGTGCTTAATGGTGGAAAAGAGCCTAAACTTGGCTGTAGACATCTATCACAGGGAGATAAAAAATAGTCCCTATGCATCAGTAACTGTACTGTAATTCATTACCTCCCCCCCAAATAAATTAAATAAATAAATAAATAAATAAATAAATAAATAAATGCTTCAAGTTTCCAGAATTATCTCCCTTTCACCTCTAGCAGTCAGATTACTCAGATGTCCAACACAAAGCAATCTAAAGGTAGAGACTAGTATTGGGTTCATCGTAGATGATAGTGGAAAAGGACCTACACTGAAGGTGAGAGTGTTTTGCAGACATCTATCCAGAGGGATGAGAAATTATAACCATGTATAATGTTATATATTATTACTTCTCACCACCAGCCTATAGTTAAATAGGAAAAAGTATTTCAAAATAGACCTCTTAAAAAACAGAATTCCCAGTTCTGAAGAAGGAAATGACATTATTCAATGAAGAGGCATCAGTAATAGCATTATAGCAGATTTGTGGAATGGTATTTACATACCTACCTTGGGCTTCTTATCTGTCAGTTCTGCTTAAGTTAACTAGCACTGATTGTTTCATCAATAACTTCCAAATAATTATTCAGTGTCTTCTACAGACTCACTGGCACTGATATCTATGCCCTCTCTACAGATAAAGCTTTCTCATGTATGTCATATTAACCTGAGAAAGATGTTTAATGGTTGGTTGCCTAGCCAAGACTGAACTGAAGAAATAAAAGCTTGAAAAATAAACCATCCACTAACTTTATTTTCTTTAAGCCTTAAAACAGCATACTATGCATTAAGGATGTTAGAGGTAATTGAATTTATTATATTTAAGGGGATTGTTTTTGCTGAGAGAGGCAGGGACACACATCAAAGCACTGCTCTACCACTATAATTAGTGAAAGAAACTGAACCCAGGCCCTCAAACATTCAAGCCATGAACTCTATGGGTCAGTTACTTCCCTGGTCCTGAGGTAAACATTTTAGATGCCACATGAAGAAGAGTTACTATGGGGAGAGAGTAGCCTTCACTACCAGTTTTTTTTTTTTTTTCCTAGAATCATATTCTGCCACTTTCTTTGGAAGTAAATATCATTTTATCAAATGTTTCCTGAGAAACAGCTCTTGTATAATCTTCCACCAATTACAAAGGTACTACTGTCCCTTACCACCTCTGAAGATTTCTTTCCAGAAATAGTGTGTGTGTGAGTGTGTGTGTGTGTGTGTGTGTGTGTGTATGTGTAGTCTGAATGAAAAGAAAAAAATGTAGGACATTATTTTGTTAACCTTGTTTACTAGATGGTGATATGATTTGCCTTAAGGAGAAAAGTTCCTAAGCAGTTTTATCCAAAGTTTGGGATTCAAGTCCATAGGTTAAGTTTGTATTTTTTTATGTAGTTTCTTGACTATGAGAGGTTATCCAAAATTTATCGGCATGCCAAATTTGTGCTTACTTCAGGCTAGTGAAACCCATGGCCTGAATACTCTGCATAGCCATCAGAGAGCTGTATAACATTTCAAGGATGATGGATAATTGTCAATGGAGCTGAAGCTTCAGATGTAACAGAGCCAGGTCACAGCCTAGGGAGGTTCATAATCCACTAACCATTGCAGCCATAAAATCTTCTGAGATCCTTTAAAGAATGTTATTAGGAAGGACCCTGAACGTTAATTAGAGGTCACTTCTGGCTTTATTTCCCCTTATCTCCTATGCAGTTTTCACTTTTTATTTGTTCCCCTCATCAAACTGTTCTATGGATATAAACTGTCTTCAAATGTCTTTGATTTTGAAATGAACTAACAAAAGACAAGGAACCCATTGGGTGGGCAGGGACTCTCTACTTACCCTCCATCTTCAGGAGAGTATGTTGGTCTGAGCCATAATGGGCCTCATAAGATCAAGGTAGAGTATTAAGTAATTAATCATCGATCCTGAATCTGAGACTGCTAGTCACTCTACACTTGGAAACTTCAGATGAGAGAAGCACTTAGAAGTCAGTGACTATAAACTTCTGGCCATATATCTGTAAGTTTTTTTTAATTCCTCAATTCTATTTCTATTAATATAATTTACCAAAATTCTTTAACTAATTTTGTTATTTTATTCCATCAAATAGAATTAAGTAATATAATGTATTTTTCAGTCAAACAAAACACAGAGAGAGAGAGAGAGGGAGAGAGAGAGAGAGAGAGCGAGAGAGAGAGAGAGAGAGAGATCCACATATGGGGCTCACAGATTATCTCCTAAACACATTCATTCCAAATTATACTATAATTTACAACATAGAGAGCACTGTATTGTTAATTATTCAAATGATTCATAGAATTAATCATTAAAATCTGTGAAGTGTATAAAATCTTATACACCTTTTTATCTACAACACCTTGATCATTTTCTGTCATATGTCATATGCTTACACAATGTATGCTGGAAGAAAGAATGACTCAATCTTTAAAGTGCTTCTGAGATGATATTAGCCAGGTGTCTCATTATCCCACCTATGCATACTTAATCACATGTACTTCATAGATCTTACCTGAGAAAAGAGTATACAAATCTCCTCTTATTTACTTGGAAGTTATGAGCATTGCATCTGATAAGAACTGCAAAAAGGCACTTCACAAATGTCAAGAGGAACAAGAGGAACAACTGTGTTGATGAAATAATAACAATTTATCTAATTTGGGTAAATACATATTCACGTGTCTCCCTGGGCATTTTATGGAAAGAAAAAAAATAGGCAAGGAGGCATTCTAGAATAACCCCATTCTTCCAACAAAGCAAGTGCATCATTGTCAATGAAGACAGCCATCACACCCAATGTATTCCCTAGTAGCTTTTCTATTATTATTATTTCTCTAGACCTTGGAAAGCTATTTAATCCATTATGTAAATGTTGAAGCAAATAAAAAATAAAATGAACAAGAATAAATTCTCCATTTTGCTGAAAAATTAGGGTAAGAATAAAGAAAGCCTTGCAACCTTGTGCCTTTTATACTGAACTTACACAGATGATGTGTTGTGTAAAACTGGATTTTATTCTTCACACATTTGAGAAAATCCCAAAGCTGGAGAAATATTTCCCCTTATATACGATCTGGCAGTTGGTACAGGACAGTTTAATAGCAAACCATCCAGAGACATGTTCAATACCAGACCCAGAGAGTGGACAATGAACTCCCAGGAAGATTAACTTCATGAAATATGGAACTAAATCCTTTGAAAAGCAGCATACATACAGATAGCTGCTATTTTTCTTTTCTATCTAACATGCTTGAGACTTTCCTGACATGATAAATAATCCACGTTGGAAATGTTCTAATCTCAAGTAGGTACAGCTAGGAAATGTAAAGAGCTCCCAGAAGGTACCTGTCCTCTGTGCCTACCAAAACACACCTGGGAGCACTAATTTTAGGTTCTCATCAGCTGTGACAGAAAAGCTGCTGCATCAGTTAATTCACAATCAGTGAAGGATAAGTGTGTTTATAGATCATATGTTAGGAAGTCAAGGGGAATCTTGTATAGCTTTTCACTCAAGTGTCATCATGGACTTGAGAATGACTTTGGAAGTAGTATTAGGTATATAATTGTCCTGAAAAGGAACTGAATTTCCCAGCAGGTCTTGTAAGAAATAAAGTAATAATCTGGCTAAACCTAGGGAGTTTTGTTTGACAAATAAAGGTTTCATGATACTTCTTTTTACAAAACTACATAATCTGGATATATCTAAAAGTATAAACCTAAATATGTCAAAAGTGAAAAAATGAAGGTGTAAAAATCACTACCTTATAAGATGATTTTGTCTGGGACATAGCAAGTTAAAAAAAAAAAAAGTAAGTTCACTGTTCCACTGCTGAGTCTAATAAAGTGTTCATATAAAACCAAAACTCACTGCCTTCACTTTCATAATCTATGACTTTCAATAGTGTGTTTGACTTTTATAAATTCACAAACATTTCACATCATTTACATTTCAACGACTGAATCTGAGATGCAGTGAATGTATTCAATACTGAGCACTGCAATCAAGGCAAGGCACCTTACTTAAGCTAACAAATGATTACCCTTCATGACAGACCTATAATTCATCAATTTGTTCCTTACAGAATTAGAAATGCACAAACTGAAGCAATTGAGAGCATGTGCACTTAGAAAATTCTGCTTAGATGCTTCCTCAACACCCAGTAGTTCCTTCAGTAAGATACAGAGCATATCTTTGCTAACTCAAGAGCATGGGACTTTACATGCCTACCTAGACTTCTTGTCAAATGTTTAATGCATCAGCTAGTTGGCCCTTGTTACCAGTCATATGAATTCCCAGAATTCTTGACTATGTCAGAACTTATGCCCTTAGGATAGATGAACTTAGAGAAAAAGCATGTTAATAGTAGCATATCCTTCATGAAGAGAGTCTACGTGTCTTGAAAAGTTTATAGAAATTCATACTGGGAATATTGTTGCTCTTTATCAATAACTGTCTCTATCTTTAAGGCTTTACCAATAGTCAAAGTTAGAAACTGGAAAGAAAATAATTTCAATGTACACATAGAGAGGGAAATTAACGTACAGGTAAAATGTTGCATAGGGTAAAATATTGAGTATATGTAAGGTGTTACTATATCTTTTTGCTTAGAATTTTTTACTGGTTTGTTTTATAAGGCTATCTTTTCTCTCAATGAGTATGTGTGGTCAGCCATTTTGTCCTTATTTTCCAGTAAGAGAATGTGGCAGATGTGTTTTATCTTTTAATTCACTCTTGCCCTCATGCTCCTTTTCCCATGTCAGTTCCATTATAAAAAAATTGGAAAGGCCAAAAAATTACTTTTTATCATCAATTGTAGCTAGTAGTGACATATATGGGATGCAGAACTGACAGATGATATGACCAAGGTGATACAAGCAAAAGTCAAACGGGGCTTCTGAGAAGGCTTCTGGCTTTCCTAATGGAAGATACAGGTGAGTGGCATGACCTCTTCACTGCTTCCCTATTCTTTTCTGTCTTGACTATGAACATGATGCCTGAAATAGAAGCAGCCATGTTAGGATTGTGAAAAAGTAGTCATAAAGAAAAAGGTCAGTGGTCCAGGAGGTGGCATAGTGGATAAAGCACTGGAATTTCAAGCTTGAGGTCCAGAGTTTGATTCCCAGCAGCACATGTATCAGAGTGATGTCTGGTTCTTTCTCTATCTCCTCCTATCTTTCTCATTAATAAATAAATTAAATTAAAAAACAAAAGGAAAAAGGCAAAAGAATTGCAGAAGCTTTACTAATTGTTATCATTGAGCTACTGGCAATAGCAATCATACAATGTACAGGGAAATGAAAGTCCATTTAGTCACTAAACTCAGATTTTATGTATTAATAATCCATCACAATTCATATAATAGCAGCTCTGAGCAACTTCTCCTCTACTGTTTATATTTTAGTATTTTTTCAATGAAACTAGCTCTTATCTAAGTCTGAACTAATTAGAGCTACATAAGATCATGTGCTATCTTTTTCTTGGCTGTCTGCTTTTTTGAAGGATATGGGGATTATTAATGAGGAAAGGGTTTCACAGATCATCGGAACTCACAGATGAGGGATGATCTGTACTAATTAGGGGTTATCTGTTTAAAGGTACCAGCAAACATAAATTAGGGAAATAGGAAGGATAATCCAAGACAGCATTAGTGGGTTGAGAGAGAAAAAGAACAAAGTCAGAGAAAAACAACAACAGCAGACTAATTAAAGAGCCAAATAGAAAGCAAAACCGTAAAGTCAAGTTCTTAAATTGCAACTTTTAAGGGGCTGGGTGGTGGTGCACCAGGTTGAGCACACATGTTGCAATACACAAGGACCCAGGTTTGAGCCTCTGGTCCCCACCTGCAGGGGGGAAAGCTTTGCGAGTGGTAAAGCTGGGTTGCATATGTGGATTTAAGAAGCCAGGCAAGGGAAAGGATAGGGTAAAATATTAATAAACCCTTGGTCTATGTCGGCAGATCTGAGGGCACTAAAAGAGGAGGCGGAAAGGATTTGAATGGTTGTAAAGGATTCAGTGCCCTGTAAGAATGGAAGGTGCAACTTCAGTAGTGGGTGAGGTTTATAGTAACGTGTGTGTGTGTGGGGGGGGGGGATGAGATTATATCCTTGAGATAGTAACAGACTTGTAAAACACTATTTCCTCAAAAATTAAAAGAAAATGATGATTGAAGTCACCCCCTTTTCTTGTTTCTAGTTCCTAATGTTCTGCTCCCCTCCTATCACTTCACCACTCACTCTGATGCAAATTCCCTTATCTCAGCCTCATTACAACTCCAGATTACTGACTACTAATCACTCAGGAGGTCAAGAGGAAGCAGTCATGACAGAGCAAGTGTGAAAGAAAAATGTCAACTGCACCATTGAAAGGTAGGTCATGCTGTCCTCTGAGAGAAGGTGAAATGACAACTGTGGGATTTTACACAATTTGAATTCAGCTACTGAAACAGAAATATGTGGAACCAATTACTGGACCTAAACTCTGAGGAAACTGGATCCAAAATCCAGGTTGTGAACAGCAGAGATCAACTGCGTGCTAGTCTTCCTGACAAGGAAAATATAACCATACAGAGAACTCACTTTCTAATAAAACAAACATAAGCTAGAATTTATGACTATGAAATTCTCAATTAAAATGTTAAGACAAATCATAGAAAGTTCAACCTCAGTATTGAACTTAGTTATAGTGATTATGCTTATGTACTCAATATGAAAGGGCTTGAATTTTTCTAATTTTAGAATCTCCATGGAAAATACAGTGATAATAAATATTAGTAACCTATGAAAATTGAAATCACTGGACTGATTTTGAAATATGTTTTATTTTAGAGAAAAAGACAAGAAAATAAAATGCTACCCTATGTTTAGGATTACTATATTCCAGGAAATAGTTTGAAGTATACAGGAACAAGAAAAGAGAACAAACAGGTAATAGGAGATTGAGATTCTTTCTGTTTGGAGGTGCTAGTAGGGGAGCGCAGTTACTCCTATACCCTCCACCAAGGATCTGTCAGTCTCTAACTGGGGAAGGCTGTCCTCCTCCAACATTGCTCACAGCTTGGGGAGGGACACACATGGAGCGTGAGGAAGGGAGCAGGCACCCACCTAGCCAGCCAGATCAGCCGAATTAACCCTGGTGATCAATGGGGTAACAGATGTCACAGCCAGATCGCCCTCACATCCTGAGATTCTTTTTGTGATTGCTTTTTTGTTTTAAGGAGTATAATGCATCACATGTATTCTCTTTACACCCCTTCTTTTTACATCTCATAAACTATTGAACAAAGCATATAGTGAATCCCCAATGCTCTTACAGACTTTGTTCTGTGAATTAACATTGTCATCCTAAGAATAATATTTAGAAACCTAATTAATATATTGGTTTTTGAAGGAAGAAAAGGAAAATTAGGCACAGCTAACTAAATTTTCATTTTTTGATGTGTTAAGAACAAGTCATATGGTTTAAAGTGTAATACCACAACATCCCATGGGAACTAGAAGAGTAACAGGGAAAAATAGATATCACAATAGAAAATATGTAGAAGAGGAAATGAGCAGAATTAATGTATAAGAGATTTATATAGTTTGGAAGCATATGTGTAATCAGAAAATGTGAATAGCTTTTTAAGAAGATGCTTAGTCATTTTTATTTTATTTATTTATTATTTTTAAATTCCATATTATTCATTATTGGATAGACAGAGAGAATTTGAGAGGGGTGAGAGAGACAGAGAGGAAGAGAGACAGAGAGACACCTGCCTGCAGCCCTGCTTCACCACTCATGAATCTTTCCCCCTGCAGGTGGGGACCATGGCTTTGAACCATGGTCCTTACACACTGTATGAGCATTTAACCAGGTGCACCACTGTCTGGCATCTAAAATGCTTAATATTAATGTAACATTAAGAATTAGGTGGGGCAGTGGTAGATAGCATAATGGTTATGCAAAGAGACTCACATGCCTGAAGCTCCAAGGTCCCAGGTTCAATCCCCTGCACCACCATAAGCCAGAGCTTAGCAGTGCTCTGGTTAAAAAATAATAATAATAATAATAATAAGAGAGGTAAAATGAAAATGAGTATCTCTGCTATAGGTAAAGACAGAAAACAGTATGGAGCAGAAAAACAAAAGTACAACTATTTAAAGTGAAGTTTCTGGATTTCAGTATAGACTAGATTAAGTCTATATATATCCCAGGTTATAAAATAGTGACATGAAGTTTGGGGGGGGGTACTGTGCTTGTGCGTGTGCGTGTGAGTGTTCATTCTTTGAAAGAGGGGTTACCCCTACTCTAGTCCCCAGATTTTTCTTAAATATTTTATTTTAGTGAGATGGAATGAGGAGAGGTAGAGAGAGGGAGAGAGAAATAGAGAGAGAGACAGAGAGAGAGAGAGAGGAGAGCACTGCTCATCTCTAGTTTATGGTGCTACTGGGGATTAAACATGTTACTTAAGAGCCTCAGGCATAAAGGTTACTTGCACGACCATTATGCTGTCTCTCTAGCCCTAGATTCAAGTTCTTAAAAAAAAAAAAAATACCCAGAAAGCTTGAAGCATACAAATTGCACAAATCTCTTTATTTTTTGCCTTGGTTTTTTTCTTTTTTAAATTTTATTTTATTTTATTTTATTTTATTTATTTTAATTTATGTATTAGACAGAGACAGAGGGAGGCAGGGCTATGCAGCAGCAGCAGCTGTGTTTCTCTCCTCTCCTCTCACAGGTCAACTAGGAATACCAAAGGAGAACACCTAGGACTGCAACAGGACTGGACTAGAACAACTTCAGGAACCCACCAAATCAGTGGTGAGCACAAACACATGTGGCTCATGGACAGAGAGGAGCCTAGGGAAAGATTAAGTGGCTGATAACAGTCAGCAGTTTGCCACCTCCAGTCTGTTTCACCAACAAAAAGATGGCTGAAGGGAGGAGAGGACTCCCCTGGGACTCACCAAATGCAACTGTGAGTCTCCATTGCTACTGCCCTCAGAGGCTGGAGCAGCAGGAGGGAGGCCCTGTGCTGACACCAGGGGACAGAGAACTAACCAGGAAACTCAGGAGATCTATACCTCAGTGGCCTAATTATGGGGCTGTGAAAGTCTCTTTGAATAACCACTGGATTATCTCTGCCCCACCCTGCTTTATCTCTTGGTCAGGAGTTAGTGATTAAGCTAAGAAGCCTACTTATAGTTTAAAAGCCCTCGGAGTCCCATAGCCTACAGGGAAGAAAAAGCACAAAAGAGGCTTTTAAGCCACTGAGCTCCAACTCAGAGATTAAAATACTATTGAAACAAATGTCAATTTCCACAACTGTGAACCCTTTAGTTACCTTACTTAGACACAAATCAATCCAGGCAAGAGTGATCAGTAATATGAAAAGTAGTCATAAGACTCTATATAAAATGATTAAACCAACAAGAAGAAATATTGGAAAATTGAATCAGGACAAGAGTCCAGCTAAAAGCCCCCCAAAGGGTGAAACACAAAATAATGAGGTCAACATCCAAACTCTAGTTAAGGAAATAATTATAGGAGTGAGTAAAGAGCTTGAAAGAATTGTCATCAGAAATGTAGAAACAACAAATGAGACTCTGGAAGAAAACACTAATTATCTCAAGGTTATTAGAGAGCTAAAAGTTGAAATAGCTGAACTAAGAACACAAATAGCTGAAAAAGCTAAAATAGTATCAGAGCAGTGTAACAAAATAGATGAACTCTAAAAAACAGTTGAGGGGAGAAAGACTAGAATAAATGAGGCTGAAGACAGAATTAGCAAGGTTGAAGACAGATTATAGACAACTAAATAAGAAGTAAAAGCTCCCAAAAAATAGATTAAGAGATACTGAAAATGACAAGAGAGACCTATAGGATGATTTCAAAAGAAATAATATACACATTATTGGCTTACCAGAGGAAGAAAGAGAGGGAAGGGAAGAAAGCATTCTTCAGGACATAATTGATGAGAGCTTCTCTAGACTAGACAACATCAAAGACATAAAGGTTCAAGAAGCCTAGAGGGTCCCAAACAAAATTAACTCAGACTTAAAGACATCCAGATACATCATATTTAGAATGGAAAGGAATAAGAATAAATAAAAGATCCTGAAGGCTGCAAGAGACAGAGTCACCTAGAAAGGAAAACCAAGCAGACTTCTCCAAACAAACACTATAGTCCAGAAGAGAATGGCAAGATATCCATCGAGTGCTCAATGAGAAAGGCTTTCAACCAAGACTACTGTATCCTGATAGACTGTCATTCAGACTAGATGGAGGCATAAAAACCTTCTCAAACAAGCGACAGTTGAAAGAATCACCAAGCCTGCCCTGAAAGAAGTTCTGAAAGGTCTCCTATAAACAGTCAGACCACCATAAATATGCCATATATCACAACACTCTAAAAATCTACAAGAATGGCATTAAAATATCTCTAATCTTTGATATCAATAAATGTCAGTGGCCTGAATTCACCTATTAAAAGGCAGAGAGTAGGAAGATGGATCAGAAAACACAACCCAATGATAAGCTGTCTATAGGAAACCCACCTAACTGAACAAGACAAACACAGACTCAAAGTGAAAGGATGGAAAACTATCATTCAAGGCAATGACCTACAACAAAGGGCAGGGATAGCCATTCTCATATCTGACATGATAGACTTTAAAATAAATAAAATTTAAAAAGATAGGGATGGATACTACTTAATCCTCAGTGGATCAAATCAAGAGGACTTAATAATTATTAACATCTATTTACCCAATGCGAAGACATCTAAATACATCAAACATCTACTGAAAGAGCTACAACAACAAATTAACAGCAACACAGTTATAGTAGGGAACTTCAACACCCCACTCTCTCAACTTAACTGATCATTCAGGCAGAAAATCACTAAAGACATGAGGGAGCTAAAGGAGGAGATAGATAAACTAGAATTAATGGACATTTTCAGAGTCATTTATCCCAAGAAACTGGAATACACATTTTACTCAAGTCCACATGGATCATTCTTAAGGATAGACCATATGTTAAGCCACAAAGAAGACCATATGTTAAGCCACAAAGACAGCATTAGCAAATTCAAGAGCATTGAAATCATCCCAAGCATCTTCTCAGACCACAGTGGAACTAAACTAACATTTAACATTCAACAAAAGATTAGTAATAGTTCCAAAATGTGCAAGCTCAATAATACACTCCTTAACAACTACTGGGTCAAAGAGAAAATAAAGGAAGAAATCAAAATGTTTCAAAAGTTCAATGAAAATGAAGACACAAGCTATCAAAATATTTGGAACACAGCTAAAGCAGTACTGAGAGGGAAGTTCATAGCCATATAAGCACACATTAGGAAACAAGAAAAAAGCACAAATAAACAGCCTGACTGCACATCTTAGAGACCTAGAAGAAGAAAAATAAAGGAACACAAAAGTAACCAGAAGGACAGAAATCAATAACATTGAAAATAAGAACACCATACAAAAGATCAATGAAAGTAAATGTTGGTTCTTCAAAAGAGTGGACAAACCATTAGCCAGATGCACAAAACAAAAATGGAGAAGACTCAAATAAGTTGTATCATAAATGAAAGAGGAGATATCACAATAGTCACCGCAGAAATTCAACATATCATGTGAGGCTTCTATGAAAAACTACATCCCACCAAGCTAGAGAACCTGGAAGAAATGAATGATTTCCTAGATATGTCCGAACTTCCAAAATTAAGAGGAACTAGATAACATGAACAGGCCCATTACAGCTAATGAAATTGAAACAGTTATCAAAAATCTTCTCAATAATAAAAGTCCTGGACCAGATGGTTTACAAATGAATTCTACAAAACCTTCAAGAAGAGTTAATGCCTCGACTTTGAAAAGTCTTCCAGAAAATTGAAGACACTGGGATACTCCCTTCCAGCTTCTATGAAGCCAACATCACTTTGATACCAAAAGCAGACAGTGACACAGCCAAAAAAAGAAAGCTACATATCAGTATCTCTGATGAACATAGATGCTAAAATATTGAACAAAATTCTAGCCAACCGGATACAACAGTATATTAAAAAGAGTATTCACAATGATTAAGTGGGGTTTATCCCAGGGATGCAAGGTTGGTTTAATATAGGTAAATCAATCAACGTGATCCACCACATCAACAAAAGCAAGACCAAAACCCACATGGTCATATCAATAGATACAGAGAAGGCCTTTGACAAAATACAACACCCCTTTATGATCAAAACACTACAAAAAATGGGAATAGATGGAAAATGGGAATAGATGGACAATTCCTCAAGATAGTGGAGTCTATATATAGCAAACCTACAGCCAACATCATATTCAATGGTGAAAAACTGGAACCATTTCCCCTCAGATCAGGTACTAGACAGGGCTGCCCACTATCACCATTACTATTCAACATAGTGTTGGAAGTTCTTGCCATAGCAATTAGGCAGGAGCAAGGAATTAAAGGGATACAGATTGGAAGAGAAGAAGTCAAACTCTCCCTGTTTGCAGATAACATGATAGTATATGTAAAAAAACCTAATGAATCCAGCAAGAAGCTTTTTTTTTCCTTTTTTTAAAATTTATTTAAGAAGGGATTAATTAACAAAACTATAAGGTAGGAGGGGCATAACTCCACACATTCCCACCACCCAGTCTCCATATCCCACCCCCTCCCCTGATAGCTTTCCCATTCTCTATCCCTCTGGGAGCATGGACCCAGGGTCATTGAGGGTTGCAGAAGGTAGAAGGTCTGGCTTCTGTAATTGCTTCCCTGCTGAATATGGGCGTTGACTGGTCAATCCTTACTCCCAGTCTGCCTCTCTCTTTCCCTAGTAGGGTGTGTCTTTGGGGAAGCTGAGCTCCAGGACACATTGGTGGGGTCTTCAATCCAGGGAAGCCTGGCCAGCATCCTGGTGGCATCTGGAACCTGGTGACTGAAAAGAGAGTTAGCATACGAAGCCAAACAAATTGCTGAGCAATCATGGGCCCAAAGCTTGGAATAGTGGAGAGGAAGTGTTAGGGAGGTACTCACTGCAAACTCTAGTGTACTTCTGCTTTCAGGTATATATTTTGCAGTAGTTTATGGATACGTGTGAACATAAGCTCTCTCTCACAGAAACTGCTGTATATCTAGGTTTTGGGACTTTGTTAGAAAGTGAACCACCTGAGATGAAATTAGAGTGTACTATAAAAGGAAAGGTCTCACCCGAGTAATGAAACTGAAGGGTTGTCATTCCACACATGAAGTCTCTGGACACAGTCTGAAGTGAAGCATGTTGAGGTGGCAATCGTTGCATTGGTTAGGTTGTGATCGGCGGATGCAATATATTTGGTATGGATTGGGAGAGGCATACGGGAAAGTGGGCCTTATCCAAGGGTTCCAGGACTGGGGGAAGTAGGGGCTCTATAGTGGAGATGTGAGGTTCCTGCTGTCTTAGGGTTCAAAAAGACAATCGATAGTTAATGTTATCATCACATTATTTGATAATTGGGTTAACTTTAAAGAAGCTTTTTGAAATTCAGGCAATACAGTAAGGTGTCAGGCTACAAAATTAACATTCAAAAGTCAATGGCATTCCTCTATGCAAACACTAAGTTAGAAGAAGTGTAATCCAGAAATAAATTCCTTTTACTATAGCATCAAAAACAATAAAATATCTAGGAGTAAACCTAACCAAAGAAGTGAAATACTTGTATACTAAAAATGATGAGTCACTACTCAAGGAAATTAAAAAAGACACAAGGAAGCAGAAAGATAGTCCATGCTCATGGGTTAGAAGAATTAACATCGAAGCATCCAATAGCACAGCTATATACAAGATAGTGGGTACTGTACAGCAAACCATAACAAAAGGACTTTTCAAATTTAACCCAATTACCAAATAATGTGATGATAACATTAACTATCGATTGTCTTTCTGAACCCTAAGACAGCAGGAACCTCACATCTCCACTATAGAGCCCCTACTTCCCCCAGTCCTGGAACCCTTGGATAGGGACCACTTTCCCGTATGCCTCTCCCAATCCATATCAAATAATATTGCATCCGCCGATCACAACCTAACCAACGCAACGATTGCCACCTCAACATGCTTCACTTCAGACTGTGTCCAGAGACTTCACATGTGGAATGACAACCCTTCAGCTTCAATACTCGGGTTAGACCTTTCCTTTCATAGCATACTCTAATTTCATCTCAGGTGGTTCACTTTCTAACAAAGTCCCAAAACCTAGATATACACCAGTTTCTGTGAGAGAGAGCATATCTTCACACGTATCTATAAACTACTGCAAAATATATACCTGAAAGCAGAAGTACACTAGAGTTTTCAGTGAGTACCTCCCTAACACTTCCTCTCCACTATTCCAAGCTTTGGGTCCATGATTGCTCAACATTTTGTTTGGCTTCGTATCTTAACTCTCTTTTCAGTCACCAGGTTCCAGATGCCACCAGGATGCTGGCCAGGCTTCCCTGGATTTAAGACCCCACCAATGTGTCCTGGAGCTCAGCTTCCCCAAAGACACACCCTACTAGGGAAAGAGAGAGGCAGACTAGGAGTATGCACCGACCATCAACGCCCATGTTCAGTGGGGAAGCAATTACAGAAGCCAGACCTTCTACCTTCTGCAACCCACAATCACCCTGGGTCCATGCTCCCAGAGGGATGGAGAATGGGAAAGCTATCAGGGGAAGGGGTGGGATATGGAGATTGGGTGGTGGGAATTGTGTGGAGTTGTACCCCTCCTGCCCTATGGTTTTGTTAATTAATCCTTTCTTAAATAAAAAATAAAGAAAGAAAGAAGAATTAACATCATCAAAATGAATATTCTACCGAGAGCCATATACAGATTTAATGCTATCCCCATAAATATCCCAATAAAATTCTTTAGGAGAATAGAACAAATGCTAAAAATGTTTATATGGAACCAGAAAAGACCTAGAATTGCCAAAACAATCTTGAGAAGAAAGAGCAGAACCGGAGGCATCACACTCCCAGATCTCAAATTGTATTATAGGACCACTGTCATCAAAACTGCTTGTTCCTATAATAATAATAGACACACTGAGCAGTGAAATAGAATTGAGAGCCTAGAAGTAAGTCCCCACACCTATGGGCATCTAATCTTTGACAATGCTGCCGAGACTATTAAATTGGGAAAGCAGAGTCTTTTCAACAAATGGTGTTGGAAAAAATTGGGTTGAAACATGCAGAAGAATGAAACTGAGCCACTATATTTCACCAAATACAAAAGTAAATTCCAAGTGGATCAAAGTCTTGGATGTTATACCAGAAACTGTCAGATACTTAGAGGAAAATATTGGCAGAACTCTCCGCGTACTTTTTAAAGACATCTTCAATGAAATGAATCCAATTACAAAGAAGACTAAGGTAAGCATAAACCTATGGAACTACATCAAATTAAAAAGCGTCTGCACAGCAAGAGAAACCAATACCAAGCCAAGAGACTCCTCACAGAATGGGAGAAGATCTTTCCATGTCAAACATCAGACAAGGGGCTAATAACCAGAGTAAATAAAGAGCTTGCCATGCTCAACAACAAGAAAGCAAATAACCCCATGCAAAAATGGGGAGAGGACATGTACAGAATATTCACCACAGAAGAGATCCAAAAGGCTGAGAAATACATGAAACATGTCCCAAGTCTTTGATTGTAAAAAATGCAAATAAAGACTGCAATGAGATACCACTTCACTCTTGTGAGATGTCATACATCAGAAAAGGTAACAGCAGCAAATGCCGGAGAGGTTGTGGAGTCAGAGGAACCCTCCTGTACTGCTGGTGGGAATGTTAATTGTTCCAACCTGTGTGGAGAGCAGTCTGGAGAACTCTCAGAAGGCTAGAAATGGACTTACTCTATGATCCTGCAATTACTTTCCTAAGGATATATCCTAAGGAACTCAACACACCCATCCAAAAAGATCTGTGTACACATATGTTCTTAGCAGCACAATTTGTAATAGCCAAAACCTGGAATCAACCCAAGTGTCCAACAACAGATGAGTGGTTTTGCTAGTTGTGGTATATATACACAATGGAATACTACTCAGCTATAAAAAGTGGTGACTTCACTGTTTTCAGCTGATCTTGCATGGACCTTGAAAAATTCATGTTAAATGAAATAAGTCGGAAACAGAAGGATGAATATGGGATGATCTCACTGGACCTAGTGGGGGTTTATTGTTATATGGAAAACTGAGAAATGTTATGCATGTACAAACTATTGTATTTACAGTGGAATGTAAAACATTAATTCCCCAATAAGTACATCTTTAAAAAAGAAATAGAAATTAAGAGTGGAGGGGGAGATAGAGTGAGAGAGAGAAAAGGCCACCTGTAGCCCTAATACACTTATGTAGTTTTCCCCCTGCAGATGGGGACTGGGAGCTCGAACCCAGATCCTTGCACACTGTAATCTGTGCACTTAACTAGGTGTGCCACTGCCTGGCCCCGGTTTTTCTCATATTTATAATGACAATTGAACATCCATTCACCTTTATTCACTGTGAGGATAAAAAAGCCCAGTGAGACTAAAAATCATAGTCTTTAATATAGTCATGAGGAAATCAACTTTAATACCATCTCAGAGCTTTCTATTCAGATAAGACGATTAATAATTTTGGTTCTTTCAGTTTATGTGAGATACATGTGGCATACCTGGGGGTATATATCACTGGAAGAATAAAAACATCTTGCTATTATGAAATGTTCATATTGAAGGCTAGTAAAGTATTGCCTACTCAGTGTGGCATAGCAATATAAAGGAAGCTTTTATCTGAAGTAACACATTTCACTGCATATTATTTCCAATAAATATAAGGAATGTAATCCAAGAAACAAGTTCTTTTCTAATGATGCTGCCATGTAAACAATGCAACTAATTAGTCTAACAAAAAATTACGGTCAAAGGTGATGTTCAGAGTCCTTCAATACCACTGTGCATGCTGACACCTTCAAAATCTGATAGCAAGCCTTTGCTTTTAGTCACTACACTTTACTAACTTGATAAGGTAAACATTTGTAAAAAAAAAAAAAAAAAAACCAACAAACAAAAAATCTCCAGGTCCATAGATTTTCAATCTCTTTTCTCTGTCACCACATTCTGTAGTTTTGCTGTAAATATTTTATTAAAAATAGAGCAAGGGTGAATAATTAGCCTGTGTCATCAATCATAATTCCAATTCCTATACACAAGTCGATGTTCTCAGCACTCTCTGAGCTTCCAAAGTATAAAAAATAAAAAGGAATTCAATATTCTTAAAGCATCACCAGTATCTTGGAAATTAGTTCACTTGAAATAATCCACTACAGGAATATGACATAAGCACTGGTAAATTTGGTAATATGGTAATTGACTGGATAAAATATTAATAGTTTCTAATTACATTCTTATGAAAATACTACTGCAAAACAGGAAACCATTTTTGGAAAAAGGCAGTAAGGAGATGGGAGTGAGAAAGAGAGGAAGGTGGGGTGGGGAGGGGTGGCGAAAAAGAGAAAGACCTGACTATCACTTTGGCAGATGCAATGCTAGGGATCAAACTTGGGGTTTCTGTGTTTAAGTGCAAGGTTCTAGACACTACACCATCACCTCACAGGTTACAAATTAATTATATGACTGATCAATATTCATTTTTGTGCAATAATTACCAAATGTTTTGTTTCTGATAGCTCTGACGGATAATCAAGAGTGCATGCACAGGAATACTACTGAGCCAGAAAAAAGAAAGTAAGAACAGAATATCTTTATAGTCAACCTTTATCTATAGCCTTGAGAGAACTATGATGTTTACCATTTGAGGGGGGTTAGGTAGTAGTGTAGAATTATATCTTATAAATATCTAATTAAAATGTAATAATACAAATGAATAATGAAAGAATGAAATGAGAAAAAATTACCCTACTAAATACCAAATAAATATAAAAGCATCAAATGTTAAAAATAATGATGAGCTAACAGATGGATTTTAATTACATTGTTATATTAATTTAATGTAAATAGAATTGAATGCTTTGAGAAAGAAATTCTCAATTATATTATAATAGGTGCCCTGAAATTTTTCATATTATTAGAAATAGTATTTTCTAATTCATACATATTATTTTATACAATTAATTTAATTTATACAAATTAATATCTACACAGTCTATTTATGACAATATTATTAAAGGAAAATTAGTGATAAGGAAATGATAATGTATTACCTGTATAGAATAGATATGGTATGATATTTCAAGACTTTCTTTTCTTAAAATAGACATATGGAAAGCAATAAACACATGCTGCTTACAACAAGGCATGAAACTGTGTGAAGCTGTCTATATTTTGCAAGAATAAATTGCATAATTTAATGAAATACACCCAAAAGTGTCATAAAGAAATCTTGTAGATGTTATCTAGGTTTTCATTATGGGAATAATTTTAATGCTTCACACTCCCCTGTGTTGTTGAAGTACAAAAAAAAATTTCTTTTAACTCACTTGATTCAGATACACAGACAAGATTAGGTAATTTCAAGGGATAGGAATATTTAAGCAAAGATAGGTTGGTAAGTATGTTCTTAATGTAAATGTTGAGAATTGGGCCATAATTAAGGACACATGTGTTCTTGGGGCCTTTGGAAATGGAACTGGTCAGCTAAAGCAAGGATATACTTAAAAAAAAAAAAAAAACTTTAAAATCAACATAAGCCATTGATAATCTTGAATTAAGTGGAGATTTGGTAAATGAAAAGTTTTCCTTGGATTAATATATTGCAGTAGAGCAGATGGACTGAGTGGCATCTGAGAAAGTAGAGGTACAGAGAACAGTTAACAATTCAACCTACTAAAAGCTCCTGGGGATAAAATGACAACCAAAAGTAGCCTGAGACAAAAGGCATCCTTTGGGAAGCTGTACAGCTACCCAAGGGAGAGCTCTAGTTGAATTTATTCAAGAGCCAGTCAAGATGATATAACCATGAAAAGGTGTAGTCCACAAGAGATGTTTTGAAGGCATTTTCCACAAATTTACATTTTCTTGGTATAATAGATGAAGATTAAAGTTCTTCCCCATTCTCAAACATCACTTTGTTTCTGAGCCTTCCTGCTTGTCTCCCAACATGACTGACATGTTCCCCTTTACTTTAGATACCCGTCTGTTTGTTTGTTGTTTGTTTATGTATTCTGGCTAGCTAGACTTGGAATGCGTACATAGGTTATCTAAATTACTCTGTAAATTTCAGGCAGATATGATTTGAAATATTGTCTACCTTTCACTAAGTATATGAGTAAAAGCACATTATTTAGACTCAGTTCTTTGTTAGTGAAAAATAAGTTTTCCAGGTTTAACAGATAGCCAAGAGGATTAAATTAAATGCTATAATTAGATGTAAATTCTACTAATCAGGGTCACAGCTATTCTGTCCTTTACCCATCATTTTATTTTCTGATACCAAATGTGTGGGAATGTCTAAAAAGACAAGAAGAAAAGTAGGTAAATGTTAGCACAGCGGGGGACGAAAATAATGAATATTGCTACCATTATTTTGTCAGTTTCTGCATTTGTAATTTTTTTATTTACCTATTTTCCCTTTTGTTGCCCTTGTTTTTCTTTTATTGTTGTTGTAGTTATTATTGTCACCGTTGCTGGATAGGACAGAGAGAAATGGAGAGAGGAGGGGAAGACAGAGAGGGGAAGAGAAAGATAGACACCTGCAGACCTGCTGTTCTGCCTGTGAAGCGACACACCTTGCAGGTGGGGAGCCAGGAGCTTGAACAGGGATCCTTTCGCTGGTCCCTGCACTTTGCGCCCTGTGTGCTTATCTCACTGTGCTACTGCCCGACTCCCTTGTCTGTATTTTTAAAGGTTAGTGCGCCCCTTGTAAAACTCAGGTAATAGAAGTCAAGTATTCAATTACCAAATAGTCTCATAACAGAAAATAACTTCTTATAGCTCTTCTAGTTGAATGTTTTTAAGTAGTTTTAAATTTTAATTTGTAAAGTCTAGTAACTTAAGGTATCGTCCGTGACTTATTATTATTATTTAGTTTAAGTAGATCTACCTGCATTGTGTGATACATAAGGCATTGTGACGATTTACTTCTCATATGGTTTGCAAGATCTGATGAAGAAATCTGTGACCATAGAAATGAGAAAATGAAATGGTAAGTGAAACCTCCATAGCACTACATATTAACTGAATTAGACTGGCCATGGTGAGACTGTATGAGGGAAAATGTTCTAACTACTTCAATGCCATAGAGAATTTAAATGCAATGAAGCCTTGAATATTGCTGCAGGACAGCATAGTGTATTTCACTGTATTTATTTTTCATGAGTTTCTCTTGCCCAGCTTTGTAAAACATCCATCCCAATAAATGGTTTACCATAGTAGAAAAAACTGCAGAGGATTGATCTGAGCTCACCTCCGAACATTACTAAGGCCCCAAAGCCTAATCTGGTTCTAGAGAGGATTCTGAAGTGACAGGCATTTATGAAACAAACAGGAAAATGCATTGCAAAGATGAATCTCTTTCTTTCCATTTCAACATTGCCCATTCTAAATGATCCTTCTTTGAAGGAAGGCCATTCACTTTAAATTTATTTTTAGTTAATGAAAGTAACCTTTTAAACTCCATTAGCAGTTTCTTTCTCAGCCTAAGTGTAGAGATGCCTGTGGGATTCATGAGAAACATAATTTCTCTCTAGGAACTGTGTTTTTAAGGGCTATCTCAGGGATCTACTTTCACACAAGCAAGTGCAATATACTGTAGATACTAGTCTCCAAAACACTAAAGAGCAAAGTAGTAAGTCTTTTAGAAATCAATTTTTTGTTCATTATTTTACTGGGTCTGCACAGTGGCTTACCTAATACAGTACACAGTGTACACATTATCATGCATGAGGACTCAGGTTCAACTTCCTAGTTTCCACTTGCAGGGATGAAGCTTCAGCAGCAATGCAGCAAGTGTCTCTCCATCTGTAACTCGTTCCCTATCTATCTCTACCCCTCAGCCTCTATCAACAAAGAAAATATATGTATTTACATCATGCTGCAAGTTCTGCATTTGAGCACTGACTAGCCTCCTAGACTTCAAAACATCTACCTCTTAAGATATAAAAGCAGTGCCCCAGGGCTGGGTGGTGGCACACCTGGTAAAGTGCAAATGCTATAATGTGCAAGGTCCCATGTTTGAGCCCCTGGACCCTACCTGCAGGGGGAAAGGTCTGCAGGTGGTGAAGCAATGTTGCCGGTGTGTCTTTATCACTCTTCCTCTCTATTTCCCCCTCCCTTCTCGATATTTGACTGTCTTTATCTAATAAATAAATAAATACATATAATAATTTTTTAAAAATCCTTAAAAGCAGTGCCCCAGAATCCCTGCCTTCTTTTTCGGTTTTCCATAACAGCCCTTCCTGTGAGGACATCATGTTTTCAGACAGAAAACATTGATATTTGGAATGTTTAACTACCATTTAAGCCTCTCAGTCTCTTCATATAGAAGAACAAAGTAGGTTTCAGGATTTGAGAAGCTTGAGAACCAAACTCCTGAATATGATATGTAGAACAAACAGTATGTGTTGAAATTGGATCTATGAATTTGAAGAGCAGAGAGAGAGATTTAAATAACAGTGGGGGCCTGAAAGATAGCTTGATAGGTAGGAGCGTGAGCTCCGTCATGTATGTGACACAGATTCCTGTTCTGCCACCACACTGGACAAGGGGAAGCTCTGTTCCTTTGTATCTCCCCTTTTTGTCTTCTGTCTTTCCTTGAATGAAGAAGGTCTAGGCCAGGAGCAGTGATTGCATGTGTGAGACTGAGAAAAAACAAACAAACATGTAAACAGTTGATCTATTTACTAAAAAAGCTTACATATGAGATCCATCTGGTACTCTGATAAATCCTCTGTGTAAGGTGTTGGGAGTAGGGGAAGAGAACAGAGCTGACATAAGGATAAGGAAATCATTGTTCTTAAAACAAAATTTCGGGAGTTGGGCGGTAGCGCAGCAGGTTAAGGACAGGTGGTGCAAAGCGTAAGAACTAGCGTAAGGATCTCAGTTCGAGCCCCTGGCCCCCACCTACAGAGGAGTCACTTCACAAGCGATGAAGCAGGTTGTCTATCTTTCTCTCCCTCTCTCTATCTTCCCCTCCTCTCTCCATTTCTCTCTGTCATATCCAACAACATCAAACATAAATAACTACAACAATAAAAACAAGGGCAACAAAAGGGGATAAATCATAAATAAATATTTTAAAAAACCATTATTGATTTTCTCATAATCGTATTTTGAGACTTCAATTCTATAAATGTTGAACATTACATTATTTTCACATAAAACATAAACTCACCCTCTGAGTTTCAATGAAGATGTAAGAGTCCATGGAATCATGAATTCATGTTATAATCTGTTCATTACGTGACAGGCAGGTGATTGCCAACAGTATTGCTGGCTCCTAGCATTTGCTTGGAAAATGATAAAATTATTTTTTTAAAAATAGGACCTTGGGGCTGTTTTCTAATATTTAAAATTTGAACTATGTTCTAGATTTCTAAATATCTACTGTACTTCAGAAGAAATGTGAAATATTATAAATTGGTCTTCCCTGTCTTTACATTTAGAGTTATCAGAATTTCATTCCTATGGGATTTAGGCAACATAAAGTTAATATCCTTTAGGAAAAGTTATTTTGGGGACAAAAATAAATTAGTACATATAGAGGGCTATATCATTCATTTTTAATGGCTCTTTGAGATTTTTTGATGTGTGATTCTGAAGAGTTAACTGAGATTTTATTAGTAAATGTGGAATCCAAATAATAGATGTTTTATACCTATACATGTTTAGCAATATCATCATTAATGTATTCTCTTTGTACTCATGGGTGTGAAATTACAGTGAAGAAAATAAAATTTCAAACAATGACCTACATTATTCATCTACTTGAAGCTAAAGGAAAGAAAACTTACATGTTCCAAATATGGACCACATCTATAAATATAATCCATTAACCTTATATTCAGTTATGCATATTTTAAACTGGACAAATTTACCCACTAGTTACTTGAATGCAAGATCCAGCTTCTTTCCAGTTTCAACTTAATGCTAAGTGTTTATCTTTGTTCACACATAAATATTATAAAAGTAATAATTATGTATATTATAATATTCAAACACAGAAATCTTATCCTCCTAGCATCTGAGTCTCATCTAGATAGCTAGTTATGTATAACTTTCGTACCTTTCTAAATTATATTTCCTTTCAAATGTAAGCAGTAAATTGAGTTAATTATTTATTTGCTGGCTCTGTATCTACGCACTGAAAGCTCATAGCATAGTTCTGGTTCTTTGACTAGCCCAAATCTTTGGTAACCCAACTAAGTCTCTGGCAAATTATCCAAGCTCAATTTAGTACACATGAAGTAATAGCTCAGATTCTACTGATCATGAAGTAATCTCTTTCCAGGAATGTATAAATATAGGAGTAGACTAATAATGATAATAGTTAAGTACAATTCCCTAGGTTCTTTGGAAACCTATGGCGTTGACTGCTTTTGTGTCACAACAGAGAACTAAGACCATGAGACCACTGCGCTGCCGACTGAGGTAAGAAGCCTTACATCTATTGCATTTAGAAATAAAGGCAGGGAGTCGGGCTGTAGCGCAGCGGGTTAAGTGCAGGTGGCGCTAAGCACAAGGACCCGAATAAGGATCCTGGTTCAAGCCCTGGCTCCCCACCTGCAGGGGTGTCGCTTCACAAGCGGTGAAACAGGTCTGCAGGTGTCTATCTTTCTCTCCCTCTCTCTGTCTTCCCCCTCCCCTCTCCATTTCTCTCTGTCCTATCCAACAACAATGACAACAATAATAACTACAACAATAAAACAACAAGGGCAACAAAAGGGAATAAATAAATAAAAATAAATATTTTAAAAAAAAGAAATAAAGGCTTTTTGAAAAGCAAGGGGGATATTCACTGTGCCATGCCATCAGCATGATCCTTGTGAAGCCTGCATCATTAAGTATAGATAGAAGTAGTTCTTTGGCACATAAATAGCTAGAATCTAGACCACATAATAACCCAAAGGGATTGGATTTGCTAAAAGTAAAAAAAAAAAAAGAAAAAGAAAAAAAAAACCTTGAATTTTACCTCTTATCTTTGCTACCCTGCTTCTTTTATTTTTGTTCCCCCACAAGCAGCCCTCTTCTATTTTCCTAAAATTACAGCTCTTCTCTATTACTCCTCTATAATTCCTTCCTCTTAAGCCTTTGACACTGATTGTTATGCTACTACTTTCCCTTCTCAATCTGTGCTCCGTTCTCAATCCTATGTGGATTTTAAAATGGTATTTTGATTTTTCCAGTTCATACATATTGCAAACCTTGTGTATGATGCTTCACATATTTCAAAGTACATTCTCTTACTCTAATGAACCTTATGCTTTAAAAAGTTTTATAACACTAATTGCAAGAAAGAAAGACATGGGTTCAGACAGATGAATTCTGTCCAAGTTTTCCCAATGAATCATACTCTATCTTGAATTAGAACCCCCTACTCTATAAGTATTCACTGTATCATAACTAGTAATATCTTTCAATTATGAACTGATATGGCAGTACATGAACTCTAAAGTGTAAGAAAACACAGACACTAAAGAAAACAGACTTTTTAAGACAGTTGCTTTGCTAATGGCAGAACAGCAGAAAACTATTGACTAATCCTTTGAGCCTTAGAACCTGTGGGCTGTGCTGAAAAATACATCTTAATTAGCCACAGAATCAAGAGATCAATATAAACCATTAAAAGCACAGTGCTGTACCAAGCACAGTACACTGTGTGAAAGCAGGTAAATCCACAGGATTTACCCCAAAATGCAGATGTGAGTATGCAACCTGGCAGTCACAATTAGAAACAGTTGACCAATCACACTTAAATGGCAGAGGGTTATGCATGAAATTTCTTTTTTTTAATCTTTATTTATTTATAGGATAGAGACAGAAATTGAGAGGGAAGGGAATGAGAGACAGAGACAGAGAGATACCTGTAGCACTGTTTTTTACCACTTGCAAAACTTTCCCCCTACAGGTGGGGGACAGGTGGCTCAAACCTGGGTTCTTTTGCACTGTGGCATGTGCAGTAAACCAAGTGCACCACCACCCAGCCCCCAAATTACTTTTAAAAAATGATTAACTTGGGGCTGGGTGGTGGTACACCTGGTTAAGCGCACATGTTACAGTGCACAAGGACCTGGTTTCAAGGCCCCGGTCTCCACCTGCTGGGAAAAAGCTTCACAAGTGATGAAGCAGTGCTGCAGGTGTCTCTCTCTATCTCCCCCTTCCTCTCAATTTCTGGCTGTCTCTATCAAATAAACAAAGATTAAAAAACAAACAAACAATAAAGATTGAATATAGCACGTTCATACCTGTATGTTATCAATAATGTACAAATGTACAATAATGTAACAAACTTGACTTAAGCCAATAGTTTACCTGCTTGATCATTTTTAACCACTTTTACACTAGTTAGAGACCTGCACAATCTTTATGGGTACCAGAAAATTAATTAGATAATCTAGTGCCCACACCTATAAAAACTGCATTTACAGTATTTCCTATGTACTTTTCAAAGTGAATTGGTTAAGAGATCATTAAAATCACTCTTTGAAATTGGTTAATTTTCTCATTTTTTATGCTTGAGTAGTTTTTTAACAAAGTCATCAAGGGTAGAGCCAATGCCCAAATTGATTCAGAATGAAATGCACTAATCTGTTTCATAAAGAAGATATGATTACTTTCTTTGTGAATGTTGGGGTGTTTATACCCTACACAATTATGTTTTGTTTTTTTCTGGAAGAGTAATAAACTTTCTAGGATATTCCAAACTAATTTAGACCTAGTGATGTAAATAATGGAAGAATATCAATTCATAAAATATCTTTTCTAAAACAAATTGCATTCTGACCATAACATGACCAAAACATTGACATGAAATGTTTAAATCCAGATTCAGTCACCCCGTTCTTTTAAGTTATCCTTCTGGTGGGTTGAAAGTTAATTATATACAAATTTATCTGAGCATTAAATTAAATTAATGTAAGATAATGGAATCACTGGGATTCACATGAGGATCTTCACAAAGAAAACACACTTTTTAAAATCTTAACAGATTTAGGGAAATGAGGTAGAGATAAATCAAATGCACTGGAATTAGAACTTTTTAAACTATTACAAAAAGCGAAGGCAGATAGAAGAAGTCTAGATGGGTATTTGTTTATGGAGTATCTATATTATCTTATATGATGCTTAGCTATTGATTTATTGACTGTGTTTCCATTTAGCTCTCACATGAAACTGCCTGATCTATGAAACAAGTTATATATCTTCCAAGAAAATTCATTGGTTACATTTCAAACTTACTCTTTAAAATCCTCAGAACTAAAATATTATTTATAAAATAACAATTATTTGGAATTAGAGGCCAGCAAAAATAGCTCATTTGGCCAGTGTACTATTTTACCAGGTTCAAGCAGGACCCTTCTTGCACTGTAGGCAGCTTTGGCGCTATGGTCTCTTTCAGTCACTATCTTTGAATCTCTGTCTCTTAAAATATACATATAATATATACATGCATATATATGTATATTTAACACATATATGCATAAATATATATGTACAATATCTGATAGTAAAATAATACTAATTAGCAGACACATAACATTGTACACTGTTTATTTGATTTTCATATATATTTTTTTTTCAAAGTAACTCTGTACATTAAGTTCTATCATTATCCCTATTTTATAGATAAGGAACAGTCTCAAAGAAGTCAGTGTTCCCACTGATTTAAGTTGCAAATGTCTGCATTAGCCACTAAACAATATGGCTTCTCATTTGCCTAGATTTCTGAAGTGTCTATGATTTTTTTTTTTTTAAGTTCCAAAATATGGTCTGGTGTCAGCATGAACTCAAGTCACAGTGGGGATCATGGAACATTTCGTCAGCCTGGTATGTTAAAGTATTACCACTGTGCACAAGGATATTTTAAGTTGCCTGCTCTGGAAGGCAACTATGCTATGGAGTCTACTTCTGCACTTAGTTTACATTGTCATAAGAACAGATACATTTCAGAGAAAATTGATTCTCCCCAGCATAAATAATAAACTGTCCACTTATTATACCCAAAACCTACTTACTTTTAATATGTATTTGTGTGTGCATCTGATAAGACAGATAGAAATTGGAAGGGGAAATAGAATGGGGGGAGAGAAAGAAGAACAGATACATGCCGCTGTGCTTCACTGCTCCACGAAGCTTCTTCCCTACAGATGGAGTGCACACACTTGCAACACAAGTCCGTACCCAGTACCCAAAAACTTATTCCGTATGCCTGTAGTAACATGCCTCTCAAAGGAAACACATCACATTTTTCAGCTTTTCTCATTAATGACTTAGTAGTGGATTGTAATATTGTATCCTATAGGGGTATAATTTCACACTGTGTACATCCACAGAGTTCTCTGTGCCATGGAATAGTCCTCACAAAGAGTTAGAGTCAATTTGTTCATTGGTTATTTTATTTGCAAGATCACTTTTCAATTACCCACATTTCAGATAGACACAAAAACACCCTGTAGATGTCTTTCCCTTCCTTGTTTCCTAAGTATAATTACCTCCAATGCCATCCATTTTATCCACAGAATACAATATCATCTTTTTAAATTGCAAAGTAGTTTTCTATTGAATATATGTTCAGTAACTTCTTTAAAAAATATTTATTTATTTATTTATTTATTCATTCATTCATTCATTTATTGGATAGAGAGAGAGAAATTGAGAGGGGAGGGTGAGATAGAGATGGAAAGAGACAGAGAAACACCTGCAGCCCTGCTTCACCACTCATGAAGATTTTCCCCTGCAGGCGGGACCAGGGGCTTGAAGCTGGGTCCTTGTGCACTGTGATGTGAGTGCTTAACCAGGTGCGCCACTGCCTGGCCCCCATCCAGTAAATTCTTGAGCCAGTCATCTTTCAATGGCCATTTAAATTGCTTCCACTCTCTGACAATTATGAAAAAAAAAGGTAACTATAAAGATAGGGATGCATGTCCCTCTGAATTAATGTTTCTATATCTCATGGATATATGCCCAGAATGGTGACACAGGATTATAAGCGATGTCCCTTTTTTTTTTTTTTGCCTCCAGGGTTATTGCTGGGGCTCAGTGGCTGCAATATGAATCCATTGCTCCTGGAGACTATCTTTTTCCTCTTTTGTTGCCCTTTGTGTTTATCATTGTTGTTGTTATAGCTATCCTTGTTGTTGGATAGGACAGAGTAAATGGAGAGAGGAGGGGAAGACAGAGCGCGAGAACCAAAGATAGACACCTGCAGACCTGCTTAACCCCTTATGAAGCAACCCCTCCTGCAAGTGGGGAGGCGGGGGTCAAACAAGGATTCTTACTGGTCCTGGCTTCATGGGATGTGTGCTTAATCCTCTGTTACCACTGCCCCCCAGCCATTTCCATTTTTATTTATTTAAGGATTCTCCATACTGATTTTCATAAAGGTTGCACCAGTTTGCTTTCCTACTACCAGTGTAGCAGAGATACTTTTTCTTGCCAACACTTGTCACTTCCTGTTTTGGTGATACAGGCTATTCACACAGTGGTGAAGTGGTATCTCATTGTAGTTTTAATATGCATTTCCTTTTTTACTATGTTAGGCAGCCCTCTTGCTCCATCCTCCATTGCTGACACTATGGTCTATTTACATAACCACTGTTTTGCCTGAAATATCCCCACCTTTGATCTATTTTCTTTCTACCTGGAGACCCACCTTGCAAGCAGGGTATTAATTAATTCTGCCAGTTAAAACCCTAGCAACTGTTACTATGGAAGCTTTCTATCTTCCCACTCTTTCCTTTTCTCCACCCCCTTTCCTAGCCATTTCCTATTCCAACTTGATACTTCTGGTTCTAAATATATAAAAGCATTGTCTCTGATCAATAAGTCGCTGAGTAAGCAGCAGACCAGGTTGGCTCTGGTTGAGTTCTCTCCAACCCAGAGAGCATGTGCCCAGGAAGAAACATCCTCACACTAGCCCAGCATTACTGATTATTAATAGTAGGTTAGAAGATTGTAAGATTATACTTTGTAGTTGTGCATAACACCCACCAACAAAGTTCTGTATCCCCACCCTCTCAATTCCCAAAATTCAGTGTCCTTTGGATAACCACTAACTTATTTAAGAAATGATGAAATACCATCAAGTTATATTCCCCCAAATCAGATCTCTGAAAAATACCTTCAGGTTTATAGTCTTTCTCTTAATTATATCAACTAAACCTGATTTTCTATTTTTAAAAATATTTATTTATTCCATTGTGTTGCCCTTGTTGTTTTACTGTTGCAGTTATTTTTGTTGTTGTTGGATAGGACAGAGAGAAATGGAGAGAGGAGGAGAAGACAGAAAGGGGAAGAGAAAGATAGACACCTCTAGACCTGTTTCACCGCTTGTGAATCGAGTCCCCTGCAGGTGGTGAACAAGGGGCTCAAACCCTGATCCTTACACCGGTCCTTGCACGTTGTGCCACATGTGTTTTACCCTCTGCACTACTGCCGGACTCCCTAAACCTTAATTTTTAATGTTGCATATGTCCCATGCTGCTGAATATGTATATGGCCTGTTCCTTTCTCCCTTCTCCCTGTTGTTTCATGACTCCTTTAAATAAACAGCCATATACAATTGCCAACTTCTTCTTTAAAGCTACTGAATTCTCTACATAGTTCTATCTAGGCACTTAAATATTTTTGACATTTACTTGCTACTTTCCAAGTCTATCTCTACTATAATAAAAACTCATGGAAGATGTAAACTATGTCCTTCTTATCTTTCTACCTTCAATGTATAGGGAACACTTTGGCATGCACTGGATGTACAGTACTCATTTGAAAAAAAATAATGAGGCTTGTTTAGTAAATCTAATAATATTAATTTCATCTTAGATTATCACCATTCTAGAAATAAAATATTAAATTAAGCAGCATTTATTCACCAAGGATAGTCATCATTTTAACATGAGAAAGTTTTCATTGAGATTAATATAAGTAAGAATACTAAGGGTAGCATGCATATTTATATTAAATTTATTTGTACTTTGCTATAGCTACTCAGAAATGCTTACTGTCCTATGCTCACCATAGTAAGACAGCTTGATACATAGAAACATGCAAATCATTTTACTTTAATTTTATTTAACCTTTATTTTTCTTGGAGGAAAATCAATGGTTTACAGTAATACACTTGTTGACAACCTGTGTAAATTTCTCAGTCTTAGTTTTATGTAAACCACTCTCACCACAGCCTAAGTCCTCCTCCACTATAATGCACCAGGCCCTGGCTTCCCCCCACCACCACCACCGCAGAGTCCTTTACATTTTGTCCAAGTTTTGCTTTGGGTTTCCCTTTTATGTTCTTATTCCTCACCTTCTGTCCATGAGTGAGATCATCCCATATTCATCATTCTCTTCCTAGCTTATCTCACTTAATATGAACTCTTCAAACTCCACCTAAATTGAGATTAAGAGGTAAGATTATCATTCTTTTAAAAAAATATTTATTTTTTTCCTTTTTGTTGCCCTTGTTGTTTTATTGTTGTAGTTATTGTTGTTGTTACTGATATCATCATTGTTGGATGGGACAGAGAGAAACAGAAAGAGGAGGGGGAAGACAGGGGGAGAGAAAGATACCCGCAGACTGCTTCACCACTTGAGAAGTGACTCCCCTGCAGGTAGGGAGCCCGGGGCTCGAACTGGGACCCTTATGCTAGTTCTTGCTCTTTGAGCCACCTGCAATTAATCCACTGTGCTACTTCCCGACTCCCAGTTTATCATTCTTAATAGCTGAGTAGTACTCCATTGTGCATATATACCACAAGTTTTTCAGCCACTCATCTGTTATTGCACACATAGGTTGCTTAAAGCTTTTGGCTATTACAAAGTGTGCTGCTGTGAATATAGAAATGCACAGATGACTTCAGATGAGCATGTTCGATTCTGTAGTCTATATCCCCAGTAGAGGGATTTCTCAGTCATAGAATAGGTTAATCTCTAGCCTCCTAAGAGTTCTCCAGACTGCTCTCCACAGAAGTTGGACCAATTTACATTCCCACCAGCAGTGCAAGAGGGTTCCTTTGCCCCCACAATCTCTCCAACATTCATTAATTTTTTTTCTTTGTGATGTATAACATCCTCACAGAAGTGAACTGGTATCTTTTTTTTTTTTTTAATTTTCTGACAATCAATTCCTTGGAGAAATTTTTCATATGTCTATTGGTTTTTTGAGCTCCCTCTTTGGTGAATTTTCTGTTCATGTCCTCTCCTCATCTCTGGATTTTTTTTTTGCTGAATTTTGTGAGCTCTTTACATATATATATATATTTTTTTTTTTTTTTTTTCTGTTGTATGGCATATAACAGTCTTCTCCTGGGAGTCGGGCGGTAGCACAGCAGGTTAAGTGCAGGTGGCGAAAAGTGTAAGAACTGGTATAAGGATCCCGGTTCCAGACCCCAGCTCCCCACCTTCAGGGGATTTGCTTCACAAGTGGTGAAGCACGCCTGCAGGTGTCTATCTTTCTCTCCCCCTGTCTGTCTTCCCCTCCTCTTTCCATTTATCTCTGTTGTATCCAACAAAGATGAGATCAATAACAACAATAATAATAACTACAACAAGAGCAACAAAAGGGAATAAATAAGTATTAAAAAAATCTTCTCCCATTCTGTAAGGAGTCTATGTGGTGGTTTATTTTGCTATTCTGAAGCATTTGATGTAATCTATTGGCTTATTTACTTATTATTATCATTTATTCTGTTGCCCTTGCAATTGGACTTACATCATTGAAGATGCCTATAAAACTAAGAGTTCTGCCAACAATTTTTCTCTAAATATTTGATAGTTTATGGTCTAACACCCAAGTCCTTGATCTATTTGGAGTTTACTTTTGCATGAAATGTAGTGGTTTAGTTTCATTCTTCTGTATATTTCAACCCAATTTTCCCAATACCATTTGTTAAACAAACTTCTTACTTCACTTAATAATTTGGGTCCTTTTGTCAAAAATTGCATGTTGGGGCATATTTCTAGGTTCTCAGTTTTATTCCATTGACCAGTGTATCTATTTTTGTCCCTGTACTAGGCAATTTTGATTATAATGATCCTATAATATAGTTTGATATCTAGGGATGTGATGTACCCTATTCTGTTCTTTTTCTTTCAAGATGGTTTTGGTGATTCTATGTATTTTCTGGTTCCCATTAAATTTTTGTTCTATTGTCTTAATAAAAATCTGGTGGTGTCCATGATTAGAGAGCACAGTGGTTATGCAAAGAGATTCTCATACCTTATGGTCATACCCAGATTCAATCCCCTATACCGCCATAAACCAGAGTTGATCATTGCTCTGGTAAAAGTTTTTTTTTTTTTTTAAATAAATAAATGGTGGGATGTTGCATTGACTTTGTATATGACTCTGAGTAAAAACCAGAGAAGTACAGAGAGAGAGAGAGAGTGAAAGAGACCATAGTACCAAAGCTTCCTTCAAAGTGATGGGGACTGGACTCCAAACTGGGTGGTACACATGGTAAAACAGTATACTATCCAAATGAGCTATTGTATAGGCCCCACTCTGATGATCTTATGATATACCTAATTATTCAAGAAGAAAAACAAGAGGTTTTGAAATTTGGAAAACTTAAGATTTTATTTTTTGAAGGAATACATATTCTTTTTCAATTATTTATCATTAGAGGCAGAAATTGAGAGAGGAGGGAAAAAGAGGGGGGATTTCTAATATAGTCCCACATATTCATGCTTGATTATTCACTTTTTAAATGTCTTTATGTATTATTGGATAGAGACAGAGAGAAATTGAGAAGATGGGGGAAGTAGGAGGGAAAGAGACAGAGAGATACCTGCAGCTCTGCTTCACCTCTCCTTAAGCTTTTCCCCTACAGGTGGAGGCCAGGGACTTGAACCTGGGTCTTTACGCCCTGCAATGTTAGCACATAACCAGGTGTACCACCACCTGTCTCCCTGATTATTCACTTCCTTTCAAGAAAAATATTGCTACTAGGGAGAGGAATATTAAATCAGTGACTCCTAGGAGTTCAGTCATAGTTTGACAATATGTCTAGCATAGTTTCTATCTGAGTTCCAATGTAATTTAATTAATATTAAAAACCTTGTAAGATCTTAAGAATAATGTTAATCCAATTAATCAACAACAGCTATGGAATAGCTTGCACTATCACTTATGAACATACATTTTTAAAGATAGCTGTTACACTTGTACAATGAAAATAAAAACGTTAAAATTGAAAAGCTCATTTACCCAGCCAGGGAGATGGCTCAGAGTGTATATCACAGAATTTATATTTCTGAGGTCCTGAATTTGTTCCCGGACACTACTTATGCCAAAGTGATGATGCCTGGTTTTCTCTTCATCTAAAATAAATAATTTAAAAAGAGAAACTTATTTTCCATACACACAAAAAGACTAGAGATGGCACTCCACACATTTTAAAGAGAAAAATAGTAAGGAGTAAAATGCTTGCCAATGATAACAGGAGACGTGAATAACTTAAGTGAAAAAGTAATGCAATTTAATTTTAAATCTAATATTCTTTAATAATGTGGAATAACACTAAGCCAAAAATTAAATTCTAAGGAATGGATGAAGCAATGGAGTGTGGTAAAACTCTGTAGAAAAAAAAAACTAATAAAAAATAGAAATAGTTTATGAAGACAGGAGGAAAGGACACGGCTAAAGTACCCAAAGGGAAAACTGGTTAAGTAACTGACTGAATACTTCTTCACTCAGTCCTTATTAATAAGTAAGAGTAATTACGACACTTTATAAGTTAAGAAACAAGCAAATATTTAGCAGGTTCCCATGGCAAAACAAAGTATGTCTCATGGATTTTGAGATATTTTGTCAATTTACTTGTTTATTTTAATGTTTATCTTGCCACCAGAGTTAGAGTTCAGAGATTCCACTGTGAATCCACTACTCCCAGCAGTCATCCCCTCTCTGTGTCTCTCTGTCTCTCTCTCCTTTCCTTTGTTTCATTTAATAAGAGAGAAAGAAATTGAAAATGGAGGAGGAGATACAGGAGAGAAAGTAACACCTGCAACAATGCTTTAACCACTCTTGAAGCTTCTCCCTGCAGGTAAGCACTCTGGGGGCTAGAACCTAGGTTATTGCACATGGTAATATGTGAACTCAACCAGATGTGTCACCACTTGGGTCCAATGGTCAATTTTCAATGACTGTTTCTAAAAATACATAAAGACGAATGCTTAAACATGTAGGTGTTTTTGTTGTGTCATGACATTGCATTGGATATAATATATACATATATTCTACTTTATGAGAAACTCAGAACACATAACAAACTTAAAAATATACATATCTCTAAGAGTTTTCTAACAGATTATGAATATATTACAATATGAGCTTTTCTATTCATTGAAAGACAGGAGGGTTGATGAATTGGTTCTTAGTGAACAGAAAATCTAGAGTTTGCTTTTATTCTTTCTCCCTTAGTGGTCGTATTTGTAAGTATATGTGTTAATTAAAATCAGGTACTACTGCTTTCACTATGATACAGTGGATAAAACTTATGGGAGGGGAGCAAAAAATGTGCCCAAGTTTTATTATTCCTATCAGAGTAGAAATTTTAAATATCAAATTTTCTATACTATGTATTTTTAAACTTTTTTTTACCACTTTTGGCTATTTCAGATGCATCTGCCACAAACTGCATAATTCAAAATGTTTTATTTAATGATATATAGAGAGAGGGAAAGAAAGATGGAGAGAGGGAGGGGGAGAGGGAGAAGGAGAGAGAGAAAGAGACTAGAGTACTACCCAGCTATGGTTTATGGTCCTGGCAGAGATTGTACCTGGGAATTTAAAGATTCTTGGTAAAAGTATTTTCACTTAATCACTGAGCTATCACCTTAGCCCCAGAATCCCTATTTTTTATTTTGCTTTATTTATAAAATGGAAATATTGACAAGACCATAAGATAAAAGGGTAACAATTCCACACAATTCTCACCACTGGAATTCTGTACCCCATCCCCTTCCTTGATAGCTTTCCTATTCTTTATCCCTCTGGGAATATGGACCCAGGGTCATTATGGGGTATAGAAGGTGGAAGGTCTGGCTCTTGTAATTGCATCCCTACTGAACATGGGCATCGTCAGGTTGATCTATACTCCCATCCTGCCTCTCTTTCCCTATTCGGGCAAGATTCTGGGGAGACAGGGCTACTGGACACATTGGTAAGATCTTCTACCCAGGGAAGTCAAGTTGGCATAATTTAACTCTGCTCTTTCTCTACATATTTCTGCACTTCCTTTCACAATGTACCCATCAAACATTTCTACACAAACTATGGTAACCTCCTGGATTTAAGTACCCACCTAAAAACATCTTTTGGGATTCCAAGGTTCATGGGCTATTAGAAATAGACAAAAGTTGGCAAGTTCCAATTCAATAGATTTTGTAGACCCTAGTTATTTTTTTCTTCCAAGGGCCATTTGGATACTCATAGTATCAAATGAAGGCTATACAAAATTATCAACTTTGTAATCAACTTTATAGTTAACACATTATGTTACTATGGCATGAGCTCTCAGATTATTGAAGTTTGAGTCTGGCTTGTGGTTCACCTCATTAGGGCCAGACCAAATGATTGCATGAGCTGTATACAGCTCCTTGTCTGGACTTTACACAGTTCTGGTCTGAAGGGTAACAGAAATACATTGTAGTAGTAGTAGTAGTAGTAGTAGTAGTAGTAGTAGTAGTAGTAGTAGTAGTTGTTGTTGTTGTTGTTGGATAGGACAGAGAGAAAGTGAGAGGGGAGGGGAAGATAGAGAGGGAGAGAGATAGATAGACACCTGCAGACCTGCTTCACTACTTGTGAAGCAAACCCCCTCCACCCTCCCCCACAGGTGGGGCCAGGATCCTTGAGCAAGTCCTTGCACTTCATACTATGTGTCCTTAACCCAGTGTGCCAACACCCGGCCCCAAAATAAGCATTCTAGATTAAAGATTTATTTTCTTCTCTCTTTTCTCTATACTCAGATCCCCTGGTGATTGTGGGAACTACTGCATGAAATATTCGTAGGGTGACAACTTGAGAGAAGGCTGAGAATAGTGAAATCTTAAGTGATTTTTCCCTGGTGAATATGCACTTGCTGTATTCCTTGTGTTGTGATTTTCATGGAGTCTTTAAGGACTTGGGATACTGTTTGTGAGACAGAAGTCAAGGTTATTGATGCCAAGATAAGTTAAACTAGTCTGTGTATAAGCTCTTCTAGTGAAAAAGACCCAGGAGAGTGATAAAGGATGGCATTTTCCTTTAGCACACAGGAGGCCATGTTACCAAAGTCCTCTCAGATGCAAAGAAAGACTAAGTATGTATTGAGAATCTAGGCATGCCCTGTGATAGATTTGGTGTTTTTAGGGCAACACAATTCTGGGGGCAGTTTAGGGGATTATCTTTAACCAAGATCATCTGACTTCTACTGAGTGATCAAGTGTGTTACGGTAGCTTATAAGAATAGGTCCTTTAGTATCTAGCAGGTCAGCTTAATCAGCTGCATCAGAAAGAGGACAAGCCTGTCAGTGAAAGATTAGGTAACTAGGAAATCCGTCACATTTTATCGTCCCACTGAATTATGATGTGTCATCCTGCATCTTTATGAATGCTTGCACATTGGTTCACCTTATTCTCTCAGTATTTACTCCCAGTATAGTTTAACCCATTCTACCTGTCAAGCTAAATTCAGATAAATAGTCTCAGCCAAGTAGGGGATACCACATTAATAGAGAAATATTCATGATTATTGAAGAGGGTTACTATTGAAAACCACAGTAATACTTGGTAATAAAATAGTATAGTGCTTGAAAATTATGTTTAGGGTCCTATCCTAGCTCCAGTAGTGAATTACTGTGTAAGTATAGACTAATTTATTTGTCATTTTTGTATTCTGTAGCTTTGGGATAGCAGGGATACTTATCCCATAAGATGTCTTTTTGTTGTTGTTGTTGTTGTCTGTTTTTGTTTTTTTGGTGATTACATGAACTGAGATTTTTAAAGCTCCCAAAGCTCAGCCTGACACAAATAAGTGCTCGCTAGTATTTTATGCAGTCTTAAACTCCTCTCAATAATCTATCATTCATATTTTGTGATGGTTCCCATTTTCTTTTCAAAATATTAACGACTGAAAAGAACACAATGAAAGCACTAGACATTATAAAGTATATTAAATCATTGTATTAAACATGTTTTTCTTTGTTCACTCTATATTGCCACTAAGATACCTCATAAATAAGTTCAAGATCTTGAAAAATTACTTTTCTAATACTGCCTGCAGCATTCCCCATAATTCCTATATTTCTTAATATTCATTCTAGTCCTGTATCCTTGGTCCTATTCAAATTAGCTCATTTCCCCAAGATTTTTGCTCCCAAGACTGATTTTATCATTCGATGTGTGGCAGTTTATTGAAAATCTTTATTCTGAACAAATTCCTTTACATTTTTAAAGAGCATATCTTTCTTCACTAAATATGGTTTAACTAATTACCATGAGGGATCCCAGTCTGTTCTAAGTTTGTTCCTGCTGCCTTTCTGCCCACTCTCTACCTCACTTCCCACCCCAAGTATTCTTTTCACTTCCACTTGAACTCAAGGGGCAGGATGGATGAGAGATATACTTTTTCTTTGTTCCCTAGTGCATTTCAATCCTACATTCTACTTTTATTATTTTTGAGGTTTATTTTCTTCTCTTGTTTATAATGATATCACTTGCCTCCAGGCAACACTCTGGCCCAGTTTCTCAATGTCCAAGTGATGCCCTAGTGTCATATTTCTTCAAACTTGGCATTCACTCGTGGTACCACCCTTTATCTTTTATCATCATTTGAAATCATTCCTGTCTCAAAACCTCAAATCTCATATTCACTCTCAATCAATCACTCAGCAAGTTCTGCACTATATGTTTCAAGCCCTGTGGTAGGTACTGAGGAGAGAAGGAAAAATACAGAATGGTCTTTGCTATGTAGAACTCCAGTTTCACTTTTTAATCTATCCTAAATTTTCTTTCCCATTAAATTAAGTTTCACCCTATTTTTTAGTCTTGCAGTCTCATTATTCTCCTAATCCATAGATAATCATATTGCTTTAGCTGACTGAAGTTACATCTACAAGAAAACATTTATAGGCTGGAGAAATGGCTCAGTGGGTAGACTGTATGACTTGTCATACACACAGCCCAAGTTTGAGTCCTGGAACCCCACTGGAATACCATGGCACTGGAGAAGGCCCTGGTAGCATGGTATTTATCCCTCTCTCTTTCTCTCTCTCTCTATTTGAATGAAAAAGGCCTCTTGGAGAAGTAAAATCATGCATATGTGAGTCCTCAGCTCAGTAACAAATAATTAAAAGTTAGGCAATGCCAGAAGAGAAGACCCTGGACCTCCCAAAATATTCATGTACTAACTCACTATCCTGAGATATCTATCCTCACAGTATTGTTATAACCAGGTATTATTGAAAAAAATCACAAATAGATAGCATAATGGTTATGCAAAGAGACTCTCATGCCTGAGGCTCCATAGTCCCAGGTTCAGTCCTCCTTACCATCATTAGCCATAACTGAGCTGTGCTCTGGTAAACAATACAAAATAAAAGTTTAAAAAAATTAAAAATCGGGGGCCAGATGGTGGCACAACTGGCTGAGTGCACATGTTACAGTGTGAAAAGTCCCAGGTTTGAGTCCCTGTTCCCCATCTTCAGGGGGAAAGCTTCATGAGTGGTGAAGCAGAGCTGCAGGTGTCTCTCTATCTCTTTCCCTCTCTATCATCCCCTTCCCTCTCAATTTCTGGCTGTGTCTATCCAATAAATAAAGATTAAAAGATCCACAAATGAATGCTGACTTAACACATACTACAATCCATTACTAATGGCAGTTCTATGGTGAATCTTCCACTGGAATACTAAAGACAAGACAGAAAATAAAGCATAGGGGGCAAGATTAAATAACTGATAATAGTCATAGGACTGTGGCTTTGTCCCAGGGACAGCACAGTAGTCAAAGCCTTAGAATTGGTCACATGGCATACCTGAACCCAAAGCCAAACAGATGTGACTCTGGATCACCTAGAAAAATGAAGAGTTTCATAAATGTTATCAATTAATTAATTAATTATTGTATTCAAATATGCACTAAAGAATTACAGTTCAAGGAGAGTTAATTCTCAGCCTTTCTTTATAAAAAGATCCACCTCGAATGTAAATTGGTACAGCCTCTGTGGAGAGCAGTCTGGAAAACTCTCTCAGAAGGCTAGACATGGACCTTCCATATGATCCAGTAATTCCTCTCCTGGGGTTATACCCCAAGTACTCCATAACACCCAACCAAAAAGAGGTGTGTACTCAATGTTCATAGCAGCACAATTCATAATAGCTAAAACATGGAAGCAACCCAGGTGCCCAACAACAGATGAGTGGCTAAGAAAGCTGTGGTATATATACACAATGGAATACTATGCAGCTATCAAGAACAATGAACCCACCTTCTCTGACCCATCTTGGACAGAGCTAGAAGGAATTATGTTAAGTGAGCTAAATCAGAAAGATAAAGATGAGTATGGGATGATCCCACTCATCAACAGAAGTTGAGGAAGAAGATCTGAAAGGGAAACTAAAAGCAGGACCTGACCAAATTGTAAGTAGGGCACCAAAGTAAAAACCTTGCGGTGAGGGGTAGACATGCAGCTTCCTGGGCCAGTGGGGGGTGGGAGTGGGAGGGAGGGATGGGTCACAGTCCTTTGGTGGTGGGAATGGTGTTTATGTACACTCGTAGCAAAATGTAGACATATAAATCACTAGTTAATTAATATGAGAGGGGGAAAATCAATTGTATGTCTCAAAGTTTTTCAAAACACAAACTGAATCTTTTTAATATAAGGGCTGTTTATTTGATATGTGGGCTCTCTCAAAAGCCTAGACCAAGTAGATTAGAAGCATCCAATAGCACAGCTATATACAAGATACTGGGTACTGTACAGCAAACCCTAACAAAAGGACTTTTCAAAGTTAACCCAATTACCAAATAATGTGATGATAACTTTAACTATCGATTGTCTTTTTGAACCCTAAGACAGCAGGAACCTCACATCTCCACTATAGAGCCCCTACTTCCCCCAGTCCTGGAACCCTTGGATATGGTCCACTTTCCCATATGCCTCTCCCAATCCATATCAAATAATATTGCATCTGCCGATCACAACCTAACCAACGCAACAATTGCCACCTCAACATGCTTCACTTCAGACTATGTCCAGAGACTTCATATGTGGAATGACAACCCTTCAGCTTCATTACTCGGGTGAAACCCTTCCTTTCATAGTATACTCTAATTTCATCTCAGGTGGTTCACTTTCTAACGAAGTCCCAAAACCTAGATATACACCAGTTTCTGTGAGAGAGAGAGCATATCTTCACACGTATCTATAAACTACTGCAAAATATATACCTGAAAGCAGAAGTACACTAGAGTTTGCAGTGAGTACCTCCCTAACACTTCCTCTCCACTATTCCAAGCTTTGGGTCCATGGTTGCTCAACAATTTGTTTGGCTTCATATCTTAACTCTCTTTTCAGTCACCAGGTTCCAGATGCCATCAGGATACTGGCCAGGCTTCCCTGGATTGAAGACCCCACCAATGTGTCCTGAAGCTCATCTTCCCCAGAGACACACCCTACTAGGGAAAGAGAGAGGCAGACTGGGAGTATGGACCGACCAGTCAATGCCCATGTTCAGCGGGGAAGCAATTACAGAAGCCAGACCTTCTACCTTCTGCAACCCTCAATGACCCTGGGTCCATGTTCTCAGAGGGATGGAGAATGGGAAAGCTATCAGGGGATGGGGTGGGATATGGAGATTGGGTGGGAATTGTGTGGAGTTGTACCCCTCCTGCCCTATGGTTTTGTTAATTAATCCTTTCTTAAATAAAAAATAAAAAAATAATAATGAAAAGATCCACCTCAATCTACAAGAGTTCATACTATTTTATCACTAATTTTAGCAGTATAGACTAACCATTGTTTCAGTATTTCCCTGTATAGTCTTTGAACTTCTAAAAGGCAGATTATATAAAGTTTGTCCCTCTCTTTTCCCAATGGTACAGAGCATTCAGTGGATAGGAATAAACTCAACTCACAGGATGAACAAAAGTGTAAATATGGGAGTCGGGCTGTAGCACAGCGGGTTAAGCGCAGGTGGCGCAAAGCACAAGGACCGGCATAAGGATTCCGGTTCGAACCCGGCTCCCCACCTGCAGGGGAGTCCCTTCACAGGCTGTGAAGCAGGTCTGCAGGTGTCTATCTTTCTCTCCTCCTCTCTGTCTTCCCCTCCTCTCTCCATTTCTCTCTGTCCTATCCAACAACAACAACAATAATAACTACAACAATAAAACAACAAGGGCAACAAAAGGGAATAAATAAATAAAATAAATATTTAAAAATTAAAAAAAAATTTTAAAAAAAAGTGTAAATATGGTTCCATTTGGTTCTACTTAGATGACTTTCTGATTATTTCTCTCAGTAAATCTATGCACTCCTGTGAACAATATATTTGAAAGAGTCATTCCTAGATTAGGAAAATAACCAATGAACAAAATATATGTTGCAACACAAAATATAGCAATACACATATAATAACCAAGATTATTCTTCAGAAACCTGAAAAATGGTTTAAGATGTAATTCATGCAAACATCCACTAGATATGTGAAAATTATTTTCATTGTGCCACTTCTGAGTTCACTACTCCTATAACACTTCAGACTCAAAAAGCACAGCTTTCTTCAAATGCTTCTTTCCCTTCTGTTCACCTCAGTCCAGGTCCCATTAGCTATCTCTAATGATACTCTTTAGGAGGCTTATTACCTTATTTTCTAGGTTTTTTTCTTCTGAATCCTGCGAATTTCATTTGGAATGCAGGTGAAATTTTAAAATAAAATTCTTAAACCTAGGGAATACTTTCTCTCTGCCGTATTTTATTAACAGATGTCTCTGTCTCCTAGAACCCCAACATGAACACATAACACCATCAAGTATTATTCTCAAACAACATTTCTTACCCAAGGATTCATTTAGTATGTAAAGTATGTACAGTTAGTATGTACCTGAATGTATGTTAGTATGTACATTCATTTAGTATGTAAAGTAGGTACCTAAAGTGTGTTAGAACATTTCAAAGTAATATTGAAATGCATTAAGTCTGACCAAATGTGAAACTCTATAAAAGGAACAAGAAACAATTTAAGTTCAATTTTGACTACAGTATACTATCTGAAATCAAACTGGTAGTCAAAGCATTTTCCATATGGCCATAGCTTTTTGTAATTTCTAACATATTTCAATGAATTTTGGTAAATGTGCAGCTGTCATAGAAAGTCCACATTGAAGTCAGATCACATAGTCATAGATTGCTTGGATTATAAGGACACAACTGGCTGTAGGAATAAAACAAGGGCTGGTCAGTTAATATTATTGTCTTGATACATATGGTGATTGTTTCTCAAGAGGAATCTGTCATGGAAATAAGACTATTTTACTGACTAACAGGACTAAAGTTCAACATTCCTTCTTCAGATCACACAAATCTTTTGCATAAACTGAATAACTGAGAAATTAATTTAGCACTCAAAAGCTACCTAGAAAAGTTGGAAAGTATCAAATAATAAATAAGAGTTATTACAAATAATGCTATGGCTAATAAGGAAAAATGCTAAAGATAAAATAAGAAAAATATGCAAATCTAAAAGTTATCATCTAACCAAAATAATAATATAGTTAATAATAATAACAATAAAAATGTGATATTTAAAAAAAATTACAAAAATGGTGAGTTCTTATTATACTTTCACAAAGAGACATTATAAAATATGCAAAACTTAAATAAGAAATATTTTCAAGAGATGAAAAGAAAATCTGTAGAAAAATAATTGTGTACATTATAAAAGAATGAAAGAGAGGGGGGGAGAGAGGGGGAGAGAGAGGGGGAGAGAGAGGGGGAGAGAGAGGGGGAGAGGGGGAGAAAGGGGAGAGAGAGGGGGAGAGAGAGGGGGAGAGAGGGGGAGAGAGAGGGGAGAGAGGAGAGGGAGAGAGGAGCTAGAGGGAGAGGGAGAGGGAGGGGAGGAGGAGGGGAGGGGGAGAGAGGAGAGGGAGAGAGGAGCTAGAGGGAGAGGGAGAGGGAGAGGGAGAGGGAGGGGAGGGGGAGGGGAGGGGGAGGGAGAGGGAGACCAGAGCACTACTTAGCTCTGGCTTATGGTAGTGCTGGGGGTTGATCCTGGGACCTGACCTCAGTCTCAGAAATGAAAGTCTTTTACATAGATAGCCATTAAGCTATTTCCCCTGCCCTGAAATATATTTGTTACTATGGATTCTTGTATATAATATGAAACCCATCATAATAAGTGAGGGTTGGAGACTTTAAATTAAAAGAACATATTTGTTTATGCATTGCTAAACTGGGAAAAAGAAAAATTGTCAAACAGCAGATGTTTCTAAAACATCTGGACACTAAACAACATGTTGACAAAATATTTGAACATCTTATTGTCTATTTCTTTTCACTTCTGGAAGTTTACTGTAATAAAACGTAACCATGAGTTGTGCTTCAGAAATGTCAATTCTAGTAACAATATAATTTACATTCTTAAATTGCAGTGTATGCTCATTGAATCTCTTAGACTACTTTCTCTCCCAGAAAAAGACAGAATTAAATACAAGAGTTTAAAAAGAAAATTTTAATTAATTAAGCATGTTAAACTTACAGTTTATTTTTAATGCACAAGTCACCACAGATTTAAATTAATGTACACAGTGGAATATTGCTTATAAATAGAAATGGTACTTTGGTGTGCAATAGAAAATGAGGCTTTGGGAGTCAGCGGTAGCACAGCAAGTTAAGCACACATGGCACAAAGTGCAAGGACTGGCATATGGATCCTAGTTCGAAACCCCGACTCCCCACCTTCAGGGGAGAGGCTTCACAAGCAGTGAAGCAAGTCTTCAGGTGTCTATCTTTCTCTCCCCCTCTCACTCTTCCCCTCCTCTCTTAATTTCTCTCTGACCTATCCTACAACAACGATAATAACTACAGATTATACTATAATAATAACTACTATAATAAAACAAGGGCAACAAAATGAAATGAATAAATTAATAAATAATAAATAAATACATATTTTTAAAAATAAATTGAGGCTTTATCATATGACTCCCCTTAGTATTTGTTATATATTTTGGATTGTAAAACATTTCATTTTACGTAAGTAAGAGTAAAATACAGAGAGAATCAGAGAAAAGAAAAGAGACTAAAGCACTACTCAGTTCACGTTTTATCATGGTGCTGAGGATTGAACCTGGGACTTCAGAGTTTCAGGCATGAAAATCTTTTGCATAGCTATTAGTTATGCTGTCTGCTCATCCCTTTAGTTATAGTTTAATTATAGCAGTATTTAGTTTTTTTTTCCACATATCAAGTTATAGAAAAGTAAAGCAATCTCAGTCCAGATCAGCTTGCCAGGAAGAATGTACAAGTCGATTACCAATAGTAATTAGTTGACAAATTATTGGTGAATATTTATTTTCCTGTGATTAAAAGTACTTTAGCTGGACAGAAAATTCAAACAAGAATAAATCAATTTTTTTTTCAGAAAGCCAGTGATCAAATTTTAATGGTTTCTGTCAGAATTCTTAATAAAAGAGTGAGAAAAAAAATCATTTTCCTTGCTTCCAAACTTTATCATGTAATCTACTGAAATTATATTTTCTTGACTTCTATTATATATAAAATTTATGAAAAGTAAAACCACAAAAGAATAATCTCTGTTGCTCAGGCCATAAAGAACATATTTTGGATCTCCTCACCCCAGTACCTCAAGGTGATTATAAGCTGAGTTTGCATTGTTCTAAAAAAATGCACAAACATTCTAGAACAAATCACTGGAGCAAGCAATGAGGAATAAATATGAATAATCTAAAAGTTAATTTCAAACCATTTTATTCAGTAGTCTCCTAGAAAACTGAAATATCAGAACTGCGTAAAAAAGAACAAAAAATAATGTATATCCCTGCTATCTAAGCGTGAATTTCAGAACCTAAATATCAAACAATACAAAGCTTAGCTAAAGATTTTAGGATGAATATGAGCTCACTTTGGAGTTTCTGTAACATAACTATTATAAATTATGGAAGTGTAAATTTTGGAATAGATGTGAAATTTTACACATAGAGACGGGTTGGGAGTATGGATTGACCTGTCAACGCCCATGTTCAGCAGGGAAGCAATTACAGAAGCCAGACCTTACACCTTCTGCATCCCACAATGACCTTAGTTCCATACTCCCAGAGGGATAAAGAATAGGAGGGGATAGGATATGGAGTTTTAGTGGTGGGAATTGTGTGGAGTTGTACCCCTCTTATCCTATGTTTTTGTCAGTTTGTTTTTTTTATAAATAAAAAAAGATTTTGACAATTTTTCTTAATTTTATTTATTTTATTTTTGAGAGAGATTCAGAAAGACACACACACACACACACACACACACACACACACACACACACACACACACACTGAGCACTGCTCAGCTCTGGTTTATGGTGGTGCGGGGGACTGAACCTAGGATTTAGGAGCCTCAGGCATGAGAGTCTGTTTGCATAACCATTATGCTATCTCTCCTGCCCCAGCAACATTAAATTTGAAGATAAACAAATTGTTCTATACCTTGTAAATGTTGTATGTTGTATATGAATTGGCCAACTAGCATTCATTAAAAAAAAAAAAATCTATGTAAGTTGTGAAAAAAAAATCTGATTTACCTGGGAAATTTTCTTTATGAAATACTACACTAAGGTAAATATTACAATTATATTTATAAGCTCATCTTCCAATATATTATTTCTGAAGCTGGGGAAACACCTATCAACAAACATTCATGACTGAAGCAGAGAAGTAGCACAACATTGATAAGAAAATACCCGCCCCAAGTTGTGAGGAAACACTAATAGCTAATGAAGATCTTTTCTATATCTATTTGTCTATGAACACTCTTGAATCAAGGCCCTAAGTGAATCCAAGTGCTGGGGCTATTATCTAAGGTAGGTTTTATTGTGGTTTTTGTGTAAATAAAATAAATCTTAAAAGAGACTGAGTTAGCTTGTGTTCTAATGAGCACTGAATTCAATTTTTATCCAATCTGAACTGGTTCTTCTATTTCTTTTTATTTATTTATTTACATTAATTTTAATTTTTTTTATTTAAGAAAGGATTAATTAACAAAACCATAGGGTAGGAGGGGTACAACTCCACACAATTCCCACCACCCAATCTCCATATCCCACCCCCTCCCCTGATAACTTTCCCATACTCTATCCCTCTGGGAGCATGGACCCAGGGTCATTGTGGGTTGCAGAAGGTAGAAGGTCTGGCTTCTGTAATTGCTTCCCCACTGAACATGGGCGTTGATTGGTCGGTCCATACTCCCAGTTGGCCTCTCTCTTTCCATAGTAGGGTGGGACTCTGGGGAAGCTAAGCTCCAGAACACATTGGTGGGGTCTTCAATCCAGGGAGGCCTGGCTAGCATCCTGATGGCATCTGGAACCTGGTGATTGAAAAGGGAGTAAACATACAAAGCCAAACAAATTGTTGAGCAATCATGGATCCAAAGCTTGGAATAGTGGAGAGGAAGTGTTAGGGAGGTACTCACTGCATACTCTAGTGTACTTCTGCTTTCAGGTATATATTTCGCAGTAGTTTATGGATACATGTGAACATAAGCTCTCTCTCACAGAAACTGGTGTATATCTAGGTTTTGGGACTTTGTTAGAAAGTGAACCACTTGAGATGAAATTAGAGTGTACTATAAAAGGAAAGGTCTCACCCGAGTAATGAAGCTGAAGGGTTGTCATTCCACAAGTGAAGTCAATGGACACAGTCTGAGGTGAAGCATGGTGAGGTGGCAATTGTTGAGTTGGTTAGGTTGTGATCGGCGGATGCAATATTATTTGATATGGATTGGGAGAGGCATATGGGAAAGTGGACCCTATCCAAAGGTTCCAGGACTGGGGGAAGTAGGGGCTCTATAGTGGAGATGTGAGGTTCCTGCTGTCTTAGGGTTCAAAAAGACAATCGATAGTTAAAGTTATCATCACATTATTTGGTAATTGGGTTAACTTTGAAAAGTCCTTTTGTTATGGTTTGCTGTACAGTACCCAGTATCTTGTATATAGCTGTGCTATTGGATGCTTCTAATCTACTTGATCTAGGCTTTTGAGAGAGTCCGCATATCAAATAAACAGCCCTTATATTAAAAAGATTCAGTTTGTGTTTTGAAAAACTTTGAGACATACAACTGATTTTCCCCCTCTCATATTAATTAACTAGTGATTTATATGTCTACATTTTGCTACGAGTGTACATAAACACCATTCCCACCACCAAAAGACTGTGACCCATCCCTCCCTCCCACACCCACCCCCCACTGGCCCAGGAAGCTGCATGTCTACCCCTCACCACAGGGCTTTTACTTTGGTGCCCCACTTACAATTTGGTCAGGTCCTGCTTTTAGTTTCCCTTTCAGATCTTCTTCCTCAACTTCTGTTGATGAGTGGGATCATCCCATACTCATCTTTATCTTTCTGATTTAGCTCACTTAACATAATTCCTTCTAGCTCTGTCCAAGATGGGTCAGAGAAGGTGGGTTCATTGTTCTTGATAGCTGCATAGTATTCCATTGTGTATATATACCACAGCTTTCTTAGCCACTCATCTGTTGTTGGGCACCTGGGTTGCTTCCATGTTTTAGCTATTATGAATTGTGCTGCTATGAACATTGAGTACACACCTCTTTTTGGTTGGGTGTTATGGAGTCCTTGGGGTATAACCCCAGGAGAGGAATTACTGGATCATATGGAAGGTCCATGTCTAGCCTTCTGAGAGTTTTCCAGACTGCTCTCCACAGAGGCTGTACCAATTTACATTCCCACCAGCAATGTAAAAGGGTTCCTCTGTCCCCACATCCTCTCCAGCATTTGTTGCTGCTGTCCTTTTTGATGTATGCCATTCTTACAGGAGTGAGGTGGTATCTTAGTGTTGTCTTAATTTGCATTTCTCTGACAATCAGTGACCTAGAGCAGTTTTTCATATGTTTGTTAGCCTTTTGGATCTCCTCTGTGGTGAATGTTTTGTTCATTTCCTCTGCCCATTTTTGGATGGGGTCATTTGCTTTTTTGCGGCTAAGTTTGCTGAGCTCTTTATATATTTTGGTGATTAGTTTCTTGTCTGATGTCTGGCATGTGAAGATCTTCTCCCATTCTGTGAGGGGTCTCTCTGTTTGTTTAATAGTTTCTTTGGATGTGCAGAAGCTTTTCAATTTGATGTAGTCCCATTGGTTTGTTTCTGCTTTGGTCTTCCTTGCAATTGGGTTTGATTCATCAAAGATATCCTTGAGGTGTAGATGGGAAAGTGTTTTACCAATGTTTTCCTCTAAGTATTTGATTGTTTCTGGTCTGACATCTAGGTCTTTGATCCATTTGGAATTGATTTTTGTTTCTGGTGAGATAAAGTGGTTCAATTTCATTCTTCTGCATGTTTCAACCCAGTTTTCCCAGCACCATTTATTGAAGAGAGCCTCCTTCTTCCATTTAATCCTTTGGGCCCCCTTATCAAAGATTAGATGCCCATAGGTGTTGGGATTTACTTCTGGGCTTTCAATTCTGTTCCACTGGTCTGTGTGCCTATTTTTGTTCCAGTACCATGCTGTTTTGATGATGATGGCTTTATAATATAGTTTAAGGTCTGGGAGTGTGATGCCTCCATTTCTGTTTCTTTTCCTCAAGATGGTTTTGGCAATTCTAGGTGTTTTCAGGTTCCAGATAAATGATTGTAGTGTTTGATCTGTTCTCTTAAATAAGCTTGGTGGAACTTTGATGGGTATTGCATTAAATTTGTATATGGCTCTGGGGAGAATATTCATTTTGATGATATTTATTTTTCTAATCCATGAGCATGGGATATCTTTCCAGTTCTTGGTATCCGTTTCTATTTCCTTGAGTAGCGACTCATAGTTTTCAGCATACAAGTCTTTCACTTCTTTGGTCAACTTTATTCCTAGGTATTTGATTGATTTTGCTGAAACAGTAAATGGGAGTGATTTCTGGATGTCTTCTTCTTCAGATTTAGTGTGTGCATAAAGAAATGCTACTGATTTTTGTACATTGATTTTGTAGCCTGACACCTTGCTATATTGCCTAATAACTTCCAGTCGTTTTCTGCTGGATTCTTTAGGTTTTTCTATGTATACTGTCATATCATCTGCAAATAGTGAGAGCTTGACTTCTTCCCTTCCAATCTGTATTCCTTTGATTTCTTTCTCTTGCCTGACTGCTATGGCAAGAACTTCCAATACTATGTTGAAGAGTAACGGTGACAGTGGACAGCCCTGTCTAGTCCCCGATCTGAGGGGGAATGCTTTCAGCTTCTGTCCATTGAGTATGATGTTGGCTGTAGGTTTGCTATATATAGACTCCACTATCTTGAGGAATTTCCCATCTATTCCCACTTTTTGTAGAGTTTTGAGCATGAATGGGTGTTGGATTTTGTCAAAGGCTTTCTCTGCATCTATTGAGATAATCTTTCAAAGAACCAACATTTGACTTCATTGATCTTTTGTATGGTTCTTTTATTTTCGATGTTGTTTATTTCTGCTCTAACTTTAGTGATTTCTGTCCTTCTGGTTGCTTTAGGGTTCCTTTGTTCCTCTTCCTCTAAGTCCTTGAGGTGTGCAGTAAAGTCGTTCATTTGAGCTTCTTCTTGGTGTCTAATATGTGATTGTATGGCTATAAGTTTCCCTCTCAGTACTGCTTTAGCTGTGTCCCAAATATTTTGATAGGTTGTGTCTTCATTTTCATTAGTTTCCAGGAACATTTGAATTTCCTGCTTGAGTGAGTCTCTGACCCAGTGGTTCTTAAGGAGTATGTTGTTTAGTTTCCAAATTCTGTGACTTTTAATAATTTTATGTTTGTTGTTAAATGTTAGTTTTACTCCACTGTGGTCTGAGAAGATACTTGGGATGATTTCAATGCTCTTGAATTCATTGATGCTGTCTTTGTGGCCTAACATGTGGTCTATCCTTGAGTATGTATTATGTGGATTTGAAAAGAAGGTGTATTCCAGTTTTTTTGTGGTGGAGTAGTCTGAAAATATCCAAGAGGTCTAGTGTGTTGATCTCTTCATTCAATTCTCTTGTATCTTTATTGGTTCTCTGCTTTGTTGATCTGTCTAAGTGTGAGAGTGGGGTATTGAAGTCTCCCACTATTATTGTATTACTATTGATGTATTTTTGAAATTCTTTCAGTAGGTGCTTGATGTATTTAGATGGTCCCTCATTGGGTGCATAGATGTTAATAATTGTTAAGTCTTCTTGGCTGATTGATCCTCTAATCATTATGTAATGTCCTTGCCTGTCTTTTATTACTTTATTTAATTTAAAATCTATCGTGTCTGAGATGAGAATGGCTGTTCCTGCCCTTTTTTGTGGTCTGTTAGCCTGTATGATAGTTTTCCATCCTTTCACTTTAAGTCTGTGTTTATCTTGTTGTGAAAGATGGGATTCCTGTAAGCAGCGTATGGTTGGGTTATGTTTTCTGATCCATCCCCCCACCCTGTGCCTTTTGATGGGTGAGTTTAAGCCATTGACATTTATTGATATTATGGATTTAATGTATTGTAGTGTCATTGTTCAAAAAAAATTTTTGTTTGCTCTGATATATTGCCATTATTATAGTGATGTTCTTGTTTATAAGAGGTCTTTTATAACCTCTTTCAGGGTCGGTTTGGTGATGGTTGCCTCCTTTAACTGTTGTTTGTCTAAGAAGGTTTTGATCCCTCCATCTAGTTTGAATGAAAGTCTAGCAGGATATATTATCCTTGGTTGAAACCCTTTTTCATTCAGGGCTCGATAGATATCTTGCCATTCCCTTCTGGCTTTTAGAGTTTGAGTGGAGAAGTCTGCAGATAATCTTATGGGTTTTCCCTTGTATGTGACTTTTTGTTTCTCTCTTGCAGCCTTTAGGATCCTTTCTTTATCCTTACTTCTTCTCATTGTGACTATGATGTGTCTTGGTGTCTTCAGGTCTGGATTGATTCTGTTTGGTACTCTCTGGGACTCTTGAATCTTGATGTCCTTTCTGTTATTCAGGTCTGGGAAGTTTTCTTCTATTATTTCCTCTAGAATGTTTGCTTCCCCTTCCTCTGGCAGGCCAATTATACGAATGTTACTTCTTTTGAGATCATCCCATATGTCTCTGTTGTTGTTTTCAGTGTCTCTCAATCTCTTCTTAAGCTCTTTCACCTCTTTCTTCATTTTCTCTAACTCATCCTCTGTCTGACTAATTCTGTTTTCTGCTTCTGTTAGTCTGCTTTCCCTTGCCTCAGCTTCTTTCTTCATTACAGCTATTTCAGCTTTCAGTTCTCTAATTGCCTCAAGATAATCAGTATTTTCCTTGGGGATCTCAACTGTTGTTTCCCTAATACTGCCATTCCTTTCCTCCAATGTTGTTTTCATTTCTGTGATTAATAAGTGTATTATTGCTTGCATACTTTTCTTATCTATGGTTACTTCTGGCTGATTTGTAGTTTCTTCTGGGCTCTTGTCTTCATTCATTGGAGTAGCAGTTTTATTTGTTTTTGATCTACCCATTTTTTTGATTTATGTGTTTCTTTTTTTTTATGCTCTGTTGTTCCTCAGTTGTTGTGCCTTGAGTACAAGTAACACTGTACTAAATACCTTTATGACAATTGCACTCACCAACCTCAGGAATTACAGTAGCAACTGAAGCAAGTATTGAAGCAGTTTAATCGCTACCAGTTAGCCAAACAATTTCTCCAGTCCGTGAATAAATAGTAACAAAATCCCAGTGAAGAAGAAAGAGAAAAGAAAGAAAGGATAGCAAGAATAGACAGTTATGCAAATCTACTATCCACTGTATATTCTAGAGGTAACAAGATGGGAAAGGGAACTAGCAGAGATACACACTTAGAGAGTCCACTCTGAGGCAGATTTCTTCCCCAAAATAATTCACAAATTCAGAAAGGCAATGAAGAAGGAAGAAGTGTATGACACAATAAAAAAAAAAAAGAAAAAGAGAGAGAAAAGGGAAAAGATAAGAAAAAAAGCTGTAATTAAAGAGCAGTGAAAGTATATTCCCAAATGTGTATCAGTGAATTCAAAAAAGCACACTGTTTGGTGGTGTGGGGGCTGGGGGCTGTGACTTTGGAAGCTGTAGGATTAAGGAAGAAAGTATGAAAAGAATAAGAAAAAGAAAATAAAAGAAAGCGAGAGAGAGAGAGAGAGAAAAGAAAAGAACAATTCATAAAAGGGCAGTAAAAGGAAAGCATTTTTTATGTATTTATTTTTAATTATTTAATTAGCTATGTGGGGTGAGGTGGGGGGGTTGGCTACTTAGAAAGAAAAAAGGACAGAGGTTTCATAAGGGTATAGACTTAGAATTAATGATACTCCCTGGTGGGACAGGAATTTGGTAAAGAAAAGGAGCTCCTAGTAGGGGATCCTGCTTGGAGCTGGTCCCCAGGGACTGGTTATGGGGGGGGGGGGGGCGGGGAAGGATGTATGCTTAGAAATTAAAAGGAAGAAAAAAAATTTTTCCCCTTTTTTCCTACTCTAATTCTTAACCCAAATTAAGTTATAGTCACCTCCTTGGTGTCACCACTAGGATCCCTTATTGACTGGCCTACTAAAGGCAGAAAATCCAACCGTTTCCAGAAGATGTGGTCAGAGCTCAGCCACTAGCAGCTTCTCAGTCCTCTTCTATTTCTTTAACAAAAATAAAAGTGGAAAAATATCTCACTGGGTAAAAAAACACTTGGGACATATAAGGTTTGGCAGCATCCCAAGTGGCAGTAGTTTCGAAAGAACAATTTTATCTTATATGTTACTCTCTGAGCTATTTTATCACCTTCATTGAAAAACCAGCAAAGGCAGCAGCAGCTCCTCCGACTCAGCCATTCTCTGTTTGGCCTCCCAACACCACACCACACAGCTAATGGAAGTCACAGGCATAAATGAGCATGTCAAGCCATGTCCCACTGACCTGGAACATAGTCTAGGTCTCAAAAGATAGCAAAATTCCCTAAACACTGGTGCAACATGGTGTTTGGTTAGAAATCCAAATTTCTCCTCTAAAGGGAGGAAATTTCTTGTTTTATCAAAGCTTCTTCTAGAACAATCTGGAAGTGCTTATGTTCCCAAATTTCTCTCCAATTTTACTGCTAGAAAATTAATAAAATCTGTAAATGCCCTCCCTATAGATAAAAAGGAATACAAAAGTTTTTTAACTAAATAATTCAAAGTTTTAAAGACCTGTGTATAACAATGCTAATCAAAGGGTTACTATTAAAGAGCCTACATGTGGATATTTTATTACACTGTCTGACTTGTTTGCATCAAGTGAATGACTGCCAGCATAAATGCATTTCAAAGAAGAGGAGATATATACTAGCTTTGTAAATACAATCCAACATGATGGATCCTTATTGTGCTCAGTAAAACAAGCCAAAGGTAACAATACAATGCTGTATGATCTTATTCCTCTGTGGAATAAAGAGAAAACAGATTATCTCAAGTATCAAAAAAAATAAAAAGACAATTCCGAGTTTCCAGAAAGTCAGGAGGGAAGGAGTGGCTCAAAGGGCAAAGATATATAGCGACTTAAAGAACTGAACTTCATGTACCATTATATGTGCTGTTTGCCACTGTCATATGTCCTTACTACAGGCGACATTTTCAAAATAAAGAGAGGCCAGCACAACACAGTATCACAAATCCCCATAGTGCAGTAAACCAAGCTTGAATCAGGGTCATGCACTCACATGACAGACTAGGTAACTTCCCAGGTGAGCAATCCTGCTAGCCTCACATTCTGATTTTCAGTCGTGCACACCTAGAAATCATATACTGCTACTTCCATGAAAGAGGGCAGGAGAGAGCTCACATGGTAAAGTTACCTCCTTAATATGCCAGAGGGACTATGTTTTAACTTCAGCACCACCTGGGAATACCACAACACCAGCTTCTACTTAATGGTTGATGAAGCAATGTTGTGATTATCTCTCCTTCTCTGTTATCTCATCTACCCTTCTCTAAAATGAAAAAGCAACCCCAGTAGTGGTATCATGCATGTAAGAGCCACCATGTGTCCCTAAATTAAAAATAAAATAAAATAAAATAAAATAAAATAAAATAAAATAAGGATGGGGATAGCTTTCCTAGGAGGTTGTAAGACTGATCATGTGCAAAGTCATGAGTTTATGCCCCAGCACCATGTGTCCCTAAATTAAAAATAAAATAAAATAAAATAAAATAAGGATGGGGATAGCTTTCCTAGGAGGTTGTAAGACTGATCATGTGCAAAGTCATGAGTTCAAGCCCCAGCACTAGCACTATATGGGAGCATCATGATGCCAGAATCTCTTGTCTCAATAGCAAATGAAAGTTAATTCTGCATAAATGAAAGCTAAAAGCACAGATGATGCCACAAAAAAGGGGTCACTGACATCCGTCAGGATCTCTGGACTTCTACAAAGTACAATAGTTTCCATTTTTCTTTTTCCCTCTTCTTTTCCTCTCTTGCATCAAAATGTTCTGCTACTGGAGCCCAGACTTAATTGTGACAAGGGCAGATGCCAAGAACAACAACAACAGCAAAAGAAAAAAAAATGTTAATGATGTTCTCAACACCTCCAGTTTTTCAATTCTATTCAATTACCAGTACCTTTCCTCCTGATTTCCATGACTTCAGGACGTTATTTATCAAGTGCTCCATAATTAATCAGGCACCAAGTTTGTGCTAATTACAAGTCTATTTGCAGCACCCTGTCCCCCAGAAGCTGCTTTTCACCCCTAATCCTAGCTCCTACTACATAAAATCTTCCTCCACCATTTCCTTCCTATAGTGGCCTTAGGGTTTTTGAAATGATCTTTGCACGAAGCAGAGCCCTTCCTGGCAGTTTTAAGGAGAATTAACATATAAACTATGCCGGTTCTCCACTAGTTATCCATCATTACCCATCTAAAGATAGGAACCTGGTCTGTTCATGGTGATTCATAAATTCACTGTGATTCACTTTTCTTTCTTCCCATACTCTCAATCCTCTATCCCCATTTCACTTTAAACTTGACTTCTAATTCACAATCCCATGAAGGTCCCTTATTTTCACATACTTTTGGACCATTTTTCTTATCTTTGACAGTTCTTTAGGTGCACACATGTATAATTATTCATTTCATCTCCTGCTTCCTTTTTATCTTCACAGGAATAATTTCTCATTCTACTTTAGGGCATATCACTGAAGCTTTGTAATTTTTCTTTCCAGTTTTCCTGCATTTTTTTCCCATTGGTTATCCTATTTCATACACACACACACACACACACACACACACACACACACACACACGTGCGCGCGCTAAGACTTCAATTACATTCCCTTGAATCCCACTTCAGGTTTATTTATTTCATGGGCTGGCAAAATGGGTCACTCGGATGGTGTGCTACTTTGTAACATGCACAGCCCAGGTTAAAGCCCAACTCCTACCAAATTGAAGGAAGCTTTGGTGCTCTGTTCTCTTTCACTCTCTCTCCCCCTCTGATTTCTCTATCTAAAAATAAACATAAAAATTACACTACTTATACAGGAGCCTCAGCCCTTATATTTCAACCTTCTCTGTGAATTAGTAAATGAAATCCCAATTTCTAAATTTAGCAGAGAAAGGCTGTTTAATTCTCTCTACTAATACACTTTGTAAAAATAAATGAAGCAACAGGTCTCATATTCTAGCCATGCACAAGAGCAGCATATGGGAACAGCCTACTGCAGATTTTACAGAGTCTTACAGAGTCTAGATAACTCTGATACAAAAACTACATCTGAACAGCATACATGTAGAAAATTAAAATAAAAAATTCCAAATTATTATCTTGTGCTTCAATTAGAATATTGTCTAGTTATAAGTTTAGTTTAGTGACAGTCAGAATATTGAATTTTGGGGGCCAGGTGGTGGCGCACCTGGTTAAGCACTCACGCGACAGTGTACAAGGACCTGGGTTCAAGCCCCTGTTCTCCACTTGCAGGGGGAAAGCTTCACAACTGGTGAAGCAGGGCTACAGGTGTCTCCTTGTCTCTATCTATCTGTATCTCTCCCAACCCTCAATTTCACTCTGTCTCTATCCAGTAGTAAATAAGTAAATAAAATTTTTAAAAAGTTTTTAAAAAAAAAAGAATCTTGAATTTTTTTTGCCACCATTTGATCTTCTTCAGACTGGAAATTTTCCGAGCATAAACCTAAAGAATATTAAAAATAAAAGATTTATAACTACTGATTTTTTTATTACATAGAAGCTTTTCTCCATGGATATGTACAGATAACTGAACAGACTTTGGAAGAAAACAAAAGTCAGATATTCTTGGAAGAAACTGGTAAAGAGTGATTGGGGAAAATTGTATAACAGTTGAAGCCTCAGAGCTTCATACTGAAGATTATTGGTTTGATGCCCAGCACCACAAGTACCAGAATGCTAAAGTTTGTTCTACTCTCCTTTTTGCCAATGTCTTTCTTATACATAATAAATAAGATAAATCTTTAAAAAACAATGTAAATAACCCATGTTGCACAAAAAAAGAGAAAGGAATGGAACTACCACTAGTTAAGTCCTTGTCTGCTCTATGAGTTGAGCTCAATCAACAGATGTGGATAGGGTGTGCTCCTAAACTATTTAATATTATATTTGTTTGTTATAATATTGTTTAGATTCATGAGAAGAAGTGTCTTTAACTCTTAGAACCAGATAATTTGTGGGCTCATTCCTCTCAGTATAGCCTTGAAAACTGGGGTGTTGGGCATGCTGTAAGACCTAGATGCCTCAAGGAGAAATCGTAAGTCATAGTTTCCTTCAAAGTATACATTTTTGAAGTTAGGGACATAACATAGTGCTTATGCAAGATGACCATGCCTATGTCTCTGGAGTTCCAGGTCCAAACCCTAGCACCACCACAAGCCAGAACTGACATGAGAAGAAAAAGAGAAAGAACCCAAAGTATATACTGAAATGCTAGATGTAGCTTGCTGGTGAGAGTATGATTTGGCTTTCCCTATCTATTCCGATGTGGTTATTTTCTCAATATGTAAAAGTTATTCAAGCCTGTATTTATCTCAGAGGGAATGAAAATTATGTGTAGCTGTATATCTAATATGTCCTCAGGAAAAAAACATAATCTAGGAGCCTCCTCTAATACCATCTTGGTTTGGAATCTTCCTTAGAAATGATAACATTGAATCCTTTTTTTCCATGCTACCTTCCAAACTTCTTCAACAGGATTAAACAACAGTTGCCCACTGTGGTATTTTGTTTGAAACTGTTCTAGACTGGCCAAATTTCCTTACTTTTCCATTCTCCTGCTTTCAATTTACACCTTTCCGAGCTATACAATTTCTACTGCCATTCTGATTCTTCCAGGACCTACTTTTTTTTTTCTCACCAGAGTACTACTCACCTCTTGTTTATGGTGGTGCCAGGGATTGAACCTGGGAAATCAGAGCCGCAGGTATGTGCTAAGTGTGAATATATATGGGCATTGGATCAGATAGGTGGGGGAGTTTATTGTATTTATATACTCTCTACTCTAATCCAGCTTTCTAGCCCTAGTCTCAACTCTGACTACATCTTCACAGACAGTATTTTTACCCCAATTCCATGTTAATTATCAAGCTCAAGTAAAAATTACTAAAGTCATAGGCCCCTAGGAACGTAGATTTCCTAGCTTCTCTCCGCCGTAAGATTCTTATTCTCATATTTTCTTTTTTAAAAAATTATTTATTATTGAACAGAGACAGAGATAAATGGAGAGGGGAGGGGGAAATTGAGAGGGAGAGAGACAGAGAGACATCTGCAGCCCTGCTTCACTGCTTGTGAAGTCCCTCCCCAACAAGTGGGCACCAGGGGCTTGAACCTGGGTCCTTGCACACTGTAATGTGAGTGCTTAACCAGGTGCACCACCACCTGGTCCCTTCTCATACTTTCTATTTCTACTTTTTGGATCCTCTTTATAAAAAATATTTTATTTATTTTATTTGGGGGGGGGGGAGGGAGAGAACTGCTCAGTTCTGGCTTACTATGGTGCTGGGGATTGAATTTGGGACCTTGGAACCTCAGGCATGAGAATTTCTTTGCATAACCATTGTGGTATCTATCTACCTCAGCCCTGGTTCCTCTTTATTAAATATTGTGTCCTGCTTTATATACTACCACCTTTTAGCCACCAAGTTGCAGGTGCTACTATGATTTCATCCTGAACTACCTGGGCAGACAACCTCATCAGTGTGTCCTAGAACCTCTCTAGAGCCCTATCAATCTTGGTAAAGATAAAACCAGGGTGGGGTATAGATGGACCTGCCAACACTCATGTCCAGTGGAGAAGTAATTATAGAAGAGGGAACTCCTACCTTCAACATCCCCAAAAGAATTCTGGTCCATACTTCCAGAGAGAGGGGAAGAAATGTTAGGGGAAAATGACCAAAGGGCTCAATCAAGAACCAGAGGGGAAAATAGAAAGGCATTGGAGGCATGACCTAAAACAAAAAGAGAAAGTAGGACCATAGTAAAAAAAAAAAAAGGGGGCAAAAAATATATAAATATAGATATATAGAGAAATAATAATCAACCCATGCTGGGAAATTGTGCAGATGCATTCACATCTGCCATGTTTTCCCCTCAGGCTACTAGTTCCCGTGAGAGTTGGGACATTCTGGGAGTGCCTGTTCCGCCATGTTGTGCCCTCAGGACATTGTCTATATCCCCGCGATATTTGGAGTGCTTTGGTTACTCCTCCCCCCTCCCATTCTCACGAGAGTTATCATCCTATCCTGGAGGGCTATGGTTACTCCTCCCCTTTCCCATTCTCGTGAAAGCTACTTCTATAAAAACCTTTCGTTTTCCGCACCTCTCTCTCTTGCCAGCGCTTCACTCCGGTGTTCAGAGGCAGGAAAGGTTACTGCGTGAGGCGGCCATTTTCTCTACCTCCACGTGGCCCAACCTGCTTCTCTAGACCCAACTCTGAGGTGCCAGCGCAAATAAAGATTTGTGTTTCCTCTTCGCTCTGGACCCCTCCTCTCTCTCTTCTCCGTGGCCTGCGCACAACAACATCTGGCTCAACTACAAATCCATATTTGTCACCTTGGGAGAACTACCACAGTTTACAATAGATGGAGGAGAGACAGAAAACTTGGTGGGAGAGGGTAAATAGCATAATGGTTATACAAAGAGATTCTTATGCCTGAGTCTCTGAAGTCCCAGGTCCAATCCCTCACACTACCATGAGCCAGACCTGATCAATACTCTGGTAAAATAATAATAACAATAATAGTAATAATATACATTTAAGAAATGAGAGAACAGAACACTAGTGGCAGGAACAGTATGGACCTATATCCCTGTTCTCTCATAACTTTGTAAATCAATATTAAATCACTAATAAAACTTTTAAAATAAAAAATAAGTAAATAAAAATTATTTACATAACCATTATGTTGTCTCTCCAGTACTCTAAAAGCAATTCCTAAGCCAACACACCATATTATTTGAACACACACATATTATTTGAACATACAGTCAAACATTTAATTTGAGTTAGTAGCTATGTCTAGAGTCAATTCATATTAACTTTATTTAAGTTTATATTTTGTATATCTCTTGCCTGATTTATTCCAGTGAACTCCCTGTCATGTCTCTAAAATTGTGTCTACCTCAAATACTAACTACACTCTGACAGAGAGTTAACTGATTTTTTTTATGAGAAGTGAAAGTGAAAAAGAGAGAGAACAAAGCACCACTTTAGGTATATGATTTAGCCTCACATCTACAAGTCCTGCATTCCCTCTATACAGTTAGCCACTTCCCTGACCACAGAAGAGTTTATGTCCTTAAAATGATAGTCTGGTGTCACATCTTTGACAAAAACTTTTCTGTCTTTCATCAATCACAACTTTCTGATCATGGAATTTCAAGTCCCTGGGCTCTACCTTTAGTGGGGGAAGAAGCTATATGCATGATGGAACAGTGTTATAAAAGAAACTAGTATAGCCACAGGACCTTTGGAATATAACTAAAATATGCCTACTAGCTATCTACAAAACAGAGACCTCCCCAACTTTTCATCTGAACTATTCCAGCATTTAGGTTCATGATTAGTCAATAATTTGTTTGGCTTTATATGTTAACTCTCTTTTCAGCCACCAGGTTCCAGGTGCTATCATGATGCCAGCCAGACTTCCCTGGACAGACAACCCCACTAATGTGTCCTGGAGCTCTGATTCTCCAGAGCCCCACCCCACAAGGGAAAGAGAGAGACAGGCTGGGATTATGGATCGACCTGTCAACTCCCATGTTCTGTGGGGGAAGCAATTACAGAAGCCAGACCTTCCACCTTCTGCATCCCTCAATGACCTTGGGTCCATACTCCCAGAGGGTTAAAGAATAGGAAAGCTATCAAGCGAGGGGGTGGGATACAGAGTTCTGGTGCTGGGAACTGTGTGGAGTTGTATTCCTCTTATCCTATGGTTTTGTCAGTGTTTCCATTTTATAAATAAAAACAATTTAAAAAGTATCTTCATGAAAGGTGTCTCTCCTCTCTGTCTCTATATCTCCTTGTCTTTCACCATCTATCAAAAATAATCAAATAAACTTAAGAATCCATTGTTATCTGATAATATATGTTTTTACCTTAATTTCTCTCACCTTCATGTTATATTCCATAATGGCAATTGAATTGTTATATCACTACTTTACCTTTTATCTGTCCTACCTGTTTAGATCAACATTTTCAACCTGTCATTTTTTTTCTTTTTTCTTGCCTCCAGGTTTATCACTGGGGCTCAGTGCCTGTTCTATAAACCCACTGCCCTTATAGGCTATTTTCCCCTTTTGTTGCCCTAGTTGTTTATCATTGTTATTATTATTGTTATTGCTATTGTTGTTGTTGTATAGGACAGAGAGAAGGGGAAGACAGCGAGGGGGAGAGGAAGACAGACACCGGCAGCTTGTGAAGTGACCCTCCCCAAAAGTGGGGAGCCAGGGGCTTTAACCAGTATCCTTATGCCAGTCCGTGTGTTTTGAGCCATGTGTGCTTAACCCATTGCAGTACTGCAGGACCCCTCTGTAAGTTTTTTTTAATTGCCACCAGTGTTATCACTGGAGTCCTGGAGTCACACTATGTATCTATCACTATTGGTGGCCATTTTTTTCCTTTTTTTTTTCTTTTCTTTTTATGTGACAGGCCAGAGAGAAGTTGAGAAATGAAAGGAGGAGGGAGAAGGAGAGAGAAAAAAGAGACACCTGCATAGCTGCTTTACTTCTTGTTAAGCAACCCCCCCCCCACAACACCTGCATTTATGGACTGGAAGCTCAAAGCTGGGTCCTTGCACATAATAATGTGTACACTCAACCAGTTGTGCCATTGCCTGGACCTCCAACTTGTCATTGAATATCTTGAACTCTTCCTTGTTGTTCTTCTCTCTCAGTTTACCATCCTTAATATCTCCACTCAACACCTCCTTAAAATAAGATATTTTTCTAACATTCCATCACAATTATACAATTCTATATGTGCCCCTATAAAAGTCTACATATACCTAATATTTCAGTTTCCATACTTTTGTTTATTTCTGTATAGCTGAAATATCCCATGCAGCTCTGTTGTAAATACATATATATATAAAAAAACCTGGAGTCAGCGGTGGCGCAGCGGGTTAAGTGCACAGGTGCAAAGAGCAAGGACTGGTGTAAGGATCCCAGTTCGAGCCCCCGGCCCCCACCTGCAGAGGAGTCGCTTCACAAGCAGTGAAGCAGGTCTGCAGGTGTCTCTCTTTCTTTCTCCCTCTCTGCCTTCCCCTCCTCTCTCCATTTCTCTCTATCCTATGCAACAACAACATCAATAATCACAACAATGTTAAACAAGGGCAACAAAATGGAAAAATAAATAAATAAACAAATGTAATTTTTTTTAAAAAACCCACAGAAGTTTTTTGTTTGTTTCTTCACTATAGCTTTCCATGACCCAAATATATTTCCTCCTTTTAAATACAAATATACATTTCTATTTATTTTGTGGTGTTTTTTTTTTTTTTGAAAGACTGCTCATAAACTTTTCATCTATCCACTACATTCTGATTGTCTGCTCACATTAAGATCATTAAAGTACTAGAGGTGCTGGGTGATGGAACACCTTGTAGAACGCACATATCACCATGTACAAGGAATAAGGCTTACAGCCCTATCCGCCACCTTCAGGGGAGGGAAGCTTCATGAGTAGTATATCAATGCTGTCTGGTATCTTTTCTTTTCTCTGCCCCTGTCCTTTACCCTCAGCTCTCTATTAAAGAAAAAGGGAAACAATAGCCACCAAGAGTGGTGGACTTGTTGTCACTGAGCTCCACCAATAACACTAGTGATACAATTAGTAATAATGATAATAATAATACTTTCCTTACTTAAGGCATAGTTAATATTCTTATACTGCCCTGTCTTTGTATCTGCCTCAGAATTCAATAAGTCTACCCACCTAATAATGCAACAAGTTTTTAACTCCAATACAACTGTCCTATGGTACCTTTCCCATATCTCTCGCTCTGTACCTGTTAGTAATTTCTTCTACTGAATTTATTAATACTTGAAATATATCCCTTTAATAATGCTCATTATATTGCCTTGTAATTATTGGTAAGTGCCTTAAGGACTGTTATTTTAATTTTAGCTCAAAAATCTGATACTTAGTAAATGTTCAGCAAAGAATTGCTGAAACTGAGTAAATGGAGGTATAAAATAATGGGAAGGGTAACTAGTTTTTAAATGAAGGAAAACAATTATATAGAAGTAAAACATTTCAGACCAACAATGTGAGCTTTAGAAATATTCTGTCCTTAATGACACCTAGATTCTCACTTTCAAGACTTGAAAACAAAAAATAATAAAGAAATTTAGACTAAAAAGGAAGAAATGTGTGGGGAAAGACACAGAGAAAGGAAAGGCAAGTAAAGCACCCTCATCAACCCTTGACTTCTCATTTTGACAAGGCAGTTTCTTACGGCAATGATATAATTTAATCCTATGCACAAGAACCTCATACACTGCTTCAGCTCAAAGCACATATGATAGCAATAACTCTGATAATGGGAGAATAAGCCTCATTTCCCCTTGAAAGTACTTTCATATCACATCATGCCTTCCCTGTTGCCAACAGGGATTTAAACTACTAGTCATACACACACACACACACACACACACACACACACACACACACACACACACACACACACACATCATTCTTCCTGCGCTGAAGCGCAGAAAGATAAAAAGGCAGAGCCATTAACGATATTAAGCCTGCAGGGTCTCAGGTGGAAAGTTGTATTATCCAAAATAAAGTTAATTATTTAATGGACTATATCCACCTCTAGTCACTGCAGTGGCCAGATGGATGAAAATGCATCACAGGCCCTCTTTTGGGTGAGATTTCATCCTCTGAACATCTGCTTGGTACAAGCAAGAATATGTTCTGATTTCAGTTTGAACGGAGTGAGGTAGGTACAACTCTAAGCAGAGCTAGAATTTCAGTAAAACAAATCAACCATTAGTCTTTGCAGCAAATGGTCTTGGAGCTTAAACACAATTGATCCAAGCGATACAGCAACTGGCTGAGCACACATATTCAAGTCGCTGGTCGCTACATTCACAGGGGGAAGCTATAGGAGTAGTGAAGCAATGCTGCAGGTGTCTCTCTTTTGCTCTCCTTATCTTCCCCTTCACTCCCTCTTAATATCTGCCTCTGTTCCATAAATAAATAAAGTGACAAGAATCATTTTACTGGTTGAAATTGTATTTATATTTTACCAGAGCAGTGCTCAGCTCTGGCTTAAGAATGCTGCAGGTATTAAACCTGGAACTTTGAGGTCTCAGGCATGACAGTCTCTTTGCATAACCATTATGCTAACTAAATCCCAGCCAAATATATATATATATTTTTTTTAAATTGATTACTCAAGGGAGAGAGAAAATGCAGATTTAACTCAAATGCTGATTCTGGAATCAAATCTGAAACAAATGGCAGATGATTGTGCAACTGTCTCCTGTGATCATAATCAGACAACACTGGCTTCTGAGTTGCACCTTTGTATATATCCCTTGCTCATTCACTCAATTCTTCTCCCTCCCAATAAGAAGTACACAACAAAGTTAAGTTCAAAATATAGGCATGGTTCCCAACTCCTCCATGTCAAGTTCTGAAATTCTGTTCATTCCTTGGAGTTTTCTTTCAATCGTTTTCCATTAAGCACAGGTCAAAAGATGAGAGTGTTGGAAAACATTACACATCTGCAGAGTAACTTTCATTATGAAATAGTGAGAATGTAATTTCTTCATCCCTTTGAGTGATATGATTTTGCTCTATTCTTCATCTCCCTTCTCCTGTTGTCTTTCCGTCTCTTTCACTCCCTATTATAAGGACAACAATTTCCTTAGAGCTATCAAACACATCACACCTTGGTGCCAGCCTGAACAAGGTTGCTTTTTTTAAAGGCAATGTCTGAATATGACAAATGACATTAGCCTATGTCTGGCAGGGTCACAGCCAAAGCCAAACATGATATTTACAGTATGCCTTATAAAACCACAAACACATTCCCAAGTCCCATGGGACGTCATGTCATACAGAACATATGCAATTAATCTCCCATTGTGACATTTATCACCTTTCTCCTCAGGCAAACCTCTCCCAGGGCTGGAGCTGCCATCTATTAGCAACAGTCACCTGTGTGGATTGCAGGCTTTGGCAGCACTACAACACCCTACTTGAAGCAACAGTGCCATAAAGTAGTGAGCCTTGAAAAAAAAAAAATGACTTAAACAGATCGTATAACAAAATCTTCCCCTACTGGAATATAACATTCAATACTTGGAAGGGATGCTTATCCTGGGGAACTGACTGTCATTGGCTTTAAACATTATATTAATTTTCCTACATTTGTTTTGAGCATGACTATTTATTTCAAGATTCACATGCACTGAAATCAAAGAAGTAAAAATCCTGAAATGGTGACTGTGGGTTTTAATTATTCACATTTCCTGAATCAAAGTAGTTCTAACAAAATTATTTCAACAGCTAGATAAATTTCAATGAGACGTATTAAAAGCTGGGCCTCTATAATCAATCTGAATTTATGTGTTATAAGTGTGATTCCAATTTCAAGGCTAACTTTCCCTCAATGCCTGGTGCACAAGCCAACAAAGGTCCAAAATCAGAAACCTAAATGTTGAAAGCTTCTCTGACCAGCAGCATCAAACCCACACAGTGAAGCTCATTTCTAAGGGGTAGACATAGGTACATAGATCTATGGTGATGGGAAATATGTTAATCTATACTGCTATTAACCTATTAAATTAATTCATTAAAAAACACAGTTGCCTTCTGATTTCTCCATCTCAATGTAATTATGGAACTGGGATTTTTAGATCTCATCAGTTATCTAGGTGCAGTTGTTCATCCCAACCTATGCGATTGTTCAAGCAGTAGTTCCCAATTCTAACATACACTGAGTGACACTCTTACATAATAACACCTAAAGTTAAGCTAACGTCTCATTGGCTTGCCTTATTTATTTCTTAATCCCCTTGCTTTTACTTAATTCTTTTCCTCTAATACTCAAGAAATCATATCATGGTGCTAGAGTGTCCATACTAGAAATATTGACGAACCTAAAGAATATAAGAAGAAATAGTTAACCTGTGAATATCATACTTGCAGCATTTAAAAAATTTCTTTATTGGGGGATTAATGGTTTTCAGTTGACAGTAAAATACAACCATTTGTACATGCATAACATTTCCCAGTTTTCCACATAATAATTCAACCCCCACTAAGTCCTCCTTTGTCATCATGTTCCAGGACCTGAACCCTCCCCTCACCCACCCCAGAAAATCTTTTACTTTGGTGCAGTACAGCAACTCCAGTCCAAGTTCTGTTTAGTGTTTTTCCTTCTGATCTTGTTTTTCAACTTCTGTCTATGAGTGAGATCCTTTCCATATTCATCCTTCTATTTCTGACTTATCTCAATTAATTAATTCCTTCAAGCTCCATCCGAAGTGAGGTGAAGAACGTAGATTCGCCATTTTCAATAGTTGAGAAGTATTCCAATGTGTTTATATACTGCAAAATTATTCTTATTTCATAGCTCATGTACACTTGTTAATATGCAAAGAATATCATGAATCACATTGATAACCAAACTATATACTTTCCATGAAGAAACATTGTGAAGGACTTCACAGACTACCCTTCTTCATTGTCACAGGTAGTAACCATTTGGTTAGCATGACTAGGAAACTTTGGAATCTAGAACTTAACACCAAAGATTTTGTTCTTTTATTATCCTTATTTATATATTACTTTGGTTTACTTATCACCTGCTCAGTATGGTGCCCAAATGGTGACAGAATAAAGGATCTGCATAATTTGAGACCCAGGTCACATGAATTCTTCATAATTAGGTTTTTTAAATATATATATATATATATATATATATACACACATATATATTTATATGAGTTTATGTATTTATTATTGAATAGGAACAAAAAATGAGAGGGGAAGGGGAGATAGAGAGGGAGAGAGTCACAGAGATACCTACAACCCTGCTTCACCCTCACAAAGCTTTCCACTTGCAGGTAGGGACCAGGGGTTTGAACCTGGATCCTTGTGCATTGTAATGTATGTGCGCTTAACCAGTTGAGCCACTGCCTGACCCAGTTTTTTTTTTTTTTTTTAATCTTTGGATTTGTTGTACTTTAACCAGGGCAGCTTTGATACTCAATCTGGCAACGACTGGGAAACTTTTGGCTCTTATAACCGGAGAAATGTTACTGGAAACTAATAGACAATGGATGCTGCCAAACATAGGACAATGCACAGGCTCCCTCCCGACAGGAATCATCCATATATATCAAAGTATTAGACAAGAATCATCCATATGTATCAAAGTATTAATGTGAGATTTAGAAACACAGGTATATGTAATACCCTTTGTAACATTTTTTTTACATATATGTTCATTTTATTTCTTGAATAGATGCAGAGAGAAATCAAGAGGGAAGGGGGAGGTACAGAAGGAGAGAGAATGAGAGACATCTGCAATACTGCCTCATTGCTCATGAAGTCTTCCCCATGCAAGTGGGGATTGGATGGTTGAACTCATTTCCTTGCGTATTGTAGATGTGCACTCAATCAGATGTGCTGCTGCCTGGCCCTGTAACTTCTCCATAGAACTTAGTGATGCCTTCCTTATACTACATGATGTAAAGAAGTCTCAAAGATTAAAGACTATATCTCATAGATTTTTATATCCTTAATCCCTTTTAGAAAGAGTGAGGAGTTCATGTTTAAATCTATGTTAGTAGATGAAATGATCAATCTATGGTCATTTGACAGTCATGTGTTGTTGGAGTGTGTGTTGAAAGAGATAAGTGAACTATCAATAGAATTTCAAACACTTCGGAGTTAAAAAAAATCTATTAGAGAAATCATAGTCTCATCTTAAAGATATAAATGATGAAGACCAGAGTAGTCAAGCATGTTGATTAAGGTCACACAGCAACCCTCACTTTCTTGGTTCTCAAGCTAGGATATATTTTGAAGAACAAAAAAAAAAAAAAAAAAGCCAGTATAAGAATACATTCAAACACAGAACATATCTAATTAAAAATATAATTTGTGACTTTCTAGGAGAGTGAAATAATCCTATGACACAACGTAAGTGCATGAGTTGCTTTTTTTAAAAAAACATAAACATGCTATGCACCAGTGCTCCCTCTAATCATACTGACAATGGCGATCAATGCCTCTTGCAGAGATTTGTGGAAACCACAAAGAGTCAAACGTTGCTACTATGGAGATAAATGTCCTTGAAGGCTCTCAGCCTTAGCTCACCACTAAATGCCTCCTTGGAGGATGTTTTATTTTATCCCCATGTTATTACTGGAATGGGGCAGTGGCTCAGTAATGACTCAGAAAAGAATCCCAGGTGCTACAAGACCTCAGCTTATGACTCAAGTGAAAGACAGCTGTCTCCTAGATTCTTCCTTACAGTCTTTTGTTCCAGTTAGGTGATTCTTCATTCAATTAGTTTGTAAGATATCTAAAGTGACACAGTCAGAAATTCCTTATTAAACAGGCAGAGACATTTAAAATTTGACCTAGAAAAAAAACAACATGCTTTTCTGTAGAAATCATGGTCTTTGCCTCTTTCGCTGGCCCGTTCACCCATCTTTGTTACTGTCTCATTCACAATTTCTAACAAAACTGCTTCTTAAGAATATTATATTCTCACATTATCATGTGGATGTGTGCCAGCAGACAAGACAAAAGTACTTAAAGTGTTTCATTTCAAAAGGGATTGTTTTGCTTTAACATCAACAGCTGGTGCTCAGCTGAGAAAAACTAAGTGAAAGGAAATGCCGCACTAGCTCAAGATTAAGGCAAGTGCCAATAAATAAACAGCAATATATAATGAAGCAAAAAAAAAATCTATTTTTTGACAGTCACTCTGTGTTTCAGAATTCTTCAGAGTATATTTGGGGCTGCCTGATTTACCTGAAAAGGTAATCCTCATTAGTTCATTTCCCACCAATGGTTAAAAAAAAAAAAAAACCCTGAGATGAAGCCAAGTTGTATGCACTTGGTAAAGGAAACACATTACTATACATAAGGACATGGGTTCATGTCTCTCAGGGTGGGGGGAGTTTCACAAGTGGGGATGCGATGCTATAGGGGTTTCCTTCCCTCTTCTTCTATTATACTCTCTGAGGATAGCAGGGATGTTGAGTCAGTGCAGGCACTGAGCTCCAGAGATATCTATGGTGACAAAAATAAAGTATTGTTTTTGTAGTCAGGGAAGAACTTTTTATTTGTCCCAAGCTGGATACTTATATATCAGCAGAGTAGTATACTGCATACCATTTTTCCACACCCTGAACCCATACAATTCAAGGTCTTCTTTTTAACCCCCTTTCTCTTTCAAATAAAAATAAAATAATCACATAATATTAATGAGTACTAGCTCCCTAACCAGCAAAGTATGGATGTCTCAACATTTCATAATGATTCCACTTCACTCTTTCAAAAGCCACAATTAAATTCCAGAGAGAAACTTATCTTTTGTGAATAAAGCAAATATTTTTTCACATATGCATAGACACATAATGATACTAAAAAAAAACTAGTAGTAGTGTCAAAAATTAATAAATTAGCCAATCAAAAATAATTTATAGGTTTTTATTTTATAATCCTACAAACACCTCTTTGTTTTACATGCTGCACATTAATTTTATTTTATATGACCAGAGATATAAGCATCTTCATAGCTTCCTAGAGATACAGCAAACCCAACCTATATTTTTTCATCTTATATTGTATGTTATATGTTATATATGTAACAATATATATGTACAAAAATCTATGATTTTGCTTCATCCCTTTGTTCCTGAGACTTGAATTAGTTTCTATGATTTTATTTTTTAAAGCCTTGTCATCTTAAAGGCATTCAAATAAAAAGTAAAGAAAAAAGACATCAAAATTATCTACTACAATAAAACTACCCACAAATAGTGTGCTGTTTCCTAAATGATTTTTTATTTTTTTAATTTTTCCCCTTTGTTGCCCTTGTTGTTTGTCATCATTGTTGTAGTTCTAAATGATTTTTTTATCAATGACCACTTCAAATAAGGATATCTAAAAGTCAAAAGTATAATATAACAATATTACATATTCCAAATATCAGCAGTTGACTTTCTGAGATATCAAAAGATGTGAATGTACATTTAACACTGATTTTATGTCTATAAAAAATTAAAACCTATTAAACTTTCCTTGCTAAAGGTGAAAATAAAGTAGAAATAAATACAAAGGTCAATAGAATATTATAGGGTAGGGAATAAAATGCAAAAGGAATACAATTGTATGAATACTTGACATCTATAAAAAAAGTTTCTCAAATGCACTGAAATTCAGTAAGTATAATGTAAGCATAATAATATATAGACATATTTTTAAAATCCAGTAAGTATAGTAATATAAGACTAAAATTAAATATTTAATGAGTTAGCTTTGCTTGTTATTAAACATTCATAAATATAAAAGTATTTAAATTCACTGATATGTATGCTGACAACTAAATGTGGCTTTCTCTACACTTACAGATTATTTTTGTTGTTGAAGGACATTTAATTCCACTGACAAACAAAAGGAAAGACAGGCTACAGCCTCATTAATTTTGTAGTTAATTTCTTTTTTAAGTTTCTTTTTTAATATTTATTTATTTATTTATTTATTTATTTATTATTGATAGAGATAAATTGAGAGGTCTGGGGAGACAGAGAAGGAGATGGAGACAAACACCTGTAGCCCTACTTCATCACTTGTGAAGCTTTCCCCCTACAGGTGGGGACCAGGGACTTAAACCTGGGACCTTGTGCTCTGTAATCTGTGCACTTAACCAGGTAGGCCACCACCTTGTCCTATGTAATGTTAATTTCTTTATATGTTAAGGAAATATTACGACCAGTATGTAAAATGAATAAATGTTATGTAATTTGGTTTTTAATGTTAAGTGTTTCACAAAGTTTATCATTCAATGGCTATTTCATTCAAAAAATGTATCATTACAAATAAATCTTTAAAATCCATATTGTATGTACAATACTTTGTTAGTCCCTTTGGGAGATTAGGAAAAAGAGGATTCAATCTTTTAAGAAAAAAAAACATATATACACACATAAATAGAGATATAATACTCCATAATAATGTAAAATATAAAACTAAGTCTACAAGATTAAGGAGTCATAAAATGCAACCAAGACGAAAATGTTGTGGGGTAGCTTGTTTTTATTTTAAGAATGCTCTAAAAGTTCATTTACAAATTTATTTTATCTTATATACTATTGATGATCTCTATTAACTGATTAAATTTTGGACTTGAGAATATCTTCTACCAATGGCCTTTCACTCTGTTAACTGCTGCTATTTATCTCTTAGATCTTCCTTCCAATAAAATTATCCCAATGCTATGAAAATTTCATTTATAAGATTTAAGGAGCAAAAATTCACTAGGCCACAGGACATCTTTTGAAAGCCACATAAAGACAAAGGGCCATTCACACTATGATCTGGTAACTACTAAAACTGGAGACAAAACTTTCAATTAGACACAGTGTGGGTTTCTAGATGACATTACATCTCAGACAAACTTGGAACTAAAATAAGAAGCATTAGAAATTTAGGTTTTTAAGTAGTTTTGTAGCAAAGATAACATCATTAAAATGGCTTCAAATAACAGTATAATATATTGTGTTTGGTAATAAATATATAGTTTAGTAACTACTGCAAAAGTAATAGTGTTTTCACTATTGTTTTTATTAAGTATAAATATATTATTTTATACTTAATTTAATATATTTAAAATATATTATTTTTTAAATAATGCAGATGATTAGTCTAAGAGGTGGTCAAGGCTCAAACGTAAGAGTTTCTAGTCACTTTAAGGGACTTAAGTTTTATATCATAACAACTAGACTTTATATTAAAGTATTTTAGGAAGAAAATGAAGTCATACCTACACATACATTTGACTTTGTAATGGCATAGTATATCACTGGATACTCAAAGGCCATTCTTTTTTTTTTTTTTTTCATTTCTCTTGATGTTTTGTACGATATAGTTACCAAGAAGAATTCCAGGACTGAAAACAGTCCAAATAATGTTTGCATAAAGTTGAATCTTTCTTTTTTTATATTTATTTATTTTATTTTGTTGCCCTTATTATTTTATAGTTGTTGTTATTGATGTCATCACTGTTGGATAGGACAGAGAGAAATGGAGAGAGGAGGGGAAGACAGAGAGGAAGAGAGAGAGAGAGATAGAGAGAGAGACACCTGCAAACCTGCTTCACTGCCTGTGAAGCTATGCCCTTGCAGGTGGGGAGCCGGATACTGGAACCAAGATCTCTATGCTGGTCCTTGCGCTTTGCGCCACCTGCGCTTAACCCTCTGTGCTACAGTCCGACTCACAATGTTGACTTTTTCAAAAGGGCTGTACTCTCATTTTTCACAATCATAAGTTTCCTGTTTAGTAGCCTAAAGGGGTGGAATTATGATCTGTCTGTGGTCCAGTTGTTATCTATTATGGTCCCTATGAATTTTTCTACCAAAACAGCACAAAACATTCTTGCTCTGTCTTACTTCCTTGTACTCAGAACTTGTACAAAGGCTTGTACTCTGTGTTCCTTTTTTCCTTCAGTACTTTATTCTGTTGGCATGTGACCAGCCATTATCAATTCTCTACTATTTCAAATTTTCACACTTTGCTATACAGTATGTAGCTCTTCATGTCTTACTCTTGCCACTTTTTACATTCTCTTTTTGTTCGACAATCTTCAATTCCTGTCTTTCATTTTCACTCAATTGAACTCAATAAATGTATTTTCTAATGTTTAGGAGTTTTACTAAAAGCACGATAAAGGTATTTTGAGTACAAACCTTAAAAGTTAAAAGAAAAAAACCAAAATTATCTGAGCTCTAATGCATTTTATTTTTTTTAAGAAAATTTAAAAATGAATACCTGGTATGTTCTATAATATCTTTGAAAGAAGCAATTTAATAAAAAATCAGAGTGCTTCTAGTTAATTTAATTCCCTTCAGACCCACATTTCGTCCAAATTGCACTCTTCAAAACTACAGAACCAAAGAACTTTAGATGCCCTCTGAGAATGCCTGAAGAGACGGGGGGAAAAGGTCCATGAAAGAAAATGAAAGTAAAGGCTAATTTAGGGAACATGGTAGGAAGTTTCAATTAATCTGTGATTGATTTAACATTTAGGAGCAATTGCTAAGAAAAAAGCAATATAAGCATTTAATTAATTATTTAGAGGCCACTGAGGGGAACTTATTATATAGGGTAGTGACCCTATAGTACACAAAAAGGATAGATTGAAACTTCATAGTATCTGACTAGTATAAAGAGCTAAAGTGAGGTATACTGTAGGGATACTCACTTCGAGATTTACAGAAATGGGAATAAAAATACATAAGACAGAATGGTTACAGACTTTAAATTGAACAAAATTTTCTTTCTTTTTTTTTCTTTATTGGGGGAATTAATAGTTCACAGAGGACAGTAAAATACAGTAATCTTTACATGTGTAACATTTCTCAGTTTTCTACATAACAGTCTAAATCCTCCCCAGATATTCCTCTGAAATCATGTTCAAGGATCTGAACCCTCCCTCCCTCAGATTCTTTTACTTTGGTGCAATATGCCAACTCTAATCCGAGATCTTCTTTGTGTTTTATCTTCTTTTCTTACTTTTCAACTTTTGTTTATGAGTGGGATCATCCCACATTCATCCTTTACTCTCTGGCTTATCCCATTTAACATGATTCCTCCAAGCACCATCCAAGATGAGGTGAAAAAGGTGAATTCACTAATATATACATATATATCTACAGCCACTCATCTGTTGTTGGATATCTGGGTTGCTTCTAGGTTTTGTCTATTGCCAATTGTGCTGCTATGAACATATGTAGGTATAAACAAATCTTTTTGAATGTCTGTGTTTAGTTCCTTAGGATATATCCCCAGAAGAGGAATTTCAGGGTCATAGGGTAGGTTCACTTCTAGCCTTCTGAGAGTTCTCCAGACTACTCTTCACCAGGGTTGAACCAATTTACATTCCCACTGGCAGTGCAGGAGGGTTCCATTTTTCCCCACAACCACTTCAGCATTTGTTGTTGCTACCTTTTCTGATTTGTGACATCTTCACAAGAGTGACATGGTATCTCATTGCTGTCTTTATCTGCATTTTTCTGACAATCAAAGACCTGGAGTACTTTTTCATATGTTTGTTTGACTTTTAGGTCTCTTCTTTGGTGAATATTCTTAAACAAAATTTTGGATACCCAGACAGCCCAAAGTCACTAGCTGTATTTTAAGATAATTCAAAAATCCAGCCCCAATGTTAAAGGAATGTTATCTTAACAGTACCTGCTGCTGTCAGTTTGCTTCTCATTGGGAAATCTTATTCCATGTATATTTTTAAAGGCAAAGCTTCGTGCACCTCTGATATTTTGCTGTTTACACGCACACCCACCCACACACCTACATACATAATCTCGGCCGATTAGATTTTAGTGTTTGCCACTGCCTCCATGATATGCTGCATATGTGTACTGTGCAACATTTTATGTCTAAGAAAATCCACTCTCTAGATTTGTTCTAGTGGAATCTTATATCTCATTTTGAACTCACCACTGTGATTCTGCAAAGGAACAAATTAAGTTTCTTCTTCTGCTACACTGGTTTTACTACTCATGTAGCCATATTTCATCATAATAATAGCAGTGCCCTATCAAGTCCTGATCTAGGGTCAGTTTTAACCGGACTATAAGCAGTACTACTTATAATTACTGAATAATTGGGGCAGTTAGTACTTTCATTTCCATAGAAGGAAATGAATGCTAAAGTGACTTGCTCAAGTCTCAGGACTAAGAGCAAGTAGAGTCAGGACTTAAATTCTGGTCTTTGACTACAGAATCTACAGTCTAACTACTGGGTTAATAAAAGTCTGCCTTGACACAGGGGGACAAGAAGTTACTAAAGTCAGTAATCTCTTAGTGTTAAGCTCCTTATCACTCTTCAGAAATAAACTAAACCAAAGTGCATACTCCCCTGTTGTTGACATGGAACATTCACTATCTTTTTTCTTTCCTTGCTCATTAATGGATATTTTGTACTATAAAGTATTCAACATGTAAATGAGATATGGAAGCAGAAAGTATGTTATTAGACCTCATAATTATCATTTTGGAAAAATTATTGAGGAAAATATGCAAAGAAACACGAAAAGCTTTCTTTCTTTCTTTCTTTTTTTTTTTTGCCTCCAGGGTTATCACTAGGACTGAGTGCCTGCACTATGAATCTACTGATCCTGGAGGCTATTTTACCCCTTTTGTTGCCCTTGATGTTTTATCATTTTTGTTACCATTGCTGTCTTTGTGATTGGATAGGACAGAGAGAAGTGGAGATAGTAGGGGAAGACAGAGAGGGGGAGAGAAAGACACCTGCAGACCTGCTTAACAGTCTGTGAAGCAACCCCCTGCATGTGGGGAGCCAGGGGCTCAAATAGGCATCCTCATACCTCATACCTGTTCATGCACTTTGTGCCATGTGTGCTTAACCTGCTGTGCCACTGCCCAGCCCAAAAGCTTTATTTTTTTTTTCTTTGCCAAAAGCTTTCTTTCTTTACATGACTTCGTAAAGAGACTTCTGTGAATTTTAAACACATACATCAAGGTCTTAAGGTTGCACATTTAGTTTGAGTTCTCTTAAAACTTAAGCCAAGAGCCTTCAACTTGGCAAGACTAGGGCTAGAGAAAGTTAAAGGGACATTTTTCTGAGGCCTGATGGAAAGAACAATTCTAAGTACAGCTGCTGCTGATTCCCTTCCCAGTCTAAGCTTCTTCTGCCTCCTAAGACATACATTAGCATGCCCAGAAAGTACATTAACTCCAGACTTCCCATTCCCACACAATATATGAAATTTGCCAAACTATAGTGAGCTTAAATCAATGTTAAGAATCCCCACACCTATGGACATCTAACCTTTGATAAGGGGGCCCAAAGGATTAAATGAAAAAGGAGGCTCTCTTCAATAAATGGTGATGGGAAAACTGGGTTGTAACATGCAGAAGAATGAAACTGAACCACTTTATCTCACCAGAAACAAAAATCAACTCCAAATGTATTAAAGACCTGGATGTTAGACCAGAAACAATCAAATACTTAGAGGAAAACATTGATAAAACACTTTCCAACTTAAACCTCAAGGATACCTTTGATGAAACAAACCCAATTGCAAGGAAGACTAAAGCAGAAACAAACAAATAGGACTATATCAAATTGAAAAGCTTCTGAACAGCCAGAGAAATTATCATACAAACAAAGAGATCCCTCACAGAATGGGAGAATATCTTCACATGCCATACGTCAGACAAGAGACTAATCACCAAAATATACAAAGAGCTCAGCAAACTTAGCACCAAAAAAGCAAATGACCCCATTCAAAAATAGGCAGAGGATATGAACAGAACATTCACTCCAGAGGAGATCCCAACAAACATATGAAAAACTGCTCCAGGTCACTGATTGTCAGAGAAATGCAAAGACAACACTGAGATATCACCTCACTCCTGTGAGAATGGCATACATCAAAAAGGATAGCAGCAACAAATGCTGGATAGGCTGTGGGGACAGAGGAACCCTTTTGCACTGTTGGTGGGAATGTAAATTGGTTCAGCCTCTGTGGAGAGCAGTCTAGAGAACTCTCACAAGGCTAGATATGGACCTTTCATATGACCCAGTAATTGCTCTCCTGGGGATATACACCAAGGACTCCATAACACCCAACCAAAAGATGTGTGTACATCTATGTTCATAGCAGCACAATTCATAACAGCTAAAACCTGGAAGCAACCCAGGTGTCCAACAATAGATGAGTGGCTGAAAAAGCTGTGGTACATATACACAATTGAATACTATGCAGCTACTAAGAACAATGAACTCTACTTGTCTGACCCATCTTAGTCAGAGCTAGCAGGAATTATGTTATGTGAGCTAAGTCAGAAAGATAAAGATGAGTATGGGATGATCCCACTCATCAACAGAAGTTGAGTAAGAAGATCAGAAAGGGAAACTAAAAGCAGGACCTGACTAAATTGAAAGTAGGGCACCAAAGTAAAAACCCTGTGGTGGGGGGGAGGGTGGACATGTAGCTTCCTGGGCCGGCGGGTGGGTGGGATGTGACACAATCTTTTGGTGATGGGAATGGTGTTTATGTACACACCTATTAAATTGTAGTCATAGAAATCACTATTTAATTAATATGGGAGGGGGAAAATTGATTGTATGTCTAAAAAAGGGACTTTTCAAAGTTAACCCAATTACCAAATAATGTGATAATAACAGTAACTAGCTATTGTCTTCTTGAACCCTAAGACAGCAGGAACCTCACATTTCCAATATAGAGCCTAAACTTCCCCCAGTCCTGGGACCCTAGGGTAGGGCCTACTTTCTCCCAACTCTTATCAAATAATATTGCATCGGCTGATGGAAACCTAATCAATGCCAGGAGTGCCACGCCAGCATGCTTCACTTCAGACTGTGTCCAGAGACTTCTGGTGTGGAATGACAACCCTTCAGCTTCATCACTCGGGTGAGACCTTTCCTTTCCTAGTATTCTCTAATTCCATCCCAGGTGGCTCACTTCTTAACAAAGTCCCAAAACCTAGATATACACCAGGTTCCAGGAGATAGAGCATATGTTCACAGGTATCCATAAACTAGGGCAAATATATACCTGAAAGCAGTAGTACACTAGAGTTTGCAGTGAGCACCCCCCAACACTTCATATCCACTATTCCAACCTTTGGGTCCATGATTCTTCAACAATTTGTTTGGCTTTGTATGTTAACTCTCTTTTCAGCCACCAGGTTCCAGATGCCATCAGGATGCCAGCCAGGCTTCCCTAGACATACAACCCCACCAGTGTTTCCTGGATCTCCGCTTTCCCAGAGACTCACCCTACTAGAGAAAGAGTAAGGCAGACTGGGAATATGGATCGACCAGTCCGCGTCCATGTTCAGCGGGGAAGCAATTACAGAAGCCAGACCTCCCACCTTCTGCAACCCACAAGGACCCTGGGTCCATGTTCCCAGAGGGATAGAGAATGAGAAAGCTATTGTGGAGGGGACTGGATATGGAGTTTGGGTGGCGAGAATTGTGTGGAGTTGTACCCACCCATCCTATGATTTTGTTAATGTCTTTCTTAAATAAATAAATAAATAATTTAAAAAATGTTAAGAGTTGATAGATGTGAGTTGGGCCATAGCACAGCGGGTTAGGACAGGTGTAAGGATCCTGGTTCGAGCCCCCTTGCAAGGGAGTCACTTCACAGGCAGTGAAGCAAGTCTGAAGGTGTCTACCTTTCTCTCCCCCTCTCTTTCTTCCCCTCCTCTCTCCATTTCTCTCTGTCCTATCTAACAACGACAACAACAATAAATAACTACAACAATAAAAAAAACAAGGACAACAAAAGAGAAAATAAATAATAAAATTTTTTTTTAAAGTTTTTTAAAAAAGAGTTGATAGATGTTCATGAAGGTTACACAGAGCTACCAATGCTGCCATCAATTAAAATGTAATTAATGAAAACTTCAAGTTTTTCCTAAACTGAAAATAGCATGCTAAAGTCTCTGTCGCTCCAGATGACACTGTAATTGTGCCTTGTTTGAGAGAATTTCTCCGTTACCCTCTGTCTAGGGTAATGTCGAGTCAGTATTCTCTCTCATCATTTCATCTCTTGCTACCCGTGACATACATGAATCACAGGCAAATGAAGGACTCCAGTCTTCACTCAAATATCCCCCTCATACTCAACAACTGTGTTCACTTAACATGCCTGATTTTTGTTGGCTTGTTTATTTTCAGTAATAAAATGGGCACTATAATAATATCTCTTTGAGTAATTTTAGAGTTTCTTTCTTTTTTTCATCATCATTGAGGCTTCACTCCTCCAGGCTAACTTTTTCAAACATAAAGACAGAGAAAAGGGCAGAGCAGGAAGACACCACAGCTTCCTCCAATGAAGTAAACCTGAGCCACATGCATAGTAAAGCAAACACACTATCAAAGTGAGCTATTTTGCTCATCCCTGTAGTGAGATCCCCCCCACACACACACACCCCTCTTACCAGAGCACTGCTCAGCTCTAGCTTATGGTTCTGTGGGGGACTGAACCTGGGAATCTCAGGCATGAGAGTCTCTTTGCATAACCATTATGCAATATACTCCATCCCTGAAATGAGATCTTAACAATTCTTGACAAATATTATTGCCATGTGGGAAGGCTACTTTAGAGCAAGTGTTCAACTAATTTATTGACCTTATATGGATGACTAAAATCATCATCCATAGAAAAGAAGTATACATACAATCCCAACCCCCTTGTGTTTTTACTGCTACCAGGGTACTTGTTGGCACTGGGTGCTGGCACTACACATGCATTTTTTATTTTTGTTTTCTTTCTAACTTTTTATTAAATGAATTAGAGAGAAGTTGAGAGACGATGGGGAGATAAAGAAGGAGAGAGAGATAGATACCTGCATACCTGCTTCTCCATTCATGAAGCAAAACCCCCTGCAGGAGGGGAGCAGGGGATCGAACCTAGATCCTTGCACTTGGTAATAAGGCACTTCATCAATCCTTTGACTAAGGAATATATTATATACACTGTTACATATAATCCCTCAGGCATTTACTACTTAAGATGGCTGAGTGAATTAACAACATCCTAGACCTTTTATACTATTTCAAATGTAATAGTAATTGCTCTATTCTTGAACTAACACACAGGTCTATCTAACCAGATATTTTCCTTATTCATTATTTTTTTTCACCAGAGCACTTCTCAGCTCTAGCTTATGGTGTTTGGGGTATTGAACCCGGGACCTTGGAGCTTCAGGCAAGAGAGTCTGTTTATATGACCATCTCCCTCATCCCTCTTTTGCTTATTTTTCATTGACAATAATAGAAGAACTAATCTAATATCAAGGGCAAGATTATAAATATTTTATTCTTTATACTACCAGGAGAAAAAACAAACAAACAAAAAACTCTATCAAGCAACTGTCGATGACTTTTTCTTTATATGCCTTTTCCATAAATATTTCCAAATCATTACCACTTCAGTCTTTATGCATTCAAAGCATTTGCTTTCAGTTTGTAGTTCACTGGTGAGTTATACACTGACTTATGTGGGGAAATTTATTCTCTTATGTTAATAAGCTCTTTGAAGCCAGGTAACATACATTATCTGTGCTATCTTTCCTCCAGTGAGTAAAGATGCCAGGAGCAAGAAGAAACTTTCACAAACTGTACGATTTAATAGTGTGACCAACATCAGAGCAAGAAGGTAAACATGTGATGATTTTGTCCTTCACTTAGGTCTTATGAAGTTCACCCCCTACTGGAAAATTCTGGAAATGAAGCATCTTTAGACAATATTGCTGTTTCACAAATAAACCCTAAGGCTGGCTTCTTAGAACAGGTAAACTCATTCACTGTTGTTGAGACTCAAATCATAGCCAATTTCTACTTTTCCCCCTCTTTTTCATTCCTTTCTTTCTAAAAATGTTGCTATGGAAACTTCTCTGGGTTTTCATTCTCTGTCTTTGTCACACTTCTGCTCAAAAGCCAGGGAGAGAAAGGGAGGGCCATTGATCAGTGAGGCAATGAGACAGCCTCTGGGGATACAGCAAGGCCATGGGAGTTGTATGTATTCTCAGGACACTGGATCACAACTACTCTTTCAGCGAAGACAGGTCGATTTGACCATCCTTTAGGGGGATTTAATTAAAAACCAGTCTGGGCCAGCCTTTCTGTAGCTGCAGTGGCAATATGGATCACCAACATCCAATAGTGGCATGTCAAAGAGGGTGAGGGTTACTAAGAAATGGCCCCACACATATTAAAGGTTTCTGCTGTGTGCTGCTGTCAAGCAAGAAATTCATTTGGTGTTCATCCTTTTAGCCAGGGAGATTTACTGACCATGGGTTGAATTCACTTTTCATGTTATTAGGTCACTGGAAGCAGGAAGACAGCTCTCTCCCCTCCCTCCTGCAGTTTTTCTGCAACAGGGACTTGTAGGTAGTTTCGTTCATGGATTAAAAGAAGCATTCAGGCTGAGGAACTTATAAACTGGATTTTCAAGCCATTCTCACTCCAACTTCAGTAATGGCAGCTCATCTGTATGCTGTGTTATCTTTTTATATATAAGTCCATAGCTCTACAGATACCACTTTTTCTTCCTACATACTTTTATACTCTCCTCTTATTAGGAGAAGGTCTAGTGATGTTGGTGCCCAGACCATCTAAAATGCACCCTTGTGAATTTCTGACACATGCCCACCGAGGGTTTCTGGTTCTGAACTTGGAACACCCTCCTGTCCATTTGCGAGCTTCAATGCATCTCACACGTGAAGAACAGATTTTCAGAATACAGGACCTGCTGACCATATGCAGTTACCTTCTCATCTATAGAGAATAACATTTCTACTCCCTTCTGTTTCTTTTTTTTCTTTCTTCCTTGGTGTGTTTGTAGGGGTGGGGGTGGGTATTTGTGGAATCAAAACTACTACTGCTCAAGACACTTTTTTTTTTCCAAGAGGGAAATAGGCAGAGACACCAAAACTTTCTGTTGCCATTGACATTCTCATGTGATATCATGGCTTAAACTTGGGTCATTTCTATGGCAATGCAGGCACCTTATCCAATGAGCTATCCCTGTTCAGATTCTGATATCCACTGCCTTGCATAGTCCTTCACCTTAATTCTGCATTCCTTCATTAGCTTTTACCACTAAATACCTCCATACACTTAGGTTTTTAAAGCTTCACTTTGTTTTTTTCTTTAATATTTATTATGACAGCGGAGTGGGCAAGGGCATCAGTCTGGTACTCTGGACTTCATGCCTAAGAGTCCATAGTTTTATCTATAGCTCCACCTTCCAGGCCTGAATTTTCAGACTATATAGACATACAACACACAATGTGCCTCATACTTTACATGTACTACATATATACACTTATACAAGTTATTATATCTTTACAAGTTTTTTATTGATACATGGGGGTGTTGTTGTAATACATTACTGTAAAGATTACTGTAGTAATTTATGTTAAAGTGTCAGCCTAAAGGAACTCAGAAAATAGCATATTTACTATATAGATGTATTCACTTGCCTTTTATTCCTCTTTATTTTTTATTCTCTTTTTAATTTATTCCTTTCTTTCAACTATAATCATATTGCTAATTCAGGACAAAATATATACCTGAAAGTAGAATTACACAAGAGTCTGCCTCTTCTATCTTTAGAACATATTTGAAGTCCCATGGATGACACGCAGCACTCTTCATATCACCCACACCTCCTTTTTGCTTACTTGCATGTTATGGTAACAGACTAAAGTTTTCATAAGGCAGGTCTCTTGCCTTCCTTGTTTTCTGTTATATCACATCATATAGTACAGTTTCTGATATACCATATAATTAATTTGGAAATACATTTAATTGTATTATGCATTAAGATACTTGTATTATCAAGAAGATCTTGTATATACTGGTAATGTTGCATGAACCAAGCACATTGACATATTTAGCAATATGATTATGGAGGGGAGAGGGATATGGTTCAGAAATAATCAAGAAATTTCCTTTCTTTTTTCTCTATTTTCTAACCCAAATTGAGCTATAGTCCACCTCCTTGATGTCACGCTTAGAACTCCTCGTTTCCCATCCTGATGAAGGCCAGGATCCTACCTTTTCCAGAAGTTGCTGTCAGAGCTCGTGCCAGCAGCTGCTTCCAAGTCGCCATCTTGGCTCTGCCCCCCCTACCCCAGAAGTACACAAGAGTCTGCAGTGAGTACCCCCCAACACTTCATCTGCACTATTCCAGCCTTTGGGTCCATGATTGTTCAACATTTTTTTTTGGCTTTGTATGTTAACTCTCTACAGCCACCAGGTTCCACATGCCAGCATGATGCCGACCAGACTTCCTTGGACTGACGACCCCACCAATGTGTCCTAGAGCTCCGCTTCCCCAGAGACCCACCCTACTAGGGACAGAGAGAGGCAGACTGGGAGTATGGATCAACCAGTCAACACCCATGTTCAGCGGGGAAGCAATTACAGAAGCCAGACCTTCTACCTTCTGCAACTCACAATGACCCTGGGTCCATACTCCCAGAGGGATAGAGAATGGGAAAGCTATCAGGAGAGGGGATGGGATATGGAGATCAGGTGGTGGGAGTTGTATGGAGTTGTACCCCTCCTATCCTATGGTTTTGATAATGTCACCTTTCTTAAATAAATAAAAAAAATAATAAATAAAAAAGATAGAAGAGGCAAATGAACTGGCACAGTAATATTTATTAGTCTTATATTTAATTTAAAACCTAAATGATGAATGCCAATAGGTAGATAAATAGGTGAGGAAGAGAATAAGGTATAGGGGGCCGGGCGGTGGCTCACTGGGTTAAGAGCACATAGTACCAAGTGCAAGCACCTACGCAGGAATCCCAGCAGCAAAGAGAGAGAGAGAGTAAGGTATAAGTAAATGGGAAACCAGAAGAAACAATTTACTCACATCAGATCGTTACATATTCAAAGAACTAAAAGAATTAAAGATGGTTAGAATTTGGGTGCTCAAGAGATATTATCTGGTTGCAGATCTTCTACGGACTTACAGGTGATAGTGAGGATTCAGAAACATGACCTGAAAAAGAATGATTTTAAGTACAGCTATATTCTGATTAAATTCTCAGAACACAACTATGATTGCTGGAATTAAAGCTAATGTGGATAGAATGCGCTGAAGTGCATGAGATACTGTAAGTTAAAATTAACAGGACTCCACAGTAGATGTGACTCCGAAGGGAAGAAACTGTGCTTATGCATCCCAGTGCCTGCCATGGTATTTTAAGGGCAGAAGGGATCCAATAAATATTTGTTGAATGAATAAATAAATGAAGCCTCTAAAACTTCTCTCCCTAGAAGAAATATGAATTACATTCATGTTTCATTTATAAGGAATGTGATGAATGCTGAAAGCAGAAGCAAAACCCTTTCAGCATCAGTCTTACTGAAGGAACTAGTAAGTAGGAATTCCAGAGTACTGCTGTGTGTGTGTGTGTGTGTGTGTGTGTGTGTAGCCCCAGGGGACTCATGACTGGTTTTAGGCCAAGGACTCAGAGCTTCCATCACAAAGACAACTGTGGTAATACCAGGCATTTGAGGAGGTAAAAGGGCAGCAGGAAATCTAAATCTAGAGTTTTGTAACATAATGCAGGTTCTGGGAAACAAGGCTGGCTTCTGAGATGCTACAATTGGCCATATCAGAAGATTAAATGTTACATAAATTTATTCCCTGATTTGAAAATAAAAAACAAACAAAAAGTTGAGTTGGGCACTGAGAGGTGATGAGATGACTAGCTGAAAGGTGGTCTTCTAAAAGCTTACTTCGACTCTGGATAGTCATAGAAAAACAATAATTGGTCAATTAATTTCATCTACACCCTCTTTCCTTCCTTTGCTTATTTTTATCTCACTGGCACTGGCACTTCCCTCTGCTTTTCTTTTTTTTTTTCTTCTCTTCCTTCCTTTCTTCCTCTCTTTTCTTTACTTTTTCTCTTCTTTTTTTATATTTTTGTCCTAAATTCCACTTCTCAAGTCCTTCCATACCAACATTTGTTTGTTTGTATCGGGAAAAGAGCCAAGGTTTAATTTAAACCCTATCTAAACTGAGGTTGGAGTAGATAAAGACTATCTGCTTTTGTGCAAATTTCCTGATATCTTGCAACACACACACACACACACACACACACACACACACACACACATCAATAATTGATAGTTGAACACAGAGTATTTATATCTGGTGTTTTTATACCAATATTCAACAAAAGAAGAAGTATTATGAAAATGATAGGACTTCTAGACAATTTCTATGCAATCATCTAAATGTTTGCAAAAGCATTTAAAAGATTTGAAGTGCTTTTGTTAACATGGAAGAAATTCAGAAAATAAAATTATATTTTAATATAAGTTTAGTTAAGTAAAAGAGACATTTAAGTACTAGAAAGTCATACACTAATGTGTTAGTAGTTATTCAAGACATTCAGTTTTCTTTTATATTTTTTTAATCTTTATTTTATTGGGTAGAGACAACCAGAAATTGAGAGGGAAGGGGGATATAAAGAAGGAGAGAGACAGAGAGACACTGAAGCACTGCTTCACCACTTGCAAAGCTTTCCCCCCTGCAGGTGCAACCAGGGGCTTGAACCCAGGTCCTTGCACATTGTAAAATGTGTGCTCAACCAGGTGTGCCACAACCAGTCCCTATTTTCAGTTTTCTTATAACACAGTTCTATTCTAACTTGCCTTCAATAAATAAGCATTAACTCCATTTAGGGGGATTTTATTGAAGAGAGAGATACAAACAAAATATCGTGTGTGGGGGGGTGAGGTATAGTATTCTAAATAAACCTCTTGAGGTTACTAACACATGACTGTTATATAAGACAGTGTGACTTTTAGCTTCTGAGTAAAGATTACTAAACCCGCAAACTAACTAAAAACACCTCTCCACCATCACTGGTCACTTCCATCAGGAACATCATCATAAGCCCTCTTGTGGGCCTCTTCAGGACCTTGTCCTCACTGAAGAGGAGCAAAGATAGGGACAGCCCCACTCTACAAAGGGAGGCTGGGCCAGTATACTCTGCCACTAGAGTAAGACTCATTCTGAAATGAATTCAGCCTAGAATGTTCCCAGCTGTGATCATGTATTGAGAGCTCAGACTGACAGAGACTCAGAGGTCACACAGGGTCCTGTGGTAAATAGGAATACATATGAGTTCTAGCTCAGATTGATGAGGTAAAGAGTCAATGGTATTTATGTATTTTCCTCATGTTTTGGAGCTAATCTTTATCCTAATTCAGCTTTCTAGATCTATTCTAAACTCTTGATACCATATTCCCAAACAATAGTTTTAGTTCACCTGTATGTTAACTATCAGGTTCAGGTACAAATATTTAGGCTCCTAGGAACATACCTAAAATAGACTTCCTAGCTAGTTTTCATCCTAAAGGCCCTATTCCTATCTGCTTTATTTCTACTTTTGGTTTCTGTTTATTAAACAATTTGTTGTGATTTATATCTTACCACCTTTCAGCCACTAAGTTGCCTTCTCTACTATGATAGCATCCTGACATCCCTGGGCAGAGGATCTCAACAATGTGACCCAAAGCCTCACCTCTTCAAAGGCCTACCTCACTAGGGAAATATAGTAACAGGTTGGGGGTATAGATCAACTTGCCAAAGTCCATGTCAGGTGTAGAATAAATTACAGAATCTTGAACTTCCACCTTCTGTACCCCATAAAGAATTTTGGTCTATTCTCCCAGAGGGATAAAGAAAAGGGAAGCTTCTAATAGAGGGGGTGGAACATGGAACTCTAGTGATGGGAGTTGTATGGAATTGTACCCCTGTTATCTTATTATATTGTTAATCATTATTAAATCACTAATAAATAATTTTTGAAAGTTAATTACCTTGAGTAGAACTTAGAATAATTGAAACCAGAGGTGATATGTGAAGCTCAGAATGAACATTCCAGTCTAAGAATCATGACTTGGGTTGAATTCTTATTGGTAAAAATAACCCCTACCAGTATTTTTAGTTAATTCTACAATCCAAATAGTATATTTAAAATGCAATGCTCTACTGAGATTTTATTTAATTATTTATTGGTAGTTATGTAACATAATAATAAAACTGGTGTCAGTTTAGGTATGCATTTTTTATCATCTATATTGTTTAATGTATTTTATCTGGGGCTAGAGGGGTCAGCATAATGGTTATTCAAGAAAGCTTTCAAGCCGGAGGGTCTGAAGCCCCAGGTTTAATCCACAGCACTACCATAAACCAGTATTGAGCAGTGCAGTGCTCTGGTGCTTGCCATTTTCTGCCTCTCTCTCACTCTCTTTGTCTCCATCCCTCCCTCTCTCATTAAAGTTAATAAATAAAGTGTTTTAAAATAATTTATTTCATCCAGAAATATTTATGTTTTGTCCTGTGTTTTACTTTAAATCTTTTGGCTACTCCTAGGCATGTGTGTGTGTGTGTACAGTGTTTTAAATAATAAGCCCTTATCCCCAAATAAGCTGAAGGGTAAAGTTCAATATAGTTTTTGTTAACATATTTGAAATTTAAAAAACATGAATTCATGACTATCGTCTTACAATAAGTATGTAATTTTAGTTAAATCAATTAACTTCAGAAATCAAACATAAATAATTTTCTTCTTATCAGGTCAGCAAGATAGCTAATTTGGATAATGAGCTTACTTTATCATAGACATGACCTAAGTTTAAGCTCAGTCCTCACTGCACTGAGGGATACATAGTGCTATGGTATTTTTCTTTCTGTTTATCTTACTTTCTTCCTATCTGAAAATGTTGGCCTGGAACATTAAAGCTCCAAAGATTAAAAAAAAAAGGTTCACATAACTCTCATGGAAAAATCATAAAACATATAACAGATTCATTGGAATGGGATGGTTGTTCAGTAAACAGTTCTTATCTTGTTTATTTGATTAACTGCAATGAATTCTGGCCTAGATATCATTGGTGTAGCACAGTGACCCACCAACCAGTAGTCAGTATTCCTAACTTACTTATTTTTTATCTATTTATTCTCCATATTAAACTTCACTATTAATTATCTTCTTTATTATATTTAACACACATGTACAGAAAAAATTAACTGGGGTGATTAATGGTTCACAGTAAATATAGTTGCTGATACATCTGTAAAATATCTTAATTTTCTATAAAACACTCTCAAGCCCAGCATAAATCCTTCTCTACCATCATGCAGCAGGACCTGAAAGACCACCCCTCTCCACTCCAGATTCATTTGCTTTGGTGCAATGCACCAAACCCAGTCCAGGTTTTACTATGTGTCCTCCCTTTCTATTCTTATTACTCAACTTCTCTCCTTTGAGATCATCCCATATTCATCCTTCTCTTTCTGGTTGATCTCATTTAACATGATTCTTTCAAGCTTCATCCAAGCTTCCAAGTTTGGGCAGTTACTAATTGTGCTGCTATGAACATAGGTATCCACAGATCTCTTGAGATGAGTGCATTTAATTCCTTAAAATATGTCCCCAGGAGAGGAATTGCTGGGTCATAGAGTAGGTCCATATCTAGTCTTCTGAGAGTTCTGAAGACTGGGGCTAGACCAATTAATATTCCTACTAGCAATCCTTTGCCCCAGAAACTTCTTCAGCACTTGTTGTTACTATTATGCTTGATGTAAGTCATTCTCACGAAAGTAAAGTGATTGGTATCTCATTCCCGATGATGTTGAGAATAGGGTTCTACTTCCACGTCTTCATTTCCTGGAGATTTCACATGCTAGAGAAATGAAGTTCTTGTGACAACTAATGTCCTGTCCTTCATCTTAAGTCATCTGTTTTATATATTTATGATGCTATGGAGGTATTGTTCTTACTGTCTTTGGAAAATTCATACCTGATTTGTTCAGTGAGCAAAAAATTTTCCTCCAGAAATCTGTATGTAGAAAATGACTCCTCCCCCAAACTGCTTTCAGAACAGGTACAAATCTGCACAAATTATATTAATAGTATCACTTGCTCTACAATATCACTGCATTAATGTGCAATTCTTTTTGAGGAAAGAATGCACAAAGTTTTACATGAAAAGATATGCTTCTGAAAATGCAATTTCAGGTAATAGATACTTGGATAAAAATGATTTAGGAATATAAACATGTTCAGTCATCTCTCATGTCACACCACAAACATAATCATGTTGTCCCATCTGAAAGGGCAACTTACATCACCCTACATAGAAGAGATCATCAGTAATAAAGTCCTAGAAAGTCAGTCTATCAGCAGAGAAGTGAGTCCTGCTACAACTCAGCTCCACTCATCAGGACAAGCACAGTAAATGGATGGCAGCTGTTTGGCAGAATATAGTAGGGTTTGCAGGAGAGAAAGAATATAGTGACATATTATAACACAACTTCAGTAATTTCACATCTCCATGAAATGTTGGGAACCTGCAATAGCAACATATGGAATGGGTTGGTTTAAATCAATACCAGAGAGAATGTGTCTTTTTCAATAAATATAGTCTGCAACCAAAGCAAAGGGACCAAACTGTAGCAGAGTAGAATATCCAGATAGGGGAGTCAGGCGTTAGTGCAGCGGGTTAAGCTCAGGTGGCACAAAGCGTTAAGGACCGGCACAAGGATCCCAGTTTGAGCCCCCTGTAGGGGAGTCGCTTTACAGATGGTGAAGCAGGTCTGCAGGTGTCTATCTTTCTCTTTCCCTCCTCTCTCCATTTCTCTCTGTCCTATCTGACAACAACAATGAAAAAACAACAAAGGCAACAAAAGGGAAAATAAGTATACATATATATATATATATATATATAAAGAATATCCAGATAGAAGCGACAATCATAAAGTAAGGAACAATCATATTGCATTTTCATGTATTGAATAATAACAGTCACAAGTTCTTCTTTCTGGTTGTTACAAATAATAACATATACACACAGCATGTGAATTTTAGAAGTCCTCATAGGTCCCAGTACATTTATAAATATGATTTTTTAAAACAAAATTTCACATTTCTCTCTGTGTGGCATTTTTAAGGTTTCTGAACATCTACTTTTTGCATTTAATGTTATGTGCTATCCTAAGCAGCATCCGTGAACCTGTTCAAAGATATCCTAGTGGCATGCCTTGGGTATCCCAGGGATGAGTGAATTTGAAAGATGAGTATATCTTTTAGTGCCTGCTGTTGAGAAAAATGTCATGACACTCACTACAGAATGATCTGAAGAATAAAATTGCTCTTCAAATCTAGAAACTGATATGCTAGAGTTTTAATAAATCAATAAGTTCCTGCCAAAAAATGGAAAAGTTTATGTTCAGCTAGCAGTAGTTCTAGATCTTCTCTCCTGATAGCCAAACAAAACTAGATTTTTCCAGTTTATTAATAGAATACCTTTCATATTTCAAAAGTGTCCAAAATTTTCAACTTCTCCTACAAAGGAAAGAAAAACAAAATATGAAAACTGGATGTTTTAATTATCTTAACATTACTTAGAAAGGGGAAGAAAGTAGTACAAAAAATGAGTATCAGGAAGCCACTCAAGGAAGACTAGTCCTGAAATGAATGCAGCCTAGAATGTTCCTAGCTATGACCATGGAATGTGAGTTCAGACCAAAAGGGATGAAGAGGTTACACAGGCTTCTTTGCTAAATACAAATAACAGGGGCCATAGGTCTGATTGATGAGATTTATAGTTAAAGGTAGTTATATACTTTTCCCACATTTGGGAGCTAGTCTCTGCCCTGATCTAACTTTCTAGTCCTGTTCCCAACTCTGACACCATCTTCCTAGACAATGATGTTTCAGCCCACCTACATATTAGCTGTCAGACCCAGGCAAAAATTAGTAAAGTCATGGGCCCTTTGGAATATACCTAAAATAGACTTCCTAGGCTCTCACAACATGAAAACCCCAAAATCTCATCTGCTCTATTCTGACTTTTAGGTTCCTGATTATCAAACAATTGGTTCTGCTTTATATCTTACTGCTTTTCAGCCACCACGCTGCAGATGCTACCATGATACCAACCTGACTTCCCTGGGCAGATGATCTCACCAATGTGTCCTGGAACCCCACCTCCTCAGGGCCCAACCCCACTATGGAAAGACAGAAACAGGCTGGTGGTATGGATCCACCTGTCAACACCCATTTCCAGTGGAGAAGCAATTACAGAAGCCAGACCTTCCACCTTCTGAACCTCATAAAGATCTTTGGTCTATATTCCCAGAGCAATAAAGAATAGGGAACATTCCAATGGGAGAGATGGGATATGAACTCTAGTGATGGGAGTTGTATTGAACCATACTCCTTTTATCCCACAATTGTGTCAAACATTATTAAATCACTAATAAAATAATGAGTATCAGGTTTTAAGATACAGTACAACCCTATGGTGCATCTATGTCCACTATGATACTTAACAGGACATTATGACAAGTCCTCCCAAAGTCAGATAATAACGAATACTCAAGATTCCTCACCTAAAGAAGTTGTGAGAAAAGCCAGGACATCAGTTCTGGAATATGGAGAGATATGACTATAGTAATTGCCTATTGACTATCTGAAGGACTTCCACACTGCCTTACTGATCATAAAGGTTCTTCTTAGTCACTGCAGGACATTTGATTCTATCTAAGCTGTTATAGTAAGAAAGGGCAAGAGCAGTGTGATAAATCACATTAACATTGTGATGACCACTATAGTTCATGATTATCAGCATTTTATTATTAACGTATCAGAACTTTATACTATATTGAATTAATTATAGCCTGTTTAGTTGGAATTGCATTTAAGGCCAGGAAGGGCAGTTGGCTGTAGGTTGCTGACCTAGGAGAGGACATAAAGACTGGGGATTAAGCCCTTTCTCCCCACTTGCAGGAAAGAAGCTTCAAGAGAAATAGAACAGTGATGCAGTTGTCTCTCCTCTATGTATCTGCCTCTCCCTCTTTTCACTTCTCACTCTCTCTATATAAAGTGCTTCTGGAAATAGTGGCACTATACAGGCACTGAGACCTCAATGATACTGGTGGTAGTAAGTAAATAAAAATAAATAAAATTCTAAGAAAAAAAGTGGGGGGGGGAGGTGGAGGAGAAGGATAGTAAGAACCTACCAGGCTCTATTTTGGTAACATCAGTTGTTATGACCTAAAGTACATATTTTGGGTGCTTTCACAGAGAGGAGAAGGTTCATTTAGTAATAATTTTCATGACTGATAGGAAATGAAAGGACAACCAGAGGCAAAAGAGGTCATGTTGCTATCAGATATATTCTACATAAAGGACCCAATAGACTTTATAATAACAAACAATTTATACTCTAAAAATTGCACAATTACATGAGCACATTAAAAGGCAAAAAGTCTTCTCAATTACAACAATCTTCCTGTGAAAAGCAACATATCAAAAGAAAGAATAACCAAAAGCAGATATTGGTAGCCATTGTACCATAGAGATATTTAAGCCAGTAGAACACACACTTTGCTAGGGCTAAGGACCCAGGTTCAAGGCTTCAACCACACCTAATAAACATGCAAACAGGAAGTTTTATTAACAGTAAGGCAATGCTGAAGTGTCTCTCCTCACTATGTAGAAAAGAAAAAAAAATAATAAGAGTCTGCTAGAAAGATGAAGTCATACAAGGATGAAGCCTTAGCAAAACACAGGTAGGACTGGAGAGAAGAAAAAAAAAATCACAAAGGCACATTCTGCTCATGCTCATGAAAGGGGCATCCTGGCATTGTCAACCTATTTCGAATGCCTGTTCTTTTGGGCATGGAGATGGAGATGGATGCATGCTGCCATTAGAGCCCGATGAAATGATGCATTTGAAACAAGCATCCTGCTCACCAAGCAACCTTCTGTTAATGTGTCTCCCCATGTAGCTTGCCTCCAGGGCAAGAATTCACTGGTCAGACTGATGCAAATGTCTGGTCCAGTGAACAGTAATATTTTTCACTATAAATTAATACAGTGGCTTTATAATTTATATGCTTCTGTCTTCTGCAAGTTAGTACATGGCATCTCCCTCTGAATGTCAACTATGGGTATTAACTGGTACTGTGCTAAGACCTGTAATGCTGAGGTCTGGTCTCCAGCTGTGATGAATTCACCCTAAAAATGCAACCGTGCAAGGTCTCTTGGCAGCTGGCCTTCTCTGGGACACAGTGACCTTGCAGTACCTTACAGCTGAAATGTCGACATGTGCAATCCAACACTGGCTCTCCTGGGAACAGTCACTGCCAGGGCATATGTGCAGGGAGTTGTAAGATGTGATCAATTGTATACTGAAGAACTGTCCCTACTAATGGGTAAAGAAATTTAATTATGTATATCATGGATATACTCTTTAATATTATAACAAAAGCTAATATGTATTGATTAATTGCACACTTTCTAAGTTCCAAACACTATCCTCAGCATTTTAAGCATTACATAAGTTCTGTACTTATTCCCATTTTAAAGAGAGGAAAAACAGAAAATCAAAATGATTTAGTTATTTATCCAGGCTCATCCTGTAAGAAAATAATGGAGTAAAGATCTAATATCCTTAATATCTGATATCCCCACAAATATGAGAATATATTCTGGTATCAAAGTTGTCAACAGTTAGATATTAGATTCTAGCACTTTTTTAGTTTTGACCTTCAATTAAAAATAATCCTCTAGGGAGTCCAGCGGTAGCTCAGGGGGTTAAGTGCATGTGGCACCAAGCACAAGGACCAGTGTAAGGATCCCGGTTCGAGCCCCAGCTCCCCACCTTCAGGGGAATCGCTTTACAAGCTGTGAAATAGGTCTGCAGGTGTCTCTTTCTTTCCCCCTCTCTGTCTTCCCCTCCTCTCTCCATTTCTTTCTGTCCTATCCAACAACAATGACATCAATAATAACTACAACAACAAAACAAGGGCGACTAAAGGGGATAAATAAATAAATAAACATAAAAAATAATAATCCTCCAAATCAGCTTTGTCTCTAAGTACCTGAGACATAGGACTATAAGAAAGCAGAAATGTGGGGAATCCAGAGGTACATGGCGCCAAGCACAAGGACCAGCATAAGGATTCCCTTCCAGCCCCAGGCTCCTCACCTGCAGGGGAGTCACTTTACAAGTGGTGAAGTAGGTCTGTAGGTGTCTATCTTTGTCTCCCCATCTTTGTCTTCCCCTCCTCTCTCCATTTCTCTCTGTCCTATGCAACAACATAAGTAACGACAATAATAATTACGACAATAAAACAAGGGCGACAAAAGGGAATAAATAGACATTAAAAATTTAAAAAGAAAGCAGAAATGAAACAGAACAGTGCCATATACTATATGCATTTATACAGTAAGCCTATGGAAAGTTAGTTATCTGCTAATACAGAGTATTGAAAATAATTAATGTATGGAGGTTAATAACACTATATATCCAAATCAGAACTTCAACATACCTTTTAAACAAGTATCTATACTTCAACTCCAGATATATTCCTTATTGCATGATCTAACTTTATTTAGATAAGTATTTTAAAAGTTAGCTAGGTTTCAAAAATGCATGTACACATATGTATTTATATATGTATATATAAGAAAATTATCAAATAGGACTCAAAAAAAGAGCAGCAAAGGAAAATAATGAGTATTATAACTTTCTTCATCTTTAAATTATAGAGGACATCTGGCATTGAGCTCCTTAGAAGTTTCCAAGTAATGGGATAAGTTGGGTAGTTTTAATCTCCATAGTGATTAAAACACCTCTCTTTTACATAGTTCTGAGTATTGACAGAGCCTACTCATGCATATCTTAAAAGATAGCACTTTGAAGAGCCACATGGCTGTGCAGTCAGTTAAGTGCCAATGTTACAATGCACAAGAACCCGGGTTCAGGTCCCTGACCCCCTCCTGCAAAGGGAAAGTTTCAGGAATGTTCAAGCGGAGCTGCAAGGGTGCAAGTCTCTTTCTTTCAATCTCCCTAATTCTCCCACTCATGACAGTTTCTGTTTGTATCTAATAAATGACCAATAAATAAATAGATAGTCTTTTTTAAAGGAATCGGGGAGTAGTGCAGTGGGTTAAGCACAAGGACTGGCATAAGGTTCCAGGTTTAAGCCCCTGGCTCCCTACCTGCAGGGGAGTCGCTTCACAGGCAGTGAAGCAGGTCTGCAGGTGTCTTTCTCTCCGCGTCTCTGTCTTCCCCTCCTTTCTCCATTTCTCTCTGTCCTACCTGGCAACAACAACATCAATAGCTACAACAATAAAAAGAATCTTAAAAAATCTAAAGACAGTACTTTACAAAACACCAGCAACATTAACGGCCCTTGTATAATCTTATAACTAAAAAAAACTCAATATTTTAAAAATAGCAATATTTTATTTAAAAATATAAAGTGGCAGTGATGAGGTTGGTTAACTGCAGGGCTTGCAAACCTGATGCTTCCAGTCCTTTTTGTAGCCATATGTACAGAAAGGCGCTCTCTCTCTCTCTCTGTCTCTCTCTCTCTCTCTCTCTCTCTCTCTCTCTCTCTCTCTCTTTCTCTCTCCATATATAGCATGTGAATTCATTTCATTTTAAATAAAACAAAACTTTGAGAAAGTCTACAGTATGAACTCAAATGTATGAGTTCCCAAGTGGAGTGAACCTGGACTTCTTAGCCATCTGGTATCCCCACCCTCCTTCTGACTGTCAGTTCAGTTTGTTCTTCTCAGCCTGTCTTATTGATAATATCCTGTCCTTGTATAGCTCCCTCTCTATAAAATGTCATATTATACTTTTTTCTCATCAGCTTTTATTCCAAATGCCCTGTACTCTTCCCTCCCCCCCCTTCATTCTGAGTTTTATTTTCCAATTTTCTGGCAATGTAGAGAAGAGGTCAAATTTGTTCATCTGGAACTAGGAAAAAAAAAAACTACAAAAGAGCAAGCTATTTCAAACAGAAAATGGCCAGGAGAGAGCAAGTGCTTCTGGAATTTGAAAATCTGGCTTCAGACAATAAATCAAAAGCACTTAAGTTAGTACCAAAGCACCTTGGGCTTTCATACCTGACTGGCAAAAAACTGAAATGAAAAATAAAAAGGGTGGTGATGAAGAACAGAAAATGGCATCTTCCCTAGTAAAGCTGTAAAATGACTGGAGTGAGGTTTCAGTCATGCTTAATGTCTGCTTACACATGCTATCCAAGCACATCTTGGATCAGCATCCACACTCCACCTCCCTTGGCTGCCCCTGCTCCAGTCCATGGTCTTTTATCGCTTGCCCTTTCCTATGTCTATTCAGCCTGGAATCAAGTCCACTTTCAGAGGTTACGTATACACTGTCATTTGCTTCTGAAAATACTCACCCTACTCTCCACCTCATCTGTTTTTCTTTTTCCATCTGCAAAAATGTGAGCCTATCCACAGATCTGGGAAGCCCAGAAGGACCAAGGCCAGGCTGGCATGAAAAGGTCACTTGCATACTGTTTTCAGCAGTCTCTAGTGAGAAGTCCTGGAGTTCTCCTAAAGGGAGCCAGTCTTTTTCCATGACATTTTCAGATATAGCTTCAATTAAATCACTGAAGCCCTGCCATGGACATTTGAACAGCATGTAGTCACTAGTTTGATTTTGATTGAAAATCATCTGTTCTGCTTAACACTTAGTACACACTTAGATACCCCCCCCCCAGTCAAGGTTTTCTTCACCCTGGCAGTAAGAAGGCTAACTGAACTCTACCTTGATTTTCCTCCTGACAAGCCCCCTCATCTTTTCCTCTTCAGTCACCATACTATTCTTAGATTTTTTTTTCACTTGAGCCATGACTTTAGCCTTGAATAGACATTTACCCTGGGAGACAAAAATCAATGAGAATCATCAGCACTAGTGATTCTTACCTCCTACTCTTACCGTTCACTAAAAATTCATACAATTTTTCTTTCTACTTAATGATGTCAAGTTGCATCCAGGGGAAAACAGTTTCTGATAACTCTTGGGCAAACTCATTTCTTAAAAGTTTAGTGATTCTATGTTCGAGCCTGATATATACCTGATGCAAAAATAGCTGTATTAGAAGCAATTATATTGCCTCTAATGAATTCATAGTCCCTAATGACTAGGAAAGAAAGCAGTCATACAATTTCCCTTAGCCTCCATTACTCCTATAAAACAGAGTTAGTTTTATTATTGGGAAGATAATGATAAAACTGCAAGAAGGAAGTTGAAACAATCTGCTCAAGGTCATGGAAATGTGTCCAAAGTTTACATAAACAGTTCCATAATAAAACAAACAAAAACAGTTTCCAGATGCCCACTCTGGCATAACATCAACTGATAACACTGATTGCAGAAGCAGTGTCCTCTATCAAAGCCTTGGTGGTGAATGAGTGAGTGTCTCAGATAGAGATGGAAAGGTGGTAGACATGAAGTCCCAGGATTATGAGCTCAGAGCTCTCAGTGTCTCCATCTGCCCCTGATTTAATGTGGCTGACAGTATCTCTGCCACTGACAGAAACAGCATTTCTTGTCACTTCATGAACTAAGCTATTTCTGCCATGACATATATCAACAGGATCAGGATCTTGAGGATTTATTGGAAATGTTAATAACTGCATGTGAGTAAGGGCCCAGCTCCTGATCTGCAGCCTGGGGGAGCCAGGATAAATGGAGCTGGTATATATTTTCTTTTGGACGGGGTACTCATATTTAACATACAGCTTTGTCTTCCCTGACCGGCCTCTGAAAAATTATGTATTTAGTAGATAAATATTTAACAGATTTCCTAGTGTCTGCATGTTCTATTAGTTTGGTTGGATTCAATATCCAAGACTGTCAAAACAGAATTCCTTGTAATGAATTTTTTCAACGGGTCCTTTTGGGTATGTGTTCACAGGAGGTTTTTCTTAAATGAACATCCCAATTCTGTTTCCAATGTATAAATGACCACATTTAATGGATTTTATTTATTTATTTTTCTTTTTTTGCCTCTAGTGTTACCATTGGACTTGATGCCAGCACTATGAATCCACTATTCCTAGAGCTCCCCACCCCTTTCTTCTCTTTATCATTTTATTGTACAGGACAAAGAGAAAAAGAGAAAATGGGAGGTGAGGGGAGATGAGAGGGAAAGAGAAAGAGAATATTTGCATATCTACTTCACTGCTTGTGAAGCATCCTCCTGCAACTGGGGAGTTGGGGTCTAGAAACCAGTCTTTGCTCAGATGTGCCACTATCAGGTCCCAGATTTTAAACTTTTTTAAAAGTCAGTTTTGAAGAGATTTGTTTGCATTGACTTTTTTGGTATTAGGAAACCCAGTTATAACCAGAATTATTTCTATGACCATTTAGCATTACCATGTTTTGCTTATCTGACACCTTCCCCAAGGATATTTTTTCTCTTTTTCACACATGCCTAGTTATTTAGTCTTAAGGAGAGACAGAGAAAAACTGAAAGGGAAGGGGGAGGTAGAGAGGGAAAGAGATAGATACCAACAACACTGCTTTATCACTTGTGAAAGTCCCCAGCCTTGTAGGAGGGAACCAGAGACTTGAACTCAAGTCCTTGTGCACTATAATGTTTATACTCAAACAGGTGTGCCACAACCTGGCACCCTAAGGATACTTCTCCAAATTATTAAGACAACTCAAAATTGGATTTTTTCCACTTTATCCAAACTAAAATTGATGACTAGATAAATTACATATTAATGAAATATGTTGAGAGTATATATCCACTTGATTCCCAAACCATTCAATATATCCAATTTAAATGCCTCTGGTTATTGTTATTGTTATAAGAATTTCAGAAGAAGCCAACTGTGGTTAAAATTCATAACCTGTAGATAATCTTTACACCAGATATTGAAATTGCCTAGAGATAATGTTTTATGGGCATTCATTTATTTCCAATTTCCACAACATTTTGAGAAACTTCTCTGTGAAAGATAAATGCAAAAATAAAATACATAATGCCAAGTTATATTCTGATATTTATAAATATGTCTCCTCCAGTGACATTTATTTCTTGCACTTTAATGTTTATAAATGGTAATATATTCTTTGTACTCTGATTTTTTTCTTCCTGTGTATAATTATCCCATTGCTGCAACACAGGTATGGTTCATCTCAGGATACTGTAGTTGTTTATATGACCTTCTGTTAATTAAATACTGCTCAGAAAAGTAACAAACATTGCTAAACAATGCCTTGTTATGTTTGAGAGGGAAATGAAATAAGGGAGTGGAGGAGGAAGAACATATGATGAAAAAATATAAATATAAATACATTTATATTTTAAATCCAGGTAGTATCATGTTGGTAGAGACCTGGGATGTTTTGATTGATACACACACACACACACACACACACACACACACAAATTCCTTCTCTCATATTTCCCTTGTTAACTACCCACTTAACTATCTAAGGATTTACATATATCAAATAAGTTGAGTAAGTGGTGACTGAATGTCTAGAGAACATAAATAACTCATGATTAATACACTAGGCAATCAAATGCCTTGAATTATAAATGTGCAAATTAATAAATTGAAATGGGATATTGAATCTAAAAATACATGCCAATAAGGGAAGAGGTGACAGAATTATTTATATATCTTCCAAGTATAGTCTGTTTGGACAAACCCAACAAATAAGGAGATCTCTGCTATACACATTATAAAGACTATTAGAGACTCAAAGCAAAGTAATCTGCCCACACACTTCCCTTTCCAATACATCTTTCTTGTTCTTGAAACACAATGTAGATGTACATAAATGACTCAATGTATATAGACCATTAGAAAGCAGTTCAAAACAGACCACATAGTGATTGCAAAGGCATCATCCTCTGCTAGTTCTGGAATGCCTGGGTATCTGTGATGAATGCATTTGCAAATATTGCTATGAAGTAATTTCCTTCCATTTCTGGAGTACTCCAGATAAATTAGATGTCCTTCTAATCACATCTTCTGCTTGAGTATGAGAAAACATAGTTTGCCTGCATAAGGCACATATTATGTACTTGGAGGGCAAAGGGTAAAGAATCTTTGTGTAAAGTTACCATATATAATCATAATGGAACAGAAAAAAAGAAAAAACAACAAAACATTACAGATGCTTCTCACGTGGACTATGCAAAATGGCACCCAGAATATTTCTGTGACAAGATTGATGAGGCATGTGAAATTCACATGTTGAACACAGAAAAGACTTACCACAAATGGAGCACTGAGTTGAGAACTGGATAATCTTGGCTTAGAGTACTTTCAATAAACAAATCATATGTATCATGCTCTTAATATACCAACATTGAAACCAGCAAAGGAATATGAATACATATAAAATGTAATATGATTAATAAAGTGGTTACATATAGCTTGAATCTATTTCAGAAGCAGAGGTTCTTCCAACAGCTTAAAAAAAATTAGCCATAGTGAATGATATTGATAGAATTCAAAACAATTATTTAATATAGCAGTCCTTCATTTATTTAAAGGTTCTAAGTGGCAAATAGTATAGCATATACTGTTGAAGAACTGTCCAATCATTTGAGATACCCATTCCAAAAAATTCCAGTCACAACTTAATAACAACCCTAAATTCTTCCACCTGGAGGTGTTCCTTTGATATTCATATGGCCAGCTGAAAGTACTAGAAAGTGAATGCCCCTAAGAACAGCTTCTAGTCAGTAGTAGATACTGTAGGATAGGATACTCAGATACTTTCACTTAAATGAAAGACTGTGAGACTAATTCTTCCCAGTGGGGCTAAGCTCTAGTGGCACAGAGTAGCTTTTTAATATTCCCTCCATTCATTCTCATGCATCCACACGTTACCCATTTTTCTAAGGTTACCTTTCAAATGAATTACCTGCTAAAAGGCCAGTTATCAGAACAAGTTAACACTATAACTGGAAAAGGCAATAATGATAATAATGATAATAGCTGAACTGAAGAAGGAAGCCAAGGGGAGGGAGAGCAGAATAACAGAAGTGGAGAACATAACCAGTCAGACTGAGGATGAATTAGAGAAAACTAAAAAAGAGATAAATTGTGCCCCTCTTATCCTGTGATCTTGTTGGTATTTTTATTTTATAAATACATTTTAAAAAATGAACAAAATAAATACTTATTTTTTTTAATTAACTGATTACCTGGGGAACAAATAAATGAAGAAGATACAAATTTCTTAAAGTTTAGAAAAAAAAAAGTAACAGCAGTCCAGTGTAACTCCGTTAAGTTGTTAAGATATTTAACAAATATAATTATATTTAGCAAATATAAATATAACCGTTCAACAACAGAAATTATCATTGAGATGGAAAGGTTCTTTGCAGCACAGATTTAGTAAACAAGTCTGAAGAATAGTATCTATTTAATAAGTAAACTAGGGAGTCGGGCTGTAGCGCAGCGGGTTAAGCGCAAGGACCGGCATAAGGATCCCGGTTCGAACCCCGGCTCCCCACCTGCAGGGGAGTCGCTTCACAGGCAGTGAAGCAGGTCTGCAGGTGTCTATGTTTCTCTCCTCCTCTCTGTCTTCCCCTCCTCTCTCCATTTCTCTCTGTCCTATCCAACAACAATGACAACAACAATAATAACTACAACAATAAAACAACAAGGGCAACAAAAGGGAATAAATAAATAAAATAAAATAAAAAATAAGTAAACTAAATGAATTTTTGCTGGGAAATTGTGCAGATGCAGTCATAACCACTATGTTGTCCCCTCAGGATATTGCCAGTTTCCACGAGAGTTATTATGATATTCTCGGAGTGCCTTTACCAACCAATCCTGTCCCGACTCCTCACTCCTGGTTTTTGCTTTCCTACTTTCGCCTCTCTCTCTCTTGCCTGCTTTTCACCTCAGTGATTAGAAGGGGCAGCCATTTTTGTGAGCTCCATGTGGCCCGAACCACTGCGCTTTCACCCAACTCTGAGGTGCTCATGCGAATAAAGATTTGCGTTCCCTCTTTGCTCCAGATCTCCTCTATCTCTCCTCCGCGGCTCAGCCTGACAAATTTTGTGCTGATTTTTGTGATATATTAATATTATATACAGTCTATATTAACATGAATACATATTTGTACTTGGATTTTATTTTTATTTATTTTTATTATCTATACTTATTTAATGGATAGAGACAGCCAGAAATCGAGAAGGAAGAGGGTGATGAAGAAGAGAGACAGAGATAGAGAACTACTTCAACACTTGCAAAGTTTTTCTCTTGCAGGTGTGGGATGGGGGCTTAAACCCATGTCCCTGTTCACTGTAACAAGAGCACTCAACCAAGTATGCTACCACCCAAACCCCCTTTCACAATATACTTTATACTAATTGTTTAAGCTATTATACTAAATATATAGCTTAGCCCTGACATAAAAAAAAATATGGGGCTAAGTGGTGGTGCACCTGGTTGAGCACAAGTGTTATAAAGCACACAAGAAAACTTGAGTTGGAGCCTACAGACCCAACAGCATGGGGGGAAGATTTGCAAGTGGTGAAGTAGTATTGCAGATATCTTTCTTTTTTTTTTTCCACTTTATTTATTTATTTATTTATTTATTTATTTATTTTTTTATTTAAGAAAGGATTAATTAACAAAACCATAGGGTAGGAGGGGTACAATTCCACACAATTCCCACCACCCAATCTCCATTTCCCACCCCCTCCCCTGATAGCTTTCCCATTCTCTATCCCTCTGGGAGCATGGACCCAGGGTCCTTGTGGGTTGCAGAAGGTAGAAGGTCTGGCTTCTGTAATTGCTTCCCCGCTGAACATGGGCGTTATTTGGTCAGTCCATACTCCCAGTCTGCCTCTCTCTTTCCCTAGTAGGGTGTGTCTCTGGGGAAGCTGAGCTCCAGGACACATTGGTGGGGTCTTCAATCCAGGGAAGCCTGGCCAGCATCCTGATGACATCTGGAACCTGGTGACTGAAAAGAGAGTTAACATACGAAGCCAAACAAATTGTTGAGCAATCATGGACCCAAAGCTTGGAATAGAGGAGAGGAAGTGTTAGGGGGATATTCACTGCAAACTCTAGTGCACTTCTGCTTTCAGACATATATTTTGCAGTAGTTTACGGATACGTGTGAACATATTCTCTCTCTCACAGAAACTGGTGTATATCTAGGTTTTGGGACTTTGTTAGAAAGTGAACCACCTGAGATGAAATTAGAGTATACTATGAAAGGAAAGGTCTCTGCAGGTGTCTTTCTGTTGCTATCCCTAGGCAGTGGCACAACCAGTTAAGCTCACATAGTATGAAGGACAAGGACCCAAAGAAAGATCCAGGTTCAAGTCCCACTCCCTACCTGCTGTGGGAATACTTCATGAGAGATGAGACAGGTCTGCAGGTGTCTCCTTGTTCTCTATTTCTCTACCTCTTCCTCCCCTCTCAATTTCTCTCTACCCTAATAAGGAAATAAAATGGAGCAAAATAGCTGCCAGGAGCAGTGGCTTTGGTAATGCCAGTATAGAACCGCAGAGATAACCGCAGAGGCAAAAAGTAATAAATAAATAAATATATTTTATAGCATGAAAGAACATAAACTATAAAAATATTTCCCAATAATGGGAGCTGGGCAGTAGCGCAGCGGGTTAAGCGCACGTGGCACAAAGCGCAAGGACCTGGCATAAGGATCCCAGTTCCAGCTCCTGACTCCCCACCTGCAGGGTAGTCACTTCACAGTCGGTGAAGCAGGTCTGCAGGTGTCTATCTTTCTCTCCTCCTCTCTGTCTTCCCCTCATCTCTCTATTTCTCTCTGTCCTACCAAACAACAATGACATCAATAATAACAACAATAACTACAACAATAAAACAACAAGGGCAACAAAAAGGAAAAAATAAATATTAAGCACACACACACACACATATATATATACTGTTGTGTTTCATCTTATGAGATAAATATATGTGTTGGGGGTGGCGGGTGTCATCTCACGTCACTCACATTTTGTGTTAATTATACCAGACCAAAAATGGACATCCTAAAACAGGAATGAGGGCTATAGCAAAAAGGTGGCAGGATATTGGAAATTTTTTTGGAAAATGATTTTTCTTTATATATGCTTGCTTACAAAAGCCATCTAAAGTCCGTTGAGATTATATTATTCTGGTGCAATACCAGAAGTGTAGGTGCTAAGGTTTTTATTAAAATGTAACACCAAATATTTAAAAACATAAAGCCTGAAAATAGTCCAACAAAGTTGTATCTTTCCATTTCCATGTGTAAAGATACTGTGATTCCTCTTTGATAGATATATAGCTGTGTTTCTGAATCTCCATGTTACCCAACTTCCAGGTGTTTATTCAAACAGACATTTTCCAAACCAAAATGATGGAAACTATTCTACACTATCCTACTTCCAACTGTTTCTCAGAGTTTTTCCTATAAAAGCTGACCTCATTCCTTCTGTGGCTATGACCTCTATGCATAAAGAAGTCTCTGATGCCTCAGATATGACTGGCCTAGGCAGACAGATGGCCTGGAACATCACCAAGTGTTAAGAAGAAGAAAAAAATTACAAAGGAAAAACCCATCCAGTAAAGTGAAATTTTGCAGCAATACTCAGATAAATATAGAAAGTAAATTTCAGGTGCCCATCCTTATCTTCATTTTTGCACTGGAAAGTAAGATTTTTCCCGAGGCAATTTACATTTTCCTAGAGATAAGTTATTAAAATAAACTCTACTCAGGCATTATAAAATGTTTGTCATGTGAGAAACACTTCATCAGGCAAATATAGATAAATGATCAGGTCATCATCTCCACCTCTAAGATAAGAGGGATCCCCTCACCCAGACATTATGAGTCCAGAAGCATGTGTCCTGTCTTCATACTGGTATGTATGTGGATGGGGGTGGTATTGGGGTAATACCACCTGAGCAAGGCAATTCCAGCAGGATTCACCTTCTGGCTTTCTATCTGCCATCTTAGAGTTATGAGCCACCAGTCAGTCAGAGTTTTTCCTGACTTAAAAGATGGGAAATCCTGCGAATAATTCACCAAGGAAGAAAAAATGCAAGACTTGTCTGTGGTTCTTTTAACTAGCTTAGAAATCTGGTAACCAGAAACCATGACACAGAAAACAAAATAAAGTCTTATTTAAAATACTGTGGGAGGTTGATTCTAGACCACTAACCAGCACCGCACCCCACCCCCATTGGGACTGAGAGGGAGCTGGGCTAAGCAAGCAGCAGCTCAGCTTGTGAGTTCTATTTAAATCCTTGTGTATGTTTCTCCATCAACATGCACTGATTTGCATTGAGGCCAAAGACACAAGGATGGGCTGGCTGACTGAGTAGTCAGACTAGCACTGTCTCCTCTGGTCATCTTGGCAGTTCTCTCTTCTTCAGGTGTGACAAATGATACTCCTGAGAGCTCTGGCAGGTTTGCATGTTTTCCTTAGTATGTGTGTTAAAGGGAATGCCGGAGATTCCAGTAATGCACCAGAGGAGCATACTTCTCATTCTGATAGTTATCAGTAACTTTTACTAATCCAAAGTTTGCCCATTTATCAAAGAAACTAACACTGCAGAATACCTCCTCTTTGCAATCTATTCTTCTATCACTAGCACTACAACTAAAAGCCCTTGTTAAAAATTCAAACATTGATGAGGAGCAAGGGTTTAGTATGTCTTTTTCCTTACCCATAACTCAAAATCTCAGAAAATGCATGGAGTTTATTTTCCCATCTTTGCAGCTAGTCTTAAAATTATTAAAGAACACTTACTGTGCTAGATAGAAAGGAGAACATGAATAAAGAAAATATAAATACAGAGAATGAACATATAAATAAAAACTTGACACTTCAAATAAGGCATTTCTCAGTAAAAAGACAAAAGAGAAATATTTAGAAATATAGAGAGTGATGCATAACAGTAATTACAAGCTAAGGAATAAAAACTCACACATGCACAAATGAAACAGTGTGGTCGTCTTACAAAGGGATAGAGAAGTAGCTTCAGGAATGTATAGGTTTGATTTGAACATTCAGGAAAAGATCTAGAATTAACAGTGAATAGGAAATGAGTATTTCAGGTGGGCTGAGGTGGTTTTGTTGTTGTTGTTGTTTTGGATAGGACAGAAAGAGAGAGGGGAAGGAAAGATAAAGAGAGAGATAAAGACAATACAGCCCTATTTCACTGCTCCTGAAGCTTTGGTGGAATGAATTTGGAGAATAAAGTAAAACATGCTGGAGCCATTCACATAATAATAATATGGAAAATGTATTTATCTCTTTATTATCTTTTATTCATTTTCTATTGCTGAAATCTAGTATTTCATAGAGATTATAGTCACTGAATAGTCTTTCAACCAGACTACCCAGATAGAACTGTCACAGACTCCTCCTTCTTCTCCACCCCCTTTTCTGTGGACAGAACTGCTCACATATGCTCTGAGTGACAGAAAGGGTGGCTAAAATGTCACCTAAGACAGGCCTAAGTAGAATGTTTCAGGCATCGGACGCTAATACTGATTTTCGTGTTCCATGATGTGACTGGTTAGGTGATTAATGGGATTCACATGACAGTTGCGTAACATGCTTCCTTTTTTTCTTTCACTTTAATAAAAATGGGATTACCTATTCTTATACTGAGTCTGAAGAGGTAGACAAGCTGACAAAATATGTTCAAGGTAATTTGAGAAAGCATGAAAAAAAATCACCTAAATCAGCTTCAGTTTTGAAGGTACCAAAGTACTGGAGATTTCTGTTTTGTCTAAGTGCATCAGACTTCTTGCCTGTGAAATGAGACTAATAATACAGATGTAGCCCAGAGCAAAGTTGCAAGGACTAATTAATAAAACATGATTGTGAAGCCCAATGCAAACATGAATCATAGCATGAAGCTACTTGGTTAGAAAGTAATAAAGTGAGGACTGCAAAACAGCCAGACAAAGCTGCTGCAGGCTGAGTCCCACCACATTTCTCTGTGAGCCTTCATCTCAATGCCACCTCCATTGTACCCTCACCATGGAAATCCTCCCAAATCCCAGCCCAGCAGTGCCTTCCCTCAGAGGTTCAATAGTCTCATATGCTTCTCTATTCTTATACCAATGCCTGCTGATTCTCTGTATTTTGGCTCATCTCAGTTGCTAGTTTTTTTACTCTGTTTCTACATTGATATTTTTCTTTCCACTTGTTTCAGCATTGTAAATATTTTTTTTCTAAAGTAGAAAGAAAAAAAAAAGTAGAAATAATTTTTCGATTATTCTCCACACCCAAGAAAGTGACTGCTGTTGCAGCAGCTTCTTCCTTACTCACTTTTTCTGTATGTTTTTGCACTGAGAAACACACACACACACACACACACACACACACACACCATGGGGCGGGGGGGGGGGTTATGGTGAAACTCAATGTTTACATTTCAGAGGGGAAACAAAATACTTCTCTGGGAAATAAACTCTGAAATATTAATTTAGTGCAATTCAAAATTTTACTTAAAATAAGTATTTATCATCAGTTCTTATTTGTTTTTCTGGAAAGCACTTAACCATTGAGTAGTAGAAAGCAATAAGATTCATCCTTAAGGGGTTAGGGAAAAAAAAAAAAAAGATGAGCAGTTAAGAAAGTTTTGGTGTATACAGTAGAATACTACTCAATGGCAAGAAATTATGGGGGGAGTCTGGCGGTAGAGCAGCAGGTTTAAGCGCACGTAGAGCAAGGACTGGCATAAGGATCCTGGTTCAAGTCCCAGGCTCTCCACCTGCTAGGGTATCACTTCACATGTGGTAAAGCAAGTCTGCAGGTGGCTTTCTCTCACCCTCTCTGTCTTCCTCTCCTCTTTCCATTTCTCTCTGCTGTATCCAACAACAACAACAATAACTATAAGAATAAAACAAAAAAGGGAATAAATAAATAAATATTAAAAAAATAAATTATGGCACCTTCTCCTTCGACACATCTTTGATGGAACATGTAGGAATAAGTGAGATAAATCATAAAGAGAAGGATAAATGCTGTGACACATGTATTCATGGATTATGCCAGCTCTTGGCCTCCTAAAGGATGAATACTGGGTAACCTGACTTATAAGTGGAACTTAAGCAGAAAGGAATGGAAGAGGAAACATAGGGTGAAACTTGGGACTTGGTGTAGTCTATTTCAGCAATGTCAAGGACTTGGGGGGGCAGAAAGTGCAAGGAATCAGTATACAATTATAAAGTAGGATGAACTGGTGGTGGGACAGGTAGGAAAATACAATGGAAACAATATACAGAAAAAAATCTTATACTTACAGAGGGTTTGGTGTATCCCCATCAAGATATTAAATGCTTCCATAAAAGTTACCTGATGCTGCCACAAAAATTACCTAAGTCATGGGCCCCTAGAAACATACCTAAAATAGACTTCCTACTTATTTTCATCCTAACATCCCTATTCCTATCTGCTCAATTCCTGTTTTTTGGTTCCTGTTTATTAAACATTTGCCCTTCTTTATAGTTTACCACCACTCAGCACCAAGTTTGGATGCTACTATATCTGCCTGCCTCTCTGGGCATATGATCTCACCAATATGCCTAGAACCTCACCTCTCCAAAGTCCAGCCCCACTAGGGAAAGACAGAAACAGGCTGGGTCAACCTGGACAGTGCCCATGTACAGCAAAGAAGAAATTACAGAAGCCAAACCTTCCACATCCTGCTCCTCATTAATAATTCTGGCCCATATTCGCAGAGGAGTAAATATTAAGGGAAGATGACTAGACTAGAGTGCTTTCTGAACTCCAGTTCCATCAGGACCCAGAAAATAAGAGGAAAAAAAAAAAAAGGAAGGCCACTCAGAAGTAGTAGATGTGACTTAGGAAGGGGAGGTAGGGCCATAGAGGAAAAAAGGGCAATATATATAGTAGTCAACTCATATCTGTGAATTTTGAGGGGAACTAATGCAGGTTTCAATGGAGAGAATGGGGACACAGAACTCTGGTGGTGAGAAAGGAGTGGGATTATGTCCCATTATCATATAATTTTGTAAGTCAATATTAAATCACTAGTAAAAAGTCACCTGATTAAAAATTTCAATTATTCTAGCGCATTACTATTTTTCCAAATGTTAAAACTGATAATTACATAGGTACTTTCCCAAATTGTCAATGTAAATGGTACAAAATGAGGTCAAGTGTTTTCTAAGATACATGAATTCAAATGAATTATTTTGAAATAAGCATTATATTTCTAATATTTGACATATATATTCATAGCATAAAAGCTGGGCTCTTATTGTATCATAGCTATTTAAGAAATGCCACATTGCAAAATTAATGTGCAAGAGTACAAATATCTGAATGGATTTGATGTAACTATCTTTAATTTGCAAGAGTATGTTATCCCACATCGGTAAGAACATGGCCAGTAAGTGGCACTTGGAAACATATTCTGTGAATAGTGTGACATGAAGCAGGGTCACTATTTTTTTTCCAATATGTATCAGAACAAATATCAACAGTAAAATAAAGCAAAGTGACAAGGACACACTAGAAAACCTTAACTCATCACTGAAGCCACTGTCAACATCTAAATGTCATAGAATGCAACATATAAAAGGATATGAATATAAAATGCACTACCATAGTCTGTACATTATGGACAACTGACAATGTAGGATTCAGTATATAAAGATAACCTGTTTTAGATAAAATATAAGGTCAAGTTGTTAATTTAGACTTTGTAAGTATTGTTTAACTAGCTTAATTTTCCATTATTTATCAAAGTGATGGCCCACTACATATTTAAGAGAGTACAGGACATCTGACATTCTTGCAAGCTGTGACATTCCCTACGGGTTTAATGGGTTTGTATAATATTTGCACAAAGCAATATTATCATTATCATAAATGTTTTCTAATTATGTCTTGGGATTAAAGAAAGCATGTTGTGTTATTGATGGATTAAGTGCAGTATTTATAAAAACAGAATTGGATTAAGGAGAAATAAATATGTATATCTTTATGTATGTATACATAATAAATATTAATTCCTACTATCAATTTTTACTAAGTTGTTTAGTACATACTAATAATTAAATACTTCAGTTCTTTGCTATGGATTTTGGGAATTAATAAAATATTTGTTCATCAGCAAGCTGAAGTATTTGGGTAAAGTTCGTAAGGATTCATGATAACCTGGGACATGGTCCTACAAAATGATGAGTGTGTTGGATTTTAGGGAAATAAGCAAATTTACCCAATAATATTTCAAAGGAAAAAACATGACCTTTTAAGTAGAAAAATAAAAATTTTCTACCAATAACAATTGTTTCAAAGTCTCATAGATAGTCATAAAAACACATAACGAATGCCATGTATATATAGTGAGTGATTCACACTCATGTGCATTGTATACAGTGTAAGAACTCTTCAGCACCATATTTTAACACACTTGTGTTTACCTGCTTTTTTTTTTTTTTTTTTGCTCTGTCCGCTGCAATATCCCAGAACACAGTGAAAAAGCAGCTAGATGGCAGACTGTAAAGCAACCAGGATTGGAAGACAGAATCCATACCTTCAAATTTTGATTCTGCAACTTATAGGTTGAGAGATGCTAGGAGACAGAAACTGTGCATAGTTAGCTCATTCTCTTGTCATCATTTTCAATAACTAGAGCAATCCTTTACTACAACCAAGGACTTGGTTTTGATACAAATGCAAAGCAATTTCTCCTCTAAAACTGAAAAGTATAATGTGCTTTAAAGAGAAGATATGAACTGTTCCAAAAGAAAAAAAAAAAAACATATGTTTGTTGATGAGGTGTTAAAGAAATTCCATCACCAAACTGATGGAAGTCAATTAAGCAAATAGATTCATAAGAGACAACTGAAGTGATGATATAGTTTTAAATTGCAGTGCCATCTTCAGTAGGCACTGGCGGTTGTTTTTCCTTTGGATTAATTTATTTTAAAGTAAGGGATAGTAGTTTCAGAACTAGAAAGACGGGATAACTATCTAGTCTGTCTATAGTAGACTTTGAATACAAAAGAGTTTCAAGAGTATTATATTCTAAGTATCACATTCTATTAACTCAATTTAATTTATGTTTTATAGAGGTCTATCTAACATAGACCCTCCCTCTTTTTTGTATAGGCAACTTTAGTGTCAGTAGTAACTTTTGGATAACTGTCCTAGTTGTAATACATTTATTAAGAAAGTAAAAATGTCAGAAAAGTAGAACAGATTGTGAAATATTAGCCTAGGATGAGAAGTAGGCAGACTTTTATAAAGAAGTAATTTAGATCATGTGGACTTTTTCAAAAAGTTTCCCAGGGTGACAGGTGGCTATATAATCACATGCACAGATGTTGAGAGTATAGGAGTAATCTCTGGGATACTCCAGAATTCTGAATTTTAACCTCAGGCATCCCTAAGGTTCAGGAAGCCTTTTGAAACCTTGACTTGCCCCAGAGGATCCAGAATGCCTATGACCCCAAGTTTGCTAAAACATCTGTTCTCATTGTTTTTCTGCATGAAAACTGATGTTACCAGAACAACATAACAATAAAAATCCTTTCTTAATGTAAACGACTTGGAAAAGTCTGTCCAGGAAAGAAATGATTGTGTAGCGCATTTTAAAATCATGTCTGCTTTTTTTAAAATTTAAAAATATAGTTCAAATTCTGTGTCATGTTTCTCTAAGTCATGTTGGGGTTTGTATGTATTTCCAATCTAATGTAGTCCACAAAAGTTATTTCTAATCAGCTTACTTGTTTTCCATAGCAACTTAAATTGAGAATAAAGGCACTATCTGAGCACACAGGAATCCTGGTTAACTAGTACCCAGGCAACAGGAATGATGAAAACAGACACAAATCAAGTTCAAGATGCAGAAAATATAGCAATCTGGGATGTTGAGGATAGTCAGAAAAACTGTAATAAGTTGCCTTTCAGAAATCTTATTTGTTATTAAAGTCAACTTGAAAACTTAGTCATGATTGGCTAAATTTAGGATATCAGAAGTTGTACCATCTATAGTCTAGGCCATTTACTCTATAAACAATGAAATCTAAGCTCAGGAGGAATTCATATTAGCTTAAGAAACATCAGTAATAATTATACTATATAGAATTGTAAATAAACAATAAATAAATAAACAAAAAGTTCTATAAACATACTGTTACATTATTTAAGTAGCACCTACTTGATTAAGTTATCAGTATCATTTTTTAACAGTAGATCTATGAGTCAAAAGCAAACCAAAAGCACCAGCATCATCTGGGAGCTTACTAGAAATAAAAAAAAACATTCTTGGATGACACCTCACAATTATTTAATTCAAAACATTAGAGATGGAGCCCAACCAACCTGTGCTTTAATGAGGAGCATTGCAGAGAAAATTATGACCCAGAATTGTATTCAGATGTATATGTATTCTAGGTTATTTCCATGTTGAAATTTACTTAACCTACAGTTCATTTAAAAATTAAACCAACCATCATATTCTAATCCTCATTCATAGATTTTGATTAAAATCTTGTAATTATTTTCTCTACTATAATATTCAGGAACTTGTATTGGTATTAATAATTAGAATAGAAGCTGATGTAGAGAGTCAGTGGCTTAACTGTAAACTACACTGGAAGCTAAATATTTTAGACAGAAAGATTCTAAAGCAAATACTATAATATTTCTACATAGTCATGCCACAGCCAGCATAGCTTCATTTTCACATATCTTTCAAGGCTTTATATCAAAAAAGAAATAAAAGATAATGTCAAGGTTTTGCTTTTTCAGGTTAACTATCCAGGAATGTAGAGAGACAAGTGTGACTTGGAATAAAATAGGGAGTCATTGTTTTTATAAGTCTCTTGTGGAGTTGAGGAGAATGAACTGCAAGGCAGAAGAAAACTCACTTCTCTTGGGGGTCTTAATTCTTAGGAGTGGCTGAAAACTAGTGTTGAGACCCATGGACACTTTCATTTTCCCTCCCATCTTTCTCTTTTAATTGTCCTTGGCCAGATGAATAACCACTGGGGTATGAAAAAAATCCCATCTCCACCAAGAATGAATGATTTCCAAGTCATAGATAACTGTTCTGAATTTCCCAGTGCTAGAGCAGAAAATTGCATAAGGTGGTAAGTGAAAAATGAAAAAGGCTCATTCAAGAAGCTGACAGCTTGTAAAAAGCAAAGATGAGACAATCAGAGAAAAGCAAGTCAGACTTGGAAGTGAAGAAAGAAGAGAAATAGGCAAGCACTAATGAAGTAGTCAGAGCTGATGAGGACAGGAGTAAGGGAAATGAAAAAATAGGAACAGGCAGGATTGATTAGGAAGAGAGAAAACTATGCCAATCCCATTGTAATCTGTGTTCTCAACCTTCAACATTTAGGTCATTTAAAAAACTGGTAATTAATGACTGCATATTTTAATTCATATGATAAACTTAATGGCTTACTGTACTGACTCTTATGAAATGGTTGGTTAACTTATACCGCTGACTTTTTAAGTACTGGTATATTTATCTTGAAGTGTCTCATTTTACTTAAATGCTTTCCCTTTCTCCTACAATCCAGAAAGCCAGCTCAAGACTTCTGGCCTGGATAGAAAATAATGTTTATTTTTTTTTTTACAGATTATGACTTGCAAAAGAGAAAATGTTTACTTTATGTCTGTCCTCCTCTGCATAGTCTGCTCAACACAGCAGTATAGACAAATCATAAACTATAGATTAACTATTGGAGTGGGGGAGTTAACTAGTCAACTTAATGACTACATTATGAGTCATTTGGTTCTTTTTATTTACTAAGAACACAAAATGAGATCATTCACTTTGAAGTGATGAATATACTCTATAATTTTTTTAATTATTTTTAAAACAAAAAAATACAATTTAATTAGCATACAACTGCTTAACTAATTTAAGTGCACAGTTCAATTTGCTACAAAATTATGTTTTAAAGTACAGCATATTCAACTAATCCAGTTTTAAACCATTCAACTTGAAGAGAAATTTGGACAAGAGGAGGCTTTTTCAGATTCAGATCCAGAAAGAGACAATGATTAAAAAATATTAAAGGTTTTCCCAAAGGTCACACCAACAGGGACAAAATTATTCTTAGACCAATCCTCTTTATTTCTTGGCCAACCTGAGACAGGAAAACACAAATTGAAACTACATGCCAATTACCTGGTAAATTTGATATGTATGAACAAACAGGGATAATTATAAAACAAAAATTTAATTTAGGTCCAAAATTGAGTGCTTACATTCACCAAATAAACTGGATAACTGCCAAAAATGCATTCTACGTTGTGTTGTATATCCATAGCTTGAGAAGCAGATCACTGTGTTCTGTGATTAATAAATGTATCCATACCACTAACATAACTATAAAGTACAAATATGAAATGAGCACAGCTCCCGTCAATGAGATAGATTTAAAAGGTATCCCCCAACCTCTCTAACCTACTGGTAAATTGAGTAAAAATACTATGGAAACTATAAATATATTCACATTATAGAGTTTCACTGAGGACAGCAATCACACTGTCTTTGTCGGGTTCCTTTTTGATTATTTCTATCAAGTTTATTATTTCACCAAATGAATCAACTGTAATTAGGACCAACTTGCATGATGAAAAGATTACAAAGGCCTTACACCCAAAGCCTAAATTAATCTGGGTTACTCTTGACTTTGTTATAAATATTAAGGAGGTCTCAGTTGTGAATTGAAGATAAGCATCATACTTGGCATGTCTAGTCATAGAAGGAAAACAGAAGAATGGGTCTTTCAGAGAATCTAACATCTTTCCTGCAGGTTTTTCTGGAAGAATTATGCTGCTCAGTTTGAGGGTGGCTTGCCTGTGGAAAATCTCAGTAAGAAAAAAAAAAGTGTCTCACAAATAAGATGTTTTCCTCTGACTTTACGTTATTTTTAAGAGGTTTTGTGTTTTGAAAAAGTTTTTTATTTACTTATTTTGAATACAAACAAAGAGAAATAGAGAGGGAAAGTTGAGTAAAGCGGGGAGAGACACCTGTAGATACCACTTGTGAGACTCCCCACCCCTCACCCTGTCATGCAGGTGGGTCTGGGAATTTCAACTTGAGTTGCTGCATTTTCTAACATGTATTCTACCAGGTGTACCACCACCTTGCCCTTGATTTTCATATTGGTTTAGTCATTTTTGTGTATCAACATCAGAAATATGAATGTCTATTCATCATGGTTAGAAGCTGCAAAAATAGTCTTGGGAAAGATGGATCAAGTATCAATTCAGAGTCTGGTGCAGTAGAGAATCTACTTACTGGACAGGGAGTCATAAAGGTAACTACTTTTCCTTTTGGTGTGAACCAGGTAAGATATGCTTAATAATTCACATTCTTTCTAGAATTTATTCCACTCAGCATTAAAATTAACAGTCTTATGATGGGTTTCTCTGTGATTTGAAACTAGGGATCTGTAAATGAAAGATGATTGGTTAACTACAGATGATCTCTGCTTTAGCAAATGTTCTATAATTGTAATAAAGATGATACAGTCCACAAAGGCTAAAATATTTGTTTCCCTACCTTTAACACAAAGAGCTTTCTGACCTCTACTTTAAGTCATGTAGAGTGTTTCTGACCAAAAAAGGGAGGGGGGACATTTGGCAGCAATTGATAAAAAAAAAAAAAGCTCATATTCAAAGGGATTATAAGACCTTCATAGGGTACTTATGTTCTGCTCAAGATTATGGTGAGTAATAAGTCTTGTGACTTGTATTTTATTGCCATCCTGGTTATTGGAAGTCCTGGTATTTTGCTGTAACATCAATATTTAAGTAACTGTAGTTAATAGAGTATTGTCTGGAAGCTTCCTTGACTATTGTAGGGTTAGTGAAAGTGAATAACATTCTAATCAAGTTCTCCAGTTTCAGGGTCAAAAGGAAGTTTTCATCAGTCTAAAGAAAGATAGCTTTATATTAGATGTAGAAGAAAGAAAAAGTTGTTGAATGTCAGTGAAAGTGATCTATTTCAAAAGCTGTGTAACTCACATAGCTTTCATCTTCTTGATGAACTCAATTTATGTTCAAGCTGAAAATCTATATGCAGATTAGTAGGTAGAAAATTGTATCAGACTCTGAAATTAATGAACACCTTAAAACTCAAGTGACAGTAGGGAAGGAAAACCACTCTTATTATCCAACCGTACCTTTTATATATTCTCCGTTTTCGAAAAGGACTCTCTAAGCCACAGCAAACAAGGTATCTTATGCAGTCCTATGTGAAGACTACATTGCTATCATCCAAAAACCTTACCTCACTCTTAACCTAGAGTCATACAAGAATTAACTTCCTAAGTGATCTTTAAGCCCTATACTATGCTAGGCCCTAGAAAGTATTTTCCCTGAAAACTTCAAGTAGCTGATTAGTACATCCAAGAGTAAAATCTACATGAAATTATTTTGAATTTTTAGTGAGTTGAATATATGCTTTATGCCCATTGCCAACATGATGAAGTAGAATAGATGTGAAATTGGACATTGATCAGTCTTCATGTAAACCCTTAATCCCATCATTTTCTTGTAGTATAAAATATCTGAGTTATTTAAGCCCTCTGAGGGTCAATTCAAAACAACTAAATGAGACCAAAATGTCTCTTTTTAAAGAATAATATGTTGTTGGGGACCAGCCAAATGTGCACCTGGTCAAGCAATCATATTATCATGTTTAAGGACCCAGGTTCAAGCTCCTGCTCCCCATCTGCAGAGGGAATGCTTCACAAATGGAGAAGCAGGTCTAAAGGTGTTTGTCTTTCTCTCTCTCATTCCTCTCTCAATATCTCTGATCTACCCAATGTATATTAACTCATTTGCAACTCAAAAGATCTTTGGCAGGCCAGAGTCATTAATTCTATTCTATTTTTTTTTTTTTTTAGGGAAGGAAACTTAGGTTGGGAACATTACTGGATTGTCAGTTGTTACATTTATTAAGTGATATAGTACACATTTTGAGTGCAAGGTCTTTGAAATCTAATTTCTTTTTTCAAATCTACTTTGATTTTTTTTCACTGATCATTTCATCTGTCTACCAGTATAGTACTCATGATAGTCCCCAGGCTGTAATGGGACACTTCACAATTTAAAAATAATTTGTTCTCTTAAAAATACAAAAGGTTCTGTGAAGGCTGGAATCCCAGAACTCCTAGTTTGTCATATGCTTTCACCTGAGCACTAGGACTAGACACCAAACTCAGCTCCCTACTTGTATCTCAGTCAAGTGAGTCTCCACAGTCTACTTAGTTCCTGCTATTCACCACTTCTTTCTCCATGCTCAGCATCATAGGATATATATCAACATCTCTCAGCCCTTGACAGAATCTGAATGCAATTAAGGCAATGCCCTTAAGTGCAGAGATACTGTCTACATTAAAGTGCTGCTGACAGAGCCTTCCTTACTCACAAACTGTGTTTCATGCTTAGGTAGCAGTACCTCGGTAAATCATGTCCATTAGAAGACTCTAAGTCTAAGAAAGGATTAATGAACAAAAACATAAGGTAGGAGGGGTACAACTCCACACAATTCCCACCACCCAATCTCCATAACCCACCCCCTCCCATGATAGCTTTCCCATTCTCTAGCCCTCTGGGAGCATGGACCCAGGGTCGTTGAGGGTTGCAGAAGGTAGAAGGTCTGGCTTCTGTAATTGTTTCCCCACTGAACATGGGCGTTGACTGGTCGGTCCATACTCCCAGTCTGCCTCTCTCTTTCCCTAGTAAGGTGTGTCTCTGGGGAAGCTGAGCTCCAGGACACATTGGTGGGGTCTTCAATCCAGGGAACCCTGGCCAGCATCCTGGTGGCATCTGGAACCTGGTGATTGAAAAGAGAGTTAACATACGAAGCCAAACAATTTGTTGAGCAATCATGGATCCCAAGCTTGGAATAGTGGAGAGGAAGTGTTAGGGAGGTACTCACTGCAAACTCTAGTGTACTTCTTATGTTTTTGTTCATTAATCCTTTCTTAAATAAAAAATTTAAAAAAAAAAGAAGACTCTAAGTCATGACTATGAGTGACTGTAGAGAAAAATCTGAGGTGGGGAAGCACCAGTCGCTGCCTTTATATCCCCTCTTCATTCTCCCTGGCCATGACACTCATTTACCCATCATGTCTCCAGCATCTGTTCAAGGGCTCCTGTACTCTGTCAGATTCAGATATTTTGAATGAAAGACTAGATTTATGAGGTGTCAAAATGAAGGCCAAGCAGTAGAGTATATACTTTGCATATATGGGGTCCTGTGTTTGTTTCCCAGCACCATATAAGATGAAGGAGAGGTGCACTGGTCTTTCTCAGTTAAAAAAATAAATAAAGAAAAGAAAACATTTGTGAATTTAGTAACTTCAAAGACAAGAATAACTATGGCTGATCCAAGAATCTTTTGCACATTTGATCTAGACAGCTAATTTGAAACCAAGGAAGGATCCTGTGGGAATATATGTACAAACTACATAATCTGAGGGTGGGAGAGATGGCATAATGGTTATTCAAAAAGACTGACATGCCTGAGGCTCCAAATCCCCAGGTTTAATCCCTGACACCAATATAAACTAGAGCTAAACAGTGCTCTGGTAAAAATTAAAAAATAAAATAAAATGAAATAGTTGAAAAAGTAAAAACAAATAAGTAAGCATTACAAACTGCTGAATCTATCGGACTGAAAGGAGAACTAAGAACCAAGAACTGCTGAATTTAAATTTTAACAGACTGTGATTGTATATAAGTTTTCTATGATTTTCCAGTCTATTTTCTCTGCCTAAACTGATATGAGATATAAAAAAATCATTGTTTAAAAATGAACATTTTCTCTACAAGCCACATTTTAATGTCACAGTATATGGTGTTTCTTTATAATTTGCTATAATTTGCTGCAGCTCATCATGGATGCGGCTAAAATCCCACAGGAAGGATGTAGAGGAGATATGGGAAATTAAAGAGCTGCAATGGAAGCAAATGAAAGGTTCTCATTCCTTTCAATCTTATCATCATCTTGTACCTTCTATTGCCATATAGTCACATAGAAAAAGGTCCCTTATTGCTGGTTTCAATTCTGTCTGCATTTTTGGGAAAAGATCTATGAATCTGGGGTGTAAACCATAAATTACTACAGCTTGAACTTTTAAATGAATTAAACCTCTAAATATGTTGGATAAAAAGATCTACTTCCAAAGATACTAATAGTATTTAATCATTGTCCTTTAAATTTACTGATTCTTACATATTAATTTTGACCCCATGTTAGAGCCACTTGTAAACACAAAATCTCATTTATTTCCATTACTCTTTGATGGAAAGTCTATATCATATATAATATTCTTTCTCAATTACCTAATGCTGTGTATGACATGTAGGAGGTAACAAAGAGCGTTTTAAAAACATGAATATGAGGGTCTCAGTGGTGGTACACCTGGCATAGCACACATGGTATGGACCAGGGTTCTAGTCTATGGTTCCCACATGTACTGGAGAAGCTTCACAAATAGTGAAACAGTGCCTCTCTTCCTTTTTATCTCCTTCTTCCCTATCAATTTATCTCTGTGTGTCTCTATCTTTTAAATAAAAAGTAAGTAAGATAAAATTTTGACTATTGCAAAGATTCGCAAGGCGCATGAGATTTGTGTCCAACCTTCTGTAAAGAAACCATAAGAGAATGGCTGTCCATCCAGGGGTTAACACTCACAAGAATATCCCAAATAAACTTTGTATTAAGCTATTGAAAGGTGATACATGCTACAACAACTATGATACTCTTTACTAATGTAATGATGTAACTGATTAACTGGATAATTACTTACTTGACAGAATGGGTATTAATACTAGTTATTAAAAGTTGACTTTTGATTACTTAAACAGTGGAGACAGAATCACATTTATCATGAATCCAGTGAAGCTTAAACTTAAAGGTCCTTCATTGGAATAGCTCTTTCCAAGATTAAGCAAAAGGCCAGGCAATATGCTTACCATTTTCTTAAATTTTTCAAAAGTAAATTCTTGCATTATTTCTTTAGATTCCCAAGTTATAAAAGCCTCGAGGTCCACAAAAACTTACTCTGCCCCTGGTGCAAGATAAAAGAGCTTGGTGGTATGTAATGTATAAAGTACGAAGCTTGGCTTTGTAATGCAAAGAATGTCCATCTCTCCTACTGAAATTGACTATTTTATTAATAAGAATGTCACACAATGTAAAGTAGACTGAAAATTATTATCACGTTTTCTTTCTTTAGTTTTTCTATGAAAAACTAATTCCTTATGCAGAAAGAATTGCCTCCTTAATAACTTTGACCCATTGCTTATACAAGCTGTTGATTAATTTTTCCTTATGCAGTTCACAAATCTTGGAAATAGATAAAAAAATATCTTCCCTGTATTAGGGAAAATTGGCCATTTATAGACATCACTTATGCAAAGAGCCAAATGCATATATGTAAAAGTTGAAGATACGTTTACAGTTTCTGAAGTGATGAAAATCTCCCAGAAAAAAAAAAAAAAAACTCATAAGTATTCCTCAAAGTATAGAGAGTTCACATTTTCATGAAGGAGACTTTTTAGAAATTGCATAGATGTTGTGTGCCACCAATATATAAGCATCAATGACAGTAGATGTAACCTGTTCCCAACCCTCAAAAGAACTCATTTGAATCACTGAGCAGTAAGGCAATGAACTTAACATTGAGGAATCTACATTTAAGAAGCAACATGTCCAAGAAGAGTAAATAAGTTTAATCTGCACATGTACATTTAATGAATTAAAGTATTTAGTGCTCAAGTTTTTAAAAGTGCATTTAACTCTAACTTAGGCACTATTACCAAAAGCAATGGAACATATTTCCTCTTTATGCAATTTACCCACACTTTATTCTATCATACTCTGGTTAATCAATAATTAACTTTCATCCCAAAGCTAGATCTTTTGTAACACTTTGAAAGCTATGTTTGATGCATGAAAACAATCCAAAGTTACCCAAAACTACCAGTTAATGTATTTGATGAAGATACTAAGTGTAAATTAATAACTTCTTCTAAACATTTGTGAATAGAGTACAGTTAACAAATGTTGTATTTACATACAACATTGCAAGTTCTGTCTACTGTCCATAGTATCTCCACAGTTCTGTAATCCATAAATAAGTCAATATCTGTTTCAAGTTAGATGGGAGTCAACATTTCCTCACAAATCTCCTGTTATAAACATTTGCTCTGTCTTCATGGTCATAATAAACTGTTATGCTGCCAAAGGTGTAGTGTATATTTATTATTTAAAAAGCTCTCTGGGAAGGAGATGGGATATGGAGTTATGGTGGTAAGAATTGTATGGAATTATCCTATGATCTTATTGTGTGGAATTATCCTATGGTCTTGTCAGTGTTTCCATTTTATACATATTTTTTAAAGCTAGTGTTTTGCCTAAGAATTATAACTTTACTGGTAAATACAAAGAATATAACAGCATCAAAGAGAAGAATGGGCAAAAAGACGGGAAGCTAGAAGTGGGCAGAGCTGAGCAAAAACTATGGAGTACTACAAAAGGAACAATGAATCTAGCAACTGGACTCTAACCATGTTATTATTCCATTCTCAAATCCCAGGTACTTCATCCTAGGATGCCACTATCTGACCCTAGAGATCATAGATGCTCAGTCAACCTTCTCTTATCATTAGGCCATGCTAATCATTGTACTTTTCTAAGTTGGGAAATGTGGTAAGATAAAGAAATGTGATGTAACTAGTACACACAGTGTAGGTTTTTCCTCTCTCCTCTTCTCATCTTCTTTCATGATACCTTACCTTCTCACTCTTCAGACTTTATTCAGCTTAGACTTACTAGTGTCTGCAAATATGTATTTCCTTTACAGCCCCTAAACCAAGCCCGTATTCATTTTCCAAGATGGAATCATAAGAGGAAATATGAAAGCTAGCTGCACACAGTATAAATAAACATAGTACAGGAACACAAGAGCGGAACACAACAGTCTGACACAGAAGAGAGAAACAATCCAGCATAACAAATAGTAAGTGGTGCTTTGCCCGTGGCATTTTCTGGCTCCATCAATAATTATATAATACAACAGTCACTGATTTCTCAGCCCTGGATCAATAATGGGTTTCACATCCCCTCCAGAGCTGGTTGTTGACCAAGGTGCTTGCTCAGATGCCTCCCCATCCATGGCAAAAATCGATTCTTGCATAACTGTTTGTGTGCTTAGAATGTCAGCATCAGAGCACTGGAGAAATGTGAAATTTAATAGCACGGCTGAATACATAATGATTTCATATCTCCCTCTTCAAACCAAAGCAGTTGAACAAGTAGATTCAAATGGAAAATCCTCAACCAAAAAGACAAGACACAATGAGATCCTCTAAAAAAATAGCAGCATTGACATAAAATATGTAGCACACTTATAGGGCCAGATTATTCTGACTGGGTGTCAGATTCTTCATCTGTCATATGATTGCCATCTTATGTATTCTAAAATACGTGCTGCTAGTGAAACATTCTTTACCCTTAGCGCACAGCGTGGTAGTACCATAATGATGTTTCAGATGAATGCTCTGATTTATGACTCCAATATATCCCATCACACCCCATACGGGATCAAAGGGCAAAGACACTGTACAATAAAATTTTCAAATTTAACTTGAAAATATATAATTTTCAAAATACAAGAAGGATTCATTTCTTTATGCACACACAAACACATAGTCTCTGAAAAGCAGCATTAATAGCACAGAACTAACACACCAATAGAAGAGAAATGCATCATCATTTTAATCTAATCAAGACAGATGGCCAAATTTGATAACAAAGATGCCAAGAAAGATTTGAAAATTGAATTATCCAGTTTGGTTGTCTGCCTGGGTTTAGGTAAATAGACAATAGCCTACTCATCCTCAATAGTAAAGCCCTTACTTTTATTTTACATTCCTCTAAAGGAATTTCTTCTGTGGAAACATCAAAAAAATACTCTAGATATTAAGACACTTTGGGCCAGTGAGATATCTCACTTGAAGAGTGAACTATTTTGTCAAGTGTGTGACCTAGGTTCAAGCTTAGTCCCCATCATACTGCAGGGAGTTTTATTTTATCTTATTTTATTTCATTATTTTTATTATTGGGTAGAGACAGAAAAATTGAGGAGGAAGGGAAAGAGATAGAGAGACACCTGCAGCACTCATGAAGCTTTACCCCCTGCAGGTGGTGGCCAGGATCTTGAACCTGGTCTTTATGCACAGTAATGTGTGCACTTAATCAGGTATGCCACCTTCTGGCCACCCATACTGAAGGAAGTTTCAGTGATATTGTCTCTTCCCTGCCTCTCCTTCTGCTTTTCTGCCTCTTTTGTTTTGTTTTGTTTTGTTTTGTTTTAAAGATATTAAGAACTTTCATGTTCAGTTAAATAAATACATTAAATGCAGAAGAAAGCTGTCCAAGCTCCAATAAAATCTCTGTGGTCCATGGGCACAGGACTATGTACAATCAATAATGCCAGATGTCCTGATAAACTGACCATTATGATTCTATCAGGGTACTAGAGCCATCGTCTGAAGTGCTTCTCCCAGATCCTCCACATTACCAATTTTCCCCATTGTACTTATGAGATACAGTTAAGAAAGATTGACTCTGGGAGTAGGCCAGTGGTGCATGCACCCACACACATATTACCGTGCTAAGGGCATGGGTTTGGGCCCTGCTCGCACTTGCACGGGGGATAATTTAGGAGAAGTGAAGTAGGTCTGCAGGTGTCACTCTTTTCTCTCTCCCTCTCTATCTCTCCTTTGTCTCTCAATTTCTCTCTGTCCTATCCAATAAAATAGAAGGTGGGAGAGGGGAAATGGCTGCCAGGAACAATGGATTCATAATGCTGGCACTGAGTCCCAGCAATAACCCTGGTGGCAATAGAAAATTGCTAACCCTAACTTTATTTATTATACTAACTTTATTATCCTAATTTAGTTAACAAAAACTCCATTATTTTAGTTGCTCTGACAAAATATTCAAATTTGTATGTGATTCTTTCCTTGATTTTATTTTCCATATCCAAACTGTCATGAAATCCTGCCAGCTCTACCTTTACTATTAGAACCAGACTCTAACTCTATCACATCTCATTCATTATGGTTCAAATCATCATTGTATTTTGCCTATATTACCACAATAGTTAAGTTCATCTACTAAACGAGTCACTACTTCTAGTTTAGATATTCTCACCTCCAAGTGATACCATCAAAACTGAAATATCCTCTTAAAGTATAAATATTAACATGCCAGTTTTCTGCTTGAAACTTTTCCAAGGTTCTATCTCAGACTAGAGAAAAAAATAACTCCTAACAATGGCTTACAAGCCATTCTAAGGAATCATCTGTCCATTTCTCTAACTTTATCTTCTCTTTACCCACTTGCTAGCTCTGCTCACCACACTGGCTCCTTGAATAACTCTACACATGATCTGGCCTCAGCATTTCTACAATAGCTTTCCATTTGCCCTGGATCACAATTCACTTGCATATATGTGTGGCTCGCTGCCACATACATGCCTTTAAGATTGTGCTTAAGTGTCACCTTCCCTTGTCTTCTTTTACAAAATGAAAAGACAGTGTGATGGGGTGTGGCACAGTGGCTAGTGTGATACACTTAAAACATGAGTTTCTAAAGATTTTTTTTTAATAGGGGTTTAATTAATAATGAGAAAAAGAAAGGAAAGAAGAGAGACTATCACTCTGGTTCATGTGCTGGTGGAGATCTAACTAGGCCTCAGGTCTGAAAGTCTGATTCTTTATCCACTACACCATCTCCAGGATGTGTAAATAAATAGAATAATAAGTGAAATTTTTCCCCTTACCACCATCCAGAATGCTCTATCTGGTTGTTGTTACATCTAACTGCTAATATGCTCCATACTTTTTTTTTTTCTTTCAAGTCTTGGTTATCTTCCAAGATATCTGATCAGGACATGAGTTCTAAGAAGTGGAAAATTGGGGGAATTGAAAGTTTTGTTTTGCTCATAGCTGTAATCCCAGTATCCATCAAGGTTGCATATAATGGAAATTTGGATAAATAATTTATAAGATAAATATAAAGTTCTAAGTAAAGGGGTAAGAGATAACAATTTGGGACTAATTTTTATTCTGTTTATTATTCTTAGTGGCATACTCCTCCTATGACAGCACAGGGGGTTGATTTGATCTATACAAGATTTATAGGAAATCAAACTTCTGTTTTAAATAACTTTTGGAGATAATCTAGCACTAGAAGCTCTCAGACAAGAGCAAAAATGAAGGAATGGAAATGCCGGTATTTTTCCTTTGATAGTTAAAAACCCACCAATTTATCTTTAAATTGTTGCTGCTACCCAGAAAACCTGACCAGAAGTCAAACAGTTCCTTTCTGCTATGATGATATTAGTTAGCATAAGTCAAGCAATGACAGACTGGGGAGGGTAGAAAGTCTAACAACCTCACTGAGGGAAATAACATCCCTCAAGGTCTTTCAGCCACTTGCCACTTGCTACCTCTGTATTCTAGGACAGGGCAGGAAATACATGACATAGACTAAAATTTTCTTCGCATTGGGAATCAACATTGAAGGAGGCAATTTTAGAGCTATCTCAAACTGTCCAGAGGAGATTAATCTATTTTCCCGCAACCTCCAGATAAGATGGGGAAAAAAAAAAAATCTCTATAACACAAGTACCATGTCGGTACACACTCCTCTAGAACTTAGCAGATTATATAGTCCAGAAAAGAGGAGTCCATCCCCATGGCTGGTCAACTAAGCAAAGAAAAAAAAATTATGAATGCAACCTTTATACTATTCAACTTAAGAACTGAGGGTACCCTTTCCAAATATGCCCTCCAAGTGTCTGAGCAAATATAGACTTCCGGAATAACTCTACTTTTGTTGTTTTGTTTTCCTTTTTAGGCTTGTACCATAGGGCCTTGTTTACAATAGAACACTAGAAATAAATGATGTAAAATCAACACAAATGTAGATTTCGATTTACATCTACCTGCTTCCAAAAAAGAAGAATGTGAGCTGTATCTGACTGAAGCAACTATCCACAAACTTCAGTTATAAAACCTGAAAACAAAAATGGCATATAGAAACTTTGTTCCTTGAGAACATAGAGGCTGGCATGAACTTCAGATGTTTTTGCTTTTTTATTTTCCCTAAAATATCAGTCATTTGAAGTCTTTAAATAAGAATTTTTTTCTTCCTCTGTCTGCTTATCCAAGCCACATTCAGATTTATGGGTATAATTATAATGTATAGTCTCCTGGGGTGGGAATACTAATATCAAACCTTTTATCTTCAAATACAAGAAATTTAAGTGATTTAGACAACATCATAGAGTTGTTCAAACCTGCGCTGTAATGTTTTGGAAGCTGGGGACTGGATAATTAAGTAACTTTAATTGTTAGTAGGGACTACTGTTATTTCTGAGTATCAGTTTCTCCATATGCAAATAGTAGGACAGTATTGTAGGAGAATTAGGAAAGACCACTTAGATTTTTAAGGTAAGAACTAACAAGTATTATAAATACTAAACAGTCAACTAAGTTTTGATGGAAAGCTGTTATAGGATCATGTCTACTGACCGTACAGGATGGATGGCAGTAGGAAGGGAGATCTGATTTTCTAGATTTGTGACTAAATTAGCCATTTAATTTTTTTAAATTAATTATCTTTAATTTGTTTGATAGAAACAGCCAGAAATCAAGAGAGAACAGGATAGAGAAGGAGAGAGACAGAGACACACCTGCAATGTTACTTCACCACTTGCAAAGCTTTCCCCCTGCAGGTGGGCACCAGGGACTTGAAGCCAGGTCCTTGCGCATTGCAATGTGTGCGCTCAACCAGGTGTGCCACCACCTGGACCCCCATTTAACTTTTTTTTATTTACTCATTTTTAAATTTTTTGTATTTATTTATTTTCCCTTTTGTTGCCCTTGTTTTTTATTTTGTAGTTATTTTTGTTATTGTTGTTGTCATTGTTGGATAGGACAGAGAGAAATGGAGAGCGCAAGAGAAGACAGAGAGGGAGAGGAAGACAGACACCTGCAGACCTGCTTCACCTCCTGTGAAGCAATACCCCTGAAAGTGGGGAGCTGTGTGCTCAAACCACGATGCTTACTCAGGTCCTTGCTCTTCGCGCCACGTGCACTTAACCCGCTGCACTACCACATGACTTCCATTCACTCTCTCCTTTTTTTTTTTTTTTTTTATGGAGACAGAAAAAAAAAATTGAGAGGGCAGGAGGAGAGAGAAAGAAAGAGAGAAAGAGAGATACCTGTAACACTGCTTTCTGGCTTGTGAAGCTTTGCCCCATTTTGCTATGCCATGTGAGAAATAAGAAAATCCTCTTTGTATGCAAGGCACCTGTATGTAAATCACTGTAATGAAATGAAGTGAAAGCAGGTGATGGGTGAAACATATTGAGACCTGTCTTGGGGAAATGCAGATCCTTATGATAGTAACAATCCTATAAATAAACATTTCCTCAATAAAGTGACAATGATGTTGAAAAAAAGAAAGTATAATCTGCCATTGAATTTATTTTTGTATTGTATTGTGAAAATTTGACTTGATCACGTGATTGGGCTAATTGTAGGCTGGGCATCTACACTGAGTTCAGCATCAAGGAAATGACTTTCCAAGCATAGGAGGGAGGCTTTCTTCACCAGGTGGAATAGGAGAGCGTGGGCCCAGGTCAAATTACGTAAGTCAAAGATGCCTAGACGATCAGTGTGTAAGCACTAATTGGTTATCTGAAAGCCTTTTTTCCTGGGTAATGGTCAAGAAATGCAAGGAGGTCTATACAATTATGTATATTTGATACTGAGGAGAGAAAATATTTGCTTTAAACGGTTTAACTTTGGTACAACATTAAAGAAAAAAAGAACGGTAATTTATAATGATAGTATTAAGTTGCCACAATAAAGTTTAATGTAGAGTGTACATATTTCTTAATTTATTTCTTTTTTACACAAATAATATCCTATGATTAGGAAAATATGGCTACCTTTTATAGAATTCACTAGAGGTGAGTCAGAGAAAATGTTTTAAATATCAAAATAAGAAACAAAATGGAATATTCAACAATCTCTTGATAGGCACTCCCATCACAGATAACCAGAAATAAATTTATATTGGTTTCATAATACCTATATTTGTCCTGAAATTTTTATATTTGCCCAGTTATATCTAATAAGAACTCTATATTATATGTTATAAATTAATATATATATAATGTTTAATGTTAGAGATAGTATTAATCACATTTAAATAAATGTTCATAGTTATACAATGTACTACTGTGTGCTATAATTAAGTTATACATTACATTTACATATCAAACTAAATAAACATAATGCTCTGAGAACTCAGTCTCTTACCTAAACTGGTTCTTCTTCTGTTGTTACACTGATCATCAGTTTAATCTCCTTATTCTATAATTATCTAAAGAACATGTTTGCTATATATTTATAAAGAGTCATCTTAAACTAAATTTGTTTCTAAACATGCTGCTTCACATCTTCCACGGGACAGGTTAATGATTATTTTTAGTTTTAGCTGCCATCTGTTAAAGATTCCGCTGGGCCAAAGATCCTGTTTATGTCAACAAATTACTTAATTAAGCAAACCAGGTGACAACAATGATGAGTTTTTGAAAAATATGTGGATGTTCATGACCAGTACATAATTTATTATTATGCTTTATTTGGGAGAAGAGAGAGATATGCTGGGGTAGGAAAGAGTATAGTGTGAGAAAAGATAGCTACAGAAAGGTACCACTAAGAGTCTCAGAGACAGGAGGGGAAGTGGTCTGGTACACAAGTTTGAGGCACTGAGCATAGCTCAAAGACTTAACACTGTTTCCTCTGTCAGAGGAGAAAAGGTCTTTGCCAGAGGAATGAAGTCTTATTGTGTTCTCCCTGAGCACCAAGTACAGGATTGCCTAATAGATGACTGGTCTCTCACATAAAAGGTATCTCTCTCCTTGTGTCCATGTACCAACAGAGTGAATACTAAAAGCCTATATTCATTTGACACTGATTTTTGACTTCTGAGTACACTGCCTCACTCCTGGGATACTGTTTTCATTTAATCCATGACTCTATGATAACCTTGCATATATAATGACCAAATGCCAAATAAGGGCACACATTCACTTAAAATATCATTTTAATAAAATTATAACCACAAAATATGATCCCATACAATTGGAGAGAATTAGTTAATTCTGGAAGTTTTCCAAATAATGATTCCTGTTTGTAAATTAACAGCAGCCTTGGATTTTCTCTAATTCTAACAATATTCATAAATAGATTTAAACCATTGTTATTATAAAAGAAAACCTTGGATTTACTATAAATCTAATAATATTTCAGAGATAGGCACTTAAAGCACTGTTATTATCAAGTATTAATCCTAAATATCCACAAAATTCCTGTCTTCTATATATGACGACAACGGATTACTAAATATATAGATGTTTAATATGACTACTTTGAAAAGCCCAATAAGTTAAATAAGTAAGTCAAATTCTTATGGTATAAATATATTTATGGCAATAACCCCAGATATAATAACTTCAGGTTTACTTGTAGCTCTATAGACATCATCATTGTACCAGCGGTCTAATTAAAGTCTGATATTAATAAATCATGGGCATTAACACCAAGTAATGCAAAAATACAAGCTAAAGTTCCCGAGCTATCAATAGCAGGACGAGAACTATTAGAAATTTCAATAAAAATGTGCTATAGATAACGTGTAAAAGACTCAAGTGACCTCACACACGATAATTGTAAAACACTACTTTTAATAAGCTGAGGAAAGTGAATAAATGTTATTTGCAGATATTCTACTGAGTGAAATTCTAAGCTTTCATATACTTAATGACAACCATGCGGTCACTAAGAAAGGACTAGGAAAGGCAATGGAAGAGGAAGTAGCCAGAAAAGGATTAGACTTTTTTTTTTCTTTACACAACAGTATTTTATTCAATCATTACAGTTTTTCAGGGGAAATAAATGTATCCTATAGTGTTAAGGTTAATTATGAGACTATTACTGGTATAGCAAACATTTTTGTAAGTCACATTTATAGGATTAGGGGTAAAGACTCCATTTTAGTTTTATTTTCTATTATTTCATAGACAAATCATGGCATTCCTATAACAGGATGATCATTTTTTTTCTCTTTGTTTTGTTTTCTTTGGATCACCTTAATTTATACCCAGGTTCCCAGTTTAATTATTGACAATGTTTCTTTTCATTCTCAGAAGTATCTCAGGTTAAATGAGAAAGTATATGATCACTGTACCAGTGAGTCATCAGAGAAATGATTGAACTCTCTTCAGAGTATTCTGACTTTAAAGAGAATGAATCAGTTTGTTATCTGTTGCCATCAATGATATTATTGAGCATATAACATAGGATTTTTAGCAGACAGAACTCAATCAAAAGCAATGCTGCAAAACTTCAGGAGATGAACAGAACCTCACTTGGGAAGAAGATTTCAGAAGTGAGTATCATTTTAAGTTCACTAAAACACAGTTAACTGTCAAATCTCCATGGCAATAATTTGATTGAATTCTTAACCAGTGAGTAAAATACAAACTGACAAAATCCACAAAGGCAATTAAAAGTTCATACTTCTATTTAGAAACCCCTTACCTCCAAAACATGTAGGAACTGTTGTTTTACAATTCTTCAATTCAAAGATGTTTATTAGAAATTCATTATGCTTCAGTCCACAGCCTGTCACTGTGGGATAAAGTCCTGATACCTGCCTTTAAACTGTTTATATTTTCATATTGGACTCACATAACCACATTATAATTAAGTGTAAAACTATGTAGTGCTTTAAAAAATTAGTGACCCTCAGAAGTAATTTTTGAATACTTCTATTATCATAAGAGAGAGGGAGAACAGAGAACTTCTCAGCTTTGACATATGATGGTGCAGGGAATTGAACCTGAACTTCAAATATGCTAGTGAGGTGTGCTAGCATGGAACGACTTTCCTAACCCTCTTAGTGGGAACAGCTACACTATCAAGAAAAGGAGTGTGAAGGGAAATGCTAAATTTAGGTCTAAAGGAGGGAAGGAGCTCCAGAAGGAAAAGAATACAAGCAGAAAGTAATCGTGGAAAGGAACAGAATGGGGTCAGTGACTAAAGTTGCTTGTATTAAAAGAAATAACAAAAATATAAGCATGATGGAGTTCAAGTGCCAGATAGTTTAGGAAATAATCTAAGTAACAGTGGATTGGATGCAGTGCTGATCATCTCCATTTTGAGACCGTGTGGATACAGTGAGAAGTGCTAGATAAGAAAAAATAAACTGTTCAAAGCGCAAGGACCAGTGGAAGGATCCCAGTTAGAGCCCCTGGCTCCCCACCTGCAGGGGAGTTGCTTCACAGGTGGTGAAGCAGGTCTGCAGGTGTTTGTCTTTCTCTCTCCTTCTCTGTCTTCTCCTCCTCTCTCTTTCTCTCTGTCCTATCTAACAAGGACAACAACAATAACAACTACAACAATAAAACAACAAGGGCAACAAAAGGGAAAATAAATAAATTTTAAAAATGAAAAATAAACTGCTATATGTTAATCTCATTCCTAAATAACATTTGTGGTAAACTAAAATAGGTGATCCAATAAACTATGTATTAATTTGTGGTTAAAATAATTCAGAAAATTTCTTTGAATTGTCTAAAACAGACATGACCTGACTGAGCTCAAATCTCCGACATTCTTTAATCCTACTTGCCAAGATCAAGTACTAGATGGTGTTTTCTGCATGCAGGGGTTTAGATTCTTCCAAATACACAAAGGTTATCACTCTCATGTCTTCCCTCATAACCCTGTCTCACAGCTTCTTTCATCAAAACCCTTTATTCTATAAATATGCTACTTGTAAGCCTCCCTGCCTCCATTTACAAAAATGATTCCACTAGCATAGCTGCCAGCCCTCCTTCCCAAATTCTTGAATATTTAGTGTTCTCAGGATAGCAGTAATTAATTGATGATAGGCATATTTTTGTCATGTGAATTTGTCTTCTCTTTCCTCTTTTAGACTGTGATCACTATTAGTGCAGGAAACTATCTTCTATTTTCTTGCACTACAACCATTATACATTATTAGTTAGAATTTAATGAGAAACAATAGTTTATTGTAGGAGAATATGAATCAGTATCTCACAGCTGAAAGCAGATAATGGCATAAAAATAGATGCTTTAGTACTAGCCAAAGTTACCAAAAATAGGAATAAAATATTAACTATATGTAAAATTTCAAATCAAAATTTAGTAAGAGAAAACAGACTCTCTAAATAAATGAGAAGTCTTGAAATCAATGAATACTCAACAATGGTTAAAATACTGAATATTTTTTTTAGCAATAAACCAAAGGACAGTGCACAGTTAGGAAGTACTGAAGACACTGCTAAAATAGCTATTGATGAAAGGCTGGTAAGATAACACTTGGAACAACTACACATTCACAAATAAGGAGTCCCTTGGTAGAATTATTGAACACTGTAAAATAGAAGAAACTCGGGGGGAATAATTAGATAGATTTTTGAATATGAAATTTAAAGACAAAAAGGAAGCAGAATTTTGTAACATTTTTGAACAATAAATGAGCTGTCCTAAAAAAATAATGAATAACTTTTCTCTGAAACATTACTAAGCAGTTCAAAATTATATCGGAGACTTTCTCTTGACAAGTTCTTCTCATGTTCGTCCACAGTCTTCAGCCTTTGATCCTGACCCAGCACCCTGACCAAGCCTTTTGAGTGATTCTGGCTACCCATAGCAATATCCCTGTCTGGCTTACCATTCGCCCCTCCCACTCCCCAGACTTCTATGCTCTGCTAATAGAATAACTAGTAAATATACTGTTAACCTAACCCATGAAGGTTAGTCCAGTTTAATTCTGTATTTTAGTTTAATGCTTACACAGGCTCTGTAGTGGATAAAAAGCTATGTGCAATTCATTGAAATGCAGCACTGCTGCTCCAGCATTACAATACAGTAGTCTCATGCTTAGCCTAAACACAGGAGAAAGTGGTTCAAATTCTTCCAACATACTTCAAGATATTTTAAACATATTACTGAAACTTCATATAAAGTCTACCTATAGAATAAAATATCTGGCTCTGAGTATGTTGAGGCAAGATGCCTATACTCACAGTTAAAATTACATCAGGGGGATGGAAGATTCAAGTATAGACATTATCATGGGAAAGGAAGGATCTGGTGAGTTGGAACCCTTGACCACTATTGTAATCACCTGCACAGGAGAATCTTCACAAGTGGCAGAGTGGTGTTGCAATGGGAAAAGACTCCACTAGGAGCCCTGAGGAAGCATGCAGGCATAGAAGACAGAGCACCAGCAAAAACCCTACTTGCAAAAGAAGCAAGAGGAGGAGGAGGAGGGAAGGTCTGGGGAGGAGAAGAAGAAAAAAAAGAAAAGAAAGGGAGGATAGACAAAGAAAAAAATAGAAAAAAATAAAACTGCATATCAAATTGCATCTATTATCCTTCCCCTACTATTTGCTTTCCATATAACCTCACTTCTTCTTCTAGCGTTTGCCCTTCTTCCATAGCCAGTCAACAGAGTCAGGTTGAAAGCTGTCAGGAGCTGCTTGTTGCTGGCTTTGAAAGTGACTGGGATCCATGTGGATTCAGTCGGCTAGGAAGGATCGTCAGTTTCCCCAATGAATGGGTACTCACGGGATGCACCACTAAATACACACAATAACTTTCTTGTCCTTGAGGTACTGCTCCCCTGATATTATTGATCTTTCTTTTAACATCTGTAATTATGCCATGATTCAAGTTAAAAAAAATGGCAGTTATGAATTTTTGGTTATGTATTTTATTTTTGTATGTCTTATTTAATTTTAATTTGAGAGAGAGAGAGAGATACAGAGAAAAAAGTCCACATCACTGCTAGCTCTGGCTTAAGGTAGCGCTGGGGATTAAATTTGGTACCTTGGAGTTTCTGGCAAGAAAGGTTTTTGCATAACCATTATGCTGTCTCCCCAGCCCTTTTCTTTTTTTTATGTTTTGTTATTATTTATTCTAATGATCGAATACAAAGATAAAGATACAGAAAGAAAGATCAGAGCACTGCTCAGCTCTGGCTTAAATCGTACATCTTAAATGACTTGATGTGGGTTTTGTGATATCCATTTGTTGCCATAGAATTTTTATATGTTGAAGTTCATCCCTAGGCACAAATGACCAAACATGTTCTGAACATGAAAGAAGAAGAAGAAGGCTTGTTTCTTACAAGGAAACTTGGCATGTCAAAGTCTGAAGAGAAGCTAATATTGAAAAATAATTACAAATGAACAAAACATTCACCACAGAGGAGATCCAAAAGGCTAACAAACATATGAAAAACTGCTCTAGGTCACTGATTATCAGAGAAATGCAAATCAAGACAACACTAAGATACCACCTCACTCCTGTAAGAATGGCATACATCAAAAAGGACAGCAGCAACAAATGCTGGAGAGGATGTGGGGACAGAGGAACACTTTTACATTGCTGGTGGGAATGTAAATTGGTACAGCCTCTGTGGAGAGCAGTCTGGAAAACTCTCAGAAGGCTAGACATGGACCTTCCATATGATCCAGTAATTCCTCTCCTGGGGTTATACCCCAAGGACTCCATAACACCCAACCAAAAAGAGGTGTGTACTCCTATGTTCATAGCAGCACAATTCATAATAGCTAAAACCTGGAAGCAACCCAGGTGCCCAACACCAGATGAGTGGCTGAGAAAGCTGTGGTATATATACACAATGGAATACTATGCAGCTATCAAGAACAATGAACCCACCTTCTCTGACCCATCTTGGACAGAGCTAGAAGGAATTATGTTAAATGAACTAAGTCAGAAAGATAAAGATGAGTATGGGATGATCCCACTCATCAACAGAAGCTGACTAAGAAGATCTGAAAGGGAAACTAAAAGCAGGACCTGATCAAATTGTAAGTAGGGCACCAAAGTAAAAACCCAGTGGTGAGGGGTAGGCATGTAGCTTCCTGGGCCAGTGCGGGGTGGGAGTGGGCGGGAGGAATGGGTCACAGTCCTTTGGTGGTGGGAATGGTGTTTATGTACACTCTTAGCAAAATGTAGACATATAAATCAGTAGCTAATTAATATGAGAGGGGGAAATCAATTGTATGTCTCAAAGTTTCTCAAAAGACAAACTGAATGTTTTTAATATATAGGCTATGTATTTGATATGCGGACTCTCTCAAAAGCCTAGACCAAGTAGATTAGAAGCTTCCAATAGCACAGCTTTATACAAGATACTGGGTACTGTCCAGCAAACCATAACAAAGGGACTTTTCAAAGTTAACCCAATTAACAAATAATGTGATGATAATATTAACTATTGATTGTCTTTTTGAACCCTAAGACAGCAGGAACCTCACATCTTCACTATAGAGCCCCTACTTCCCCCAGTCCTGGAACCCTTGGATAGGGCCCACTTTCCCGTATGCATCTCCCAATCCAAACCAAATAACATTTCATCTGCCGATCACAACCTAACCAAAGCAACGATTGCTACCTCAACATGCTTTACCTCAGAATGTATCCAGAGACTTCACGTGTGGAATGACAACCCTTCGGCTTCATTACTCGGGTGAGACCTTTCCTTTTATAGTACACTCTAATTTCATCTCAGGTAGTTCACTTTCTAACAAAGTCCCATAACCTAGATATACACCAGTTTCTGTGAGAGAGAGCTTATGTGCACACGTATCCATAAACTACTGCAAAATATATACCTGAAAGCAGGACTACACTAGAGTTTGCAGTGAGTACCTCCCTAACACTTCCTCTCCACTATTCAAAGCTTGGGATCCATGATTGCTCAACAAATTGTCTGGCTTCATATGTTAACTCTCTTTTCAATCACCAGGTTCCAGATGCCACCAGGATGCTGGCTAGGTTTCCCTGGATTGAAGACCCCACCAATGTGTCCTGGAGCTCAGCTTCCCCAGAGTCACACCCTACTAGGGAAAGAGAGAGGCAGACTGGGGGTATGGATCGACCAGTCAACGCCCATGTTCAGCGGGGAAGCAATTACAGAAGCCAGACCTTCTACCTTCTGCAACCCTCAACGACCCTGGGTCCATGCTCCCAGAGGGATAGAGAATGGGAAAGCTACCATGGGAGGGGATGGGTTATGGGGATTGGGTGTTGGGAATTGTGTGGCGTTGTACCCCTCCTACCTTATGCTTTTGTTCACTAATCCTTTGTTAAACAAAAAATTTAAAAAAAAAAAAGAAAAATAATTACAAGTGGAGAAACACTTTGACTAACAGTATAATAGGTGCAATATTCTTCTTGAAGTGAAAAGAGCATTATCAGTCAGTTTTCAAACTTTTATTTATTTTTTTGGTTGTCCTTTGAATTTAGGAAATCTCATTTGCAACACAAAAAAAGATGATTCTTCAGAGAAATAAAATGCATAGTTATTCTCTACTTCAAAACAGATGACATATATGTGTTCTCTTTCAAATGACAATTTCAATCTATGAGGCAATCAACCAAGCATAAGTTTTTTTTTTGTTTGTTTGTTTTTACTATATGCTAGCAATATGGTAAGAAAGAAAATTCAAAAGTTCCTTCCCTCCAGTGATTTGCAATCTATTCAACTTTCTGATGGAAAACTAATGCACAAATGATCTACTATAAAATTGTGTGAACTGGGAGTCAGGCAGTAGCGCGGCCAGTTAAGCACACATGGCACAAAGCACAAGAGCCAGCTTAAGCATCCTGGTTCAAGCCTCTGGCTCCCCACCTGCAGGAGGTTGCTTCGCAAGCAGTGAAGCAGGTCTGCAGGTGTCTATCTTTCTCTCTTCCTCTCTGTCTTCCCCTCCTCTCTGCATTTCTCTCTGTCTTATACAACAACAGCTATGGCAACAATAACAACTACAACAAGTACAACAAGAACAGCAAAATAGGAAAAATGCCCTCCAGGAGCAGTGGATTCCTAGCACAGGCACTGAGACCCAGCAATAAACCTGGAGGAAAAAAAAAAAGTATGAACTATTCACACACTATAGTGGTATGGAAATAGATAATGCACAATTCCACTCATATATCAGATTTTAACTAAATTTTTACAAAATGAATGGGCATGTAAATGAAGTTTACAGTAAGTGTGTTTGAGCTTGAGATATGGATAGACTCTGGTGAACAAAAGTTAATGGAGGAGAATTTTCATGCATGAGGATTTATAAGAGAAGGAGAAATTTTATGCAGGAGAATTTATAAGAGCAGAGGCTAACGGGAAGGGATGGGAATACAGGAGGTAGGTTGTATTTATAATGATCACTGTAAGAAAAGGTTAGATGTCAGGCTCAGGAAAAAAAAAAAAAAACTAGTACAATCATGGGTTCTTTGGAATATACCTAAAATAGGACTACTAACTATCTACAAAACAGAGACAACCCCCCCCCAACTCTTCATCAGAACTATTCCAGCCTTTAGGTTCATGATTAGTAAACAATTTGTTTGGCTATATATGTTAACTCTTTTTCAGCCACCAGGTTCCAGATGCTCCCATGATGCCAACCAGATTTCCCTGGACAGACAACCCCACCAATATGTCCTGGAGTCCTGCTTCCCCAGAGCCCCGCCCCACTGGGTAAAGAGAGAGAAAGGCTGGGAGGATGGATCAACCTGTCAACGCCCATGTTCACAGAAGCCAGGCCTTCTACCTTCTGCACCCCCAGAATAACCCTGGGTCCATACTCCCAGAGGGTTAAAGAATAAGAAAGCTATCAAGGGAGGGGATAGGATAAGGAGTTCTGGTGGTGGGAATTGTGTGGAGTTGTACCTTTCTTATCTATGGTTTTTGTGTTTTCTTTTTATAAATAAGTTAATCATCTATTTACTATCTTAAAAAAAAAAAAACCTGAGGGGCTGAGAAAACAGCATAATGGCTCTAATTTCCATGCCTTAGGCACCAAAGGTCCCAGCACCATCATAAACCAGAGTTGAGCAGTGCTCTTGTAATGAAAAAATAATAACAATAAATAATAATAATAATAAAATAAGTAAATTAACTAATTCTGAAATAAAATACATATCCCTACAATATTTTTAGATGTATTCATGTTTTTAATTATCTGTATTTATTGGATAGAAACAGCCAGAAATCAAGAGAGTAGGGGGAGATAGAGAGGGAGAGAAACAGAGAGACACCTGCAGCCCTGTTTCACCATATGTAAAGCAACCCTCCCGCAGTGGTAGACTGGGGGCTTGAACCAGGTGTTTGCACACTGTAACATGTGCCACCACACAGCCTCCTCACTACAATATTAAAACTACTCAGATATATTATTGTTGAATAATGGCTTCACAAACTAAATGGCCTGAATACCCAGAACAATGTACAAGGAAGATAACTCGCCTGAGATTGACTTATCTCTTATATTTTAATTTATATTAATTTGTATTCATTCATTTTTTGATACTACAGTTCCTTCCATTATTTTTCTCCTATCAGTTTCAACAGTTAACTCTTTGCATTATTTCTCTTTTTAATTTTTTATGAATGATAAAATAATGACTTGCAGGATTACAAGGGTATAGTTGCACATCTCATCCACCACTATAACTCCTATAATCCTCACAACATTTTAAAGGCAACTTGGCTATCCCCACCACCCCCCAAGGTCATGTGCTTCAATTCTCTGTATTGCACAAATGAGAAAAAAACACCTGGTAGTTGTCTTTTACCTGTCTTCACTAAGCATAATCATCTAATGGCCTTTGGTATTAGCATAATGGCTATGCAAATAGTCCTCAAGCCTGATGCTTAGAGGTACCTTGTTTAAGTCTCAGCACCACCATAAACCAGTGCTAAGCAGAGCTCTGATTTAACAAATGCATCTCACTGGGATATATCTTGGTCAGCCTCTAAGGACTTCAGATTCCTAAACTCTTTCAGCATCACCTGCTAAGATTTTCTGATCTAATATTCTCTGATCTATAGATCATTCACCTATTATGATCAAAAGTCATTACTTCAAAAGGCACTATGCAACATTCATGCAAAATGTGAGACAAGAAATGGTTACTCTCCCTTGACACGGCACTCTTAACCATATGTTTCCTTACTTCTGCTATTATAATGGATTAATCATAAATATATCACATAAAATGCTACACATACATAAAATAGTCCATTACATAATACTATAATTACTATGACTGGTAACAGAAAAGAAACCTATGTTTCTCCAAAGTCAAACACTTGTTAAAAATAAATAAAAACACATCAGAAGAAATCCTCTAGGGTTATATGTATCTAAGATTTGCCTCATTCATAATATGCATAGCAGTTTATTAATTCTCTATTTAACACTATCATTCCACTTTTGAGGTTAACTAATCCAATTTACTTCACGTAAGTTCTATGATGCTATAGGAATGAATCAGAAGTTTAAGTCTAAAAATCTATACGTGAATATCAACCTTCAACCAATTTATGAGTTCAGGAGAACCATTCTGAAGTAGTATATAGAAATGAATGGCAACTGCTTATACCAGGCTCCTTTAGCCACCTTTAAATCCTAAACCTAACCCCCTCTTCCAACTGGTGTTTGTAAAAGCCCTGAGAGATTTAAAGCCAACTTCTGGTATTTGCAAATGTCCTGACAGCATTTGACCTTTATGACCTCTGACCATCTCTTAGTCCTTGTATGAATAATCTGAATCTCTTTTTTTTTTCTTTTTGTCAACCTTCCTATTTGTATAAAAGAGAAATCTTACTGAGCATCAAGACCCAGAACCTTTTTGGCATTAGCATATAATGGGTCTGGTGAGCCAGAAATAAAAACTTTGTTTTCCAGTAAACCCTATGTTACTGGAAAAAGTTACCAATTCCCAGTTTTATAATTCAAATTACCTTACCTCTTAGTCCTCACCTGTAGACCTACTAGAAAAAATACTCATGTCCTTTTAGCTCATAATCGGGATGCATTGGATCGACCTACCCATGGTGCATCTCGTGAGTACCCATTCATTGGGGAAACTGACGATCCTTCCTAGCCGACTGAATCCACATGGATCCCAGTCACTTTCAAATCCAGAAACAAGCAGCTCCTGACAGCTTTCAAGCTGTTGGTCCTGCTCTTCGAGTCCTCCAACTTAATGTTGAGGGGCTGTCCTTTGCCAAACACGTTCTTATTGGTCAATTGGCGATACAGCATCAGGCAGATGTTATCTGCCTACAAGAAACACACATAGCAGTCGATGAAGCTGCTCGATTCACCATCAGTGGATTTGATTTAATATGCTATAATCTCCATCCTAAACACGCCCGAGCCATCTACGCCAAATCGTGTCTTGCGGACGTTTACCATACGGCCTCTTCGAACTTCTACTACTCCATTACTATTAGAACTATTCAGCTCGTCAACGTATATAAGCCTCCCAGTGCCTCATGGGATAATGAGGTCCTGCCTAGCCTGAATCACCCAGCCATTTACGTTGGAGACTTTAATAGTCATCACCAAGACTGGGGATATTCCTCCACTCGTGCTGACGGCTCTGTCTTAGCCAACTGGGCTTCAGCGAATGACCTCTCCCTATTATACGATCCCAAACAGCCAGGCTCTTTTCACAGTGCTAGATGGAATAAACTCGTCACCCGACCTGTGCTGGATTAGCACAGTCAACAGCCAAGCCTTTCCCACTACGAGACAAGTTCTCAAGATCTTCCCGCACAGTCATCACCGCCCAGCTATCATCCACATTGGTCTCCAGCTCCCACTGATTCTGTGCTCGGAGAAACTAAGATGGAACTTTTGGAAAGCAAACTGGCGTCTGTTCAGTGATCTTACCAACAAATCTATTCCTGCAATTCCAATTAATTCTATCCGCTCTGAAGATTCCTACAGGCGCTTCTGCCAAGCCATCTTCAAAGCAGCTTCCCAAGCCATTCGTCGTGGGAGACGTGCTAACTATACACCTTGTCTTAATGCTGAATGCGAGCAACTACTAAAGCAGTATGATGAGTCGGGCGACCCAGATATGGCTGACCATCTCATTGCCTCCCTGGATGCAGCACGCCAAGCCCGCTGGCAACAACTCACGGAAAGTCTGAACTTCACCCACTCAAGTAGGAAGGCCTGGAAGCTTCTTCACAGACTGGGTGCCAGTAGCCAACCCCCTCCCATCTCCCATCCTCCCGTATCTCCAAACTCAGTGGCCAGTCACCTAACTCAAGTTGGACGTGCTAAGATCAACCCAGTCTGGAAAAGAGAAATTTCCCATGAGTGGTCCTCCCACTTCCATTTATCTTGTCCATCTCCAAAACTCTCTCCCTTTACACTGTCTGAACTGGAAGACACTTTGAAGAGGGTTAAACCAGGAACAGCTGCTGGCTATGATAACATCACCCCAGAACTCATTCTTAACCTGGGCCCCGCGGCAAAGAAGTGGCTCGCTTCATTCCTGTCCCACATCTTGGAATCTGAGTCTATGCCCAAAGTTTGGCGTCCTGCGAAGATTATAGCGGTTGAAACCAAAGAAAGACCCAACACTGGCCACCAGCTATAGACCAATTTCTCTCCTCTCTGTGTGTTACAAACTCCTTGAGAGGCTGCTTCTGTCACGTATTTCTCATCTTACAGAGAAATTCCTATCACCCACCCAAGCTGGTTTCCGCCCAGGAAGAGCTACCTGCGAACAAGCCCTGGCCCTCTCAACTTACATTGAAAATGGATTCAAGAAGAATTTAAAGATGGGTGCTGTCTTTGTTGATCTCACAGCAGCCTATGACACGGTCTGGCACTGTGGTCTCCTAGTCAAGATCTCAAGATGCCTGCCTCCATGGGTGGCCAACAATATATCGTTTCTTCTCCAAAACAGAAGATTGCGGGTGCATCTGGGTGACAAGTCTAGCAGATGGAGACTTGTTTCAAGTGGCCTCCCCCAGGGCTCTGTTCTGGCTCCTACGCTATTTAATATTTACATCAATGACCTCCCAGAAACTTCTTCAAGGAAGTTCATCTACGCCGATGACATCTGCTGTGCAACTCAGGCATCAAAGTTTGACATCCTCGAGGAAATACTCACGAAAGACATGTCTCTGATATCTGATTACTGTAAAAAATGGCGACTAATCCCTAGCACTGCAAAAACGGTATCATCTGTTTTCCATCTACACCATGCCTCGGCCTCGCATGAGCTTAATGTGCAGCTTGGCGATACGAGAATCCGGCATGAAGCCCAGCCAGTCTATCTTGGCGTTACTCTCAATCGCACTCTGTCATTTCACAAACATCTCATAAAAACTGCAGCAAAGGTGGGCGCGAGGAATAACATCATTGCAAGACTGGTCAGCTCCTCATGGGGCGCAAGCACTTCCACACTACGATCATCATCTCTGGCATTATGCTATTCCACTGCAGAATACTGTGCCCCAGTATGGTTCCATAGCCCCCATGTCCACTTGGTCGATTCCAAATTATATTCCTCCATGAGGATAATTTCTGGAACCATCCATTCCACCCCAGTTCCATGGCTGCCAGTTCTTAGCAACATCGCCCCGCCAGATATTCGTCGGGATGCTGCATCATCTAAGTTCATTTCCCACGTCTACGCTCGACCGGACCTGCCAATATACATGGATATCTTCACCCACCCTGCCCAACGCTTGACGTCTCATCACCCAATCTGGTCCCCTATGCCTACACTGAACTTCTCTGTTCCAGACTCTTGGAAACAGAGTTGGCAGTCTGCTGAGGTAAAGAACAAACACCTCATCACAGACGCCTGCAAGCGTCAACCCGGCTTTGACCTGGCACGTTATGACTGGGCCCTCCTCAATGGATATGGAACAGGCCATGGCCGGTGCGCCGCTATGTTCCATCGCTGGGGAGTCAGAGACGACCCGAACTGCCCCTGCGGCTACAGACAGTCTATGACCCACATAGTCAACGACTGGCCACCTCTCCAGATTCAAAGGAGGTCTCGAAACTTTACATCAGGCTCAACCTGACGCTATTGACTGGCTATGGAAGAAGGGCAAACACTAGAAGAAGAAAGCTCATAATCAATTTTAATATAAAAACAGATAAGAGAAAATTTTAGAACATTTAGAACATGATGTAAGAGGGTCGGACAGTGGTGCAGCAGGTTAAGCTCATATGGCACAAAGTGCAAGGACCTGCATAAAGATCCTGGTTTGAGCCCCTGCTCCCCAGCTGCAGGAAGGTAGCTTCACTGGCAGTGAAGCAGGTCTGCAGGTGTCTGTCTTTCTCTCCCCTTCTCTGATTCCTCTCCTCTCTTGATTTCTCTCTGTCCTACCCAGCAACAACAATGACAACAATAATAATGGTGACAACAACAAGGGTAACAACAAGGGCAACAAAATGGGAAAAAATGGCCTCCAGGAGCAGTGGATGGGTAGATAGCATAATGGTTATGCAAAACAGACTCTCATGCCTGAGGCTCCAAAGTCCCAGGTTCAACCCCCTGCACCACCATAAACCAGAGCTGAGCTGTGCTCTGGTAAAAAAAAAAAGTATAAACACTTGTGTTTATACTAACTGATGGTTAATGTCTAATTTGTAGTCTATCCTCACCAACTTACTCTAAATACTTTATAGATTTTTCGCTTTGTTTTTCTTTTGAGATTCTGTGTCCAAGTAGTCTTTAATGCCCAAAAGAGTTTGGCACTTACTAGGCACTCAATTTGCATTGCCTGATAAACACTCAGTATCCCACATTATAACACATCACTTTTTTTTCATTGTTAACATTTCTATGTTATTTCCAGTTATCTTTTTGGATATTCCTTTGGGACTTCAGCACTTCTGGTTGATCCCCCTCCCCTTCAGATAGAGACAGGCAAGGGAAAAGAGGGGCTCAAAATCACAGTATCAAAGCTTCCTTCAGTGTGTTGGGTTGCCAGTTAGAACCCAGGTTGTGCACATGGCAAAGCAGAGCACTATCCAAGTGAGTTTTTTTGTCAGCCCCATTTTCAAGTAATTCCTTCATTTGTAAATATATTCAAAGGTGATCTCAAAAAAATAGTCTAAAAAATCCCTGTCTTTTGAGACTAATGAATAACTCGATTTATTTTTATATATGCATAGATTTTATTATTTTTTTCTAAGCAAATTACCTTTTATTGCCCACATGAACATCATCTACCACTTTTCTGCCCACTCATGCAGGCTGGCAAGTTCTCCCTGCAGTTTATCTCCATCTGCTTGGCATTTCACTACCTGGAAGAGCTCAGTGTCATCTGTAAACTTGGATAATTCACCATGCATTCCCTCTTCCAAATCATTTATGAAAATGTTAAATAAGACAGGTTCTAGGGCCAATCCCTAAGAAACCAAACTGGTTTTACTTCTCTACTTAGAGGAGCCCTCGCATATGTCTATATTATGTTTTTTTTTTCTTTCCTGCTGTCAAAATAAGTTTTGTATAATCACTATATTGATACATGCAAATGTATCTTCTGGGCACTAAAGCTAGTTGAGGTTTTGGGGATTTAAAATTAACCAAAATCTGTTTCTTTCATAAAACTCATAAGGAACACCAAACTTGAGTGCCAATAAAGAGCTAAGCCGACAGGACATTAGATCATTCAGGTTTAATTTTTTTAAAAGGAATCCTTTATTGTCTATTTTTTATTTTAAGACATCTATTTGTAGACAAAAAGAAAGTACAGTTGAAAATCATGAATATCAGGATCTCAGGCTTTACACTTTGCATCAAACTCTTCTATCTATGTTTTCTTACATAGATGACCTGGCAACAGTGATGTCTCCTGAACTGCAGAACTCCAAAATAACCTCTTGTCTCTATTGCAAGTGCTATGAGGATGAAATGATGTAATATATTTTGAAGTGGATTTCAGCATTCATAAGAGGTGAAAATCTCTATAAGGGTACAGTTGCCGTCACAAGCACAGCAGAGAAAGAGAGAAAGAGAGAGAGAGAGAAGAAGAAGCATATTTCAGATCATCAAAAGACCTACCTGAGTTTGAAAACCAAAATGTCAGGAAATAACTGATGTAACAACAAAAGTGAACTTAGTAAAAATCTATAATTGTAATAATCAAATATGAAATGCAATAGGCATCAAAGTATGAAAGAGACAGAGGAGGTGGGAGTCTTGTAAATTCATAGAAGAGCATAATGTTGCAGTTTACTATCTCTGAGTATGGGAAAGAGTGGGAGGTTATAATAAAAGAAATTATGTAGTTTTGAGGAAATTATGGTCTTGTAAACTGGTGTTGTACAAGGATTATCCAAAAGGTGATTTTTTTACCCCCCCTGGATGAAAATAGAAGATACTGATATTTAGTTGAAAAGTCTTCAATACTAGGGGAGAATTATCAACTACAAATAGGAAGGTTGAGAATAACACTGTCAGAATGCAAAACTGTCAAAGGAAAATCACAGACAGGAGACTGGAGACAACCACCAAAGTCAGACCATCCTCATGCTATCAAAGGTTCATGGACTTTAAATAAGTCTCCATAGTCAAAGCAGTATGTGGATTCAACAAAGGAAATGCATGTATGCAAAAAGTTACCCTAGAAAGCTGACATTGAAGGAGATTCAGTTTGCAAGAGCACTAGTTTTCTGGAATAGTCTTAGTGAGACCCTGCAGAAAGTTATGTAAATACACAAGGAAAGTTATGGGATGTGACATGTCTCTCAGTTTTAAGGGGTTTAAAGTACAATTAGTTCTGAGTGTGTGTGTGTGTGTGTGTGTGTGTGTGTGTGTGTGTGTGTGTGTGTTTGTGTATTTCACTTATGGTATAGAGGCTTCAATTATGGCACAGAATAGGACCTAGATTCCATCTGCTCTTGTCTGTGTGCAGAGAGTTGCTTCAGAGTCTACAAGCAGATATCAAGGACTATATTGTTTTAGAAAAATTCTATCAAAATCTAATACCAATATAGTAAAAAAAAATACTACTCTGCTACATTTATGTCCAGTGAGTTGCCTTATGAATGATTAAATATTCTATTTCAGTTCAAAGAAATATCAAGCACAAGTGAGCTGGCTATCACATACAAACCAACTACTAGATAACCTAAAAACCAATCAGATATATCTTTTCTGTCTTTGTTCCAAGGTTGAACTAAAATCACTTTTGGTTTTAACTTCTGAAGGCTGAAATGTGCACTTTAATTTTTGATAGTTATTGTCAAATTGTTCTTCAAAACCTCTGATACTCTGTCATTATCCCCTAGCACCTTACAAGTTTCACTGACAACAAAGTGCTCTAGAAAAAAGAAATACCATTCCTCCTGTTATTTTATAAAAATGTGTTGACACACCCTGAAAGTACATTCAGGACATTTTACCTCCTTGTAACAGAAAACATAATTCAATTTAAATGTTATCTGTATCTAGAATTCTGTTCATAGAAAATATTAAATGAACAATCCCCCTCTTCTATTATATTTGGAAATTACCTACCAGCACAGACCTTGAAGTGATGAGAACTGATTCATCATAGTCAATCAATAAACTTAATAAAAGTGAGACAGAAATGCGAATTGAAGCTGATAAGGCAGTATGTGGCATACTGAAGCAGACCCTATTAGTAACCTACCCAATACCTACTCCTTTATGACAAAACCTTGATTATGTTCAGAGCAGCTATTTGCCTTCTGAGGTAAGGTCTTACTTGCCAACTATTTTCTATGGGCAAGTGACATGGTCCCAGGCACAGAGAATGAGAGTTATATGTTGTCAGCTCTACAAAGACTTTTTATATTGCTGACACAAGGAACAGAATTGGGCCAGAAAAAAGAAAAGAAAAGAAAAGAAAAGAAAAGAAAAGAAAAGAAAAGAAAAGAAAAGAAAAGAAAAGAAAAAGCTTACCAGGTACAGTGTCTGCATGGCCATGCAAGGGACCCAGTCTTGAATCCCAACACCATAAGGGCTATACCAGTGGAGGAAGTTTCAATGTTGTGGTTTCTCTCTCTCAGTCTCTTGTTCTCTAATCACATGAAAACAAAATGGCTCAGAGCAATGAAATACAGAAGCACAAGGGACTCTGGCTCTAGAGAGAAGCAGAGAGAGAGAGAGAGAGAGAACTATGAAAGATGAAGTGTGGGAGAAAGAGAGGGAAAGAACAAGAGAGAATTTATAACTCCCACCTTAACCTCTATCTAGCACCATTTTTTATCCATTTTCAATACGAATGTGTTGTTTGGAAATATTACAGTGATTCAAGTCAGCTAAAAAGATAAATGACAAGGTCCAACTGGTGGCACACTCAGTTAAGCACACATGGTACAATGCTCAAGGACTTGGGTTCAAGTCCTCAGCCTCTACCTGCAAGGGGAAAGCTTCATAAGCAGCAGCACAGCTGTGTGTGTGTGTGTGTGTGTGTGTGTGTGTGTGTGTGTCCCTTTTCTATATATATTCCCCTTCCTTCTCAATTTCTCTATCTCTAGATAATAAAAGAAAATTATTCAACAATTAATTAAAAAAAGAAGACAAATGGCAGGTAGTAAAGGTTCAGAGAATTCTAGAAATGATAGCTTCATTATACTCCATCATGGACTTCTTGACATGTGACATGGAAATAGATAGTTCTTGTCTGTTTTAAGTACTCTGTCATTTTGGTACTTAAAATTAAAAAGATACTTTTTTTTTTTTTTGCTACCCAGTTATCACTGGGGCTTGTTGTCAGCACTACAAATTTACTGCTCCTGGGGGCCATTTGTTTTTCATTTCATTTCATTTTTTTTTTTTTTTTGATAGGACAGAGTGAAACTGAGAGAGGAAGGAGAGATAAAGATAGACAACTGCAGACCTATTTCACCGCTTGTGAGGCAACTCCCTGGCATATAGGGAGCCTAAGGCTTGAACACGGATCCTTGTGCGGGTCCTTGTGCTTAGTACTATGTGTATATTCAGGTAAGCCACCTCTTGGCCCCCCAAATTAAAGATTCCTAGCCACATCTTACATTTAAATCTGCATGGACTTAAATGAAAATATACAAATAAATTATGTTGACAATACATGAAAGAGGTGTTTTAAAGTAGAATTATAATAAAGCCATTACATTTTTTTCATAAAGGCAGAGAGGGTTATTATTTTTCTTTTAGATTATTTATTGCCTACTGTGGTAAAGCAATGCGATTAAAACAAAAATTTTAACCTTTGGGATACAGAAACCCTGAATTAAAATTCTATCTGCCAGCTCCTAACTTTTATGTTGTATAATTTGACATTGTCATAAGAGTCATAAATATTTTGTCTGAAGAGTATGTATGATAATCATGTAAAATGAATGATACATGGTTCCCCTCTTCATTCAAAACTGATACATATATGAAAATGGTAGCTTTGGGTCTACCTCTCAGGAAACAACTTCATGTTCTTTAGTCTTATTTTATGGTCTAGAGCAAAATGACAAGAAAATAAGCTGACATAGAACTATTTGTTATCAAAACCATGTATTTCAGGCTGTGGTCTGGGAAGAGCACTCATTCAATTCAGCCTTTAAATCTTCCAGAGCTACAAGTGCCATAAACTGAAAATTGATGCTCTTCCTGAAGGACCATGAGGTTCAGCATTTCAGAAATGAACTGGTCTAGAGAATTAAACTGCATTTACTCTATTGTACTTAGCAATGCAAGAGACTTTGGGGGAAAAAGTCACTATAATGGTTGACACTTTTCTCTATGAATTACAGAAGAATTCTTAGAGCAAAGTTAACTAAGATGCATTTTTTTCCCTGACTACCACTTCCTGTGGCCATTCTATTTTTCTTTCATTAGATGAAAGAGAGAAAGGGAGAGACATCATAGCAACATTCCACCATGCAGACATCTACATGTGCTGGCCAGGACCTCAAATCAAGGTCTTCATGCAGGCTAATGTGTTCACTCTACTGGGTAGTCATCTTCAACCTCAAGGATTATGAAATCAAAATATATGATAATGTGGCATAATCATTCCACTCAGACAAATTCTAGAATTATTTAGATTAGTAATTATTCTTGTTTATTTTTAAATAAATATTTTCTGGTACTATGAATTAAGAAAATTTAAGAATCCTTAACATTGAATTAAAAACCAGTTTTGTAGAATTTATGTACTAGCTTACTTATCTGGTAATAAATGGACTTAATTGAGGGCACAATCACCTAGCCCCCTGAATTCACTTATTTAGTTAAAATACTATTGGAAAGACTCAGTGATGTCTACTAAACATAGATAGATGATAGAGATAGATAGATAGATAGATAGATAGATAGATAGATGATAGGTAGATAGATTATAAGAAATATGAAACCTTTGGGATGCTTTGGAAAATGTAGTGATTTTCATATGGTTAAATGTGTTTGGGAAATACTGTATAATGCATGGCTATACAAATAACATATTAGAATTATAAATACTAAATTAATATATATTAGTCTCTAAGAAGCATTACACTGAGAAGATAAACATTTAAGTGACCCCAAACCTAGACTTACTCCAAAATTATTTCACCATGAAAACTGTTTTAGTAACATCTATTAACTTCCTCCACACAGTGTTGTAAGAAACACTCTTTTGATAATCGTTGATCTCTGACATGGAAACTGACAGTCATGTAATATCCTAAAACTTATAAAAGCAGAGTAAATATAAAACATTCTCCTGTCGAATCAGTCTATCTATGTAGTCAGATAAATAATTACTGAAGCTATATGAATTTTGTGCTACCAGATTAAAGGGAGAAAGATTCATAGTGAGATTTATTCAGTTCTAGATTTGTATAGGGTAATGATTTTACTATAAAATGAAAGAAAATATTAACATCCATTTATGTTTATATATACCATATAACTCGCTACATCTAATTGCATAATTTAGGTGACAGAAAATATTTATGGCTATATGTATTCAAACATCTTTTGGAATCTTCATTTTGCAAAGAATTTTGTTAATAAAAAGAATAGGACAGAGATCTCTGGCCAAGATGGCAACTTTGGAGCCACAGCTGCCATGAGCCCCAAGAGGCAGCAGTCTGCAACCCTGCATCTGCTGGAGCTGGATCTGCCAACAGGTTCCAGATGCCAGCATAATGACAACCACACTTCCCTGGGTAGATGACCTTACCAATGTGTCCTGGAGCTCCACTTCCCCAGAGTCCCACCCTACTAGGGAAAGAGAGAGACAGGCTGGGAGTATGGATCGACCAGTCAATGCCCATGTTCAGAGGGAAGCAATCACAGAAGTCTTCTGTATCCCACAATGATCTTGGATCCATACTCCCAGAGGGTTAAAGAATAGGAAAGCTATCAGGGGAAGGGATGGGATACGGAGATCTGGTGGTGGGAATTGTGTGGAGTTGTACCCCTCTTATCCTATGGTTTTGTTAATGTCTCCTTTTTTAAATAAAATAAAAATATATAGGACATAGGACTTCCATGTTTTAGTATCCAAGGTAGAAGAGGAAAATGGGTGAGTATCAATTACACAAATCAATATGATTCTCCTGTAATGTAGCAAATATTCAACTACAGAAAGACTACCAAGATGGAAATTTTAGAAATAATGTGATATAACTGGTTGTGATATCAGTTATTCATGAAAATCTACAATTTACCTGATAATTTTTAGCAGGAGGTAAAGCATGTAATGTAAACATATATGGAAATTTTACTCAAATAGGAATTGATAAGTATAGTTTTTGGCATGTAAGACCACCTATAGTATTATTTGACACAGGACTTTCACTCTGTTGTTTTATGTTCTATATTATATATATCATTATCTGCTATAACTCAAAAAGCAAGCTGGATAGTGAGAATACTTTTTTTAAAAAAAGATTATCTCATGAGAGTTTGTAATCCAATTAGAAAAACAAGATATATGCCCATAAAAATGTAACAACACAAGGGAGATATGATTAAGTGTTGTGATAAATGATAAGTGATAAAGGTAGTAGGTGCTTTAAGAGGATTAGAGAAGAAGAAATCAAGTTTCAGTATGTTCATCTATATAAAACACCCTAAATTATAAAATCAACCTGATTTAAATGGGTTTAACATATCATTTTGATTTTGAATGTTTAAAGCTTTATAGAATTGGGACCTTCTCACCAGTTAGTCAGAAAGAACACAGCACACAGGCAGTTCTGTCCCTGCCATCTGCCAATGACTCTCACTGCAAATCAGGTGACAGTCAATGGATATGTGTGTATATCTGCTACCTGATTTGTATTTGCTTTGGGGCTGAATATTTTGAGATTTCAGATGCAAGAAACTGTGAAAATACCTGCTCTCATTATGTAAACTTTCAGTCTGAGGTTTAGCCATCCCTGAACAATCATGGTCTAGTGCTGAAAGTAAAGATGTATCTATGTAAGCACAAATTGTAACAATAACACTTTGCTTTTCAGAAATAATTCTATTGAAATAGCTCATTCTCAGCACTGTTTGCAAGCATTAATTTAGCCTCATAAGAGAAAAATAATTTGCAAAAATAGGTTAACTGTCTGGTTTGAGGTAGCACAGTTGCTAAAGTCAGTATAAAGAACCATTTTTTCTCACTCCCAGCCCAGAATCTTGGCATAAGCAAAAACTACTTTGAGCAGTCCAGGAGGTGGCACAGTGGAGAAAGCCATGGGGCTCTGAGTTTGATCCCCAACATTCCATATTATTTATGCTCTGATTCTCTCTATATCCTGGTTAATAAGTAAGAAAAAATAAGGGAAAAAAACTACTTGAATTATTTTCAAAACCAACTAATGTGTGGACAAATTTCATGTTACTAAAGTATACAGGAAAATAATTCATAAAATTATTCTTGGGTGATTCTGTCTTTATTTTCTGTCAATATTTCCCAAGATTGGGTAAATGGTTGTTGTTGTTTTTCTGTGTCCTTACAGTCACCAATATGAGCTTAATATATAGAGGAGGATAATGTTGAAATGTGATTTAAAGGAAAATATTTAGTGACAGCATGGAAGCAAACATGAGGAAGAATGTGAGACCTCACAGGCAGATTCCTAATTATAATTTATCCCTTATCCCTCTTATCTTATGGTTTTGTTAGTGTTTCCTTTTTATAAATAAAAATATATATTCTTTAGATTTGTAATGAAATTTGCAGCTCATCAGCATATCGTATGTGAGATTAAAGAGAATTCTGAGTTACACAAAAATTTGGTTACATTTCCTCCTATCAGTGTCCTTCTAAGAAGTTTATGAATCTAAAAAATTACGGTGTCCTGAAGCAGACAGGAAAGTGTAATTCTGTGGAGAGGGACATATCTAAGGGACTCTGGCAAAACTGTCCTGAGAATTTACATTTTTTATATAGAGAAAGAGAGGGAATAAGCCAGAGAGATTGTGTAAGAGAGACCACAGTAGTTAAGTTTCCTTCAGGGCAGTTGAGGCCATGTACAAACCTGGGTCCTACACATAGCAAAGCAGCACATTGTCCAAATGAGCTATTTCATTGGCCTACCCTCAAAAATTAGAAAAAAAAATGTACCCACTTGTTTGTTCAGTTGTCAGATAATTATAGAGCATTTTCCACTATCTGTGTTCAATAGTAGGTATAGAGGCAGAAATTCACAAAAAAGAAAGATATAAATATTGATAAAACAAAAAGAATTAAACATATTTCTAGTCCTATAAAGGGAAATACAAGGTAACACAGACTAGTTGGGGGTCTCTCGCAGCAGATTTAAGGATAATAAAGTAGGAAATGTCAAAGGTTCAAAAGGGCCTGAAAGGCATTGTAGCTTCAGCGAAAGATGGTAGAGGAAGATGGCAGTTGGTGATAGGAGTGGTGTGCAGACATCTCTCATGGAAGAGGTATCAGACTGTATTCATGTGACAACAACTATCTTATAAATCACAAGTTCTAATAAAATGATTAAAACAATCTTAGTGAAAAAGAAAAATATCATTTGCTCAAATAGTTTGGAGCATCTATGACATTAATTTAAGCAGACAATCTCAAAAGTTATAATGCTTTGAAAAAGGTCTATGGGAGAGTCTGGAATTTAGCTGCAATGTGTTTTAAATGTCTAGGTAACTGGGAGAAATTCTAAAACCTGTTGGGGTGTGGTTCGGGAGGTGGCACAGTGGATAAAGCATTGGATTCTCAAGCATGAGATCCCAAGTTCAATCCCTGGCAGCACATGTACCAGAGTGATTTCTGGTTCTTTCTCTCTCCTCCTATCTTTCTCATTAATAAATGTCAGGAAATTGTGCAGATGTGGTAGAGCCTGGCAGGGTTTGACCTGAGGAGTGCGACTATCCTGTCAGTCTCTCTCTCTACTGAGAGGTTGAGCAAGGAAGGACTAGAGTAACCCCAAAGGTCTGCCCCATCTTATCAGACTCCCTGTCTCACTAAGCACCCTGTATTCCCGATACTATGACCTGTTCCCTTATTATCTACATAATCATTGTTTTGCCTGAAAGATCCCCACCCATTCCACTACTTTTATCTATCTTCTTTCTCCCTCAAGACACTCCCTGCCTGCAGGGTATTATTATTTATCCTACCAGTTAAAAACCTCGCAACAGTTTCTAAGAATGTTACTTTTCCCAGCTCCTTATGCCTTTCTCCACCCCTTTCCAAACCATATCAAGCCATGTCCATTTTTGACTTGCCAGTTCCGGGTCTGACCTTTAAAAGCCTGGGTTCCCTGATTAATGAAGCTGCCACAAACTCTGTTCATGAGTCATCTCCCTCCTGTTGCTGAGTGAGAAGCAGCCCAGGCTGGCTCCAGTCTCTTTCTCTCCAACCCAGAGAGTACATGCCTGGGAAGAGGCACCCCCACGCTAACCTGGCAAATAAATAAATAAATTCTTAAAAAAAAAAAAACACTTGTTGGGATATATCCATGACACAGACATCTGCCATATTAAAGATGACAGCATTAAAGAATCAGTAGTTTTGCTTTGCATGACTTTCAAACTTCCTACTATGTGGTCATGTGGATCAGAAGCTGTTTTATAAGACATAATTCCACACTGTAGGCATTATACAAAGAACATTACTACATTTTAATAAATACAGTATTCTCTGAGTAAAAATACATTAACCAAAGAGACAGTTTGCATTATTGGATTCAGAATTGACCTTTATGTGGTCACTAATTTTGAAGATCATACAACTTGTGGCACAAAACAAGGTGCTGCATCCTTTTGCATGTGCCATGGCCAAGTGATGCCAGGCATAATATATGTGTCTACTGTTCCATCACACTTCACATGAAGTTATACTATACATTAACAAAATAATATGTTGTATAATTATAATAAAATGTCATTTCTATTATAATTACCATTTTCTTCTAACCTATTTGAAAGTAGGGTGTATTGTGTCTGAATGTCAACGAATTATCAAAACTCAACAAAACTAATCCAATTCTGATAATAAAAATATAATATGTTAGATGTTATATACATAGTATTTGTTATAAATAATATATATTATTGCAACACTAAATTTTATTATAAGGGTATTAAACCTGTGCTATACATTAGATAGAAGCAAGATTGGGGTAGGGGGATGATAGTCCCTGACATCACAATTCTGACAGTTCCTTCTAAAACAAATGTAAAGACAAAAAAAACATGCAAAATCACAAACAGTCCTATGTATCCAAAGGGAAATGAAGACCATGCATGAATTGGGAGAGAATAACAAAGGAAGATATAATTTGAATGGTATATGGGTCCAGGGAAAGCTCCTTTAACCAAGATCTACAAGATAGTCTGGAGCTAAGAATAAGAAGGAGAGGGAGGGGTGCCAGGATAAGCGGGTTAAGTGCACATGGCATGAAGTGCAAGGACCTGAGGTGAAGCAAGTCTGCAGTTGTCTTTTTCCCTCATACCCCTAACTCCCCACCCCCTGTCTGTCTTCTCCTCCTCTCTGGGTTTCTCTCTGTTCTATCCAACAACAACATCAATACCAACAATAAGCACTATAACAACAATAAAACAAGGACAACAAAAGGGAAAAATAGCCTCCATGAGCGGCAGATTCGTATGGCGCAGGCACACAGCCCCAGTGATAACCCTAGAGGCAAAAAAAAGAAAGAGACATAGTGGGAACCTACAAAAAATGGGGGGGGGGTGTGTTCTCTAACTGGGAGAAGTTTATCTGTACACTAAGATGCTCATAAAAGAGGAAGGGGTAGATAGCATAATGGTTATGAAAAGAGACACTCATGCCTGAGGCTCCAAAGTCCCAGGTTCAATCCCCTGCACCACCATAAACCAGAGCTTACCAAAGGTCTGGTTAAAAAAAAAAAAAAAAAAAAAAAACTTAAAGAGATGCTCATAAATGGGGGCCAGGTAGTAGCACACCCAGTAGAGACCACATGTTACTATACTCAAGGACCAAGGTTTGAGGCCCTGATCCCCACCTACAGAAAGGAAGTTTCATGAATAGTGAAGTAGGTCTGCAGGTGTCTTTCATTCTCTCTCCCTCTCAACCTCCCCCCTCTACTTTCAATTTCTCTCTGTCTTATGTAATAAATTATATATATATAATATATAATAATATATATAATATATAATATATATATATGTGTATATTTATGGAGAGAGAGAAGAACAAGGAGAAGAAGAAGAAGTGAAGAAGAAGAAGAAGGAGGAGGAGGAGGAGGAGGAGGAGAAGGAGAAATGGCAAAAGGGAGAGGTAGATTCATCATGTAAGTACTAAGACCCAGTGATAATCCTCATAGCAATAAACAATAAAAAATTTTAAAAGGTGCTCATGAGGTATAAGATTTAAACCAGATTAAGACATAGAAAAAGCACATAAAACAAAGTAACTTTTTCTAAATTTTCTTTTTTCTTCTGTATAATTCCTCCACCTTCCTAAGTGAATTTTTCTTAAAAGAAATTCATATTTCTGTTTAGGATCTATTTAGTGGAGCTGTGATTTCTCCTGAGGAAAAATACAGTTCCACCATAATGTATATCAGCCTTGCTTAAATGCCTTGAGATAGATTAAAGTATTCCAATATTTTCTCTTTGCTATATGAATTGACAAATTGGGATTTCTACTCTACACTCTACATTTAGCATGCTCTTGCCTAAATATTGAAGCAAATGGCTTTTTGCCTAAGGGTGTGAAACAACAAAGTCAGGCAATACTCACTTGAGGCTCCCCTTGGATCACTCAATCAAAGAAAATATTAAGTAGCACTGTTTTTGTAACTACATTGTGGGGGCACTTTGATATTGCGTGAGAGAGAACAAGGCAAATTCCTGTCTCGCAATGCAGTGGAGAAATTTCACTGTGGAGGTTTTTGTCTCATAAAGTACAAATACACAAACTACAAACTTCCTAATGACTACAGCACAAGGCTTAGTAGAGAAATGTTTTAAAAAAGAAATCACGGGGGGCTGGACAGCAGGTTAAGTGCACATGGTGCAAAGCACAAGAACCTTTGTAAGGATCCTGGTTGGAGCCCCTGGCTCCTCACATACAGAAGGGTTGCTTCAAAGGTGGTGAGGCAGGGCTGTCAGTGTCTATTTTTCCTTCTCCCTCTCTGTCTTTCCTTCCTCTCTCGATTTCTCTCTTTCCTATCCAACAATAGCAATAACAACAAAGGCAGTAAAATGAGAACAATGGCCTCAGAAGCAGTGTATTCTAGTGCAGACACTGAGCCCCAGAGATAAGCCTGGAAGCAAAAAAAAAAAAAAAAAAAGAAAGAAAGAAAGAAAAAATCACCTAAATTTTTGAGGCCATTTATCTCTTCCATTTACAATCTTCCACTCAGTTGGTGTAAAATCATGCTGAAACTATAGTCCACTAAGAATATGTCTAAGAATCTCCTTCCTAACTGTAACTTAGGAGGAAGCTTCAGGAACAGTGGTGGTTTGCAGGTATCTCTCTTCCTCTCTATCCCCACTTCTCTCTCAATTGTATACAAAAAAAGAAAGCAGAAGAAAGAAAAGAAAAGAGAGGAAAGGAAGGGAAGGGAAGGGGAGGGGAGGGGAGGGGAGGGGAGGGGAGGGGAGGGGAGGGGAGGGGAGGGGAGGGGAGGGGAGGGGAGGGAAGGGGAGGGGAGGGGAGGGGAGGGGAGGGGAGGGGAGGGGAGGGGAGGGAAGGGGAGGGGAGGGAAGGGAAGGGAAGGGAAGGGAAGGGAAGGGAAGGGAAGGGAAGGGAAGGGAAGGGAAGGGAAGGGAAGGGAAGGGAAGGGAAGGGAAGGGAAGGGAAGGGAAGGGAAGGGAAGGGAAGGGAAGGGAAGGGAAGGGAAGGGAAGGGAAGGGAAGGGAAGGGAAGGAAAAAAAATTGGGAGGAATGAAAACCCAGGTAATCTCATTCCATAACACTTTCTTCTTTACCAAAACTTTCACTTTGAACAGAACTAAAAGTAAATGAACCCTTTCTGGTTTGGAAAGCATGTTTGCAGAAAAAGAGGTGAAGTTTTGGTATACTGGCATAATGAAATACTATATCCTATGACCCCCCCCCCCCGCTTCCATTGTCCCTTTTCACTAGTCAGTTGATCATATTCTGAAATATTAAGTAAGCAACAGACTGTATATTCAGAAGCCCATACACATCTTTCCTTCAAAGATTAATTCCACAAGATAAGGAATTGCTTTCACACTATTCCAACTATAGAGAAAAGATGGTGGCTTTTAAAGAAGTATTTATATTTCTATAGGACATTAATTCTCAGGAAATTTTTAACTTGATTGTAACTTCAAATAACTAAAATTTTCTTGGAAAATATTTAAATATAAAAGCTAATTAAATCCTTCTCTTTCAATATAAATACCATGAAGTTGTTTTTTTTATTTTCATAAAGTTTATTTTATGTTTAATATTTATAAAATGGTAAATGTGAAATTCAAATTTCTAATTTCTTATCTCAATTTCAGAGTCATCAATGTTAATAAAATATCACATAAATGGCTTTTGATTAGCAGGGGCACAAGAACTGAATTAAATTAAAGAGAATTTACCGGCACTCCCTTAAATCTAATGTAATGATGGATATGTGATTCTATGAGTGTCATTCTGGGGTCAGTCTGCTGGTTCTGGGGAAGCTCCTAGGATAGAAAATAGTCTCTATGCAGAATTGTGATACAATTTGTTTAGCTCTAGGTTACAATTGTTCTAGAATGCATATCTTAAATGAATACACCCACATTGGAAGTCTAGATGTGATATCTGGTGACTAATGAGAATGCAAAGTTGCAGGTTAAGATGAGGATTTCTGATCAATGAATAAAGGCTAAGAGTAAACAGAATTCATGCCTCATCTTAGCAGGAACTACAACCCATGTTGGCCTCCTGAATGGCTTCCCTAGAACATTTTTTTGGGAGGAATATAGTGAAAACTGACGCCTCTATCTACTTTCATTCTGTTGTATCCTTTGTAACATATAAATTTGCTACATATAAAATCATGCTAACACTATGAGTCCAAGTATTTGATATCTGCTGCCTAGTGAATTTCTAGGGTTCCCACACTGAGAATATATATTAATCTAGACAGATAATTATCATATTCATATTAATGAAGTAAAGTCATCAACAAACCCCCAAAGACGTTAAACTTAAATGTCCTTTATGGTATAGTTTCACATTAAAAACCTAAAGTACCCAATGAAATAGTTTTTACTTATACTTAGATACCTTCCTCATCTACTTCCTATTACACTTCCCTCAATAACTCCAAAGTTATCATTATCAAAGTAAGGACTACAAAAGTTGAATAAGGGTAAGAGACTGGCATACTTTAAGGATGACTCTTTAGTCACTATCAGGCCACCCCATCAGCTGGTGCCCTAGTTGGAGGAATCCTGAGTTTCTCAAACAGACATGATGGGCCTAGACTGCAAATAAATCCCTCTACCCAATATTACCTGTAATCTCCATCAGGAACAACACAATAGACCCCTTTGTGTGTCCCCATCGGACCTTGCTCTCAATGTGGATCAACAGCAGTAGAGAATATTCTAACCTCCAAAGGTAGGCTGGTAACATTCTGTCTACCACCTGAGGAAGATAGGTCCTGAAATTAGGTCATCTTGGAACATTCCTACTCATGACCACAGAATGACAGCTCATACCTACAGGAATGCACAGGTTACATAGGCTCCTAAGCTGAATCTGGGCCCCAGACCAAATTGATGGGGTCTAGAGTCAATAATATTTATATACCTTCCCCATATTTGGGAGCAACTCTCTTCCCTGACCCAGCTGCCTAGCCCCTTTTCCAGCCATGACATCATTTCCCCAGACAATGACTTAGGGGTAGACCCCACCTGCATATCAGATTTCAGGCTCAGAAAAACAAACAAACAAACAAACTAGTATAGTCGTGGTCCCTTTGGAATACAACAAAAATAGATCTACTAGCTATGTAAAAAATGGAGACCACCAAATCTTCATCTGAAATATTCCATCCTTTAGGTTCATGATTAGTCAACAATTTGTTTAGCTATATATGTTAACCCTTTTTTCAGCCACCAGGTTCCAGATGCTACTATGATGCCAGTCGGACTTTTCTGGACAGACAACCCCACCAATAAGACCTGGATCTCTATTTCCCCAGAGTCCTGCCCCACTAGGGAAAGAGAATAGATCGACCTGCCAACATCCATGTTCAGTGGGGAAGGAATTACAGAAGCCAGACCTTCCACCTTCTGCACCCCATAATGACCCTGGTTCCATACTCCCAGAGGGTTAAAGAATAGGAAAGCTATCAGGGGAGGGGATTGGGATACAGAGTTCTGGTGGTGGGAACTGTGTGGAGTTGTACCCCTCTTAGCCTATGTTTTTTTGTCAGTGTTTCTTTTTTATAAATAAAAATAATTTAAAAAAAAAACTCCCAATGATTTTGGCTAAATGAGTGTTAATCTCTGTTCTACATATTTTCAATTTTATGTTCTTCTAGTCACATAATCATGATTAAAAAGTCATACAAACACCAGATCAATATAAATATTTGAGATGGACCTAAATATAAGTCCCAACAGTACAACTGATAGCATTCTTTAAGACACTCTGTTAGTTCTCATTTCTCTCTCTATTTTATTCTTCTTATGAGGATCACAGGAATTTTCTATATTAGCTCCAGGCAGTTATGTTTGAGTTGCCTGCAATGCAAGCATATCCTTAAGGCTAAATAAAATTGAAAAAGCAGCTGCTCAAAAATTTCCCAAATGTCATGAAAATGCCTATATAATTCACTTCTGAAAATGAGTTTGTTAAAACCCACTATTAATGTGTATAGAAAGCTATCCAACCACCATCACTCTGGTCCCATTATATTCTGAATTTTTATGTACAGCCTACAAATTTGTTAGATTGTAAAAATATGTCAATTTTTAGACTGATCTAATATAAAGGAAAATTGTTATTAATACTTATGGCCCTTGCTATAAGGATTGACTTTATGATGTCTGGACAATTATGAGTCATGATGTTAAAGTAAAAGGAAAGAAAGATCTTGCCTAGCAACTCAAATTTTCACAAGTCACTGGTCAGGTCATAGTCAAAACGGACAGGTGAAACTGCTTTTTCTATTGGGATAGTTCTGATATGTTTTTTTTGTTTGTTTGTTTCATTTTGTTTTTGCCTCCAGTGTTGTCACTGGGATTTGGTGCCTGTGCTAGGAATCCACTGCTCCTGGAGGCTATTTTTGTCATTGTGTTGCCCTTGTTGTTTATGATTGTTATTATTGTCATTGTTATTGTTTGATAGGACAGAGAAATTGAGAGAGGAGGGGAAGAGAAAGACAGACACCTCCAGACCTGTTTCACTGCCTGTGAGGTGACCACCCTGCAGGGGAGCCATGGGCTCGAACCAGGATACTTGAGCTGGCCCTTGCACTTCGTTCCATGTGTGCTTAACTCACTGTGTCACTACCGGCAAGCCAGAATATGCTATTCCTTTGGTAACTGACTTTTTTTAAAAGGAAAGGAGAGAAACTTATACTCAACATATTCCCAGTTTCTTTACTAAAACCAACATACATACATCTGTTGCTAATGTGTTTTTAAGAATACATTGCAAAAAATCATTAGTTAGTCCCTTCTGAGAAATCAAAATGTACTTTGAATACATATCAATAGAAATAGGTATCTTCTCTTAATCTTAAAATCAGATTCACCCATTTCTAAATAAACACCGCCAGCGACTATAGGAAGTCCATTTCTAGGTAAAACATGACTTGTAGGGGAATTCATGGAGTTCTGTCTAGAGGCCAATTTTATTCAGTATTTTCAGTGAACACCTGGGAAATCAAGAAAGAACCTTGGTGAAGTTATTAAATGCATTCTGGTATCCTGAAATATTATCCCTGTTCAACAGATGGTAAATGTGTTCAGAGGTCTGGGTTGCAGTCATTCAGGAATTGCTGAGTGCCAATCACTCTGCTTCAGGGGCAACCACACTGCTCAGTTATGCAGGAGATCAGGAGCCTCCGCTCAGCCTGCACAATCATCTGGACTGACAGCAGAGAGACACTTAGGCTGTAGGAAATCCAGTAGAAGAGAAACTTTGTAAGGGGCACATGTTGAAAATGATCCTGAACTCAATTTCAGTGCAATAATGGCATTAGAAAAGTAAATGAAGTATACACTATTTATACATGTAACTGGACATTACAAAACATTAATTTGCAGATATGCAGTTTTATCAATCCTTTATAATTTATCTCAATAAAGCTATTCTAACTCTATAGCAAGTTGAACAAATCCTGTTTCTAGAGTTTTATCAACATTATTTCTCAGAGAAATGAGATCAATATTAATAAATTCCCAAAGCAGAGATTCAGAAAGCACCAATGCAATTATTTTTTTTTATATATTTCATTTTCCCTTTTGTTGCCCTTGTTTTTTATTGTTGTTGTTATTGTTGTTGTTATTGATATTGTCATTGTTAGGTAAGACAGAGAGAAATGGAGAGAGAGGAGGGGAAGACAGAGAGAGGGAGATGAAGATTTACACCTGCAGACCTGCTTTGCCATCTGTGAATTGACTCCCCTGCAGGTGGGGAGGCAAGGGCTCAAACTGGGATTCATATGCAGGTCCTTGAGCTTTGCACCAGGTGTGCTTAACCCTCTGCCCTACTGCCTGACTCCCAGCATTTATTTCTATGTTCTTGAACTTTGCTCAACACCTGCTCTAATGATGGAAGGAAATTTTTAAGCACTTGCTCAGAGAGAGAGAGAGAGAGAGAGAGAGAGAGAGAGAGAGTTTTGAGGAAAAGGGGGGGATATTACCAAGGAAAACAAAAAAAATATTCAAAGCAAGATGAAACCCAAATGAAAAAGATTAATAGAAATAGACTGTTTGTTTGGTGAATAAAGTCAAAATGGACAAGGTTAAGAGGAAAACAAAGTAAAAACAATGGAACATGTATTCACCTACAGTTGCAGGCTATATTCACATCCTAGTCCATAGAAGACTGGAGGAAGAGGTTGCAGGAAATGGGTCAGTGGAGCCTTCTTAGAAAACAATGTATGGGAGTTGGGCAGTAGTGCAGTGGGTTAAGCTCAGATGGTGCAAAGCTCAAGGACCAGCATAAGGATCCTGGTTCCAGCCCCAGCTCCCTACCTGCAGGGGAATTGCTTCACAAGTGGTGAAGCAAGTCTGCAGGTGTCTCTTTCTCTCCCCCTCCCTTCTTCCTCTCCTCTCTCCATTTGTCTCTGTCTTATCCAACAGCAACATCAATAACAAAATAATAAGCACAATAAAATAACAAGGGAAACAAAAAGGAATAAATAAAAGTAAATAGAAAAAAGAAAAAGAAATGACACTTATAAAAAAAAAGAAAAAAAAACAGTGCATCTTAGTATTTAAGTAATTTGGTGAAAAAGAAATAATAGCTTATCCAAAGAAATAGTTCAAAATCAACTTGTACACACTATGACCAAACTCTAGCATGCCAACATTCTCTTTCATAATACCTAGTGACAACTCATACACATATCAGAAGAATGTGTCAAGTATTGTGTGTGTGTGTAGAGGGTGGGTGGGGTGGGTGATGATTTGATGGTTTTCACCTACCTAATGTACTCTTAAAAATTATGGACATTCAAGAACTTTGTTAATTACTTGCTGACTTTGTTGGAAAAGATATGATGATTTTGAGTTACCTGAGAATCACAGTATCCGTGAAACAATGTCATGTCTTCAGTTATGAAATCTCTCTCACATTATAGTACAGAAAGCATTCATGCAAATAATGCTATTATTAACTTTTTACCACTGTAAAAAAACATTTTAACTTTTATATTTTATGTTTTATTATATAATAAAAGTACCATCTTTCAAATATTCATTTTGTAAGCACCTAATCAACCTAATCACATACAAGAAAAAAAAACAGGTATGAGAGTGTATATTCCTACTACAAACTCTCTCTCTCTCTCTCTTTCTCTCTCTTTCTCTTTGCCTTCAGGATTATTTCTGGAGCTCATTGCCTGCACTACAAATCCTTTGTTCCTGGAGGCTATTTTTTTTCCCTTTTGTTGCCCATGTTCTTATTATTGATATCGTATAGGACAGAGAGAAATTGAGAGAGCAGGGAAAGACAGACAGGGAGAGAGTAAGATTGACACCAGCAGACAAGCTTCACCACTTCTGAAACAAACCCCCTGCAGGTGAGGAGCCCGGGGCTCAAACCCAGATCCTTATGCAGGTCCTTGAGCTTGGCGCCATATTCGCTTAACCCACTGCGCTACCTCCCACCATCCCCCAACTCTTCTATTTGTATAGTCTTCTTGTATTCTGATTTAGTTAATTTACTATTACTCTGATTAGCATATTTGTATCATTGTAGAATTTTCATGTTTATATTTTGCTAGTATTATCGGTGTCCACAATAGTAATGGTTAAGGTATTTACTTGTAATTTTTTTCTGAGCTCTATAAAAAGTAACTCTGAAAATTAACTTTAGTGTTTCATTTTCAAATAAAGCCAAATAGTGTAAGAGACTTTAAGAATATATTCCTTGACATTTTTACTTTCAATATTTAACAGTTTAATCCCTAAGTGAAATCCTTTTCATTCTTTCTTTTTTATTTTTATTACTAACAGGTTATTGTTGAGGCTCGACGAATCCACCACTCCCAGAAGCCAATTTTTTTTTCTTTTTAACTTTTTTATTATATAGTAGATAGAGAAATCAAGAAAAGACAGGGATAAGGAAAGTGGAAAAGAAAAGATATACACCTGTAGACCTGCTTTACCACTTGTGATGCGGACCCCCTGCAGGTGAGAAGTGGGAGGCTGAAGCAGGATCCTTGACATCATGAAATGTCTGCTAAACAGTGTGTGCTTAACCATGTGTGTGATGCTGTGCGGCTCCCTCTAAGTGAACTTCAGTCATAATGATTTCCTAAGAAACTTATCTGATTTATTAGGATTTCAAACGTATAAAAATGAGATTGACAATACAAATTTTACTTTATTTGTAACCTCTTTAGCATTAACATTGGTGCATACTCTAGTTAAAAATTTTAGGCATTTGTCTATGTTGACCCTATCCCAAGATTTAACTGTATTGCATTTCTATTCATACTTAACTTCTACTGTCACTTGATTAACTTTTCTTCTGTTTCACTTTGTATTCAAAATTGTAAAAATATTTTAATAATATGATTTAATGCATTTTATAAAATGGCATTACCCAGTTTTTCATTATAATTGAATTTGGTTCTTTAAATGAATACAAATCATTTTAACTTAATATATTATAGTCCCAACATTGCTATTAAATATAAATTATAATTTCTATTTCATCTAGTATTGAAAAAAATGTTGTCATTTAGTATTCAAAAGTGTTTCAAAAAAGTTTCAAAGGACTATGAGTTTTGCCATTGAATATGAAAAAATAGTTTAGCAACATTTCCGAAAAATATCTTCTGATGCATTTCAATGACCAATTTATTTGGCAAAAGTACTTGAAATATTAGGTGAATATTTGTTCTCTATAATAAATGTGAAAATAATGAGTTTTGAAAAATTATAAATTAATAAAGGATAAGACTGTAAACATGTCCTGCTAAGTTCGCAGATCCTACTATGAGCTCAGCACTGATGTCTTCAATTTCTCATTTTGTTTAATTTTGTTTTGTTTTGTTTTGTTTTCTGAGGGGGGGGAAGTACACCAGGGACCATACAGTTTCTGTACCACTGGCCTATATCCCCAGTCCCAATTTCATCATGGCATAATACAGTAACTACAGCATATATAATTAAAGCTATTTATCATGCACACATCCACTCACTCATCCAGATGTATTTAGTGTGGTTAATGTGTTAGACCCTATTTGGAATGAGAACACAGAGGATAAGGAGGCTAACGTGAGAGTCACAAGACTACTAAATTCCAGGAGGAAAACCTATGGGAATACACAAGACATAATTTCTTTGTTGCAACTATTTCCCTTTGGAATTTGCTTCCTTGTTTATTGTCATCTCTATCTCAATTTCCTTTGGTAAGCCATTTCAAGAAGAAAACGTGAGGCTCTTTATCTATCAATATGTAGAATACTTACTGGTGCTTAACTATGCTGCAACAAATAGTTGCTGAATTAATTAGTGAAGCTATTGTTTAAACCTGGAGTCCACATGGGGTTTATTTACTATCGAGGTATGTCTTAAAGACTAAGGGTATGTTACTTTAACAAAATGGGAACGAAAGGACAACATGATGGAAATGATTAGGTAAGTATCACTTGAATAGGTGATGTGAGTTACTCTAATAGTTCAGAAGGTGTGAGAAACAGTAAAGAATGAAAGGGACTAGAAAAGGAGAAGGGATTTTTCATGTCAAACCTAAGAGTGTAATCTTATCTTGCCTAGTCTGTAATATTCGTTAACTCTTTTTACTTTGTGTTTAATAGTCTTCATAGAAAGATAAATGATGAATATAGGTTGGTTGGGGAATGGATTAAGGAAAAATAATAATGTCACACCAATAGTTAGAAGTAGTTTTAACTGGGTTGTTCTCCCATTGTATGTTATCTCATACTAAAGAATTCCACTTTTCAATGAAGGTTATAAATGAAAGAAGAAGAGTTATCATTTGGTCATTAGGATATGTAAGATCTCTGGTGTTTTATCTGTCTGAAAAGGTAAAATGAAATGACTATAATAAATGTCATTTCTTAAATCTCAGATGTATAGTGTCTTCAAAAAGCAAAAGGTTATATATAAGTTACTGACAACAGATTGATCAATCCTATTGTCTCTATTTTTATGTTTTATTTATTTATTATTGGATAGAGACAGATATTGAGAGGGAAGAGGGAGACAGAGAGGGAGAGAGACAGAGAGACACTTGCAGTCCTGCTTCACCACTTGTGAAACTTTCCAGGTGGGGACCCCTATTGTCTCTAAATGACAACTTCCTTTGAGCTAATGTTTTTAATAGTACTAGATTATAATAATTGTATTTATGCTAGAAAAAAGACAATCTAATTAACTGGGTTTTAGTAGCTGGAATATTTTTGTTGTTTAGAATTTGGAATTTGCTCATCTGTTAAGCAAAATTTTTACAAGGAAAGAACAAGACATACTGTTCTAATATTCAGTAAAATGTATAATTTATTGAGTTGGAGATGGTGTCTTCATGACCCACTTCTTTAATTACTTTTTAATTTATACCTATCCTCATCTAAAAGGATTTACAAAGCTTTATATGTCAATTAGTTTTGGTAACTGAAAACCAATCAATAGTCATTCAGTTTTCTATTGCAGTTATAAATTTCTTCTGAGAGCATATCAACATTCATATAAGCAGAAAAATCTGACATACTATGAAGCTCTAAAAATCCTACTTGGGTGTGCTCCAAATTTTTTTCTCATCTACCCCATTAAAATTAACTCAGATGAAGTAACTGAACTTCATTTAAGCTAACTTGGAGTTGATTATTTAAATAGTTACAGAATTTATTCAAGAATTATTACTTAGTATATTGGTATTTTAAGAGAAAGTGCACTGGATTTCTGTCTCACACATACCTAGTGACTTATGTGGGTGAATAACTTGGTAAGAGAAAGAATACTTAAAATATGAATAAGAAAAAAGTAACTACAGGTTTTCACTAATGGACATCTGCAACTTCCATAATATGCTAATTTTATTTTATTAAATCAGTTTTAAATATGTATAAACATATATTACATAGTTTAATAATTATTAATTATCATATATATCTTCATAGACACTTTTCTTTTTACTTCTGACAGAAGAAAAGATGTCACAGCTCAGGGGATTCTTCTAGTATCATGGCATTTCTATGTGTTGCCCATGTTTGAATAAAAAGAATGAACAATTTAGCTAGGGAGTGGTAAACAAATGTGCCTACACAAGGTCTGGTACCTAAAAAAGAAAGTTTGCTCTATTGTTATGACACTGAATGTAATGCTTTGGATCTAGTTGGGAGTTCAGTAAATGTTTGTTGACAAATAATTTCAGAAGTGAAAAAGGCAACTGCTTTCATTATATTTTAGCACTAAGAAGGAACAGTAGAATTATCTAGTGAAATAACTGCACTGAGAAAGGTACTCTCGCTCAGAGAAGCCAGAGGCATATTTGATAAGTGAAAAATTCCGGGGGACCTGATGTCTACTTCAGTTCTTAGAAAGCACTGTTGATATTTGAGTATTATATCCCTGATACCTATATATTAGGTGTGACATTCAAGTTAATAAAAATATCAAGAAATGACATATCAGTTCAACATAAGTTTCAGGCATCAAGAACCAACTATTAGGAGCCTAAATTGCTAGAGCACAGGGAACCACTCACTCAGCTATGCATGCCTTCCTTGTGATATCCCTCAATCTTTTCTATGTGAACATCTAAGCCAGTAAAAAAAAAAAAAAAAGTGTGAGGAAAACAAAAATGAAAGCTATTTTTCCTATACTCTCACATGTCTATTACTTGAAAATAAATAAAGTTTTCTAGGAGAGCAATGTCATAAGAAGGTCCATCTCTAGCCTTGTGAGGGTTCTTCAAACTGCTCTCCATATGAATTGAACCAATTTACATCCCCACCAGCAGTGCAGGAGGGTTTCTTTGTCCCCACAACCTCTTTAAATTTGTCCTTGCTGTCATTTTTGATTGTCATTCTCACAGGGTGAGGTGATATCTCATTCCTATCAGCAGTGCAGGAGGTTTCCTTAGTCCCCACAGCCTCTCCAGCACTTGTTGTTGCTGTCCTTTCTTTTTTTGATGTATGCCATTTTCACAGGGATGAGGTGGTATCTCATTGTTGTCTTTATTTGCATTTTTCTGACAATGACTCGGATGAAATTTTTATGTCTGTTGGACTTTTGTATGTCTTCTGTAGTGATATTCTGTTCATATCTTCTCCCTACTTTTGAATTGGGTCATCTGCTTTTTGTTGTTGTTGTTGTTCCTAAGTTTGGTGAGCTCTTTTTATATATTTTCGTTATTAGCCTTTTGTCTGATGTATGGCATGGCATGTAAAGATCTCCTCCGATTCTGTGAGTAGTCTCTTTGATTAAAGTGTTTTTTGTTTTTTTCCTGGGAAAAACTTTTTCAATTTGATGTAGTCCCATTGGTTTATTTTTATTTTAGTCTTCCTTGCTACTGAGTTTGTATCATCGGAGATGTCCTTGAAATTTAGATGGGAAAGAGTTCCACCAGTTTTCTAGTCCTAGTCTCAATTCTGACACCATCTTCCCAGACCTACAGTTAGCTGTTGGGCCCAGGCAAAAATTATTAAAGCCATTGGCCCTTTGGAATATACCTACAATAAACTTCCTAGGCTCTCACAAAATGAAGGCCCCAAGCTATCATCTGATACATTCTTACCATTAGGTTTCTGAGTATTAAATAATCTGTTCTGCTTTATATCTTAATGCTTTTCAGCCACCAAGTTACAGATGCTACCATGACACCAACCTGACTTCCCTGGAAGATGACCTTACCAATATGTCCTAGTACCCCACCTCCCTAGAGCCCTACCCCACTAGGGAAAGACAGAAACATGCTTGGTATATGGATCGGCCTGTGAATGCCTGTGCCCAACAGAGAAACAAGTACAATAGCCAGGCCTCCCACCTTCTGCACCCCATAAAGATCTTTGGTCCATACTCCCAGAGGGATAAAGAACAGGAAACATATGGGGGGGGGATGAGAAATGGAACTCTGGTGGTGGGAATCGTATGGAATTGTACCCTTCTTATCTCACAATCTTGTTAATTATTAAATCATTAAATAAATAAATTAATTAATTAATTAATGAAAATAAAGTTATCTAATGAAAAAAGAAAATATGTAGCAAAAAAATTCTTGAGGCAGAGACAATTTGCCAAAATATGTTTTTATTTTTATTCCTGGAATACAGTGAGATCATATTTTCTCCAATATTAACTGCATTAAGATATGGAAGTCTAATTAAATACTACCCTACCAAGAGTGATAAATAGTAATGCGTAAGATAGTTCCTCACTTACCATAGATATTTTTAATATAAAGATGTTAAAAAATCTTCAGGGGGTGGTGGTGGAGATGCACCTGGTTGAGCACACACATTTCAATGAGAAAGGACCCAGGTTCGAGCCCCCAGTCCCTGCAGGCTTCATGAGTAGTGAAGCAGAGCTGCAGGTGACTCTCTGTCTCTCACTCCTTCTCTCTCTCTCTCCTTTCCCTCTGGATTTCTGGCTGTCTCTATGCAACAAATAAATAAAAACAATTTAAAAAGTGGAAAAATCTTCAGAATTATGTGCTATGATTTTCAGAAATAGTAGCAGCCCAGGTCCAGAATTACTGAGAGGGTCAAGGGCTGCTACTTGGCCTAAAACTTCCTTAGACTATGAGACTCATACTTAGGATGTATTCAGATGAGGACTTTCATCTATAGTCTCTGATTTCATTAATCATTGGGTGGAGCCCAATAATATGAATTTGCAGTGTGTTTCCATATGTCCTAGGAAAATAACCATAACTATAGGACTTCTAGAATAATTCTAAAGGAACTATGACTTACATATTATACATGGATCATATATAACTTAGAGGGACTCTCTAAAAGTTGTAAGCTATGACTATACTAAAATAGAAAGAATGGAATCTAATAGCAGCTTCTTAGCTAATAAAGGAGTTTTCCCAATGATGAAATTGTCAAGAATATCACTTGTGTTTCATTATAGCCTCTATAGAGGCTGAGAAGTCAGTTTATAGGTAAGCCAAGTCCTATGTGTATTATAAAAGATGAGATGAAAACTCAGTTGAGAGTCAGATGACGGCACAACCAGTAGAACAGATGCACACATTACCATGTGCCAGGACCTGGGCTCAAGCCCCTGGTCCCCATTTGTGAGGAAAGCTTCACAAGTAGTGAAGTAGCACTGAAAGAATCTATGTATCTATCTTCTGTCAATCAATCTATCTATGATCTATCTATCCATCACCCCTTCCTTCTCAATTTTTCTGTATCTATCAAAAAGAAAAAAAAAAAAGAAAAAAGAAAAAGAAAAATTGAACAAAAGTGGCCACAAGGAGCTATGGATCACTCATGCAGGCAATGAGCCCCAGGGGTAAACCTTGGTGGCAATACAAATAAATAATTAAATAATATAAATTAAAAACTCAGTTGAAGAGAAGATATGAGATGCTGGAGGGGCCTGAGTACTTGTCATTTACAGCCCTAGAAAGGTTGCCTGGAGAATAAGGAGAATAAGTCATTCTTATTAAAATTTTATTAGAGGGATCAATGTTATCTTCACTTTAGCATGAGTGGAAGTAGCAAACCAGCTCCACTATAAAAAATAAAAATCAAAGGGTGTTACCAAAAATGAACTTTAGCCAAAATTGATAGGCATCTCTCTACTATCAAGCACAATCTCTTTTCCAAGTAGCCCCTGAGCTCACCTACTCTGTGTGACAGTGACTTTTGTATTTCTCCCATTTGTTGGTTCTTTGCAGGGCAGTGGTATCAGCACAGAAATGATGCTCTCAGCTGCACATCTCCACTGCAGAGCCAGAATGAGATTCCTATGCAGCAACTAAACTCTTAAGTGGTTCTACACAAACCCAGGGGATCAAGTTAGCCTTCAAAGAGCATGTGAAATCAAACTTCAAATATGGTGATAGAGTCATGGACTGCTGGAAGCAAAGAAAAACTACTGACAGGTCAAGTCTTGTTTACAAAGATCTAGGAAAGGGAAGCCTTTTAAAGCAGAGGCTTTGGGAGACATGGAATCTGAGAAGCAGAGTTGAGTAAACATTGACAGTGCTGTAAACAGCCAAGCACATCTTTATTTGGGAAAGTAAGGGAAGGGATTCTTGTTAGCAGTGATCTTCAAAATGAAGAGTAATAAAATGTGAATTTAAAAAGGGAATCTTTTCCAAAAGGCTAAATATTTGTAATGATAATGAGAGGAGAAAGTAGACAATATATGGTGTTTTACTGTTTTTAAGTCATGGGTTTTCTCAATATTTATATCAAACCTATGAATTTAGCAATACTAATCCTATTTTATATGAGGAAACTCTAGCATTAAAAGCTAATATTTTCAATATCTTCTTTTAATTTATCTTATTTTTATTTTTATTTTTATTGCCATCAGGGTTATCACTGGGGCTTGGTGCTGGAACTACAAATACACCTCTCCCAATAGCCACACCCCCCCCCCACACACACACTTTTTTCTTGCTATTTTATTGGAGAAGACAGAGAGAAATTGAGAAGTGAAGGGGAAGATAGAAAGGAAGAGAGAAAGACACCAGCTGCACTGTTCATGAAGCAGCTTCCCTGCAGGTAGGAAATGGGGAGAGGGTAATATGTGCACCACCACCTGGCCCTTCAATTACTTCTTTCCATTCTCAAATCTTTACATCCTAACTAAAATAATAGCTAATTCAATCTGAACCAAACACTGAGATACGTGTAATTCACTACTGCCCTCTTTTTTAGAGCATATTTAAGAAGGGGTGTTTTCATAATATCATCAAAATACCTTCCTTTCATGGAGGGAAACTTAAATGATCCCTTGGTTTCATCACAGAAAAGAGGATGTGTCAGACTAAATGCTGCCTGGAAAACTGACCCTATTTACTCAAAAGATGATAGATAATAGATAGATGATAGATAGATAGATAGATGATAGATAGATAGATGATAGAGAGACAGACTGACTTTTTCTCTCACACAATGTCAAATATTGTCTCTGATATAGTAACTGGCATGAAAAGATAAGTCTTTGTGTTAAAAAATATTACCTCTCCAGATCTTTGCTCTATAAATGCTGCCTGCCTTGCCCTGATAAGACTACACAACAACAATGCACCAGCCTCGGCAGTCAGTCTCACAGCCATCACTATCATCGTTAACATTATCTGCATCACTCTCACCAGCCATCTATGCAAATGGTTTTACAATCCATGTAGCCATTTGAATCAGAGTTGGCAATCATGTAGGCCTGCTGGTTAACCCAACCTAGGAATTCTGACGGGCTCTTGGAACCAACATTGGTAAATAATAGTTATTTTATACATGTGGAAGATTTGGGGAAGATTTATGGGTAGGATTTCTTTTTTTATAAAATTAATTCCTATGATTACCAGTCTTTATCCTAAAAGTGTCAAGTATATTGATTATGGTGCTAGATAACCCAAGTGCAAAAGCTAGATCTGCTACAGTTTAGTTGACTTTCACATCTATATAGCTCTCTTAAACCATTTGTAATGTGTACATAACTATTAGAATAAAATAAGTTAATACCACTACCACCACAAAATTGTACAGTCCTTGTTTGTAAAATCCTTTCTCACATTTCATGACTTTCACACTATGACTTCTTTGAATAAAAATCTTGGTACTCTATTCCCCTGCATCTGTATAACTAGTAGACTAATCTTGATATTAGCTTTAAGAGGCCAATGTAATAAAAACCTTTCTAAACCTATCACTCTCATGGAGATGAAGAATGAAGTTATACATCAAAGATGACAAAAAAGTGAATATCTTCTTACATATGTAAAAAGATCACTTCTAAGCACTCATTTATGCTAGGCATCTTTTTTTTTTTTTAGATATCCTCAGAATTACAATATTTTAAGAAGGGAGATTTGATTGAGACATCTATATAAGCCTATTTACATCAGTAATTCAAATGTTATAGACAAGGAAGATATGTCACTAAGAGAAGACAATTTCACTTGCTGATTTCTATAGTTAAATATATTTATATATTTATTTAGACCCGGGTCCCACTTAAATCTGGCTTTGATGGTATTATGAATTGAATCAGGAAGTTCTCATGTACAAGTCCTGTGCACCACCCCTCTGGCCTTACTAACAGTTTTATAAAGGCATAACTAACATGAAAAACATTGCACATATTTAATGTATACAGCATCTGAGTTGAGACATACATATATACCAAGAATAACAAAAAAATTAAACACACTTATAACGTATAAAAGTCCTTGTGCCCCTTTATTTTTTATTTTTCTTCCAGTAAAAGCCCTAAAATGAGGCTCAACCTTGTAATACATTTTTTAAATATACAATACAGTATTTTTAGCAATGGGCAATAGATTGTACAACAAATATCTTGAATTTACTCATATTGTAGAACTGAAACTGTATATATCCATTCAAAAATGAATCTCTGTTTTGGAAGAGGTCACATAAACAAAGAATACAGTTTGTTAAAAAAAGAACATGTGACTTTGACAAGCCTGGGAAGCATTTGTCTAATCACAAAACACAGTTCAAATTGGAGTAGGAAGTTTCCTGCCTATTTCACCAAAGTAATTGAATACTGGAACATTTATGAATCAAGCATGATTCATAAGAGCAATCAGCTGAAGAGGCATGATCAGGAGAGACTGGAAAACCATGACAGGGGTAAGGCAGAGGATAACCTATGACTATGAGAACACTATTTTAGAGATCATGAACAGAATAACACTCACATGGAGTTGTGACATCTTTTTTCTACCATGTTTGCAGCACAATCACTGAATTCTTTCTTACCGAACTCAAATGAAATCAAGAATTAAGTAAACCACAGTGTCCTTAAGGATAGTTTTCTTATCACTAAGCAGAACTTGGACTGGAGTTGGTGTACTGCACCAAAGTAAAAGACTCTGTGGTATGTGTGTGTTTGGGTGGGAGGGGCGTCAGGTCCTGGAACTTGATGTCAAAGAACCTAATGGGGGTTGTATAGTTATGTGGAAAGCTGGGAAAAGTTATGCATGTGGGAACTATTGTATTTACTGTCGACTGTAAACATTAATCCTCCAATAAATAAATAAATAGTGTTCTTATGCCTGCTTTGGAGATTTCCAATTTTTCAGGAAAATGATTTGAGCAAGTTAAGAGAAATTCTAAATCTGGGAATAAAATAAGAGTGATTATTTATTACTATTACAACAACCTTTTGAAAAAAGGATAAAAGATGGACATGCCCAACCCTTTTTAACCCTTTTTATGGACAACTGTATTCACTGCATGAAATCTGAGGCAAATCAATATAGAAACATTTAATAATAAATCTAGCTTTTCCAATAAATAATTGTATTTTCCCATATGGTTTAGATGTTATTGTTATATGATATATTCGGTAGGGTCTTCAGAATTACCTTTAGAACTACCTGTGTGTTAAAATATAAAACATACTGTGCTTTCAATATGTTTAAACATTAGAGAAAGAATACAGGCAAAAGTTTGACATATGAAACACACTTAAAAATTAGCATTGTGGGGCCAGGTGGTGGCGCACCTGGTGGAGCGCACATATTACAGTGTATAAGGACCCAGGTTCGAGCCCCCAGTCCCCATTTGCAGGGGGAAAGCTTCACAAGTGGTGAAGTAATGCTGCAGGTGTGTCTCTCTGTCTCTCATCCTCTCTAACCCTCCCTTCCCTCTCGGTTTCTGTCTCTATTCAATAAATAAATAAATAAAATTAGCATTGAAAACAATAGTACTTAAAATCATCAATCCTTTAACTTGATAACATTGATTCCAAGGAGAGATCCACTGACGAATTCCTTTTGGTAGACTCAGGTTTGGAACCTAGATATTTAGTTTCTCTCTGAAACCATAAAATCTAGGGGCTAGAAAGTATCATTCCAAATAGTGATGCACAGCAATCACTTAAAGCAACAGACAATAGTAGCTACAAAAAGAATGGTTTCAGTGGGAGGAAAGAGAATGAAACATTCTGAAAAATATTAATGAGCACTTAAAGAAGAACAGAAGATAGAGCATTTGAAATATAAAAATAATATAAAGTAAAGTAGTATTATAATCATGGACATATTCATTTTGCTGGATGTTTATAGCATGGAATTCTATGTCTAAATAATTAAAATGTTGCAACTGGGAGACACAAAAATCCCTCTCATGACAATAAAACTAATTTGGAAAATTAAAACACAAACACTGAGGCATTTTGATTATTTGATGCAAACTAGAATAAAAAAATGCTCTAGAACATGTATATATTTAAAGAGCATGTAACCACTCCTTATGACATTCACTACCTATGACCATAAATTCTAACATGGAAAGGAGGGAGGGATTGGGGATCAGGACTCTGCAGGAAGTAGCTGCAAAAACCAGCTGAGACTAGTTAGACCAGTCATGTCTAACAAACTCAACCTTGCATCCTAGTGGTAGAGGGAAATCCAAAGAAATCAATCACAGTGTAATTTCAGAAAAGGAAGCAGGACAAAATAGTATCATTAGTAAGGAAAAAGAAGAAATATCCCCCAAAAGGCATCTTTAAGCTCTTTAGAAACATTTTAAAACCTCTTAAATATTTTAAAGGACAACCAGGAAAAAGAGAGACAGAGAGAGAAATAGCACTTGAGAAAAAGTTCAATACTACTAACTAGTATAAGGCATATTCAGATGCAAGGTAAATTCTTAAAATACATATCAAGTTATAAAAAAAATAAACAGGATCACAGAATGTACTATTTCAAGTACAGGTTGGCATATTGCACCAAAGTAAACACTGAGGTGGGGAAGAGGGTTCAGGTTCTGGAATGTGATGGGCAGAGGAAGACCTAGAAGGGGCTGAATTGTTATGTGGAAAACTGAGAAATGTCATACATGTACAAACTACTGTATTTTACTATCAACCATAGCCATTAATCCCCCAATAAAGAAAAAAAAGAAGAATTATCAGGGCTGGGTTGCCGTGCACCCAGTAGAGTGCATAGGTTACCATGTGTAAGGACCTGTGCCCAAGCTTCAGATTCTCACCTACAAGGGGAAGCTTCACAAGTAGTGAAGCCCACTTGCAGGGGTCTCATTTTCTCTTTCCCTCTCTTCCTCCTCTCAGTTTCTCTCTGTCCTAACAAATACAAATAAATAAATAAATAAATAAATAAATAAATAAAACAAAAAGGAAAAAATGTCCATCAGGAGGAATGGATTTGTGCTGCAGTCACCAAAGGACAGTGATAACTCTGCTGGCAATTAGGAAAAATAAATTACAAGTAACAAACAAAACACTCTATAGAGGCCTTGTGTTGGTGCTGTAGATAAAGTGTAAGCATAAGGTCTTCGATTTGATCTGCATGCATCAGAGAGATAGGCTGGTTCTTTTTCTTCTCCATCTCTCTCTCCTATCAATTAATAAATAATTTAAAAATACAGTCTATAGGGTTGAATCTACCTTCTCTATATGAAGCAAAGGGAGAGGATGAAGGGAAGAACCTCTAAATTATCTGACAACAGGAATGAGAAAACATCTCCATGACACTAAATGCCAAGAAATTAGATTCTTTTTATCCCCCTCAGTCTATTTCAAAGTTGTTAACCATTCCCATTTTAAAGAGGCAGCTATAAACCGTCAGCTATATGTGATCTTAGAAATCACATTGACCAACCAAACTTAGATGAGTCATCCCTGCTGGATGGGATCCACATACCAATGCTCAAAGTATCTTGAAGGTGGGACCTTGAGACTGTAGATAGGCTTTTAAACTGCCACATTCTAGTCAATGTGTGAGTTGCCAGAGAGATTTCCTCACAACCCAGAATCGAAAAGGAGCCAGGTGAAACTGTCTTTCGTAATGAAGTCAAATCCCAGTGAAAAGCATGAAATGTTTCACACTGTCTTTGATAGAGCAGTTCAGCAGAGAGCACAGAGCTCTGAGCCAGGAGGAGTGGCTCACAGCTTGCCATGCCATTGACTTGCCCGGTATGCCACAGACATTTCTCATCTCTCTAAGGCCTCAGTTTCTTTGTCTTTGAAATGGGGTTTAATAATCTCTAGCCAAAAATTCTATTTTTGAAAGTAAAGATTCCAGGAGTTAACATAACTCACAATTGTAACTGTCAAGTACAGGAAATGTCAATAGTTAGATGTGAACACTTTTACAGTGTTGCCAGGCACTAAACTAAATGTTTTACATGTAATGCTTTAACTGCAGGACTGCAAGTGTTAAATTTTCCACTTTTTTTTTCTAGCCAGCAGTATTCTTGAAGCTCAAAAAATTTATTGTATGTAAAAAAAGTGCTTCATAAAGTAAATTAGTTGTGAGAACATGGTTACTTATGAAAAGATCATGTTGTCTACTAACAGGATAGGTCACTGCTCAAACTATAAAACAAAGTGTTTGAGGAAAACCATTATGATATCTGGAGATTAAATAAACTGGATTAATGTGCCAATTAATTTTCCAAAAATGCTAAGAACCACCATGGTCACAAAGTAAGAATAAATTAACTGTGGATGTCATCATGTACTTAATATCTGCTTACTTTAAAAATAAAAGCACTCACCAAAATTATATTTAATAGAGTACTGATGAATAAATTATGATATGGGACATTATACACCCTTTAACAAAGAAGTTACAAGTGAATAATAATAGAAAACCATTTCATGGCATTCTATTAAAAATGACAATATATGTAAACTGCAATCTTAGCTCTGTAACATATGGATACATGTTCTGGAGATAGGAGGGAGTTTGGAATGGTATACAACAACAACAAAAAATCCTTAAATAGAAGTTTTCCGATATCAAGCATATGATTAATTTCTCATTTCCTTCTGGTGTTTCTGTGTTTTCTCATTTTTCTACAATGAACACATTAATTTGTAATGATAATTTTAAGTACAAATTTTTAAGCTCTGTCATAGAAAACTGTGGCTTCACTCATTCTAAGAATATAAAGCGGCAAGCTTTGCTTTAGAATGCAATGGGAAGTACTTCAATGTTTCTTCAGTGTTGCCAAGGTTTATTTAACAATATTTTCTCACTATATATTATACAAGAACAGAACTAAACAGATGGTCTACATCAGAAATCCAGCAATCTAGGAAACGTTATCCTCACTCTACCTACTCATCATATATCACATACTATGTGTATATATTTTACATACACAATTCTTCTTTGCCTCATTGACAATATATATGCTCAATTCTTTCATAGAACCAGCACATCAATGTCATCCTGGAAGACATACACATCTATTTTGTGTGTTCTCAGACTGGGAAGTGATGAATATATGCACCCCTATAATATGACTTTAATTGACTTTTAAAAGTACATGCTTACCTCTTATATTTTGTAAATTTTATACAGAAAAGCTAAGTAACTTGGAATTCACAGTAAGCAAAGACAAGGCTTGAATCTGACTCTGTATTATGTATGCAAATGGCATCCTGGCATCAAATTAGTCTCCCAGAAGGAACATTTCCTTTATGTCACTTCCTTCCTGGACCAATCAATGGCCCTTTATTTCTTTCAGGATCAAGTACAAATGGCTCAGCCTGGCATCCAAGGTTCAGCCTGAATCTCCAAGCTTCTTTCTCAGTACTTTCCAACATGAACTCAGGATAGAATCCATACTACAAACTAAACACAGAACAAGCTTTCTTTCTAATTCTTTCTTCATCTTACCTCCCCCTCCGTGCCACACACACACACAGGGAACTATCATTATTCTTTTTTATCCTCATAAGCCCTCATCTTCAATATCAAAAAAAAATCTCATATTCATGATACATTCTCAACCTCTGTTTGTTTTTTTATTTCTCTAGCCAATTGTTTAGGATATTTATTTAATATTTATACTTTAGGAAATTACTTATTGATACTAAATTACTGATGATAGCATACTGAACTAAATTTTTTTCTACCAGTGCACTGCTCAGCTCTGTTTTATGGTGGTGCAGGGAATTAAACTTGGGACCTTGAAACCTTAGTTATGAGGGTCTTTTTGCATTTTCATTATTCTATCTCCCTTACTGAACTAAAATGAAATAAATGGTGGTACAGAGTTTTAGAGAAACAGCACTTACCTACCCCCACTGACATATAACAAAAACTTATATTATTTTAATTGTAAATAAATGCTACTACCATCAACTAGAAAGAAGTTTGCATCTTTTTTAATCTGGTCATAAAATTGGGTCAACAATACCTTCTTACTGAAAATATTTGGGGGAGGGATTTATTTTTTTTCTATATGTTTATGAATATAATTTAAAAAAATATATACCCTTTAAAGTATTTAACCCAGTTGTTTTTGCTAATTAAGACTAGACATCTCCCTAATCAGAATAAAATCATACATTTATCTAATTTTTTAGCTCACAGATACCTTAGAGATTATTTCCTGAATCATAAAGTAACTTGCCCAAGGCCACATAGATGGTTAGTCAAAACTTTTCCTTTTATTATGTAAGTTATTTCAGTTTATACTCTAAAAAAATTATAGTCTTAAGGAAGTGAACCTGTGTTTGCAGATATAAGTCTGACTTCCAAATCAAACACTATTATACTTGATTTAAACCTCTTCAACTACAAATGAAAGTAATAGCATACAACCAACCTTACAAAGTTATTGGTATTAGATAGGTAGAAGTAGATAAGTGAAATGTAAGAATAGACATTTTGAATAGTAAATGATACACCCCCATGTAAACTGTCATGACTCAATGCCAGAGTAACTTTTTTGGTCAAACCCTAAGGATGCTACTTAGTTCCTGAAACTCCAATGCATTCAGTCTATCTCCAATGCTACTACTGGTAAACCAAACCATACTTATGTCTATACTTATCTAATAAAGGCCCCTAAACTGACATCCCAAAATTCTATTTCCAAACTTCAGCCAGAATCTTTGTTTACAAACTCACACCTCATGTTAATGCTTTCTCCCTCTAAAGTCCTTTAAACATGTTTGCCTCTTAGCTTAAATTCTTGCAATGCTCCTAGATACTCTGCAAGTGTTAGGATGGCCTTCTATAATGGGTTAGCCATGGTCCTTGCTCCCCTTTACTCTTTGGTTCTTACTATATGTTTGTCTATTAAGTATCCTAGGCTGTTGGTTGGCATGACTTCTCTTTGTTGTGACTGACTGCTTTCTCTCCTCCCCTACCCCATGGAAGTAACACCTATCATTCAAATCCAATTACTTGTCAATTCCTTAAAGAAAGCTCTTCCTAACTCCCCAGAGTAATCGAAGTCTCCCTAAAACATATCCTCAGGATATGCTAAACCTTCTTCATTGTATTTCAATACAATGGTAATTAATTTGTTATCGTTTAAGAGTCTGTCTCCCTTGTTATCAGGCTTTATGAGAATGTTTGCTGAAGATTAATAAATATTTATGGAAAGAAAGGAGAAGGGGGAAAGTAAGCAAGGGAAGAGAATAATGGAGGAGGAAGAGATGGCTATTTATGTTATACTCACATGCCACCTGTTTTCTTACATCTGTACTGTGTCTATGCCCCTACATAACTACACATTTTTCATACTGCACATATTATACAAGCAAAAATAGCATTAGGCCCACAGAATGCCCACTAGTATCCTTCCTCCTCAGCTCAAACCACATCACTGCCTAATGGGAAAGATAGGAAATTAAAATTTCAGTAACAAAACCATAGTTGTTACTAGGAGCCATTCCAAGCCTACATCTGTTTGCCAGTACAGGTTTGAGTTAGTTGAGTGGGACTAGTCTTAGCTCTGTTAAATGAGGCATAAATCAGAGTTTCTCTCCATTTCTGTTAGGAAGGTCCCAGTGGAAATCGGGCTTGACTGAAGGCTACCTGGTCCATACTGCCTGGACTAGCCAGACTCTGAAAAAATCCTTAGGGATAGCTAATCTGTTTTTTCTTTCCTTTATTATTTCCCCCCCACTGACAGCTTGCTAATCTCTCCTTGGGAGATATTCATGTATCTCCTTGTCTTGGGAATAGGATACAGCTTCTGAGTATGCCAGGCTAGAGGAAGGATAAATAACTGGAGAGGACAAGGTAAACTTCTCCTGCCCACTCCTGGGAGCACACAATTGTCTTCTCAAGGTTAGGAAAGAGGGCAGGTCTGAATCAGAGAAGGATTTTATATAAAACACAGGGTTTTCATTCCATTTTAAAACTAAGTTGAACTACTGGTTGAAATGTGTTTAATCTTCCACATGAAATGAGGCTGTAAAGATGGCCTTCTAAATGATGCCTATAGAGGATCACTTAATGTAATTGATATTTCAATAGGAGGCAAATACCAGTCATACACCTCAACAATGTTTGCATATTTCCTTGCATAACTTCCTTTTTCTGACTTACGTTACACTGAAATAAGAAAGGAGGAACACAAAAGAGAAGGGGTGAGAGTTATTTGAGCAGCAGAGTTCTGGTCTGCTGACACCCTCAGCAAGATTCATTAATCTTGGAGATTCTCACTCTCATTTACTAAACAACAGTGATTCACACGGAGTTATACAGCCACAGAAGCAAAGTTAATTGGAATCTAGATCCCCTAACATTTCTTCCATCCTTCAGCAATTACTCAATACTGCAAGCTAAAATATTAAATGAGGGGGCCAGGCAGTGGCACACCTGGTTGAGCGCACATATTACAGTGCCCAAGGTCCCAGGTTCAAGACCCTGGTCCCCGCCTATGGGGGAAAGTGAAACAAATGGTGAAGTAAGACTGCAGGTGTCCCTCTGTCATCCTCTCCCTCTCTATCTCCCCCACTCCTTTCAATTTATTTATCTCTATCCAATAATGAATGAATATATATATATTTAAAAGAAAAGAGCCGTCATTAAAATATATGTTAAATGAGATTGCTGTAGGTTTATGAAAAAGGCAAACAAAGGGTGGTTGGCATACCATTAAACTGGACAAGTATTTTTTTCCTTCATTTTGGGGTTTTATCTTCTTTTGTGCTTTGGCCTAAGCCCTTTGAGCAAAGAGAGAAAAAGGTAGAAGCAGCTTGTGTATCCCCATTATCAATACTGGTATCTTCCCCCTCTGCATTAAATTAGCACTGGTAGCTTAATGTGGCTCTCACCCAAGTCCAAAGAAAGGATGGAGGCAGGGAGAAAGAGCTATGAACACTGGCAAATTCTGTTCAGTCAGTGGCAAGCAGCCAGATAATTCCTTTTAATTTAACTCTTTATCATCTGTGGCAGAAACAAATGATGCATTTGTTTAAGCCTTATAACTTTTGGAGCATTCAAATGGCATGTGACAGGCAGCATTATGCCAATCTAGTAAATGAGAAAACTGACAATATGGTCTACATTTTATCTGGTAATTATCAGTAGATTCAAAAATCAGGATTTTCATTGTTCAATGTGTAAATATCTATTTTTGCTTTACTTGAATACCTTCTCAACCTACTTTCCAGGCTAGGATTGCTTATGTTGGCAGCACTGATATTTTTAAAACAAATAGTGAATAATGATGAAAAATGCAGGGGAGCCATGGGTGGTAGATGTGGTAAGGGTATGTATGGAAGGTACTTGTAAGAAAAATATTTTTTAATATTTATTTATTCCCTTTTGTTGCCCTTGTTGTTTATTTATTGTTGTAGTTATTATTGTTATTGATATTGTCATTGTTGGATAGGACAGAGAGAAGTAGAGAGAGGAGGGGAAGACAGAGAGGGGAGAGAAAGATAGATACCTGCAGACCTGCTTCACCGCCTCTGAAGGTGGGTAGCCTGGGGCTCGAACTGGCATCCTGAAGCCAGTCTTTGAGCTTTGTGCCACATGCGCTTAACTGTAAGAAGAATATTTAAAAAGAAGCTCAGGCAGGACTGAAATGCATAAAGTGAAGGCAAGCTAACATGTAAGGTGATACAGTAAACATGATCTCAATATAGATATTGTTATATGCAAGGCAGCATGCTTGGCTTCAGAATCTGATCATAGCTGCATAAAAGCAATGAAACTCTTCCAGGATAGAGCTAGAGAGAGTTGCCAAAGGATATTAAGAAAAAAATCTAAGACAGGTTGGGGGAAGATAGGATAATGGTTATACAAAAAGACTCTCATGTCTGAGACTCCAAGTTCCCAGGTTCAATCCCTGGCATCACCATTAGTGAGAACTGAGCAATGCTTTGATAAAGAAAAAAGAAATAGACACACAGCCAACCAACCTAAGGTCTCCTTGTTGACTACTTCTAAGCTATAAGGCTCCCCTGTTCGCATTCTATTTGCAACTGATTGTGTTTTACGACATTATAAAATTTCAGAGATATAATTTCACACCTACATGTGGTGTGTTTGAGTCACCACACCCTCCACCAAAGTACCCCCACTCCCAATAATCATCATATTTTACACAAAGTGTAAGAGATAGTTTTGTTATGGAAGGTACTTTTCAAGATAAAAGAAGTTACTTGTAAAACAAAAATCCTGTGAAAATACACTATATACATTTTTTCAGCAATCATCATGGCAACTTAAGGCAGGGGGCTATAATGATGATGAGGTCTGTTCAACCAACTATAAAATCCAGAGAAACAACAGCGTTCAATAGAGCGTAGAGACTAGCATCCTCAAAATATTAAGACTGAGTGCAAGGACTAAAGTAAAGATCCCTGTTCGAGCCCCCGGCTCTCCACCTGCAGGGGGATTGTCTCACAAGCAGAGAAGCAGGTCTGCAGGTGTCTATCCTTCTCTCCCACTCTCTGTCTTCCCCTCCTCTCTCGATTTATCTCTGTCCTATCCAACAACAATGACAGCAATAACAACAACAAGGGCAACAAAAGTGGAAAATAGCATCCAGGAGCAGTGGATTCATAATGCAGGCACTGAGTCCCAGTAATAACCCTGGAGACAAAAGAAACTAATAATACAACCACAACAATAATGAAAAGAATGTGAAGATTGATAATATTTTTCAGTGAGTGAAGTCAAACATTTCCCTTTAATGTAAGCGTCTTTGAGAAAGGAACTGTGGATCTCCGTACCCCACCTGACATTTCTCGTACAGCTCACACAGAGGGAGCTCAGTGCAGCCACTACTCCTTGAATCTATGCCAGGTCACTGATGGTGGTGGAGATGAAGACAGCATCAATATTCCCACCCAGCAGACAGGCAAAACTTATGGATGGTATTTTAACTTTTTTCAAGATACTTGGATAAAATCAGATATGTTATCTTTTTTTTTTTTTAATCTTACTGCTACCTCAAATTAAGACATGTAATTTGATCTCAGTTAAAGATGATTCTCTTTCTAGTTCTTGTCAGAAGGAGCAAAAAATAGTACGGGGTGGGGGGCTCATCAGCCCATCTACATTGGGACTATCTATATGGGGTTGGGGGAGAGAGGCTTTCTCAGGGTGTAGTGTAGGTATCTCATATATGTGTGTGGTGGGGGGGGGGGATGCGGGAATAAAAAGAGTGGGGAAAGCAGTGGAACAAAGAAAGGGAGAGGGAGGAGAGAAAGAGGGTAGGAATGTAACCAATTTGGAGCTGGGAGGGAAACAGACATCTGATGGTGGGTGGGGTTTGGCTAGCACACAGGTTGAAGAGAGGTTAAATGGTTAACCTCAAAGATAGCCTTGTAACTTTACCATAGAAGCATTTTCTTTTTTCAAGGATGGCTCCTCACAAGGGGAGAGAATGCTCATATCCCTGACAATTCTGAGGCTCCCCCACTGAGCAGGTGCTGCAGGGCTCCCCTTGGGATTTGGTCACTAGACCTCTGATGCAGTGTAACTATGCTCTTGTGCTAGCCATTCAGCTGCCCAGTTCTGGCTGCAGGCAGAGGCCAAAGCGACCTTCATGCCCACTGAGCCAGAGATGGGGGTGGGGTGAGCCTAGAGGAGTTCATTGCTTCTGCAAACCCCAAAGGCGCACAGCTACTGCCTCCCAGATGCCAAAGGGAGAAGGCAGAGCCAACCTCAGTGGAAAGCAGTCGCTGCTCTCTTGGCTGTGGAGCAAGGGAAAGAAGGAGCAAATGCCAGATGACAGGGAGACCCAGCCAGATTTGAGTCAATGCAATAGGGGTTTCAAATGCAACCAACCACAAAATGGAGAGTTCTGAGGAGTTTCCTTGTTGTTGATTTGTTCCTTGGCATGTTTCCTTTTACCTTTCAACAATTTCAACTGAATTCATTTCTCTTTGCTTGCCTATGTAGATGTGATGATTATGCAATTATGATCTAGAACACTTTCTTCTAGGAACCTTATACCTTTACCAACAAGTTTCTACTATTTGAGAATGCATTTGCCAAAGTTAAAAACTCAGCGAGGACACTAACACTAATTTAGCAAACTACTCCTCATTTCTTCTTGTTCAAAAATAGAAGTTGTTCCAGCTAGAATCACAAAAGTGTGGCATGAATAGTCACTTATAACAAAGTACTCTAGGATATCTGGAGAACAAGCACATATAACGATAGTTTTTATTCACATAGTGATAACAAGAAGATGTCACGCATATTTTGTTTCAAGATAATAGTAATAGTCCTTACATCATCACCAAGAATCAGAGCATAATTTTTAATGAGAATACACCCATATTTCTGACTTGCCATGACTATAAAGAAATAATTTAGAACACCTACAAAGTAATAACTTCAACTACCTGACCTCTACCTCACAAGGCCACCTCAAGGTTTTCATTAAATATTCATTCCCACAGTCCCAAATATTCAAATCCCCAAATACTTGCACTATTCAGTTTTGAACAAGTAGTCTAATTAAAAGTGAACACCAGACACAGCATTGATCTGTAAAATCCACAAACATATCCATGAGAAGCAAAAGAAAGAGCTGTGCTGTAGAAGGGAGATAGTAGTCAGAAGACTGGGCTACAAATTCAAAAGGGCCGCACAGCACACTCTGGCACTGAGTAATATGTGTGTGTGAGGAGAAGAGAGAGCATGTTGTGAAGCAGCTAGTTCCAGACTTACCATAATGAAAGCTGAAGAGTATGTGACAACTGGTGGTGAGTGACCCCCTGCGTTCCCTCACTGGTTACATTGCATTCTCCATCTGCCCCTCTTACTAGTTTGTACCCTTTCTCAGGGGAGTCCAAAGCTTAAAAATTACCCCCAAAGCTTAAAAATTACTCCCTTCACACACACACACACACACACACACACACACACACACACACACACACACACAGCGCTACTGAATTCATTGATAGAATCATTGAAAACTCTCTTTGGAAGGATCAATATTCTCTTCTCAGGAAGAAAAAATACTTTGCCCCAATAATACCAGAAACCCAGTTTGAAAAAATTACCACAATGGTATGACTATCAAAGACTGCACGATTTTTTAAGTGGAAAAATCTTCTGAAATGTAATTATCTGTTCAGTGCTCCATTAGACCTTCCCCATCCTTTAGAACTGTCATCTACCCTCAGTCCAGCACTCTGATCTGCCCTCCCTCCACTCACATGACCCCAATGACTATGTAATGAATATTCCAGTTTTGTTCAACTTAAGAGAAGCATGTATTAGTGACTACATTCTTAGCATTTTTATCTGGAGAGCTAAGTTCCTAGAGTTAAATGAAATAGGAAGGAAAGGGATTAACCTCTGCTGCTGGCACAGTACAGTCACGATGCTAATGTCTCTGTATGAAAAAGCTGAATTGCAGCAATATCTGAAATCATGGGGAAAGTCCTGAGAGCTTTGAAGGGGAAAATGCGAAGTAAAATATTAAAAGTTAAAGCTGATTTGGGACTCTATGTTTTATACAAGCACAGTTGGTAGAAGAGCTATGCATTATAAGACTCCTCAGTTTATATGGTATAGGGGTGAGTCAGTGAATTCTAAGATGAGGAAGTTTCTAGTACCTGCAACTTGTAATTGTGTTATGGGTGAGTTCCAGCTACTCCTCTAAGCTTATTTCCAAATGTAACTTCAACATAGTACTTATTCACTTGCAATGTTTCCACTAGTATGTAAACAGCCAGGGAGTCTATTCTCTTTGCATTTGGCAAGAGACCTCTATAGCTACACAAAATATACACCCCCAGCAATGAAAAATGAAACCCACAAATGTAACATTAGCAACCAGCTGTCAGAAGAAAATTAGGAGTAAGAGTGCCAGCCTGGTCATTTCATGCCAGGGTTGTGTGTGTGTGTGTGTGTGTGTGTGTGTAAATGCACGCATTTACACATGCATGTGTAAATGGAGATTTGCATATGCATAAGAAATATGATCGGTGCAGGTCCTAATGATGGCAGAATGCCCTAAACATGAATACATAGTAGAACCACAATTATTGGTAAAGAAATATAGTAGAGACTCTCTATGACTGTGCAAGGCTCTTCTCATGGATAGGAAGAGTGTGAGACAGGTGGATTAAAATGTATATTTTTATATTAGAATTACTTCCTGTTTGTAGGTACATTCAGCATATACACTGGCTATGGATGTCAGGCTGTAAGTGAAATATACACACCGTGTATATGTTTTCATTTTCAACCTTCATGAATTCATTTCACAGCCTTCACCAGAACACTGAGACCTAAGACCTCTTGAAAGTAAACACCCAGCACTAGCTATTTAGTCCTCCAGGCATAAAACATATTGACCATTCAGAGTCAGCAAAGCTATTAACCTGTAAATTCATTTTTCTCTCCCCATTGCTTGCCCCCTCCCCAATCCCCAATCCCTCTTCCCTCTCCAGTCTCAGGGCAGATTTTCTAGAGGTTATTTTGCATAGAGCTACAAGTACCAGGTGTCAAATAGATATCCAGCTGCCGCCTAAACTTAATGCCAATTCCCTCCTGAAAGGAATGCAGTGGTATCAGCACCAGGAAGCAGGGACAGCGAACATCTTGGTGGTTGTGCTTGGAGTTTACAGAGGAGCAACCCCGCTCTGTCACAGCCACCTCCCTCACCAGCTTCCACCCCATCTACACACACACACACACACACACACACACACACACACACACACACACACACACACTCACACCCTCATCTCCTCAACACACACAGGTTCTCCCCGCCAACAGAGATATTGCAGTAAGTCTGTCTGCACCCTAATGCAAGCCTCGAGACCCATCCTGGGCGCTGAGTCTGGAGGGCAAGCAGAGCACCGCAGGACTTGTAAATAAACCCCGTTTTGTCCACAATTCTGAGTGTGCCTTACCCCCACCAACCACCTGGATCCCAGCGGCAGGGAGGAGGGGAAAGCATTGAACCAGAGAATCCGTCCCTTACCTTGCAGCGAGAAGAGGGACAAGAAGAAACCCAGCACCCACACGCTGTGCAGACAGTAGGTCCTCATGTCTCCGAAGCTGGATGCTCCCGCTGGATGCTCCTTTGCGCTCGCTCCGGCTCGCACCTCTTCCACTCGCGCTCCCTCTAGTAAAACGCCGCTCGGTTTCCCTCTGGGCTCTTGGGCTCCAGCAACTGGACAGATAGGCTTCTGCTGCACGACGGCTGGACTGGGAATAGCTCTGTTCTCCCCTGCAAGAGCGCAGGCTGGGATGGAAGCTCGAAGCCTGTGCCTGGTGTCAACACAGGGAGCCCCCTTCTCCCCAAAGCTCTCCTGCTCTGCTCCTTCCTTCCCTCCTCTCCCTCACTCCCCTGCAGCTCCAACTAAATGCGACTGTACTTAAACAAGCAGTGTCTTATAGGACCAGGAGCCGAGTCGAAAGGGCCCTGCTACTGCCATCTAGTGCTCATATTCAGGTACTACTGCAGTTCTGCATTTGCTTGTGTGAGAGAGGTTCATCTAGTGCCTCCAATTTCCCTTTTCTATCAGCAAACACAGGTTAAGCCTCTGCCCTTCGAAGTCCTTGATTTGACCTTGTTACTCCATTGGTGTTGGGTTCTTTTTCAAGAGGAAATGCCTGGAATTTACTATCCACATTTTCTCATTAGACTGTCACTTGCTCCTTTTTGTTGCTGTCCTTGGAAATTCCTCATCTTTTCCCAATAACTCAATGGGCATGCCTTTCCAAATGGCACCATGACCTCCAGCTGGAAAGTCAAAGGTCTCTTTGCAGCTTCATCCTATGGTGTTTATGTGGCATTTACAATGCTGACCATTCCTTTTAACTTGATTCCAAAGTCAATGAGCCAAACAAATTTATCTTAGAGTTTCTCATTTTCCCTCCAAGAGCACTCATGGTTCTCTGCTTACATTTTCTGTTTTCACTCTATATTTATTTGGAGATTTGAAAAGAAATACATGTCCGCCACTCACCTTCTATTTGACTTTCTAATCAGACATGAATCAAGAACCCCCAAGTTAAATCCTCCACCTCCATTTCGCATAGCCCCACCTCCAGTCTGGTCTGAATTCACTGAGTTAAGAATCTATTCGGTTCCCCACTAAAGTGCACTGGCCTGATCAGGATATCTGTATTCACCTTTCTGTCATAATGCCCTTCACTCTCCAGAGGTTTTAAACATTAAACACATAAATTATTTTCATTGTCATTTTATTCATCAGTGAAAGTAAAGAACAGAGTTAGGGGTCAGAAAGTGGGGCACTGCTAAGTGAAGGTGGCTCAAAGGTCAAGGATTGGTGTAAGGATCCCTGTTTAAGCCTCTGGCTCCCCACCTACAGGGGGATCGCTTCACAAGATGTTGGGCTGAGCTTCACTGATGGGAGACAGATGACCAGGGACTCATGGCTGAGTGGTACACAGATCAGTCTTTATTCATGCAGAACGCAGCACAATCTAAGCCATCTAAAAACTAAACTAAAACTAAAACTAAAACTCTAATCACAATCCTGTCCTTATATCAACTAGGGTGTAAACAGGATGTGATGTAGAGAGGGTGGACTGGTGCAAATCAGGGTGTACTATGAGAGGGGGTGGAGCAAAAAAACATCATGAAGTAGTGGGGATTAAACCAATGCCCTGCAGGCAGGGCAGTGCTTAGTTAACAGTGGTTATGTAAATAGAATACAGTGTTAAGCAGGGGGGATTAAACCAATGAAACAGAAAGGGTTTTTAGAAGCAAAATTAGAAGCATACCAACAACAAGAGGTGAAGCAGGTCTGCAGATGTCTATCTTTCTCTCCCCTTCTGTCTTCTCCTCTCTCCATTTCTCTCTGTCCTATCCAACAACAACTACATCAATAATAATAATAATAACTAGAACAATAAAACAACAAGGGCATCAAAAGGGAATAAATAAATAAGTAAAAATAAAAAAAAAGAAAGTGGTGCACTAGGTTGAGTGCACACCTTATACACTACAAACATGGATTCAAGTCACCCCTGGACGCCCATATACAGGTTAAGTGGTGAAGCAGCTGAAGGTATCTCTCCTACTTTATTACTTTCTTCATCCCTTTCCCTTTCTTTTTATCCCCTTCCTGTTTTCCCTCTTGACTTCTATCTTTATTATAAAAAAGCATTACTGGGAATGTTGGAGTTTTTCTGCAAACACTAATCCCAAGTGATAACCCTGGTGACAAAATAACAGTTGCTGCTATTATAACTATTATTATTATTATTATTATTATTATTATCATTATATGAGCATGACATCTTCAGTTCCTTCCAAGTCTAACTATTTGTAATATCTATATCATTTTTCTCAACTTTAGTATTTGTTGGCATATTGCATCATATAATTCTTTGCTTTGAGAGGTTTTCCCGTAGACTATATTATGTTTAGGAGAATTCCTGTCCTCTTCCTTGTAGATGACAGTAACACCCACACACATGACTCATAATAATTGAAACAGTCTCCAGGTAATGCCTAATGTCCCAGGGGAGTAAAATTTCCCCAGTTAAGAATTTCTGATATATATTAATGACCATTTTTCCTTCAAGATTTTCCCCATTCCCAGCTTCCCCGTTTCTGTTAGAAGAGTCATACCTTTAGAAATATCTTTCCTTTCTCCTTTCTGTATGGTTAGTCATCAATATCACTAATATGAGCAGATCTGTGGCTCCTGAGAGGTGGGAGGCAGCAATGAAAGCAGAGAGGGAGGTTTCCTGACTCCTGTGATTTCTTTTTTTTTCTTTTTTCTTTCTTTTTATTGATCTGATAATGATTGACAAGTTCATTGGATAAGATGTGTACAATTTTACACAATTCCCACCACCAGAGTTCCATATTTCATCCCTTCCATTGGAAGGTTCCTTATTCTTTTTTTTTTTAATTCTTTTGTTTTTAATAGTTGTTTATTTTCCCTTTTGTTGCCCTTGGTTTGCATTGTTGTTGTAGTTATTATTGTTCTTGTTATTTATGTCATCGTTGTTGGATAGGACAGAAAGAAATGGATAGAGGAGGGGAAGACAGAGAGAGGGAGAGAAAGACAGATACCTGCAGACCTGCTTCACCGCCTGTGAAATGACTCCCATGCAGATGGGGAGCCGGGGGCTCCAACCAGGATTATTCCGCCGGTCCTTGCACTTTGCGCCACGTGCGCTTAACCCGCTGCGCTACCCTCCCTGGAAGGTTCCTTATTCTGTAACCCTTTGGGAGTGTGGACCTAGGATCATTATGTGGTGCAGAAGGTGGGAGGTCTGGCTTCTGTAATTGCTTCTCTGCTAGACATGGATGTTGACAGGTCAGTCTATACCCTCAGTCTGTTTCTGTCTTTTCCTGGTGGAGTAGGGCTCTGGAGAGTTGGCGTTCCCAGACATGTTGATGAGATCATCTGCCCAGGGAAGTCAGGTTAGTTTCATGATAGCATCTGAAGTTTGGTGGCTGAAAAGCACTTGGATTCTGGCAGTTTGTAGAAGAGTTGTTAGCATAGTGGTTATTCGGAAAGATTTCAAAGTCTGAGGCATGAAAGGTCCCAGGTTCCATCCCCAGCACCTCCATAAGCCAGAACTGAGTAATGCTCTGGTAAAAAGAAAAGAAAAAAAAAAAGAGAGGAGGAGGAGCTTGCAGTCAAATGCAGAAACAAATACACATATGTAACTGACACCACCACAGCTACATAATAAAGACAAAAATGTTCAGGAAACAAAGTCACTGTGACTTGGAGAGAGAAGTGTGAAAGCCTCTGGTTAAAGGAAGGTTCTGAAAACACTGCTTCAGCACAGCGTTGTGGAAAGAACAACAAGTGGGAGATCAGGATTGCCTTAAGTAAGGCATTTATTTGTTGTTGTTGTTGTTGTTTTGATTTTTGTTTGTTTTGTGTGTTTTATTTTTTGTTTTGCCTCCAGGATTATCACTCATTGCCTGCACTATGAATCCACTGCTCCTGGAAGTTATTTTTATCCATTTTTATTGGGTAGGACAGAGAGAAACTGAGAGAGGAGGAGAAGAAAAGATAGAGAGGGGGAGAGAAAGACAACCGTAGACCTGCTTCACCACTTGTGAAGCAATGCCCCTGCAGGTAGGAAGCCAGGGCCTAGACCCAGGTTCCTTGAGTGGGTCCTTGCACTTTGTACTATGTGCACAAAACCAGGTGTACCACTGCCGGGTCCCATCAAGGTATTATTTTTTGGTTCAGGGTAGTTTTCAATCAAAGGATCACTGGATAGGAATGTTGTCTGAAAGAATGGTGCCAGAGTAGAGAGAAGGGCTAGAAATTTGGATTAGGGGAGAGAGTAGCTACTGTTCTTGAAAAAAAAATTCTGTGTATGCAATCTCAGGCTAGCTACCAAACTCAAGCAAAATTACCATAGTTGTGTGTCCCCAGGAACATGCCTAAAATGGATTTCCTAGTTTCTTTCTACCCTAAAATCCATAATCTCATCTGCTCTAATCCTACTTTTTTTTTTTTTTATTTAAGAAAGGATAACTTAACAAAACCATAGGGTAGGAGGGGTACAACTCCACACAATTCCCACCACCAAATCTCCATATCCCACCCCCTCCCCTGATAGCTTTCCCACTCTCTATCCCTCTAGGAGCATGGACCCAGGGTCCTTGTGGGTTGTAGAAAGTGGAAGGTCTGGCATCTGTAATTGCTTCCCCGTTAAAAATGGGCATTGACTGCTCAGTCCATACTGCCAGTCTGCCTCTATCTTTCCCTAGTAGGGTGGGTCTCTGGGGAAGCAGAGCTCCAGAACACGTTGGTGGGGTGTTCAGTCTAGGGAAGCCTGGCCGGCATCCTGATGACATCTGGAACCTGGTGACTGAAAAGAGAGTTAACATACGAAGCCAAACAAATTGTTGAGCAATCATGGACCCAAAGCTTGGAATAGTGGAGAGGAAGTGTTAGGGGGATACTCACTGCATACTCTAGTGTACTTCTGCTTTCAGGTATATATTTTGCAGTAGTTTATGGATACGTGTGAACATATGCTCTCTCTCACAGAAATTGGTGTATATCTAGGTTTTGGGACTCTGTTAGAAAGTGAACCACCTGAGATGGAATTAGAGTATACTATGAAAGGAAAGGTCTCACCCAAGTAATGAAGCTGAAGGGTTGTCATTCCACACCTGAAGTCTCTGGACACAGTCTGAAGTGAAGCATGTTGAGGTGGCAGTCGTTGCTTTGATTAGGTTGTGACCAGCAGATGCAATATTATTTGATATGGACTGAGAGAGGCATACAGAAAAGTGGGCCCTATCCAAGGGTTCTAGGACTGGGGGAAGTAGAGGCTCTATAGTGGATATGTGAGGTTCCTGCTGTCTTAGGGTTCAAAAAGACAATGGATAGTTAATGTTATCATCGCATTATTTGGTAATTGGGTTAATTTTGAAAAGTCCTTTTGTTAGGGTTTGCTGTACAGTACCCAGTATCTTGTATATAGCTGTGCTATTGGTTGCTTCTGATCTACTTGGTCTAGGCTTTTGAGAGAGTCCACATATCAAATACACAGCCTATATTTAAAAAGATTCAGTCTGTGTTTTAAAAAAACTTTGAGACATACAATTAATTTTCCCCCTCTCATATGACTTCCAGTAGTTTTCTACTGGATTCTTTAGGTTTTTCTATGTATACTATCATATCATCTGCAAATAGTGAGAGCTTGGCTTCTTCTCTTCCAATCTGTATTCCTTTGATTTCTTTCTCTTGCCTGATTGCTATGGCAAGAACTTCCAATACTATGTTGAAGAGTAACGGTGACAGTGGACAGCCCTGTCTAGTCCCTGATCTGAGGGGGAATGCTTTCAGCTTCTGTCCATTGAGTATGAAGTTGGCTGTAGGTTTGCTATATGTAGACTCCACTATCTTGAGGAATTTCCCATCTATTCCCATTTTTTGTAGAGTTTTGAGCATGAATGGGTGTTGGATTTTGTTGAAGGCTTTCTCTGCATCTATTGAGATAATCATGTGGTTTTTGGCTTTGCTTTTATTGATCTGGTGAATGACATTGATTGATTTATGGATGTTGAAGCAGCCTTGCATTCCTGGGATAAATCCCACTTGGTTATGATGAACAATCTTTTTGATATGTTGCTGTATCCGGTTGGCCAAGATCTTGTTTAATATTTTGGCATCTATGTTCATCAGAGATACTGGTCTGTAGTTTTCCTTTTTTGTTCTGTCCCTATCAGCTTTTGGTATCAGGGTGATGTTGGCTTCATAGAAGGTGGAAGGGAGTATTCCTGTTTCTTCAATCTTATGGAAAAGCTTAAGAAGTATGGGTACTAACTGTTTCCTGAAAGCTTTGGAGAATTCATTTGTGAAGCCATCTGGTCCAGGACTTTTGTTGTTGGGGAGATTCTTAATAACGGTTTCAATTTGTTTGTCTGTGATTGGTGCATTTAGATTTTGTAGTTCTTCTTGGTTCAGTTTTAAAAGGGCGTATGCTTCTAGAAATTGTTCCATTTCTTCCAGATTCTCTGGCTTGGTGGAATATAGTTCTTTATAGAAGTTTTACAGGATTCTCTGGATTTCTGTGGTGTCAGTTGTGATAACTCCTCCATCGTTTACAATTCTGTTAATTTGAATCTTCTCTCTTTTTTGTTTGGTGAGTCTGGCTAGGGGTTTGTCAATTTTGTTTAATCTTTCAAAGAACCAACATTTGGATTCTTTGATCTTTTGTATGGTTCTTTTATTTTCGATGTTGTTTATTTCTGTTCTAATTTTAGTGATTTCTGTCCTTCTGGTTGCTTTAGGGTTCCTTTGTTCCTCTTCCTCTAAGTCCTTGAGGTGTGCAGTAAGGATGCTCATTTGAGCTTTTTCTTGTTGTTTAATATGTGATTGTATGGCTATAAGTTTCCCTCTCAATACTGCTTTAGCTGTCCCAAATATTTTGATAGGTTGTGTCTTCATTTTCATTTGTTTCCAGGAACATTTGAATTTCCTGCTTGAGTGAGTCTCTGACCCAGTGGTTGTTAAGGAGTATGTTGTGTAGTTTCCAAATTCTGTGACTTTTAATAACTTTCTGTTTGTTGTTAAATGTTAGTTTTACTCCACTGTGGTCTGAGAAGATACTTGGGATGATTTCGATGCTCTTAAATTTATTGATGCTGTCTCTGTGGCCTAACATGTCTGTGTTATGTGGATTTGAAAACAATGTGTATTCCAGTTTTTTGGGGTGAAGGACTCTGAAAATGTCCAAGAGTTCTAGTCTGTCAATCTCTTCATTCAATTCTCTTGTATCTTTGTTGGTTCTCTGCTTTTTTGATCTGTCTAAGTGTGAGAGTGGGGTATTGAAGTCTTCCACTATCATTGTATTACTATTGATGTATTTTTGAAATTCTTTCAATAAGTGCTTGATGTATTTAGATGGTCCCTCATTGGGTGCATAGATGTTAATAATTGTTAAGTCTTCTTGGCTGATTGATCCTCTAATCATTATGTAATGTCCTTGCCTATCTTTTATTACTTTATTTAATTTAAAATCTATTGTGTCTGAGATGAGAATCACTGTCCCTGACCTTTTTTGTGGTCCATTAGCGTGTATGATAGTTTTCTATCCTTTCACTTTAAGTCTGTGTTTATCTTGTTGTGACAGATGAGATTCTTGCAAGCAGCATATGGTTGGGTTATGTTTTCTGATCCATCCCCCCACTCTGTGCCTTTTGATGGGCGAGTTTAAGCCATTGATTTTTATTGATATTATGGATTTAATGTATTGTAGTGCTATTGTTCAAAAAAAACTTTTTTTGTTTGCTCTGATACATTGCCAGTATTATAGTGATGTTCTTGTTTATAAGAGGTCTTTTAGAACCTCTTTCAGGGCCGGTTTGGTGATGGTTGCCTCCTTTAACTGTTGTTTGTCTAAGAAGGTTTTGATCCCTCCATCTAGTTTGAATGAAAGTCTACCAGGATATATTATCCTTGGTTGAAACTCTTTCATTCAGGGCTTGATAGATATCTTGCCATTCCCTTCTGGCTTTTAGAGTTTGAGTGGAGAAGTTTGCAGATAACCTTATGGGTTTTCCCCTGTATGTGACTTTTTGTTTCTCTCTTGCAGCCTTTAGGATCCTTTCTTTATCCTTACTTCTTCTCATTGTGACTATGATGTGTCTTGGTGTCTTCAGGTCTGGCTTGATTCTGTTTGGTACTCTCTGGGACTCTTGAATCTTGATGTCCTTTCTGTTATTCAGGTCTGGGAAGCTTTCTTCTATTATTTCCTCTAGAATGTTTGCTTCCCCTTCCTCTCTTTCTTCCTCTGGCAGGCCAATTATATGAATGTTACTTCTTTTGAGATCATCCCATATGTCTCTGTTGTTTTCAGTGTCTCTCAATCTCTTTTTGAGCTCTTTCACCTCTTTCTTAGTTTTGTCTAGCTCCTCCTCTGTCTTTCTAATTCTGTTTTCTGCTTCTGTTAGTCTGCTTTCCCTTCCCTCAGCTTCTTTCTTTATTACAACTATTTCAGTTTCAGTTCTCTAATTGCCTCAAGATAATCAGTATTTTCCTTGGGGGTCTCATCTGTTGTTTTCCTAATACTGCCATTCCTTTCCTCCAATGTTGTTTTGATTTCTGTGATTAATAAGTTTATTATTGCTTGCATACTTTTCTTATCTATGGTTACTTCTGGCTGATTTGTAGTTTTTTCTGGGCTCTTGTCTTCATTCACTGGAGTAGCAGTTTTATTTGTTTTTGATCTACCCATTTTTGTGATTTATGTGTTTCTTTTTTATGCTCTGTTGTTCCTCAGTTGTTGTGTCTTGAGTACAAGCAACACTGTATTAAATCTCTTTATGACAGTTGCACTCACCAACCTCAGGAATTACAATAACAACTGAAGCAAGTATTGAAGCAGTTTAATCACTACCAGTTAACCAAACAATGTCTCCAGTCCGTGAATAAATAGTAACCAAATCCCAGTTAAGAATAAAGAGAAAAGAAAGAAGGGATAGCAAGAATAGACAGTTATGCAAATCTACTATCCACTGTATATTCTAGGGGTAACAAGAGGGGAAAGGGAAGTAGAGCAGAGACACACACATAGAGAGTCCACTCTGAGTCAGATTTCTTCCCCAAAATAATTCACAAATTCAGAAAGACAAAGAAGAAAGAAGGAGGAAGTGTATGACAAGATAAAAAAAAGAAACAAGAGAGAGAAAAGAGAAAAGATAAGAAAAAGAGCTGTAATTAAAGAGCAGTGAAAGGAAAGGTTTTCTTAATTACTTTATTTTTAATTTAATTTAATTTAATTTTTTTAATTAGCTAGGAGGAGGTGGAAGGGGATATTCTGTAGAGGAGGTAGGAGTAAGGAGACAAGTTCCTCCCACAATAGATAAGATGCCCACTACCCTAGCAATGAAAGATACCCTAAGAGTTAATTCTGATCAACCTAAAATGGGGGGAAGATATATGCCTTTATATAATATTAATAATAAAATAGAGCAAGGTAAAAAAAAAACAAAAAAAACCCTGTCCCAGATTACCTCAAACCTCGTGAGCAGAGGCAGCTGATTGTTAAGAAAGAAAAAATAAATAAATAAATAAACAAACTCAGGACTAGACAAGGATAGCTGAAATAGACAGTTGTGCAAATCTACTACCCAGTGTATATTCTAGGGGTAGCTAAAGGAGGAAGGGAAGTTGAACAGAGATACTCGCAGTGAGAGTCCACTCTGAGTCAGAATTCTTCCCCCAAATAATTCCCAAACATGTATCATTAAATTAAGTGAAAGCACACTGTTTGGTGGTGTGGGGAATGGGGCCTGTGGCTTTGGAAGCTGTAGGATTAAGGAAGAAAGGATGACAGGAATGAGAAAAAGAAAAAAAAATAGAGGGAGAGAAAAAAGAAAAAGATAAGAAAAAGAATAGTAATAAAAGAGCGGTGAAAGGAAAGAGTTTTTTATTTATTTATTTTTAATTATTTAATTAGCTATGTGGGGGGGGTGGGAGGGTTGGCTACATAGAAAGAAAAAAGGCCACAGGTTTCAGAAGGGAATAGACTTAGAATGAATAATACTCCCTGGTGGGACAGGAATCTTGGTAAAGAAAGAAGCTCAGCAGGGGAGCAGGCTAGGAGCTAGTCCCCAAGGACTGGTTACTGGAGGAGGGAAGGGGGAAGAGGTGTGCTTTGGGGATAATAATTTTTTTCTTTTATTTAAGAAAGGATTAATTAACAAAACCATAGGGTAGGAGGGGTACAACTCCACACAATTCCCACCACCCAATCTCCATATCCCACCCCCTCCCCTGATAGCTTTCCCACTCTTTATCCCTCTGGGAGCATGGAAGCAGGGTCATTGTGGGTTGTAGAAAGTGGAAGGTCTGACTTCTGTAATTGCTTCCCCGCTGAACATGGGCGTTGACTGGTCGGTCCATACTCCCAGTCTGCCCCTCTCTTTCCCTAATAGGGTGGGTCTCTGGGGAAGCAGAGTTCCAGGCCACATTGGTGGGGCCTTCAGTCCAGGGAAGCCTGGCCAGCATCCTGATGGCATCTGGAACCTGGTGACTGAAAAGAGAGTTAACATACAAAGCCAAACAAATTGTTGAGCAATCATGGACCCAAAACTTGGAATAGTGGAGAGGAAGTGTTAGGGAGATACTCACTGCATACTCTAGTGTACTTCTACTTTCAGGTATATATTTTGCAGTAGTTAATGGATACGTGTGAACATATGCTCTCTCTCACAGAAGCTGGTCTATATCTAAGTTTTGGGACTTTGTTAGAAAGTGAACCACCTGGGATGGAATTAGAGTATACTATGAAAGGAAAGGTCTCACCCAAGTAATGAAGCTGAAGGGTTGTCATTCCACACGTGAAGTCTCTGGACACAGTCTGAAGTGAAGCATTTTGAGGTGGCAAACGTTGTGTTGATTAGGTTGCGATCAGCAAATGCAATATTATTTAATATGGATTGGGAGAGGCATACGGGGAAGTGGACCCTATCCAAGGGTTCTAGGACTGAGGGAAGTAGAGGCTCTATAGTGGATATGTGAGGTTCCTGCTATCTTAGGGTTCAAAAAGACAATAGATAGTTAATGTTATTATCACATTATTTGGTAATTGGGTTAACTTTGAAAAATCCTTTTGTTAGGGTTTGCTGTACAATACCCAGTGTCTTGTATACAGCTGTGCTATTGGTTGCTTCTGATCTGCTTTGTCTAGGCTTTTGTGAGAGTCTGCATATCGATTACACAGCCTATATATTTAAAAGATTCAGTCTGTGATTTAAAAATCTGCAAGACATACAGTAATTTTCCCCCTCTCATATTAATTAACTAGTGATTTATATGACTACACTTTACTAGGCGTGTACATAAACTCCATTCCCACCACCAAAAGACTGTGACCCATCCCTCCCACCCACTGCCACCCCCCACTGGCCCAGGAAGCTGCATGTCTACCCCTCACCACAGGGTTTTTACTTTGGTGCCCTACTTACAATTGGGTCAGGTCTTGCTTTTAGTTTCCATTCAGATCTTCTTCCTCAACTTCTGTTGATGAGTGGGATCATCCCATACTCATCTTTATCTTTCTGACTTAGCTCACTTAACATAATTCCTTCTAGCTCTGTCCAAGATAGGTCAGAGAAGGTGGGTTCATTATTCTTGATAGCTGCATAGTATTTGTGCTTTGGGAATCATAATTTAAAAGAAAATTTTTTCCCTTTTTTTCTACTCTATTTTTTAACCCAAATTAAGTTATAGTCACCTCCTTGGTGTCACTGCTAAGACCCTTTATTGACTGGCCTACTAAAGGCAGAAAATCCTACTGTTTCCAGACGATGTGGTCAGAGCTCAAGCCACTAGCAGCTCCTCAGTCTGCCATCTTCCGGGAACCCCCCCCCCCCGCGACTCCTGTGATTTATAAGCTATCTTGTTAGTGTGAGTCTTTATCTCACACTCCTAGGTTCCTTCAATAGTCTCCCAACTGGCCCTCTCCCTCCTCTCTGTTTTCTGCTGTTAACAATACATTACTTTCAAGGGGTTCCACAGTGGTACAACCCAGTTGAGTGGACATATTATCATACTAAAGGACTCAGTTTCAAGCTCCAAGTCCTCACATACATGGGGCTGAGGAGATTTATGAGTGTGAAGCAGTAATGTAATTAAGTCTCTTTCTTTCTCTCTCTCTCTCTCTCCTCTCTCTCTCTCTCCCTCTCATTCTCTTTCTCTCTCTCTCCCTCTCTCTCTCTCCCTTACTATCTCCCATTTCCCTCTCAATTTCTATCTGTATTATCAAATAAAAAGAAAGTGAGTGGTCTGGGAGGTGGCACAGTGGATAAAGTACTGGACTCTCAAGCAGGAGGTCCTGAGTTCAATCTCCAGTACATCACATGTACCAGAGTGATGTTTGGTTCTTTCTCTCCCATCATTCTCATTAATAAAGAAATAAAATCTTAAAAAGAAAAGAAAGAAAGTAGGGGGGGAGAAAAAAAATGCCAAAGGCAGTGGTGAATTCACTATGCAGTTGAATAGCTCTGTTGGCAAAATAAACAAAAAAATACATTACCATCATATTAATGCTCTTTAACACTTTTATAAAGATTTTGACTGGGTGCTGGGTGGTGGCACACCTGGTTAAGGGCACATACTATCCTATGGAAGCACCTGCAACAGGAGTGCTTCACAAGTAGTGAAGCAGGTTTGCAGGTGTGTATCTTTCTCCCTCTCTACCTCTCCTCCCTTCTCAATTTCTTTCTGTCCTGTGAAATAAAACAAGAAAAAGATAGCTGCAGTGGATTCATAGTGCTGGAACCAAGCCTCAGAAATAATTCTGGTGGCAATAAAATAAAGCAAAACAAAAAAGTCACTTAAAAATAATAATAAAAAATTGGAACTGGGTGGTGGTGCACTTGGTTGAAGAAACATGTTAAAGTGCACAAGGACCTAGGTTCAAACTCCCCAGACCCCACCACTTTTCGAGTGATGAAGCTGTGCTGCAGGTGTCTGTCCCTCTCCCTCTCTATCACTCCCTCCTCTCTCGATTTCTGGCTGTCTCTATCAAATAAAGGTAACTTTAAAAAGTTACAAGAAAAATAAACAAATGAAGATTCTGATCTATGTTCAAGACTAACCTTCTGAGATGCAACCTAACTTCAATCGATGCACCACTGAACACAGATTAGAATCACCTGGGGAAGAGACCCACCCTACTAGGGAAAGAGAGAGGCAGACTGGGAGTATGGACCAACCAGTCAACATCCATGTTCAGCGGGGAAGCAATTACAGAAGCCAGACCTTCCACCTTCTGCAACCCACAACTCTGGGTCCATGCTCCCAGAGGGATAGAGAATAGGAAAGCTATCAGGGGAGGGAATGGGATATGGAGATTGGGTGGTGGGAATTGTGCGGAGTTGTACTCCTTCTACCCTATGGTTTTGTTAATTTATCCTTTCTTAAATAAAAAATAAATTAAAAAAAAATCACCATGGGAATTTTATAACCAATTAATACATGAATTTTCCTAGGTGCTGGGTATTGGCATAACTGGCTGAGTGCATACATTACCATGCACAAGGCCCAGAACAACCCCCTACCCCCCCATACCCCACCCCTTGCCCACAGGGGTTCATAGCGGTGAAACAGTGCTGCAGGTATCATTCTTTCCTTATCTTCCCCTGCCCTTTCAATTTCTCTCTGTTGTGGTCTGGGAGGTGGCCCTGTAGATAAAGCATTAGATTCTCATGCCTCTCCGTCTCTATTTAAACTAAGTAAATAAAAGTAAAATTAGAAAAAAATAGTTTAAAAAGTCATTTAAGGGAGTCTGACAGGGGGTCGGATGGTGGCGCACCTCTTTGAACACACATGCTGCAATGCTCAAGGACCCAGTTTCGAGCCCCCACTCCCCCACCTGCATGGGGAAAGCTTTGCCAGTGGTAAAGCAAAGTTGCAGGTGTCTGTCTCTTTCCCTCTCTGTTTCTCCCTTCCGCTCGATTTCTGACTGTCTCTATCCAATAAATACAGATAATAATAATAATAATATAAAAAAAGGAAGTTGGGCGGTAGTGTAGCGGGTTAAGTGCACGTGGCGCGAAGTGCAAGAACTGGAGAAAGGATCCTAGTTCCAGCCCCTAGTTCTGCACTTGCAGTGGAGTCGCTTCACAGGTGGTGAAGCAGGTCTGCAGGTGTGTATCTTTCTTTCTCTCCTACTATCTGTCTTCCCTTCCTCTCTCCATTTCTTTCTGTCCTATCTATCAACGATGACATCAATAACAATGGCAATAGTAACTTAAATAACAATAATAAAAAATCTACCGGAAGTACTTCTATTTAGTGATTTATTTTATTTATTTATCCTCACTGATGTTTTGGTGCTCCAGGATGAGTTTTTAAGACAGAGAGATGGAGAGATCCCAGTAGCAAAGCTTCCTTCAGTGCTGTAGTATCCCATTTGGGGTAGGGATCTGGAACCTCACTTTGCTTGCAGGGCAACACGGGCACCCTCCCAGGTCACTTATCATGTAAGTGCTTGAAGGAGCTTTATTACATGAGAAGACTGAGTCCCAGTGAGGTCAGAAGACTTGCTAAACTCTTAGTTTCTGTTGGGATTTGCCAGAACCAAGAAGTGTGTTTACATCAGAGATAGTTATCTCTCTACACTGTGCTTAGCATGGTTTAGGATTCTTTTGAAGTTGACTCAAAATTATTCTCGATGTCTAAATTAGACAGCTGAAACATTCACTGTATTGGTTATGATATCTATTTATTGCTGTATTACTTTCAAGAATCAATCTCTAATTTCTATGTGGTATCATATTTTTTTTCAGATTGATTGTAAACACACCTTTCAATTATCTTGTATCCCTTACAGACATGTAGCAGAATCAAGATGCCAGGCAGATGTTCCGTGAATGTAGCTAGCAATTAAGAAATTACTTGTTTGTGTGGGGCCAGGGAGTACATAAGTACCATATATCAAATGTCCAAATATCTTTACCAGAGAATTCTTAAATGCAATATATACAAAGATACTCATTGTATCCATATACATTTTCTTTTCTAGAAAAGACAGCCCATAGTCCTCCCTGTATTTCAGCATGTATACCTCCAGGGTTGTAAAGATAACATAGCAGGCTTTCATGCCTCAGGCCCCAGAATCACAGGTTCAATCACTGCACTATCATATGCCTGAATTGAGGAGTGCTCTGAACTCTCTCACAGAAATAAATAATAAAATATTAATGAAAATAAAAATAAATTCCTGAGTAGGCCTTTTAAAAATATTTTATTTTATTTATTTATTCCCTTTTGTTGCCCTTGTTGTTTTATTGTTGTAGTTATTATTGTTGTCATTGTTGTTGGATAGGACAGAGAGAAATAGAGAGGGGAGGGGGAAGACAGAGAGAGGGAGAGAAAGATAGACACCTGCAGTCCTGTTTCACAGCTTGTGAAGCAACACCCCTGCAGGTGGGGAGCCAGGGCTTGAACCAGGATCCTTATGCGGGTCCTTGTGCTTAGCGCCACCTGCGCTTAACCCGCTGCGCTACAGCCTGACTCCCAAAAATAAATTCCTAAACTGGACTTTCAAGTTAGATAAAAAACCTTCATTTACAACTAGTATGCAGGGAAGAAAGTTTGTTTTTTTTTTCTAAAGATATTAAACATATTTTATTGTAGTGAGTGTGGTCTGCTATATATATAGTGGTTCTCAGATTGACTGGGTATAGTCATTGTAGAAATTGTATAAACAGCAAATATCCAGGCCCTATTCACAGATGTTTTTATTCAGGAGTGAATGAGTTTATAGGTCAGTTTGATGCATTGCCAAAATTTAGGAACACTGAACTTTAAGACTTGTGCATGTGTGAGTTTTGCTAGAATTTGCTGAATGCAAAATTTGCCCACATTCTGTAAATTTCAGTTTATGTACCCATGTGGATGATATATTTCTTAAAACCATGGTGAAAGACATGCCTGCATAAGTGGACATATTTGTGTAAATAGGTAAAAATGACTGTATCATCACTGTGGCTTTAAAAAGATAATTTTGGTTTGAAAGCCACACATTGCATAATCATAGGCATAGAAGCCTTTCCTAGCTTTTTACCTAAGGGCATTTTATTCCCTTCCTTGCAGCTGCTTTCCCTTCCAACAAAACCTCCAAGTTTTAAAGCCTGTCAACTTCTATTGCTAATTCTCAGTGATAGGATTGTAATTTGCTGAGAAGCTTCCTGTATTACTGTTAAGTCATTTGCATTCTATCAAAAGATTTGTGTTCTGATGGGTCCAGAAATCCCTACAAGTTGCTTCCACCAGTCTTTCCTCCCTTTTAATTGAATATTTTCCTTCTGAATTTGAGAAGAGATGAAGAAAAAAAGAAAGGAAAGAAAAGAGTGAGGAAAAAAGGGAGGGGAAAATTAAGTTGGTATGACAGAATGGCTTTATCAATTATCTTTCTTTCATTCAGACTACAAATAACCTTTCTAGAAAAGACCTTGTCCCATTCAAAAACCCTGGAGATTCCTGAGCTACTGTATATATGTAAAATTTTAATAGATCTGAACTATCTTCTCCAATGAATTAGAAGAAAATATGTAGGTTAAAATACCTGTTTCTAAACTACTCTTATTTCTCTAAAGCTCTAAGAATAATCACAAGAAAAATTTCTAAAAGTGAGGGGCGAAACACAACTTTTATTATAATGCCCACAAAATAAAACTGAAAGGAGAAAGGAATATCAAATGCATGGCATATTGAGTCAGCAGAAAATGGTCTTTAAATAGAATACTTTTTAAGGGTTTCCATGAATTGTTAGCTAATCCTCCTCGGAAAAAAAAATTCATTGCTTGTAGAATTAACTTTATGTGTGCAGAGGTGGATTTTGTTCAGAGACCCCTTAGAATGCTGTATAAGACAATAAATCAAACTAGGGGAAACAGTTTTCAAAATGGATGGGTTGCCTAATTTTATCTTTCCTACATTAGAACTGCTCAACCTCTCCTGCAACCAGCAACCCTTAAACTAAGGGGAAAAAATCATCCTTTAGCAGAACATAACTGCCATCTATTTCCACCTATATTATATTTCTACTACTTAATCATAGGCAAGAGAAAGTGATGTGAACAGATTTTCCATAATAGACTTTGCAATCTCAACTTCCATCTTCTTTTGACTATCCCAGTGTCTGCCAGAGTAGTTTTCACAGGCCTAGAAGTGGCTAAATAATATATGTAGACTCAGAAAATGAAGAACAAGAATGCAGATTTTTATGACTATCTGAACTGAAACAAGTTCTCTACCAAACTAAAAAAAAAAAAAGCAGAGTGGTTCATTTCCTCATCTAGTAATAATAATACCACATACCACTTCAACTGCAGAGGCTATTAATACAAGAACAGAGAAATTTACAAAAGGTTTTAAGTTTGTCTTCTTACCTTGCACTTATTTCACTCCAGAAGTTGACAACACTTCTGAAGTGAAACACTGTTGAAGAAGCATGACCATGTCCTAGGAAAAGAAATAGCACAGTGTCTGCTGGAGGAGTTCATCAAAAAGATGTGGCCACACCAGTTGAACTGCAAATTGGACCTGGGCAAATGCTAGGTCCTTACTCCTGTTTTTGAAATGTCCTGTCTAGTCTTCTCAAAGTAGGAGTCAAAGACGCAGGCTTGAGAGTAATGTGTTTTCAAAACCAACCAAAATGATACACACCTGAATCCTCTTAAGGTCTTCAGGCATTCTTTACATTCTGGCAGGCAACATAGAGTTCAGCTGGTTTTCAGATACTGAAGACAAATATCCTCACAAATGCACTTATTAAAGCTTCTACCCACTATTCTGAAGTGACGTGTCTCTTTTCCATGGCTCCTTACCTTCACGTTTAGTGTACAAAAGTCCGTTTTTATGTTCACATAAGAATACCCCAGGTTTCAAACCAACAACCAATTTTTAAAAGGACCTTAGTGTGGCAGTATAGTTTCAAAGAAAAATCTAACTGTAACAGAACTGTATACAGTCTTTTCTTCTCACTGAGTAACCCTAAGTACTTGATCCAATTTCTTTGAACTTTTTGCTTTTTTTTTCTATAAGAGTGTTGACAGTATCTATTAAAATGACATCCTTTTAAATGTTCAGTGAAGCTTTTTCACCCAGGATACACCATCCCCACCATCCACTCTCCCCCAAAGCCTTACCCTAATCTACTTCCCTATCAACTTCACCTGGAAGGTTCACAATCCCAAAATTCAATACTTTCAAAGTGATACAACTAAGCAGCAATAACAACAACAAAGATTATTTTAAAACGGTTCAGTCCTCTAATTCTAAATATCAAGCTCTGTCTCAAAATACAATTACAGATAAGTTTTCCCACCACACTCTCCCATAAAATAACACATTGTATCGAATAGGTGGTATAATTTTTTTAAACTACATAAACCTCGAGACAACACCAAATTTTATTTTGTTTTATATAAGGAGTGAATAATACAGTCTGGAATTATTTAAGTCAAGACATTAATTCCTAACCAATAAAGGACTTTTGCTGAGCTGGAAGGGTGACAGGTGTCAGAAATAAGAAGCTATAATATCCCACTTTGAACCAAAATAACTTCTTTTCCCTTAAAATATCCCCATTTGCAACTGAAAATAAATAAACTACTCTGGTTGAAGAAATTGCTTTTGCCATTAGGATGCAAATGGGCAAGCAAATTTGTTGCCCAATAAATCTTTTGGGGCATTATATAGACATAGTCTTAGAATTTGTAAAGCCTAAACTATAAAAGAAAATAACATAAAAGGAGAGGTGATAAATTCTAAATCTAGCTGACACTTTTGTGGGGATGGGGTGGGGTGAGATGATAAAACACACTCTTAGGAATAAGGAAATACAGAATCCATATAAAATTGGAAACGCTTCTGGTTCCTTCTTTTTCCTTCCCATTACATTATATTTTTAGCAGTTAATGAAGTGCAATTGTAGGACCTGACAAAGTTCGCCTGAGCAATGTATGCTCAAAATTTCATCATCTTCACTAAGTGTGTTAACTTCAGTCCAAAATGAAAGCCCAAGAACAAACCAAATTTAGCAGGGAAGGTTTTAGTCTTTATTGTATTCCAGTGATCACAAAGGGGGATTTGGGTTTAAAAGAAAAAAAATACCAGGACTAGTAAAAGAATCTTGACAACATGGAGGTGTAACATCACTTGCCCTTCATTAACGAGAATACAGGCTGAAAAGCTGAGAAAGCCACAGTAGTGAATTTCAAGAAGTGTCCTCATATAAAGTTAGAAAGTGTTTATCTTTTCATCCTTTCTCTTACTACACTTCCACAGACACCTCATTCTCTATCCAAACTACTCAGTGATGGCTCAACGAATCTCAAACTTGCCCATGCTCTGTTTATTTTCTTCAAAATCATCATGTACCTATGATTTATTATTATTATTTTTTTACATTAGATGAGTACCTTTTTAGGTATAGTTGGGAGGTAAAGGTTTATAGGTTGTATTCACCACTATGCCCTTGAACATTAGTTCCTAATATCTAAGTGGTACCTCTAAAAATATCTGCTGAGCAACTCTGTAGATGATGCAGTGGATAAAACATGTTGGCCCCTCAAGCTTGAGGTCCTGAGTTCAATTCCTGGCAATAATTATGCCAGCATGATGCTCTAGTTCACTCTTCGCTCATTCTCCTCATTAATAAATTAATATTTAAGAATAAGTTGAAAGGCTGGGAGGTGGTACACTGGGTTAAGTAAACATATGACTAAGTGCAAGGATACAGGCAAGGACCTGGTAAGCCCCAGGTACCCACCTGTAGCCAGGATATTTCACAAGCAGGTCTGCAGGTGTTTAATTTTCTCTATCTTCCCTCACCTCTCAATTTCTCTGCTGTCCTATCAAAAAAAAAAAAAAAAGGCCACCAGAAGTAGTGGATTTCTGGTTAAGTAAACATATGACTAAGTGCAAGGATACAGGCAAGGACCTGGTAAGCCCCAGGTACCCACCTGTAGCCAGGATATTTCACAAGCAGGTCTGCAGGTGTTTAATTTTCTCTATCTTCCCTCACCTCTCAATTTCTCTGCTGTCCTATCAAAAAAAAAAAAAAAAGGCCACCAGAAGTAGTGGATTTCTACTACAGGCACCAAGTCTTAGGAATAGTAACCTTGATGCCAACCTCCAAGAAAAAAAAAAAAGAATAAATTGAGAGATTTTTTTTTTTTGTATGTTGATACACTTTGCAATGTTTAGTTTAGTTTGTTTGACAGCAACTCCACTGTAGAGTAGGTGTCCCTAGGCAGGACTGACACCCTGTGTTCTGCTTGACCATATGAAGAGACCAATGCTGTTGTTAATGATCAAGAACAACCAGCTAGAGGAGATCAGCCAAAATGTATTGATTTTTTTTTATTTCTATTTTTTTATTTTTATGTATTTAAGAAAAGAGACATTAACAAAAAAAAAAATACTGTAGGATAGTAGGCTTACAACTCCACACAATTTCCACCACCTGATCTCCATATCCCATCTCCTCACCTGATAGCTTTCCCATTCTCTATGCCTCTGGGAGTATGGACCCAGGGTCCTTGTGAGTTGCAGAAGGTGGAAGGTCTGGCTTCTGTAATTGCTTCCCTGATGAACATGGGCATTGACTGGTTGGTCCATACTGCCTCTCTCTTTCCCTAGTAGGGTGGGTCTCTGGGGAAGTGGGGCTCCAGGACACATTGGTGGAGTCATCAGTCCAGGGAAGTCTGGTCGGCATCATGCAGGCATCTGGAACCTGGTGACTGAAAAGAGAGTTAATATACAAAGCCAAACAAATTGTTGTTGAACAATTATGGACCTAAAGGCTGGAATAGTGCAGATGATGTGTTGGGGGGATACTCACTGCAGACTCTTATGTACTTCTGCTTTCAGGTATATGTTTTGCCTGGTTTGTGGGCACGTGTGAACATATGCTCTATCTCAGGGGACCTGGTCTATATCTGGATTTGGGGACTTTATTGGGGAGTGGACCACCTGGAATGGAATTAGAAAATACTATGAAAGGAAAGGTCTCACCCGAGTAATGAAGCTGAAGGGTTGTCATTCCACACCTGAAGTCTCTGGACACAGTCTGAAGTGAAGCCGGGGTGGCACTTGTTACATTGATTAGGTTGCAAACAGCAAATGCTATATTATTTGATATGAATTGAGAGACATATGCAGGAAAGTGGGCCCCACCCTAAGGTTCCAAGACTGGAGGAAATAAAGGCTCTATAGTGGAAATGTGAGGTTCCTGTTGTCTTAGGGTTCAAGAGACAATGGATAGTTATTGTTATCATCACATTATTTGGTAATAGGGCTAACTTTGAAAAGTCCTTTTGTTAGGGTTTGCTGTATAATACCCAGTATCTTGTATATAGCTGTGCCACTGGTTGCTTCTGTTCTACCTGTTCTAGACTTTTGAGAGAGTCAGCATATCAAAGACTCAGCCTATGTATTAAAAAGACTCAGTCTGTGTTTTAAAAAGTTTGAGAAATATGATTAATTTTCCCCTCTCATATTAATTAATAGTGGTTTATATTACTACTCTTTAATAGAATTTTACATAAACACCATTCCCACCACCAAAAGACTGTGTCCTATCCCACCACCCCCTGCTGCCCCAGGAAGCCACATAGCCACCCTCCCCATCACCACAGGGTGTTTTTTAAAAATATTTATTTCCTTTTTTTGCCCTTGTTTTTTTATTTTCTTTTTTTATATTTATTTATTTATTTTCCATTTTATTATCCTTATTGTTTTTTATTGCTGTTGTAGTTATTATTGGTGTTGTTAGATAGGACAGAGAGAATAGGAAAGAGGAGGGGAAGACAGAGATGGGGAGAGAAAGATAGACACCTGCAGACCTGCTTCACCAACTGTGAAGGGACTCCACTGCAGGTGGGGAGCCAGGGGCTCGAACCAGGATCCTTACACCAGTCCTTGTGCTTCGCACCGCCTGTGCTTAACCCGCTGCACTACTGCCCGACTCCAACCACAGGGTTTTTACTTTGGTGCCCTACTCTCGATGTAATCAGAGCCTGCTTTTAGTTTCCCTTTCTATTCTTCTTTCTCCACTTCTGTTGATGAGTGGGATCATCCCATACTCATCTTTATATTTCTGACTTAGCATACTTAACATAATTCTGCTGTAAGAATGGCATACATCTAAAAGGACAGCAGCAACAAATGGTGGAGAGGCTGTGGGGACAGACGAACCCTTTTGCACTGCTGGTGGGAATGTAAATTTGTCCAGCCTCTGTGGAGAACAGTCTGGAGAACTCTCACAAGGCTAGACATAGACCTTCCATATGACCCAGTAATTCCTCTCTGTCCATTGATTTTGATGTTGGCTGTAGTGTCGTATGCCCCGCAGCCCGCAGGAGGCCTACGCCAGCACACAAAAGCCCCAGGAGCCCAATGCCAACATGCTGGAGCCCTATGCCAACACACAAGAGCCCGAGGCCAACATGCAAGAGCCCGAGGCCAGCCCACAGGAGCCGGCTCTCCACCGCGTGGCGCAGGGCACTGGACGCGTGATCCCTCCACGCTGCTCGGCCACTGCGAACAGGGCAGCAGACATGGCAGGGCCATGGGGCAGGGCCGCGGCGGCCCATCATGGCCGCCACCCCTGGGCACCTAGGCCCACGCCTTCTACAAAGATGGCCTGCCTGCCCTCTTTCTATGAATTCTGGAACCATCCCCGGCCTCCCGGACCCCCGGGCTCCCTGCCGAAACTGGGCACACGAGATCTCCAGCCGCCGGTCCGGTCTGAAGGCAGACAAGCTGGAGTACGCAGAGATTCGTGCAGAGATCGCAACCTGCAATTCCTAGAAGTGGAGCTACACGGGAAGCCACCTCCGGATGGTGAACCCCCCCCCCCCAACAACTAAGACAGTACAGATTTAAATTCGTGTTTAAAATGACATGTCTTCGTAACAAAGGTTTCTCTCCTTGTGTATTAATGACCATGTTTATGTGTATGTTTAAAGTTTGGTAAACAGTAGCTTTAAGGCTAAATTCTTACTAGTCAAAGTTAAATGAAAAAGGTTTTCAATGTAATTCTCATAAAGATAAAATTAACTTACATTTAAAGTCTAAGGTAAAAATTAGTTAACAATCAATATATTTTAACTAAGTTGGTCTAAACAAAAGGTTAAATAGACTTGTTGATATGTAAAACACTACCTTCTCTATTAGAAATGGTAGATCACACAATGGCTATGCTAATTATTCTCATGCCTGAGGTTTCCTCTCCGGCCCACACCTAGGGTGTGTCTCCATCTTGAATGGGTGTAACAAAAGGTTAAAAGACGTTGTTGATATGTAAAAGTCTCAAATTCCTTCTCTATTAGAAACGTTGGATCCTGCATTAGATATGCTAATAACAAGTTTTGTTTCATAGTAAGTAAGTTGCAGCCAGCTGCCTGTGGGACTCTAGGCCGTCCCCGCCCCCATGCTAATGCCTGTCGAGGCAAGTAGCCCCCCAGAGGCAGATATGGCCCCCTCAGGCCTTCCCTTGGCAACATGCTGGTTTTTGTTATATATGTTTCTGTTCACCCCACACCCTTGATACTATAGTCATTTAGTTAAAAAGAAAAGGGGGAATTGTCGTATGCTTTACATTGACTTGTTCTAGCCCTCCCCCTCCAAGAGAATTGGATGAGTCCTGTTAATTTCGCGGGCCTGCTTGGCCCCGCCCCAAGGGACCCTGGGAGAGGGTTCCGGAGTCCGAGAGTTCCTGAGTTCCCCAGTGACAGAGTTCCTGGGTTCCTGAGTTCGAGAGTTTCTGGGTTACAGAGTAAGAGAGAGTTCCAGTGTGCCAGAGTTTCAGAGGGTTCCCGAGTACGAGAGTTGGAGAGTTCCTGAGTTCGAGAGTAAGAGAGTGCTTGTGCCGCTGCAAAGAGACAGCAGAGTTCTGTTTGGTGATTAGTTTGTCTTAGTTTATGAATCGTTGTTCCTGAATAAAGAAATACAGCTTCCCTGCCCAGCCGTTGTCTCCGCGTCTCTGTTCACCACCGTGAAGCAAGCCAACCCGGCCGGCAAGAGCATCCGAAATTTTAACAACACTGTAGGTCTGCTATACATGGATTCCACTATCTTGAGGAATTTCCCATCTATTCCCATTTTTTGTAGAGTTTTGAGTATGAATGGATGTTGAATTTTGTTGAAGGCTTTCTCTGCATCTCTAGAGATAATCATGTGGTTTTTGGCTTTGCTTTTATTGATGTGGTGAGTGACATTGATTGACTTACGGATGTTGAACCAGCCTTGCATTCCTGGGATGAATCCCACTTGGTCGTGATGAACAATCTTTTTGATATGTTGCTGTATCCGATTGGCCAAGATCTTTTTTAATATTTTGGAATCTATGTTCATCAGGGATATTGGTCTATAGTTTTCCTTTTTTGTTGTGTCCCTATCAGCGTTTGGTATCAGGGTGATATTGGCTTCATAGAAGGTGGAAGGGAGTATTCCTGTTTCTTCAATCTTATGGAAAAGCTTAAGAAGTATGGGTACTAACTGTTTCCTGAAAGCTTTGGAGAATTCTTTTGTGAAGCCATCTGGTCCAGGACTTTTGTTGTTGGGGAGATTCTTAATAATGATCTCAATTTCTTTGTCTGTAATTGATGCATTTAGGTTTTGTAGTTCTTCTTGGTTCAGTTTTGGAAGGACATATGTTTCTAGGAATTGTTCCATTTCTTCCAGATTCTCTAGCTTGGTGGTGTATAGTTCTTCATAGAAATTTTGCATTATTCTCTGGATTTCTGTGGTGTCTGTTGTGATATCTCCTCCATCGTTTATAATTCTATTAATTTGAGTCTTCTCTCTTTTTTGTTTGGTGAGTCTGGCTAGGTGTTTGTCAATTTTGTTTAATCTTTCAAAGAACCAACATTTGGCTTCATTGATCTTCTGTATAGTTCTCTTATTTTCGATGTTGTTTATCTCTGCTCTAATTTTAGTGATTTCTGTCCTTCTGGTTACTTTAGGGTTCCCTTGTTCCTCTTCCTCTAAGCCCTTGAGGTGTGCAGTAAAGTCATTTATTTGACCTTTTTCTTGGTTTTTAATATGTGATTTTATGGCTATAAGTTTCCCTTTCAATACTGCTTTAGCTGTGTCCCAAATATTTTGATAGGTTGTGTCTTAATTTTCATTTGTTTCCAGGAACATTTGAATTTCTTGCTTGAGTGACTCTTTGACCCAGTGTTTCTTAAGGAGTATGTTGTTTAGTTTCCAAATTCTGTGACTTTTAATATTTTTCTGTTTGTTGTTAAATGTTAGCTTTACTCCACTGTGGTCTGAGAAGATACTTGGGATGATTTCAATGCTCTTGAATTTATTGATGCTGTCTTTGTGGACTAACATGTGGACTATCCTTGAGTCTGTGTTATGTGGATTTGAAAAGAAGGTGTATTCCAGTTTTGGGGGGTGAAGGACTCTGAAAATGTCCAGGAGGTCTAGTCGGTCAATCTCTTCATTTAATTCTCTTGTATCTTTGTTGATTCTCTGCTTTGTTGATCTGTCTAAGTGTGAGAGTGGGGTGTTAAAGTCTTCCACTATTATTATATTACTTTGGATGTATTTTTGAAGTTCTTTCAGTAGATGCTTGATGTATTTATATGGTCCTTCATTGGGTGCATAGATGTTTATAATTGCTAAGTCTTCTTGGCTGATTGATCCTCTAATAATTATGTAATGTCCTTGCCTATTTTTTATTACTTTACTTAGTTTAAAATCTATTGTGTCTGAGATGAGAATGGCTGTTCCTGCCCTTTTTTGTGGTCCATTAGCCTGTATGATAGTTTTCCATCTTTTCACCTTAAATCTGTGTTTATCTTGTTGTGTCAGATGGGATGCTTGCAAGCAAGAATGTTTTCTGATTCGTCCCCCTACTCTGTGCCTTTTGATGGGTGAATTTAACCCATTGACATTTATTGATATTATGGATTTAATGTATTGTAGTGCCATTGTTCAACAAATTTTTGTTTGCTCTGATATATTGCAAGTATTATAGTGAAGTTCTTGTTTATAAGAGGTCTTTTAGAACCTCTTTTAAGGCCAGTTTGGTGATGGTTGCTTCCTTTAACTGTTGTTTGTCTAAGAAGGTTTTGATCCCTCCATCTAGTTTGAATGAAGGTCTAGCAGGATATATTATCCTTGGTTGAAACCTTTTGTCATTCAGGGCTCGATAGATATCTTGCTATTCTCTTCTGGCTTTTATTGTTTGAGTGGAGAAGTCTCCTGATAGTCTTATGTGTTTTCCCCTGTATGTGACTTTTTGTTTTTGTCTTGTAGCTTTTAGGATCCTTTCTTTATCCTTGCTTCCTTTTATTGTGACTATTATGTGTCTTGGTGTCTTTATGTCTGGGTTGATTCTGTTTAGGACTCTCTGGGACTCTTGAATATTAATGTTCTTTCTGTTGTTTAGGTCTGGGAAGTCTTTTACTATAATTTCCTCTAGAATGCTTGCTTCCCCTTCCTCTCTTTCTTCCTCAGGCAGGCCAATTATATGAATGTTACTTCTTTTGAGATCATCCCATATGTCTCTGTTGATGTTTTCAGTGTCTCTCAATCTTTTTTTGAGCTCTTTCACCTCTTTTTTAGTTTCTTTAGCTCATCCTCTGTGTGGCTAATTCTGTTTTCTGCTCCTGTTAGTCTGCTTTCCCTTCCCTCAGCTGCTTTCTTCAGTTCAGATATTTCAGCTTTCAGTTCTCTAATTGCCTCGAGGTAATTTGTATTTTCCTTGAGGGTCTCATCTGTTTTTTCCCTACTATTGTTAGCCCTTTCCTCCAAAGTTGTTTTCATTTCTGTGATTAATAAGTTTATTATTGCTTGCATACTTTTCTTATTTATGTTTACTTTGGCTGATTTGTACTTTCTTCTGGGCTTTTGTCTTCATTCATTGTGGTAGCAATTTTATTTGCTCTTGATCTAACCATTTTTTTTATTAATTTGTTTTTTATTTTTATGTTCTGTTGTTCCTCAGTTGTGTTTTCAGTACAAACCACACTATACTAGAAACCTTTATGACAAATGCAATCACCAACCTCAGGAATTACAATAGCAACTGAAGCAAGGATTGAAGCAGTTTATGAGTTAGACAAACAATGTCTCCAGGTTGATAAAAAATGACAATCAAATCCAAGTATAGAAGAAAGAGAAAGGAAAAAAGGGATAGCAAGAATAGACAATTATGCAAATCTACTATTCTCTTTATATTCCAGGGGTAGCTAAAGGAGAAAAGGAAGTAGAGCATAGATACATGCAGAGAGAGTCCACTCTGAGTCAGATTTCTTTCCCAAAATAGTTAAAAAAAAAAAAGTATCAGTGAATTCAGAAAGCCGAAGGAGGAAGGAAGAAAGGATGACAAGAATGAGAAAAAGAAGGGAAAAAAAGAGAAAGAAAAAAGATAATTAAAAGAGCAGTAATAAAAGAGCAGTGAAGGGAAAGAGTATTATTATTATTATTTAATTAGCTAGGTGGGGGGAAGGGGGAGAGTGGATAGGGTAGGTAGAAGAGCGAAGCAAGTTACTCTAGAAATTAATAAAACACCCAGTCCCCTAGCAATGGAAAATACACTAAGAGTTAATTCTGGTCAACCTGAAGGAGGGGGGGGTAAGGAAACATGTATATCTAATATTGATAATAAAATAGAACAGAGTGAAAACCTGTTGTGTCTTCAGCTTGGATAGCTCCAGATTGCCTCAGAACCCCTGAGCAGAGGCAGCTTATTGTTAAGAAAATAAAACAAACAAACAAAAAAACAAACAAACAAAAAAACCCTCTGGTGGTCTATCCCTGTCTGAGTAAGGCTCTACTTGGTCGAATGTTTGTAGCTGGAATTGGCCACTTAGAAAGTAAAAGGGCCAAGGGTTTCAGAAAGGAACAGGAATGGAATTGGAATGACACCCCCTGGTGGGCCAGGAATCTTGGTAAAGAAAGAAGCTCAGCAGGGGAGCCTGCTAGAGGCAGCTCTCTGGCCCCTAGGGACTGGCTATGGGGGGTGGGGGGGTCAGGGGTGCTCTAATTAAGAAACATTTTTTTTCTTTCTTTTTATTTTATTTTCTAATCCAAATTGAGTTATAGTCACCTCCTTGGTGTCACAGATAGGACCCCTTATTGACTGTCCTGATAAAGTCTAAAAATCCTACCGTTTCCAGCAGATGTTGTTGGCGCTCAAGCCACTAACAGCTTCTCAGTCTGCCATCTTCGGGAATTCCCCCTTTCTTAGTTTTCTTTAGCTCATCCTCTGGCTAGTTCTGTTTTCTGCTTCTATTAGTCTGCTTTCCCTTCCCTCAGCTTCTTTCTTCAGTTCAGTTATTTCAGCTTTCAGTTATCTAATTGCCTCGAGATAGTTAGTATTTTCCTTGAGGGTCTCATCTCTTGTTTTCCTAATACTGCTAGCCCTTTCCTCCAAAGTTGTTTTCATTTCTGTGATTAATAAGTTTATTATTGCTTGTATGCTTTTCTTATCTATGGTTACTTCTGGCTGATATGTAGTATCTTCAAGTTTCTTGTCTTAGTTCATTGTAGTAGCAGTTTATTTGCTCTTGATCTAACCTTTTATTTTTTTATTTTTTATTTAAGAAAGGATAAATTAACAAAACCATAGGGTAGGAGGGGTACAATTCCACACAATTCCCACCACCCAATCTCCATATCCCACCCCCTCCCCTGATAACTTTCCCATTCTCTGTCCCTCTGGGAGCATCGACCCAGGGTCATTGTGGGTTGCAGAAGGTAGAAGGTCGGGCTTCTGTAATTGCTTCCCTGCTGAACATGGGCATTGACTGGTCAGTCCATACTCCCATTCTGCCTCTCTCTTTCCCTAGTAGGGTGGGTCTCTGGGTAAGCAGAGCTCCAGGACACATTGGTGGGGTGTTCAGTCTAGGGAAGCCTGGCCGGCATCCTGATGACATCTGGAACCTGGTGACTGAAAAGAGAGTTAACATACAAAGCCAAACAAATTGTTGAGCAATCATGGACCCAAAAATTGGAATAGTGGAGAGGAAGTGTTAGGGGGATACTCACTGCATACTCTAATGTACTTCTGCTTTCAAGTATATATTTTGCAGTAGTTTATGGATACGTGTGAACATATGCTCTCTCTCACAGAAATTGGTGTATATCTAGGTTTTGGAACTTTGTTAGAAAGTGATCCACCTGGGATGGAATTAGAGAATGCTATGAAAGGAAAGGTCTCACCTGAGTAATGAAGCTGAAGGGTTGTCGTCCCACACCTGAAGTCTCTGGACACAGGCTGAAGTGAAGCATGTTGAGGTGGCCATCGTTGTGTTGATTAGGTTGCGATCGGCTGATGCAATATTATTTGATATGGATTGGGAGAGGCATGCGGGAAAGTGGGCCCTATCCTAAGGTTCCAGGACTGGGGGAAATATAGGCTCTATAGTGGAGATGTGAGGTTCCTGCTGTCTTAGGGTTCAAAAAGACAATGGATAGTTAATGTTATCATCGCATTATTTGGTAATTGGGTTAACTTTGAAAAGTCCTTTTGTTAGGGTTTGCTGTACAGTACCCAGTATCTTGTATATAGCTGTGCTATTGGTTGCTTCTGATCTACTTCGTCTAGGCTTTTGAGAGATTCTGCATATCAATTACACAGCCTATATATTGAAAAGATTCAGTTTCAGATCTAACCTTTTTTTATTAGTGTATTTTTTATTTTTATTTTCTGTTTTTCCTCAGTTGTTGTGTTTTGAGTACAAGCCATGCTATACTAAATACCTTTATGACAAATGCAATCACCACCCTCAGAAATCACAATAGTAACTGAAGCAAAGTTTGAAGCAGTTTAACCAATACCAGTTAGCCCAAAAAAGTCTCCAGTCCAAGAAAAAATAGCAACCAAATCCAAATGAAAACAAAAGAGAAAAGAAAAAAAGGCTAGCAGGAGTAGATAAGTATGCAAATCTACTGTTCACTATAAATCTATTGGTACCAAGAGGAGAAAGGGAAGTAGAGCAGAGACCCATACAAAGAAAGTCCACTCTGAGTCAGATTCCTTCCCCAAAATAATTCACAAAGGAGTATCAGTGAATTCAGAAAGCAAAGAAAAGAGGAAGTAAGAAAGGAAGACAAGGGGAAAGAAGAGAGAAAAGAAAAAAGAAAAGAAATAAATATATTAAAAAAGGGCAGTGAATTTTCTTGGCCTAGTGGTGGGAATTGTGTGGAGTTGTAACCCTCCTATCCTACGATTTTTTAAATGTCTCCTTTCTTAAATAATAAAAAAAAGAACCCCTTGTTCCCCGTCCTGCTGAATGCCAGGATCCTACCCTTTCCAGCAATTGTTATCAGAGCTAACGCCAGCAGCTGCTTCCAAGTCGTCATCTTGGCTCCCATTCATTTTGCCTTTTGTCTCTTCTAGACAGGATTCCCACTGGTTTTCCTTCAGAGCCTGAAGTCAACAGATTTTTTCCAGAACCTGGTTATTGAGAATGGCACAATATCTGTGATGATCTGTGGCTTTCCATTGATCTTTGTAGCCAAGTCCTCTGGTGTCCACTACTTGCTCTGTCATCCCTGCAGGATCACTTTACCAAGATAAAAGAAAAAAAAAAGTATATTCATTGGGGTAAGTCAAGTGGTGGCACATCTGTGAAAGCATGCATGTCAGACTATAGACTGAGTCTTCTATATGTTGACTCTCTTAAAGGCTTAGACCAAGGGGAACAGAAGCAACCAGTGACACAGCTATATACAAATAATGCCAAAGGACATAAGTTATGGTGATGTTGTGTATGATACAGCAAATCCTAACAAAGGGATTTTCAAAGCTAACCAAATTGGCAAATAATGTGATTATAGCAATAACTATCTATTGCCTTCTTAAATCCTAAGACAGCAGGAACCTGCTACTTCCTCTATAGAGCCTATATTTCGCCCAGTCTTGCAGCCTCTTGGGTGGGGCTTACTTTGCTGCATGCTTCTCTCAATTAATAGCAAATATTGTATCAAGTGATACCAAACTAATCAACGCAAGAAGTACAACCTAAGCATGCTTCACTTCAGACTGTGTCCAGAGACATCAGGCATGGAATGTTGACCCTTCAGACTCATTATTCCAGTGAGAACTTTCCTTTCATAGGATTCTTTAATTCAGTTCTAGGTGGTTCACTTCCTAACAAAGTCCAAAAACCTAGATATAGACCATGTCCCATGAGATAGAGCATATGTTCACATGTATCCATATATTAGGGCAAAATATATACCTGAAAGCAAAAGTACACAGTAGTCTGCAGTGAGTCAGTATAAAATTCATAATGAAATAGTGTTTATTTAGACTTTAGATACCCTTCTCACCTACTTCCTATTACACTTACCTCACTCACTCCAAAGTTAACCATATCAAAGCAAGGACTGCAAAAACTGAATAAGTGCAAGAGACTGGCATACTTTAAGGATGACTCTATAGTCAATATCAGGCTACCCCATCCCTGGGACCCTAATCCGGGAGTCCTGAGATTCCCAAACAACATGATGGACCTAGACCTCAAATAAATCTCTCTTTCCATTGTTACCAGTCATCTCTATCAGGAACAACAAAATAGAACCCTTTCCCTTTGTGGACCCCCATAAGACCTTGTCCTCAACTTGGATCAACAACGGTAGAGAATGTTCCATCCTCTGAAGGGAGGATGTACAACATATTCTATGCTACACTGGAGGAAGATGGCTCCTAATAGTGGAGCAGCTTGGAATGTTCCTACTCATGACCACAGAATGGCAGCTCAGATCTACAGGAATGCAGAGGTCGCATAGGCTTCTAATTTGAATATGGGCCTAGTCATATCATACGATGAGGTTGACAGTCAACAATATTTATACCCCTTATTTGGGAGCTACTCTCTTCCCTGATCCAGCTTTCTGGTCCTTTTCCCAGTCATGACATCATCTCCCCAAACAATAACTTGAATACACAAGCATATCAGATTTCAGCCTCAGGAGAAAAAAAACAAAAAACAACTAGTATAGCCACAGGCCCTTTGGAATATAACTAAAATATTCCTACTAGCTATCTACAAAACGGAGACACCTCCCTCCCTTAACCCTTCATCTGCACTATTCCAACCTTTAGGTTCATGTTTGGTCAACAATTGGTTTGGCTTTGTATGTTAACTCTCTTTTCAGTCGCCAGGTTCCAGATGCTACCATGATGCCAACCAGACTACCTGGACAGACAACCCCACCAATGTGTCCTGAAGCTCTGATTCCTGAGAACCTTGTCAAACTAGGGAAAGAGAGAGGCAGGCTGGGAGTATGAATCGACCTGTCAATGCCCATGTTCAGTGAGGAAGCAGTTACAGAAGCCAGACCTTCCACCTTCTGTAACCCACAATGACCTTGTGTCTATAATCCCAGAGGGATAAAGAATAGGAAAGCTATCAAGGGAGGGGATGGGATATGGAGTTCTGGTGGTGGGAACTGTGTGGAGTTGTACCCCTTTTATCCTATGGTTTTGTCAGTGTTTCTTTTTTATGAATAAAATATAAAAAATAATGTGCAAATTAGAATATACAAGGTTCCAGTTTCAAACCCTCAGACCCCAGCTCCAGGAGGAAAGCTTTATAGGTGGTAAAGCAGTGCTGCAGGTGTCTGTCTTGCTCTGTTTCCCCTTTTCTGTCTCAATTTCTCTTCATTTCTATCCAATAAGTAAATAAAATATTTTTTTAAAAAGAAATAAACTTTAAAAAATATGTTGGATAAAGGAATGAGTTGTCCATAGTCTCAGTGGAGTAGAAATGCTAGGAGGAAGAGGATAAGAGGTCTCTGAACTCCATCTCCATCAGAACACACACAGAGAGAGGAAGTGAAAAGAAGAGACATTTGGATGTTGTAATAGGGTTATATGTTGCTTGGAAGAGAAGAGAGGATTTGTCCTGGAAGAAAAAGGGGGCAATTATGTACAAATGTAGAAAGTTTTATAGATGATAGCTAACCCATGTCTGCAACCTTGGGAGGGTTTCTGTGACTTACAATGGAGGCACTGGGGATTTACAGCTCTGATGGTAGGCACAGTATGGAATTATACCCTTATTTACATGTAATTTTCTAAGTCAATATTAAATAACTAATAAAATGTTTAAGAAAGGAATTAGCCATCCATCCACACTTCTGGAAATGAGCCCCTTATATACAGCCATTGACTTTATTACATATGTGCTATACATCCTCTATTCACTGAGGACTAAGGTCATCCCACTAAATGTAGTCATTACATTACTAAGTATTGTTTTAAAGTTGCTGGCACAATATAATTAATGAATTAAGAAGTGCATCCAAGTTTAGAATTGAGAGTCTGTCCTGCACCTTATTATGAAATAAGTACTATTTGAATTGAATAAATTCAAGGATCAATAAGAACTGAAGCTTTGTATCTAGTTATCTTAGAATAATTCAGTCTTGGGGGCTGGGTTGTGGTGCATCTGATTGGGCACACATGTTACAATGTGCATGGACAGGGGTTTGAGCTCCTGGTCCCCACCTGCATGGAGAAAGCTTTCTGAGAAGTGAAGCAGTGTTGCAAGTGTCTTTCTGTTACTGCTTCCCTCTCAATTTATAGGTGTCTCTATCAAATAAATAAATATTTTTAAAAAGAATAATTCAATCTTTAAAGTTATCAGGAAGGATCATTTTCATATATATATCAGATATGTGTATATATATATTCTTCTAAAATTTCCCTTAAAGTTTATAAATGTATATTAATTCACAAATTTAGTATAAGGTCAAGGTTTTTCTCTTTGAATAAGCCAAAGCATTTTTTAAAATAATTAATTCATTGCCCAACAACCATGTGGAAAGGTATAATTTTATTATACCTTTGAAAACTCTGAGTATGGAATTTCTTCCAGAATTTTACAGTTGCTTACAGTTACTCCTGATGCATTTGAAGTTATCTTACTCACTACTACCTAATTCAATAGCATTTTTTAGCTTAAAAATATATCTAAAATACAAACAAATAGCAAACAGGCTGCTTTCTGGCTTTTGTGGCATTTGAGTCTACTTAAATCAATAATTAATCCCTAGGTGTTTTGAGCTGGACATTATGGATATCACAGAGGTTACCAAGGTGTCCTGGTGGTGGAGAAACCAGAAGAGAATACATGTTTAAGGTATTACAATTTTCAAGGTCCTAGGTTCAGGTCCCCAGTCCCCACATGCAGAGAGGAACTTTCATAAGTGGTGACAAAGTACTGTAGGTGTCTTTCTCTCTTCCTCTTTACCTTTATTTTCCCCTTGAGTTTCTTTCTATCTCTATGTAAATAAAATGAAATATTAAAAATACGTTTAAAGAATTGAACACATTTTCATTAAAAGACTATATTTTATTTTAAATAATAATTTGTCAAACTATGTAATTATAATAACACATAAATTTATGTGTTATTATAATTACATAGTTTGACAAATCATGTGTATCATGTGTATATATGTATATATATATATATATATATATATATATATATATATCTTGACATGTGCGACAGAGTGATAGCTCAGGGGGCAGCCTTGCTATGTATAGTACCTAGGTTAAGCCCTGGCAAAAAAATATGTGCCATGGCACTGGGGGAAGCATCAGTGTTGTATCTTTTCCTCTCTCTGTCTTCCTATCTCGATGAAAATGTGGTTTGAAAGAAGTGAAATTGCTCAGTTTCAAGGCTCAAAGTCTAAAAAAAATAACAAAACTTGACACTTGATGAGCATACAATTTGACTGATGGGAGAAAAGGATGGTGTGCCAAGAAAGGAGATCTGCTAATCACTGAGTCTCTTAGAATAAAGGAGATAAAGTAATGTTAAATGATAACTTAGGTAAGTACAGTTGAGTAAGAATTTTTTCCTATAGCATAATCTATAATAAGTTGTTACTATACAAACACACACACACACACACATGCACACACACACACACACACACACACATATGTATACTCTAAAAGTACCTAAAATATGGTACTTCTGAACAAAGAATATTTATAAGAAATAGGGAAACCACCCACCTCTCTCAAATTCCTATATTTTATTAACTCTAATATTTTATTAACCCATTTATATATTATGTCCTAGCAGGAGCTGGGAGGTGGCACAGCTGGTTGAGTGCACATGTTACAATGCACAAGGATCCAGGTTTGAGGCCCTGGTCCCTACCTGCAAGGGGAAAGCTTGACAAGTGGTGAAGCAGAGCTACAGGTGTCTCTCTGTCTCTCTCCCTCTCTATCAACCCCTTCCCTCTCAATTTCTGTCTCTATCCAATAAACAAATAAAGACAATAAAAATATGTTCTAGCTTGTTATTAGTTAGATAAGAAACTAATTCTTACTAACATTGTGATATATATATATATATTCATTTTACTTTCATTATTAAGCTATAGATTGTTCACAGGTGGATAGGTAAATACATAGAGATGGAATTGTGATAAATTAGAAATTGATGACACGAGACTTCTATCACTGAGATTTACAATATAGTGGGAGGAAAATATGCAGTAACTCAATAACAGTAATGGAGGAGGAAATATAAGACATTGTGTTTGTTTAAAATGAAAAGTGTAACTATAACTAAAGTCATGTCACATTTCAGTTTTTATTGACCTGTTGCTTTGAACAGGTCACTAAAATTATGCATTGATCAAAACCATAACCCTGAACAATATTTTTATTCCTACTTTCGTGTATCTATAATTATGTTGAGTTTGTCAAGAGCATTACTGTTATCAGAATATGTCACATATTCATAGATCTTTCTATGCTTGGAACGATGTATTTTTGTGTCTTGTGCTGTGTGTATATGGACTTAGTGGACTGGGAGAATTGCATTTCTCTTAGAAAAATCATCATTTATCAAGATAGAATGATTTATCAGTCCAGAACTGCTTTCAAGGTCAAGGACTGTTGAATGTCCAAAAATGAAATTTCTCATGGATGGATGCCATAGTCTATCAAAAGCTTGATGAATGTTGTCACACCTGGCCAGGCTGATAGACTGAGTAAACTGGATTCAGATCCTTATTCACTTGTTATCTGGTGACGGGCAAGTTCATCCCAATTTTGACTTCTAACCTTTACACAGTGCATTTTATTTTCCTCTGAATTTTGTCTAAGAGTCATCATTATTTTTCTGGTCTATTTAACTAGATCTTTGTTTACTATGCCCCATACTCCTGTCTTTTCTTGTCTGTTATTTAAATATTTAAATATTTAAATGTTATTTATTTATATATATATATATATATCTTTTTCTCTCTCTCTTTCTCTCTCTCTCTTACATTAGCTTTCTGGCTTAAATTTGCTTTCTTTGGTATGCACTCAATTGAGTATGCCACTGCCTCTCCTGTGCCTTTTTTTTTTTAACTTTTAACAAAGAGTGCAAAGGAAAATAGTAAACTGGAAAGAAGTAAGTAAATGTCTTAAGAAATAAACACTTTAACTAGTAATAAAGAAGTACCACTTACTACTATGATATCTATCTTCACCCTTCGAAAGTAGAACAAAGGAAGAATTGGACCATTTTGTATCATATAAGTTCAAATGAAATTTTGTGATCAGGTTTTTAGACTTCACACTCCAATGATAATCATAGTTCAGGCACCAGTTCCCACCTGCAAGTGGGAAGCTTTGTGAATGGTGAAGTAGTGCTTCCTGCAGGTGTCGCTCTCATTTTCTCTTTTCCCTCCCTTTTCCCTCTTAATTTATGCCTGTCCTACCAAATTTAAAAGGGGAGGTGGTGGAAAAGTAGAGGGTGGGTAGAGATATGGCCCATCTGTAGAATGCATGCTTTTACCATTTGTGAAAACGTGGATTTGGGCTCTCAACCATTACATATAAAGAAGCTTCGTAAGTGGTTGAGTGATACTGTGGTGTCTCTTGCTTTCCCTTGTTGTCACTCTCTAACGGGGAAAAATGTCTACTGGGAATAATGGAATCATGCAGGGTCAAAGCTCCAGGAAAAAAAAGGCAAAAGTAGTGTATGCTAGAACATACCTAAATGCAACCTTAAATAAAAAGATCAAATCATATCACAGAGTCCTATTTTGCCTACCTTCATCTCCCCCCTTTTTTTTTTTAACCCAGAAGTTTAGCAGAGGTGGCACCTGGAACCTGGCCAGCAGGCAGGGCCAAATATATTTTTCTTTATTCCCTTATTCTTGCTATAGACCAGTTATTTAAGACTGAACATATGTAAGAACTAATTCACCTTATTTTCTCTTTTTTCCTCTATCATTCTATCCTAATAATGAATGCAAAGATATTTTTAAAAAATAAATAATAATTGATGGTAAGGCCTAGAAAGATTATCTCAACCTGTTACGCAATACCTGGAGTCAAGGAGGCTGCAGGTGCAAGTTTTGTTACCATTATATGCCAGAGCTGAGTAGTATTCTTATCAAATACCTCCCACCACACACTCTTTCATGTTATCCTCTCACTCTCTAATAATAAATATATAATATTAATTTTTACAAATAACTTGAAATATAATTTTATAAGTTTCTCCTCAATACTAGATAACTCTGTTAGTCTTTTATAACAATTTATATTATTACATTGTTCATTTCATTTTAATTCTATATTGCCTGATGTTGCTTACTGTTAATATATAATATATATGTATACATATATACATTCTTTGAGCTTTTAGTATTTGAGAAGGTTCTCTAACTTCTTTCCTTTTTAGCCAGAACACCTCTCAATTTTGATTTAAGATGGTACCAGGGATTAAATCTGGGACTTCATTTTTTTTTTAAAGTTTTTATTTATAAAATGCGAACACTGACAAAACCAAAGGATAAGAGGGGTACAATTACAATTCCCACCACTGAAACTCCATATCACATTTCCTCCCCTGATAGCTTTCCTATTCTTTAACCCTCTGGCTCTATGGACCCAGAGTCATTATGGGGTGCAGAAGGTGGAAAGCCTGGCTTCTGTTATTGCTTCCCACTGAACACGAGCATTGTCCGGTCAATCCATACTCCCCACCTGTCTCACTCTACCCCTAGTGGGGCAGGGATCTTGGGAAGTGGGCTCCAGGACACATGGTGGGGTCAGCTGCCCTGACAAGTCCAGTTGGCATCATGGTAGCATCTGGAACCTGGTAGCTTAAAAAAAGTTAACATATAAAGCCATACAAACTGTTGACTAATCAGGACCCTAAAGGTGGAAATATTGCAGATGAAGATTCAGGGTCTTTGTTTTGGAAAAAACTAGTAGGTCTATTTTAGGTATATTCCAACGTGCCCATGACCCAAGTAGTTTTTGCCTGTGCCTGACATCTAATATGTAGGTGACCTAAGCTATTATCTGGGGGTTGGGAGTATGGTGTCATAGTTGGTAAAAGGACCAGAACTGGATCAGGGAAGAGACTAGCTCCCAAATATGGGGAAATATATAAATATTATGAACTGCATACCCCATTTATTTGATTCAGTATAAGAGTCTATGTAACCTCTGCATCCCTGTAGGTCTGAGCTCACATTCTATGGTCACTGCTAGGAACATTCCAGGATGTGCCAATTTCAGGACCCATCATCCTTGGGTTATAGATAGACAGAGTATGCTATCTAACCTCCCTTAGGAGAATGGAACATTCCCTACCATTGTTGACCCACATTGAGGGCCAGGTCTGATAGGGGACCACAGAGGGGTCCATTATGTTGTTCCTAATGGAGTTGACCAGTGTTGAGAGGGATCTGTTAGAGGTCTAGGCCCATCATATCTGTGTGGGAATCTCAGGACTCCCTGACTAGGGCCCCATAAACCTGGTACTTCTTCAGAGCCTGTGGCAAAATAGCCTTTTGCATAACCATAATGTTATTTCCCTGACTACCTCCTAGTTCTATTTTAAGTTATAACAAAACAGGAAAAGTGTGATTACCTTTTCTTATAGGTTACTTTTTATCACCCTCTGGGATACAAGTTCCAAGATGATCAAAATGTAAGCATTATGTTTCATGATTTTATAGTGATTGGTGATTGTGTTATTCATGAACAAGTTATAGCTTCAGATATACTACTTATATGAGAAAGTAACAATGAAAATGAGATTCATAGTAGATGAAACTTAAAAAAAAAAGAGGTATTACAGATAACAGTCACAAAGTTCAGTCCCCTGGTCTAAAAACAGAGCTAACTATACTATATTCCAATTTCATTGAGTAGCATGACAACTAGAGAAATTATTTATCTATATCATATTCTATGACTTCAATCCCTCTCAAGGCCTCTTTCACTATCACCTTCATAGTTTGAGTAAATTCTCTACCAACTTAAACTTTATATGCTTTTTAACAAATGTTGACTATATAAGCTACTTCAAGATTTGGCAATAAGCCATAATCAAGAAGAGGCCCATAAAATACAGAACTATAATAGGAAAAATATGTATGTCTGTAACTCACAGGAGTAAAGAAGTCAAAAGCTATAATATCATCCCTAATACTATAAGTAATTCATATTTACTAATTTTATGAGGTCCCAGTGGGTCTTGGACCACAGATTTAAATATATAGAGAGATAAATTTAAAGTATTTTTATTATTTATTTTAAAATGTTTATTTCTAGCAACATACATAATAAATAAATCAAAATACCTACTCAAGAGGTGAGTTTTCAATAAACTTTCCAGCCATTACTAGCTTTGAACTTCTCTTTTCTTAGGTAATTAAAACTGAAGAGGTACGAGAGAGCCATAAATGTTCTATCTCAATTCACTTGTTCATGACGCACTATTATTTAGTGATCCTGTCTTAATCTCATTTCAAAATTACAATATTATTGTGAAAGTTAACTCTTTTTAGAGCAACACATAGAAAATAACAAACCTGCTTTTAAAATATTTCACAGTTGTTACATAGCTACACTGAATCTGAATGTAACCATTTTTGCTGTTGCTGGAAAAATCACATGCAAGTGTTTTGTCCAGTTGCAGTAATCTATAATTATCTACTGTCTAAGTAAGTCTTTCTTCAGGTCCATAGAACTGGATGTTTTCTTGTCTTAACAGAATTCATTTCTGGGTTGATACTTGTTTAAATCATAAGTCAAATTGAATAAAATTTCAAAAATTGCTAAAGGGAAATTGAAGAGAACTATATGAATAATTTAGAAAAAGTTATTTTAAAATGGAAAACATGTTCCTTTTCCAGAAAACCCAAAGTTTTTTGCTAGCCTACAGCTTCCTTTCAAAAATCTGTACACATGTCAGGAGCCAATGTGACATTATAGTACAAAGTAATTATGATTTTATAGCTATACATTTCCATACTGATAGTGTTCATGCCTGGACCTTTTAGACCCCTTAAAATTATCCTGGCTAAATAAAAGTAATTGAGGGGCCAGAAATTGGTGCACCTGGTTAAGTGCACACATGACAGTTTGCAAGGACCCAGGTTCAAACCCCTGGTCCCCACCTGTAAGGGGAAAGCTTCATGATTGGTTACGTAGGGCTTCCGATGTCTCTTTCTCTCTCTATCTCCCCCTCCCTGATCAATTTATCTCTGTCTCTATCTAAAAAAATAAATTAAAAGGAAAAGGAAAATTAATTTGTAATAATTATGAAATTCTGTGAATATTCTCCTCCTCCCCAAAATAAGCTCCAAATTGTAAAAGCTGATCATTGTAGTTATCTAAATTTTGTTATCTAATCTAACCTAACAGTTTGAAAAGATAATGAAAGAACACTGTTATTAGTATGGAGTTATAATGCATAAATACAGAGCAACAAATGGTTTGATTAGAAGTTATCTAATTTAGCAATAAATAAAATCTACAAGATATTAGACAATACTTATATGTCTTATTCTTAACGAAGTAATATCAGCATTAGAACTGAAGGGAGAAAAAAATGGAGACCATGAGAGTGCTTGTCAATATCAGACTTCTTTTTGCTTTATTTGTTTTCTAGTATTTGTTTACATTTATGGTGAGGAAAGGGTCAGAAAGGTATTGTATAGATGCCTAAGGGCCAGTTACTAAAACACATTTCATTACTACTTAATCAAGAATGCCTTAGTAGAGATGGAATTAAAGGATAGTTTTGAAGGAGAAAGATGATTTGACTAGATAATTCTGGTAGTTGAAGTAGACTACTTAGACATCTTTTCTCATCTGAAGATATCATCTCTTCTCATCTTAAGTTGTCAGGAGTGTCTACAATTGTTGATATGAGTGCACTAGAGTCATGCTGCTATGGAAACAATATCTCTGAATTTATATTATATTTTGTAGAGGTCTTGGTACTAAGTGACCACCTCAAATAAAAAGAAAGACAATATATAATAAGTATTCAATAATATTTAGTCTCTTACAGTGTTAGGAGAAACTTTTGTCATACTTGAATATTAAAAGGAAGTCATTTATACTTAAATACATCTACAAAAGAATTTATCACTCAGCTATTGCAGAAAGGCATCTCATAATATGTATTCCAGTCACTTATATTCTAAAAAAAAAACTATGAGTAGATCAAAAAGAAAGCTAATCTACTGTAAGATTTAAAAAAAATTAATATAGGACCAAGTATATAAAAATTACAGAATGTATTCCTTCACATTTGAGGTAAGAAAATTTAGCATGAACATCATTAGGCTCAAGGCAAAGTCTAAACCAGATAATTTTTTTTTTCACAGTAGGTTCCCTGATCTCTTCTAAAGGTAAAAAAATGTTGTTATAGAAATATTATATATATATATATGCATATATATATATAATATTAGCATCCCTTCACTGTAGAAAATGTTAGTTAAAAGTATTTTAAGAATTTTAAAGTTTAGTTAAAAAAAAAAGTTGCAAGTTTACATTTTCAACAGCAGTGTAACAGAGTTCTTTCTCCACGGCCTTGTCAACACTTATTGTTTCCTGTTTTTCACTAGTGTGAAATAGAATCTCACTATGATTTACATTTGATTTTCTTGAATTATGAGTGAATGTTGCATTTCCTCATGTCTATGGATCCTTTGGAATATAACTAAAATAGGCCTACTAGCTGTTTTCAAAACGGAGACCCCAAGTCTTCATCTGCAACATTCCAGTCTTTAGGTTCATGATTAGACAACAATTTGTTTGGCTTTATATGTTAACTCTTTTTTCAGCCACCAGGTTCCAGATGTTACCATGATGCTAACCAGACTTCACTGGGCAAATGACCCCACCAATGAGTCCTGGAACCCCACTTCCCCAGAGTCCTGCTCCAGTAGGGAAAGAGAGAGACAGGCTGGGAGTTTTTTATTATTATTATTATTTTTATTTAAGAAAGGATAAATTAACAAAACCATAGGGTAGGAGGGGTACAACTCCACACAATTCCTACCACCCAATCTCCATATCCCACCCCCTCCCCTGATATCTTTCCCACTCTCTATCCCTCTGGGAGCATGGACCCAGGGTCATTGTGGGTTGTAGAAGATGGAAGGTCTGGCTTCTGTAATTGCTTCCCCGCTGAACATGGGCGTTTACTGGTCAGTCCATACTCCCAGTCTGCAGAAGTACACTAGAGTTTGCAGTGAGTACCCCTAACACTTCCTCTCCACTATTTCAAGCTTTGGGTCCATGATTGCTCAACAATTTGTTTGGCTTTGTATGTTAACTCTCTTTTCAGTCACCAGGTTCCAGATGTCATCAGGATGCCGGCTAGGCTTCCCTGGACTGAAGACCCCACCAATGTGTCCTGGAGCTCCGCTTCCCCAGAGACACACCCTACTAGGGAAAGAGAGAGGCTGGGAGTTTGGATTGACCTACCAATACCCATGTTCAACGGGGAAGCAATTACAAAAGCCAGACCCTCTACTTTCTGTAAAACATAATGACCTTGGGTCCATACTTCTGGAGGCTTAAAGAATAGGAAAGCTATCAGGGGAGGGGATGGAATACAGGGTTCTGGTGGTGGGAACTGTGTCGAGTTGTACCACTCTTATCCTGTGGTTTTTGTCAGTGTTTACTTTTTATAAATAAAAATAAAAAAATAAAAGCTGTCTAGTCTATTCATATTTTCTGCCCATTCTTTTATTGTAATTTTCCTTTTCTTGTAGTTAATCTGAATGAGTTATTTACAGATATTTAATGTCAACTGCTTGCAATACGTGTGCAGTATTGAAACATTGTTTGCAATAGACTATTTCCAATAGTGTTGGAAATAATCTAAATGTTCATAGACAAATGAATAATGAACATGCAATATTTACAATGGGATACTACTCAGATATAAAGATTGATAAAATCCTGTCACTTGCAACAGTATGGATGAATGACTAATACTGTGTGGTTTTATATTCATGTGGTAGGTTAAGAAAAAGAATGAAAGGGTTGGACAGCGGTGTGCCAGGTAAATTGCACATAGTTAGAAGCAAAAGGATCGGCGCATAGTTCCCAGTTCAAGCCACAGACTCTCACCTGCAGGGTGTCTCTTCACAAGTGGTAAAGCAAGTTAGCAGGTGTCTATCTTTCTCTCTCCATTCCTTTCCCCCCTCTCAATTTTCCTCTGCCCTATCCAATAAAGTGGGGGGAAAAGCTACCAGGAGCAGTGGATTAGTAGTTCCTGTCACCAAGCTCTAAGTGAAAAATAAAAGCAAAACATTAGAGTATAAAACCAAATTAGCAGTTTCCAGAAAGGAATGAGGAAGGAAAGTAGATAAATTAGGTAGAAGAGGTCAGGTTTTTGGTGAAAAATAAAAATGAACATTTAATTATGAACTACTGTTATCTATACAGACATTGATTTATTACAATTCAAACCTGAAATTTATAAAACGTACCCAAAATTTAGAACCATATAGTGCAATGTTACTTCAATACATGTTTTAAAGAAAGTACTCGAGACTGGGAAGTTCGCTCAGTGGTACAGCTCTTGCCTTGCATGCATCCTTGGACTGATCCTTAACACTATATTGGAGCAATAAAGAGAGCACAGGTGAATCACTGTAGATTGTGGAACAGTGCTGTATACCTCTCTATCTGACATTCTAGCAAAAACTTAAAATTCTAAGCAAAATCTTGTCAGAGAAATGTGTTTCTTCTTTTTGTTCTTATTTTTCAGTTACTGTTTCACGAGTGATATGACCCCATATTCACTGTACTCTTTTTGGCTTATCTCACGTACCATGATTCTTTCAATATCCAACCAAGTTGAGGTGAATGAGTTCATCATTCTTTTTTTTTTGTCTGTTTGTTTTTTTTTATTTTTTATTTATAAAAAGGAAACATTGACTAAACCATAGGCTAAGAGGAGTACAACTTCACACAATTCTGACCACCAGATCACCGTATCTCATCCCCTCCCCTGATAGCTTTCCTATTATTTAACCCTCTGGGAGTATGGACACAAGGTCATTGTGGGATACAAAAGGTATAAGGTCTGGCTTCTGTAATTGCTTCCCCGCTGAACATGGGCATTGACAGGTCAATCCATACTCCCAGCCTGTCTCTCTCTTTGCCTAGTGGGGAAAGGCTCTGGTGAAGCAGAGCTCCAGGACACATTAGTAGGGTAATCTGTTCAGGGAAATCTAGTCAGTATCATGATAACATCTGGAATCTAGTAGCTGAAGAGAGAGTTAACATACAAAGCCAAACAAATTGTTGAACAATCATGGACCTAAAGACTGGAATAGTACAGATGAAGAGTTCAGGGTCCTCCATTTTGTAGATAGCTAGTAGGCATATTTTAGTTATATTCCAAAAGGCCTGTGGCTATACTAGTTTTATTTATTTTTTCTTTTTCTTTTTTCCCCTGAGCCTGAAATCTGATATGCAGGTAGATCCAAGTTATTGTCTGGGGAGATGATGTCATGACTGGGAAAAGGACCAGAAAGCTGGATCAGGGAAAGAAAGAAGTAGCTCCCAAATATGGGAAAGGTGTACAAATATTGTTGACTATAAACCTCTTAGATTTGATATGATCTGAGGCCCATATTCATCTTAGGAGCCTATGTGACCTCTGCATCCCTCTAGATATGAGCTCACATTCTGTGGTCATGAGTAGGAATATTCCAGGATGCCCCAATATCAACCCATCTTCCTCTGGTGTAGCATAGAGTATGTTGTCCATCCTCCCTTTTCATGATGGAACATTCTCTATCATTGTTGATCCAAGTTGAGGGCAAGGTCTTATGGGGGCCCACAAAGGGGTCTATTTTGTTGTTCCTGATAGAAATGACTGGTAACAGTAGAAAGAAGATTTATTTGAAGTCTACACCCACCCATCATGTCTATTTGGGAATCTCAAGACTCCCCAGTTAGGGCCCTAGCTGATGGGGTGGCCAGATAGTGGCTAAAAAGTTGTCGTTAAGGTATGCCAGTCTCTTGCCCTTATTCAGCTTTTGCAGACCTTACTTTGATAAGGTTAGCTTTGGAGTGAGTGAGGGAAATGTAATAGGAAGTAGGTGAGGAGGGTATCTAAAGTCTAAGTAGACACTATTTCATTATGAACTTGATACTGACTCACTACAGACTATTGTGTATTTTTGCTTTCAGGTATATAATTTGCCCTAATTTATGGAAACATGTGAACATATGCTCTATCTTACAGAGTTGTGCACCTAAATAAAAACTCTAGGTTGAGGGTGAGGGTGGATGTTCAGCTTCACAGCATCAGGGGGTCAGATGGGATGGGAAACAATCTTTTGGTGGTGGGAATGGTGTTTATGTACATTCCTATTAACTTGTAGTCATATAAATCACTATTTAATTAATATCAGAGGGGGGAAATTGAATGTCTCAAACTGTTTAAATCCCAAACTGAGTACTTTTAATACATAGGCTGAGTCTTTGATATGTTGTCTCTCTTAAAAGCTTAGACCAAGGAAAATAGAAACAACCAGTGGCACAACTACATACAAATAATGTCAAAGGACATAAAATATGGTGATGCTGTGTATGATACAGAAAATTCTAACAAAGAAATATTTCAAAATAACCCAATTGCCAAATAATGTGATTATAGCAATAACTATCTTTTGTCTTCTAAAACCCTAAGAGAGCAGGAACTTCCCGCTTCCTCTACAGAGCCTATATTTCCCCCATTCCTGCAACCTCTTGGGTGGGGCTCACTTTCCTCCCAGCTTCACTCAATTCATACCAAATGATATTGCATCTGCCGATCCCAACTTAATACAAGCAATGAGTACCACCTAAGCATGCTTCACTTCAGACTGTGTCCAGAGACATCAGACATGTAATGTCAACCCCTCACTCTCATTACTCGGGTGAGACTTTTCCTTTCATAGTATTCTTTAATTCCACTCCAGCAGGTTCACTTCCTAAAAAAGTCCCAAAACCTAGATATAGACCAGGTCCTGTGAGTTTATCATTCTTAATAGCTGAGTACTATTCCATTGTGTATATATCACACAACTTTCTTAGCCACTCATCTGTTGTTGTTAGACACCAAGGTTGCTTCCAGGTTTTGGCTATTACAAAATGTGCTGATTTGAACATAAGTATCCACAGATCTCTTTGTATGAGTGTGTTTAACTCCTTAGAATATGTCTTCCTGGGCCGATGGGGGGTGGGGGTGGGTGGGATGGGACACAGCCTTTTGGTGGTGGGAATGGTGTTTATGTACACTCCTAGTAAAGTGTAGTCATATAAATCACTAGTTAATTAATATGAGAGGGGGAAATTAATTGTATGTCTCGAAGTTTTTAAAACACAAACTGAGTCTTCTTAATATATCTGTTGTGTATATGGCATGTGGACTCTCTCAAAAGCCTAGACCAAGTAGATCAGAGGCAACCAGTGGCACAGCTACTTACAAAATACTGGGTACTATACAGCAAACCCTAACAAAAGGACTTTTCAAAGTTAACCCAATTACCAAATAATGTGATGATAACATTAACTATCCATTGTCTTTTTGAACCCTAAGACAGCAGGAACCTCACATCTCCACTATAGAGCCTATATTTCCCCCAGTCCTGGAACCTTAGGATAGGGCCCACTTTCCCGCATGCCTTTCCCAATCCATATCAAATAATATTGCATCAGCCAATCTCAACCTAATCAACACAACGATTGCCACCTCAACATGCTTCACTTCAGACTGTGTCCAGAGACTTCAGGTGTAGGACGACAACCCTTCAGCTTCATTACTCGGGTGAGACCTTTCCTTTCATAGCATTCTCTAATTCCATCCCAGGTGGATCACTTTCTAACAAAGTTCCAAAACCTAGATATACACCAATTTCTGTGAGAGAGAGCATATGTTCACACATATCTATAAACAAGTGCAAAATATATACCTGAAAGCAGAAGTACACTAGAGTTTGCAGTGAGTATCCCCCCAACACTTCCTCTCCACTATTCCAACCTTTGGGTCCATGATTCTTCAACAATTTGTTTGGCTTTGTATGTTAACTCTCTTTTCAGTCACCAGGTTCCAGATGCCATCAGGATGCCAGCCAGGCTTCCCTGGACTGAAGACCCCACCAATGTGCCCTGGAGCTCTGCTTCCCCAAAGACCCACCCTACTAGGGAAAGAGAGAGGCAGACTGGGAGTATGGACCGACCAGTCAACATCCATGTTCAGCGGGGAAGCAATTACAGAAGCCAGACCTTCCATCTTCTGCAACCCACAAGGACCCTGGGTCCATGCTCCCAGAGGGATAGAGAATGGGAAAGCTATCAGGGGAGGGGATGGGATATGGAGATTGGATGGTGGGAATTGTGTGGAGTTATAGCCCTTCTAGCCTATGGTTTTGTTAATTTATCCTTTCTTAAATAAAAAATAAATTTAAAAAAAGAATATGTCCACAGAAGAAAAAATGCTGGGTTATAGATAAGGTCCGTTGCTATTCTTCTGAGAGTTCTGGAGAATTCTTTCTTTAGTGGGTGGGGCAATTTATAGTACCACCAGCAGTACAGGAGGGCTCCTTTGCCCCCAAAACCTCTCCATCATCTGTTATTATTATCATGCCTGATGTGTGGCATTCTTACAAGACTGAAGTGGTATCTCATTACTGTCTTTATCTGCATTTCTCTGACAATCAGTGACTGGAATCATTTTCTCATGTCTTTTTTTTTTTGTATCTCTGGTGAATATTCTGTTCATGTCTTTCTCTTGCTAAGTTTGGTGAGTATATACATATATGTGTGTTATTAAAAGTTTATTTGATATATGAAAAGTGAGAATGGTCTATGGATGGAAAAGGAGTGAGGGAGAGACTCTTAAGATTTAAGAAGCCATGATCAGTGGCACCTCGCAAATTAGGGCATTTCAAAATCAGAGTACATAGTCAAAGAAAGAAAGGAAGGGACTTTTGAAGGCCTTAAGCTATGAACTCTGGGGAATTATGATACTGACCTTCCCACAATGACCATCAGCATTTAAGGCAAAAACCTGACTTAGAACTAATCCTGCTGAATGGCAAATGCACCTGCACCTAATAGGGACATAAAACCTACTTTTTTCATTGAACACTCAGGGGAAAGTACTCCTCCCATGCTTAAAGAAGCCAATCACTTGTATAGAAGTTGAATTGGTCATCAAAAATCTTCCAAAGTATAAAATCTCAAGCCTAGGGGCTGGGTGGTGGCACACCTGGTTGAGCACACATGTTAAATCAAAGCAGCATAGTACTAGAGTAAAAATGAATACTTGGATCTGTGGAGTAGAGTAGCCCATACACATATACAACCACTTAATATATGACAAAGGGCCAAAAACATTCAATGGAGCAATGAAGTTCTCAACAAATTTTACTTGGAAAACTGGACAGCCACAGGTAGAAAAGTAAAATTTGACCACTAACATCATATTCCATAATCAAATAAAAATGACCAAATATCTCTATATTAGACCAGAAACTCTAATATTTATAGAAGAAAACATCAGTGAAATTTTGCAAGGTCTTCACATCAAGTCAGGAGACTCAAGACCAAGGGTATGGGAAATGAAAACAAAAATAAATAAATGGGAATACATGAAGCTAAAGAGCTTCTACACACCAAAAGCAAACTACATAAGAATAATCAGACAGCCCAGTAAATAGGAGAAGATATTTTCACATAACCCATCTGATAAGCAAATAATATTAAACATTTATAAAGAATTAGCGATCTGATTTCCCTGGGCAGACAACCCCACCAATGTATCCTGAGCCCCACCTCCCTGGATCCCCACCCCACTAGGGAAAAAGAGAGACAGGCTGGGAGTAGAATCTACCTGTCAATGCCCATGTTCAGTGGAGAAGGAATTACAGAAGCCAGACCTTAAACCTTCTGTACCCCATATTGATTTTGGGTCCATACTCCAAGAGGGATAAATAATAGAAAAGCTATCAAGGGATGGGATGGGATGGGATGGGATGGGATGGATGGGATGGATGGGATGGATGGGATGGATGGGATGGATGGGATGGATGGGATGGGATGGGATGGGATGGGATGGGATGGGATGGGATGGGATGGGATGGGATGGGATGGGATGGGATGGGATAGGATGGGATGGGATGGGATAGGAAGTTCTGGTGGTGGGAATCGTGTGTAACTGTACCCCTCTTAGTTTATGGTCTTCTCAATATATCCATTTTATAAATAAAAATTATATAAATTTGAAAAAGAGTCGGTATGGATCTAAAGAAGTAAAAGTAACTCAATAAAAAAGTAAGCCAAAGAACTAAACAGTTTTCTAAAGAAAAGATACACATGAAGAAATGAATACAGATAAAAGTTATATGAAGAAATGTTGCACTTTACTTATCATTGGTGAGATGCAAATCAAAACTACAAAGAGATACAATCTCGCACCTGAGAAAGTGGCTTCTGCCAACAAGCCAGGGAATGATAGGTCTTGGTGAGTCTGTGAAGAAAACGGAACTCTGTCACACTGCTGTTGAGTATGCAAACTGGTGCAGCCCTTTTAGAAGACCCTATAGAATGTTTGTTAGCAACTAAAATTGGACTCACCTTATGATACAACAATACCACTCCTGAACATTAATCCAAAGGATGCTCAAGCACTAATTTGAATGGGCATACACACCCCTATGTTCATAACTGTATTGTTCACATTAGTCAGAGTGGAAACAGCCTAAATTTTCCAAAAACTACAGGTTAAAATGTTATGGGATATATATTCCATGAAAGATTACTTTAAAATAATAATAAAAAAATATGACATTGTATTTTTAGGGACAAAATTGATGAAGCTAAACCAGTAAAGAGATGAAAGACAACCACCAGATGGTTTTATTTATATGTGGAATATAGAAAACTGATACAGAGAAACCTGAAAAAAACACACAAAAGAAGCAAACAAACTGTCTCTAAGACTTGCAGTAATTATGGAGGTTATCTCTTTGAGGTGGGAAAGTGGGATACAGAACTGGTGTTGGATGTGGTATGGGACTATACACTAGAGTCTAACAGCAAGTTGATTATTTAAAAGAGTTCAGGAGATTGAAAACCTCAGTTCAGGTTGCTTGTAAATTGGGAGGATGCTCTTCTGTGTTATAGACCTCTGGCTATTTTTTCCAATTTTGCATGTGTAAGCATAAAATGGATGTTGGACCTCTTTTATAAGAGTATTAATCTCACTAATGAGGATCTGCCTTCATGACCTAATCACCTCTCAGAAACCCTACCTCCTAATCTAATATTATCACGCTGGAAACAAGAATTGGAATATATGAATGCAAGAGGTTCCATTCAGACCACAGTACTCAGTCTCAGTGATGTTCTTGAGGAAGATCAAGGAAAACCTCTCAGAAATTTTTCTTGTGACTCTTTCAATTTTGTTACAGTGATGAGGTGGAGAAAATAACTACTATAATAAAATAAAGACTGAAAATATTCAGGGGGAATAAAGATCAATCTTTGAGATTTAAATCTAACCTAAGATTATATTCAACAACAACAAAAAAAAAAAAGAGAGAAGAAGGTTAGAGTGGGAAAAGGCTTTCAGGATCATTTGATCAAGATTATTTTTAGATGAGAAAATTGAAGTTTAGAAAATTCAAGTTACTTGTGTTTTTGCATGATCGCGCAAGAAGCTGTTTCAGAATTCAAGACAAAAATCTGACCCCGTATTTCACTTCATCAGATGTTAAGGCTTTGATAACCTCAGCTGCACACATGCAGGTACCAACACTTCTTGCATATAGAGTAAGGTAATTTAAAATACTAATTATATTTGAGATATTCTTGTGTAGAAGTTCTCACATTTTTTAAATGCTTAGGTTCACATGAGACTTGAGCCAAAAGCATTCCTATAGAGCATGTGGCTTATTTTTTAATTTATTGGCCAATGACTCACTTCTCTTAATCTTCCAGCATATCAATTTTATATCTGTATGGTTCCAGAGAATGTATCTTTCACTACTGTAACAGTAGTTCTGAGTTTGTTGAGCCTGATACTGTCTACAGAGTTGTATTCAAATACCAAAGACCAACTGTGAAAGGGTAGACTACAACAAGGCAAATCAAGCTTGAAAGGATAAACCAAATAGATGATAGAGCATACCTATAACAGACAAAATAATAGAGAAATTCCAGAGACAAGTACTGAAAGTATGCAAAATTGGAATGGGTCTACAGTCCATTTACCCGTTCTCTCTACTATCCTTGCTGACAACTTTTGATGAATATATATATGGTCATTCCAGTAAAGTCATACAAATCCCTGAATGTGTGATCATTTACAGCTGCATTAAAAAGGATCTGGAAAAAAAATTTGGTCATATTGCTCCCCCCATTCTCAGAAGACCATTCCATAGTTGCTAGTTATTCTCAGCAACACAAAGAACCATTTTCTGGTCAGCCATATACTTAATTTCAAGAGACAACTCCCTGTGATCATGTTGTCTTTATTTTTCACAGCTGCAGCCTAAAATACACTTCTTAAAAGTCATTTCCAAAGCCTCTTGGTCATAACGTCTCCTTTGTGGATTACTGCAATAGCTTCCTTAACTCCTATATTCCTGCCCCCAATAGCTATTTTCTGCACAGTAGTCAGAGCGATCCTTTTAAAGCATTAATCTGATCATGTTACACTTTTGCTGAAAGCACTGTAATGACTTTCCATCACTTTAGCATAAGATCAAAGCCCTCTTTACCTGAAGTGGTCTTCCCTTACTTCTCTGGCCTTACTTGTTCACACTCATACTATTCTCAGAGTATGTGCTTGCCCCGTGATCTTTCCTGATAAGACCCCTCTCTCCAAAAATGATATTCCCAGGTAGCTGACTTCTATATTTCTCCTTTTAGGATATGCTCACCTATTACTTCATCTGAAAAAAACCTCCTGGAACATTGTCTCCAAAATAGTTATGCTCCTATTGGTTTGTAAACTGGCCTCTATACATATAGAAGGCAGCAGAAACCAAGGACAATTCCAAATTTATAGGTGAGGGTTTTAATAAGCGTAGGGACTTACATAAGTAGTTTGTCTAGTGTAACCACAACATAAATGGATTTCTGGGTTATGACATAGTATTAAGAGTTTATGTTGTGGCCTTAGCTGAGTTTGGAATGCTCTCAATTACACATTGCTCTGTCAAGGATGCATCTGATTACTAAGTCCAGCTGTCTCATCCTCTTGATTTCCAAGAGTACTTACATTCACTTCCCCCCTAAGCCCACTTTTTCTTATCTGATATTACAGTAGGCAATTGCTTATTTGCTTTACTGTCTGAAACCTCCTACTACACAAAGGTGGGTATTTTTTGTGTTTATTCACTGATAAAAACTGTCAGCTTTTAATAGGATTTTCAAGAAGTACTTTTGAAATGCCTAAAAATGTGATGTTTCATTTGAATTATCTCAGAGAAGTTTAGGATTATTTTTATAGATCACTTGCTAATGACATACCATACTTTAAACCAGTATATCTGTTTTAAATCTTGGTGAAAAGTAAGTTAATGTTAATTTATTTTACATAGATAATAATTTCTTTGTATTTAGAACCCCCTTTATATGCTTATATACTTTACTGAGTGGAAGAAAAAAAAGGGGGAGGGTTAATCAAAGCATACTCTGAACATAAATTGACTCATTTTTCTGTTTATCTTAACTAATGTTTCTTAGAAGGATCGTATAATCATGTATCAGTTGTGTCTTTGTTAATTTTTTTAAGATAGAAAATCTTTTCTTAAAACTTATGAACCTTCATTCCATGCTGGCATAAACACAGATAAACACACTCAAAGTAAATCCACAGCACCCTCAAACTTCTTGGCATATAAATATGAAGATCATTGCACTTAACATTTCTAAAGGCCAAACTTTCACAAAGTGACATAGTTTATAAAAGTCATCTACTAAATTTCTTAACATATGACTGGTATTCAGAAATATGATTTTCCTTTCTTTTCCCTGTACCAGGCTTGTCTCTGCTTTCATAGTAATAAAATAAATGTTAGTAGGTGATATTTGTTAGTTATTGGCCAACTTCCTAGTACCCTCCTCTTGCCAGGACAGACTCTCCTTTATTGACAAGAGTCCATACAATGTGTAGAGCAGGAAAATTACTAGCAAGATAGTGGATGCAATGCACATTGTAAAGGCTGAAGTGCCAGAGGATGAGAAAGACATAAAGAAATCTCTGGAGGTTAGTAGAAGGAGTGTTCTACCAAATTGGAACATAAGTAGACAACACTGAGACACAGTGGGAAGTGGACAGTTGCTGGATATAATTTGCTAGTGCCCAGAAGAGAGGTATTCCAGAAGGGTCAGGAGCCTTAAAATAGAGATACCACACTTTGAAAACATTTTAAGAGCTTTTATAGTAACAGTAGAAATTGCTCTTAACTAACCTAAATCCAATACATTTTGTTTGCTTTTTTTTTTTTTTTTAATTTCATTACTTGTTTTTACTGTAATTCTTTTCTGAAGTCATTCTCAAAATGAGAGCAAGACAACCTGTCTTTGCCTGGTCCCCACCTTGTAAGTCATTCAATTTTTCTAAGTTTACAGAATTTTTAGTTGAAATTTAGATGGGCAATACAAAGTTGAATTTGGAAAGATTAGTAAAACCATCCTACAAGAATCTCACTCAAAAACAGAAGGGATATTTAAAAGGGCAAAAGATATTATAAATACATATTTTATCTCTTTTTATAAAGGACTATAAAATTCTGACCAAAATGTGGTCAATACCCAATGCCTCACCACTTGATCCATCAATTAAAGACTAAGGAAGCCAGTGGTTAAAGTGATGCACATCACAAGAAACTGAGACAAATAGGGAGGGAAAAAAACAGTCACAACTTGAATATGTAGGGTGATAAGGAGATTTTTATTTGTTTGTTTTTGCTTTTAAAAGCATGAATGGAAGGTGGGGGTAGATAGCATAATGGCTAGGCAAAGAGACCCTCATGCCTGAGACTCAGAAGTCTCAGACTCAATATCCTGCACTACCATAAGACAGGGTAATCAATGCTCTGGTAAAAACAAACAAAACAAGAAAGTGTGAAAGAAATTATTAAAAGCTTTGGTACAGACAATCAAAGAATGTAGAATTATAGAAATTTTATTATGTGTTAGAATTGAGATTTGTTGATAGTTCTGAAGGGACTGATCAAGTTATTTTTAATTTAATTTATTTTGGTTTAGGTGAGTTTTTGTGGAGACTGGCTTCAAGAAAAGTTTAAATAGTTTGAGTATAAACATATTACAAACAAGAGTAGTTGACATCTTATTTTTTAATCCCTTCACCTTTTTATCTCATAGAGGTAAACTTTAAAAGAATAAAGTTTACTTACATATTCATAAAACTTGTTACAATCACAAAGCAAAATAGATTAATGAATGGACCCTATTTTAATTGTTAAAGAGGAAAACTCATAACTTATTATTGCCAATGTGACAAAACTCATTTATTTTAGGCCGTCAGTAGTAGATAACTGAATTATTTTAATTTTAGTTTCCTGACAAGAAAGCCCAAGCCCATATTGAAAAAGAATCAAGAATTGTGAATGATGTTCATGTCGAAGAGTGGTTTAACTGAGTGGCTATTCATATATTTATTAGAAATTTGGTTTCTCGCCATTTTATTTCCATCCAGCCACCAGTGGAAGCGATACTCATAAATATTTTATTGAATAGCTTTCATTTTAACATCAGCAGTAAGTGGGAGAGCAGATGCTTTTGCATCTACGGGATTGCCTTTGTGATGAAGCCAAATGCCAGGGCTGCTTTGGCAAGAAGTTTAATATTGGCTAGGTCTTGGGATCAACTGTTTTCCTCATGATTTATTATTTTTTCAAGTTATCATATAATAACTTCTAAATATTTTATTAAATAGCCTTAAGAAAGTCCTCTTCTTTCAAATTCTCAACTAAAAGCAGCATAAATTTAGGATAATTGCTTGGTAGCTTCCCTTCTGAATGCATGGCTTTTCTATGTATCCTCCTTACAGCCTTATTCAAAAAGGCCACTTGCTTACCACCACTTTACTTCACACCACACCTCTTGATCTTCAAAGTTTCTAGGTTTTTGAACCGGGAACTCTGGTCCAAGTTACATTTCATGCTATCTCCTCCTCTATTTTGTACTGTCTTTATTTCTCTTCTATATCCTCCTTCCTTCCTCCCTCCATCCCTCCCTCTCTCCTTCTCTATCTTTTCCTTCCTTCCCTCCTGTGGGTTGTCCTGGGTCCTCCACCTCCCTGGCCACTGGTGGTGGAGACTGGGGCAGCTCCTGGGGGCCCTAGGGGGCTCTGGTTATGAGGGTGACATGTGCGGAGAGGAAGGAAGCACACAACCAACCAGCTCTGGGAGAAGTCTCTAAGATGACTCATTTATTGGAGGTACAAGCAGGCAGATATACCCAAAGTTCAGAGAGAAGGTAGAGGTAATCATTAAGTCATAAACACAATGTAGAGTTAAATCTTGACCTGTCAGGTGTTTGTTCTTAGCTGGGAAGTTAACATATAGGATCTGGTCATGAGCTTACAATGTATAGGTAAGCTTCTGAGGGTGGATTACAAGCACCTCTGGGCAGAGGGGGAAGGGGACAGTTAAACAGAGCACCTCTGGGTAGGAGGTAAGGGGGCAGTTTGAGCAAAGCCAGGATACTTGCGGTGGATTACAGGTTGGTTATACACAGTAATTTATGGCCTTGTTCAAAGGGAATGGGGAAGCATGTACAGGAAATTTCCTAGTCTGAAAAAAAAAAACATCCATCATAAGTTTGTGAGGTCAGGAGGAACCAGCCTACTGTCTCTTCCCCTTAGGAGGGAAAGAACTTGGGGTCAACCAGCTCAGACTCTCATGGAAATAATGGTTTGGACTTCCCAGACAGTGGGTCCTTTCCCCACTTCTTCCTTCCTTCCTTCCTTCCTTCCTTCCTTCCTTCCTTCCTTCCTTCCTTCCTTCCTTCCTTCCTTCCTTCTTTCCTTCCTTCCTTTATTTCTTTCTTTCACTTTTTATTATATATAGGAAGGAAAAGAGACTGTGAAAGACACTAGATCAATGAAACTTCCTTTAATTCAGTGAGGGTCCACATTTGAACATGTATTACACACATTGCAAAGCAGTACACTATGCAAATGAGCTATGTTGTCAGTCCTAAAATGGTATTTGGTATTTGTTTACTTGCTTATTTCTACCAGACACGACTCAGTTCTGGCTTATGGTAATATTAGGGACTGAACCTCAGACATGAAAATATTTTTGCATAAACAGGTTCTTTCCTTTTCATTTGATATAAGTCAATCAATTCCACTTTGGATAGTTCTTAAAGAAGATATAATATATTTCTGTTATCCTATACTATATTTGGTCATACAGGAGACATTCTAATTTAATTAAAGTCTTCATAGTCTATGTTCCATATGTGGTATACCTCCTCTTTTCCCTGCAATGCATTTTCTTAATCTAATCATCTAATAATTATTAATACTGATAGCAGCTGGAGGCTCAGTCTGGATAACTGTGAACATCAAAACACATCAAAAGAACCCAGTCATGGTAGACTTCACAATCTTGTGAGATTTCTTCCCAAAGCAAACGACTCTGGGAATGTTAGGGCAGGGGGTTTTAGGATCCTGGTACATGATAATTAGACTGGAGTTAAGAATAAGAATGCTTTGCTGATACTTACCATGGTGACATTATAAATTACACCCATGTGGCCAGGGAATGGTACACACACGTTCAAGCCCCGTGGTTCCTACCTACAGATGAGAAAGTGTCATGAGTGGTGAAGCAATACTGCAGGTATCTCCCTGTCTCTCTCTGTTTTTGTTTCCCCTCCCCTCTCAATTTCTCTCTGTTTCTATCTAATAATAAATAAATAAAATACTTTAAAAAGAAAAAGAAATTAACCCTGTGTGTAAACTACTACACTTTAAAAATTAACCCCTTAAGAGGAAACAAAGGGAGAATTCTTGTGAAATTCACAATTTAAAGTTGTAAATTCACTAAAAGCCTGATATCTAAAGAAAAAATATTTATCCAACTTTACAAACCTCACTGACACTATGTATTGACAACTTCATGCCCAGGTAACAAGAAAAACTGTAAGATATACCAAAAGACAAAAATAAATAAATAAATATAAAAAACAAAACACAATTTGAAAAGAGAGCAAGGATCAAAATCGGATGTGGTAGAGCTGTTGGAAATATCAGATTTGCATTTTAAAATCACTGTTCTTAATGTGCTAAGAATTCTAATGAATAAAGCAGACACTATATTAGAACTAATGTACGATGTAAACAAAAGATGAAAAATCCTCCTGAGAACCAAAAGAGGGACTAGCGCAATATTTCACCTGCTAGTGTCTGCTGTGTTATGTATGATCCAAGTTCAAACACCCAGCACACCATATGAGAGAGTTATAGCTGGGGGAACCTTTAGAGCTGTGGTGTCTTTATCTTTCTAACTCTGTCACTTTGCATATGTCTAAAGTTAACTTAAAAATGCTTAAATCTCATCTGGCAATAATTTGCATAAAAGAGGGACTAGGATCCAATATGTTGTTACAAATAAAGAACATTTTTTGTGATAAGTAAAATAAAACTAGCTTTTTTTTCTGTTAACTTGTTCAGTTGACTTGTTTTGGCTGGAGCATGTGAAATAAGAGCCACATTCTGGAGATCTGACCTATCCTGAAACTTAAAACCAAATGCAGTTATGAGCAACTCAATTACAGACAACCCACAGCCACATGGGTAAGGACATATTCTTATTGCACAAGCCATTAAGTGTTGTGATAGCTATCAGATATAGAGCATCATCACTTCAACATTTGCTACCCAGGACAGCCATTAAAACAGAAACCCAACATTGGTATCTGTGGTTTAGCAGCTAGACAGCAGGTGCTGAGTATACCATAATAGGTGGCGAGAAAAACTTTGGGCCAGATGCCTGGTTAAGTGTGCCTGGTTAAGTGCACACATTAAATTGTGAAAGGACCCAGGTTCAAGCCCCTGGTCCTCACCTGCAGGGGGAAAGCTTCATGAGTGGTGAAGCAGGGCTGCAGGTGTCTCTCTCTCTCTTTATCTCCCCATTTCCCTCAATTCCTGCTTATCTCTATCCAATAAATAAAGAAAATAAAAACAAATTATCAAGAAGGCTGAAATCCATTTAATACCTTTCATAGAGAAAGTAAAAGATTGAGAGAGAGGGGTCTCTCTCTTCCTCTATCTCTATACCCTCTCCCCTCTCAAATTCTGTTTCTATCTAATAAATAAATATAAAATAAAATGAAATTTTTAAAAAAAATAAAAATTGTGAAGTGAGATAAAAGAGTGGAAAGTGAGAAAAGTGTCAACTTATACCATGTAGTCATTAAAAACTTGGTAAAAGTTGTCATTCATATTAATGGAGAGAACATAAAATATACCTAATGAACTTATCATATTGATTGAGAAGATTTTGAGGTAGACAGCACAAGTCTCAACGTGGCCACTGCAGGATGCATTTGATAAATCTCTGTTAATAAGTTAAGTACTGTCCAGGATAGTAATAGAACTGAAAGGAAATATGAAGATGCCAGACAAAAAATATTGCAAAATTGGAAAGTTAAACTTTTTCTCTTTATTAGATACAAGGTTATTAAGATAAGGTCTCAAGGGAAATAATTCTCTAGGATTTCCAGTAAGATATAGCTTTGTAGTATGACAAAATTAAATATGTGGTTATAATTTAATTTTTCAAACCTCTGAGAGGATTAAATGAACATTTAGTAGATCTCTTTTACTGGAAAAAAAAAAAAGCAGGAAATTCTTTGGAAGCTCAAGAGTGTTCATTTTCAGATGGCGGATATGTTCAGGGAAACTAATGGAAAATAAAATGACAGACTTGGGAACTCCAGTCAGGGACCTCTAGCATATCCCTTTCTACACCATCACTGGTCATCTCCTTCAGGAACAACGTTATAAACCCTCTGTTGGGCTTCTATATGACATTGCCCTCAATGTAGAACAATAGCCTCCCGAGGGAGGCTAGGTCAACATACTCTGCCAATTGAGAAAGACAAGTCCTGAAATGAGTGCAGCCTAGACTGTTCCTAGCTATGACCATGGAATGCGACCTCAGACTGACAGGGTTGCAGAGGTTACACAGGCTTCTGTATAAATATGAATGACATGGGCCCTAGGTCAGATAGATGAGGCTTATAATTAATGGTATTTATATACTTTTCCCATATTTGGGAGCTTCTGTCTGCCCTGATCCAGCTTTCTACTCCTACCTCAACTTGGACACCATTTTCCCAGACGATACTCCTAGCCAATCCGCATGTTATCTGTGGGTCTCAGGCAAAAATTAGTAAATCATGGGTCTCTTGGATTATACCTAAAATAGACTTTCTAGTCCTTCCAACAATAATAGGAGCTACTCTCTGCTCTAATACAACATTTTAGCCCTCTTTCTATACTCTGACACAATCTTCTCAGACAATATTTTTGTCCAACTCCATGTTAGCTATCAAACTCAAAAAAAAAAAAAAAACCCTACAATAGTCATGGGCCCATAGAACATGCCTAAGATTCTTTCTTTCCTGAGATTCCTGTTCTCATCTGCTATAGTTCTACTCCCCACCCCATTCATAAATCATTTTGTTCAGCGTTATGACTTTCCTGCTTTTATCCACCAAGTTACAGATGCTATCTTGATTCCATGCTGACTTAGCTGGGCAGACAACCTCACATTGTGTCCCAGAAACTCACAACTCCAGAGCCATACCACACTAGGGAAAGATAGAAATGGGGTGGGGGTATGGATCAACCTGCCAATGCCCATGTCCAGTGGAGAAACAATTATAGAAGCTTCCCACCATCTATACTCCAAAAATAGTTATGATCCATACCCCCAGTCATAGAGGGAAGATGACCAGAGGGCTCGGAACTCTAACTTCATCAGGAACCGGAGAGAGAGGAGGAAAAATGGAGGGGCATTTGGACATAGTAATAGATATGTGTGTGACTTGAAAAGGAAGAGAAGATGTGACCTTAAAAATAGACAAATATAGACAGTTATAGAAATGCTAACTAATCCATATCTTGGGAGAACTGCTGTAGCTTACAATGGAAGAAATGGGGATACAGAACTTGTGGTGGAAATGGTGCAGAGTTGTACCTCTGTTGACATGTAGTTTTGTAAATTAATATTAAATCACTAATAAAAATAAATAAATATATAAATAAATAGGTGGCACACCTGGTTAAGCGCTTTTATTACAGTGTGCAAGGACCCAGGTTCAAGCCCCTGGTCCCTACCTGCAGGAGGGAAAGCTTCAAGAGTGGTGAAGCAGGGCTGCAGGTGTCTCTCTGTCTCCCTCCCTTTCTCTCACCCCCTCCGCTCTCAAATTCTCTCTGTCTCTATCCAATAATAAATAAATAAAAGTACACTCTAATTTCATCTCAGGTAGTTCACTTTCTAACAAAGTCCCATAACCTAGATATACACCAGTTTCTGTGAGAGAGAGCTTATGTTCACACGTACCCATAAACTACTGCAAAATATATACCTGAAAGCAGAAGTACACTAGAGTTTGCAGTGAGTACCTCCCTAACACTTCCTCTCCACTATTCCAAGCTTGGGATCCATGATTGCTCAACAAATTGTTTGGCATATTCGTATGTTAACTCTCTTTTCAATCACCAGGTTCCAGATGCCACCAGGATGCTGGCCAGGCTTCCCTGGATTGAAGACCCCACCAATGTGTCCTGGAGCTCAGCTTCCCCAGAGACACACCCTACTAGGGAAAGATAGAGGCAGACTGGGAGTATGGACCAACCAGTGAACGCCCATGTTCAGCGGGGAAGCAATTACAGAAGCCAGACCTTCTACCTTCTGCAACCCTCAACGACCCTGGGTCCATGCTCCCAGAGGGCTAGAGAATGGGAAAGCTATCATGGGAGGGGGTGGGCTATGGAGATTGGGTGGTGGGAACTGTGTGGAGTTGTACCCCTCCTACCTTATGTTTTTGTTCATTAATCCTTTCTTAAATAAAAAATTTTTAAAAAGCTACAAAAAAAGAAATAGTCAAGTTACGTCTAACAAATCAAATTAAAGGAATTAGTGTATTATATGAAATGCATGATAGTATTTTCTTTTTCTCTATTTTTTTGTTTCTTGCCCATGTCAGACTTGCTCCTGTGCAATAACACTGCTACCATTGGACTTTTATCACTCTCTTTAAAAAAAAAAAAAAGGTAGACTTAACCAGAAAGAGAGTGAATGAAGAGAGGGAATGATATTCATCAATGCTTATCAACATTTAAAACCCAATGGTTGACAACTGGATTACCTAGTAGTGTGCATAGTTACTGTGAGCAAGACCTAATTTAAAATTCCAGACCACGACATGAGAGCAACTGCATGAGTAGGGGGATTCACAAGCAGTGGCCCAGTGCTCCAGTGTCTCTCCTCCTCTTTCCATCTCTGTCTCTTTCTGCTTCTCACCTGTTATTACAGGAATGGGGTAACTTTTTTCTGCTTAGGGCCACTTAGATATTACAGTAGGATTCATGGGCCATATATAATTATCAGTTTCAAATTAACACTAAATGTTGCTATGAAAAAAGGCCCTTAGGGAGTCGGGTGGTAGCGCAGCAGGTTAAGCGCACGTGGCGCAAAGCGCAGGGACCGGCTCAAGGATCCTGGTTCGAGCCCCCGGCTCCCCACCTGCAAGGGGAGTCACTTCACAAGCGGTGAAGCAGGTCTGCAGGTGTCTGTCTTTCTCTCCCCCCTCTCAGTCTTCCCCTCCTCTCTCCATTTCTCTCTCTCCTATCCAACAATGACGACATCAACAACAATAATAGCTACAACAACAATGGAAACAACAAGGGCAACAAAAAGGAAATAAATAAATAAATAAATATTATTTAAAAAAAAAAGAAAAAAGGCCCTTGATTTATCACCTGTAGTTGCTTGATAAGGCCAAACCAAATGATTTGGTGGGCTATACAAGCCTGTAGGAAGCAAATTGCCTACCACAGTCTATCTAGAAGAAATAAAGAGAAGGCAGCCAAGAGTGGTGGAGTTGTGCAAACACCAAATTACAGCAATAATACTGGTGGTAAAAATTTATTTAGAACAAAAATACCTTAATTCAGCACATCCTCTTCCAATAAAAGCTCTGTAGTCATAATAGCATAAGTGCCACTAATAACAAACAATATTATTGTTTTGTTCAAAAGAATGAGAAAGTGATTTTAAATAGAAAGCTTTCAATGTCACAAATGAACTGGATAAATAACTATAAGATGGTACAAATTTCAATATTTTATTATTATGAAGATCAAAGTGTATAAATATACTAAATTTAAAAATGAAAGAGGAGATTGCATCTGTCAAACTCTTTATTATGTAAAAAACATATGTAAGGGGGTCTGGGCACACCAAGTTAAGCATTCATAGGACAAAGCATAAGGACAGGTGCAAAGATCTTTGTTTGAACCCCAATTCCTCACCTGTAGGGGTGTTGCTTCATAAAAGGTGAAGGAGGCTGCATGTGTCTATCTTTCTCTCCCCCTCTCTGTCTTCCCTTCCTCTCAACAATGGAAAAGAAGATGGCCACCAGTAGCAGTAGATTTGTAGTGCAGGCACCAAGCCCCAATGATAACCCTGGAGGCGTGTGTGTGTGTGTGTGTGTGTGTGTGTGTGTGTGTGTGTGTGTGTAATATATTTATGTAACATCATATAATATGATATAGTATAATAAAGGTTTGTATATTCATAGAATTTTTTCAAGACAGCTGAACAACCTACTTATAATAGTGGTAAGATGGACATAGAGATAAAACTTTTATAATTCTTCTCTATATCTTAATTTTGATCCCCATTTATCTGTACTACTTTGAATAGGCAATAGCGTAATACAGTTTGGAATTTATATTCTCATGTTGGACCATACATGGTCAATTTTTGATTTCACTGTTTACTAGCTGTGTGAACATGGGACAATACTTTGTTTCCTGATCTTTAGTTTGATTAATTATAAAATAATGATAAAATTCTAAATAGATCTTAGATTTAGAATAGTTGACTGGGCTCCAAGGTTTCCAGATTGAACCCTGGATCAAGTGAATACTTGAAGCACCATCTGCAGTGAGAGGAGAGTCTGGAGTGGTGGACATTGGTATGTTTAATTAATGAGATTTCATCAAATATCGCTCACACAGACTTTCCCAGTAAAGTCCTTTCTTTTTTTATTGTGTATATTCACATACATAAAAACAACTATGTAAAGAGTAAACATCTAATGAGTGTTCATAAACATCTTATAAATGACATGTTAGAATAATCTTTCTCCTAGACTTTGGTATCTCCAATTCTAAGACTACATAAAATTCTGTGTTTACTGTGTAACTCCTGACCTTAGCTCAAGGATGCAGGCATAGTTCAGAGATATCATATAAGGCTTCTTTTTCCTGCAGACTTTTTTGACCCATTATCTATGTTTACCCTGATGTTGGCCAGATATCCCTTGAGAATATCACATGAAAGCAAATAATAATAATAATAATAATAAATAAATAAAATGACATGATTGGACAGGAATTTTTATAGTTCTAATATACAGTTCTTAAAAATGGGTCTGCAAAAAAACAGTATTATAATCACATATTTATAGGTAACAAACATTGAGTCACAAGGCCCTCCACAGTTGGTACATTAAAAATATTTTAAATACAGTGAAACACACTGAGAAAGGTCAAGTGTCAGTTACTGTTATCAGGTTTTTTATAATGATGTCAACTTCATGTAAATCATAATATCCATATTTCAGTGTACCATTTAATGAGTTTTGATAAATGCATAAATAAGTCTAAACACTGACAGGATTAAAGATATCGCATGATCTTAACCCCAGAGAAATCCTTCTTTACCTCATACTACCACAAGTATATGCTATCATTCACAGACTCATGCTATTCTGACTTATCAAAGGATAGTTTTAAAGCAATTTCATGTACTTGGTATAATTAGAGTACATATATTGTATATTCTTTGTTTCTGCCTATGTTTCTCTCCAATATGATACTTTTCAGATTCACCTGTATTGTTGTGTAGATCTGTGCTTTTTTGGTTTCTATTTTCAATTTAGTAGTATTCCATTATTTAAATATACCCAAATTTGTTCATTCTCCCATTAAGAAATATTTGGGTTGCTTTCATTGTGATATATTCTATGAGCATATTTGTCTTTTGTGAATATGTTTTTATTCCTCTTGCTTACTTAGGTGTGGAGTTGAATTTTTAAATATTTGTTACCTATGCATTGGTATGATAACATTCTATAAGCAAAATATTTTTAGTGTTCTTTCTACTAGATTATAAATTCATAGTGTAATAGTTCCACACCACTTCCATCATCAAGGTTTATGTCTTTTCATCTTCCAAGAATAACTATCATAGTTCACCAAAGATCTTAGATACAAGTTGAGTACTTTAGCTTTTCTTTTTTTTTTTCTCCTGAAAGTTCTTGTTTGTCAATTCTCTATATTCCACATATGAGTAAAACCCTTTTACTTCCATTCTTCACTAAGGATAATCATTTCCAGTTCCATCCATTTTGTGCCAAAGGACACAAATTGTCTTTTGTAATTGCCAAATAGAACTTCACTGAATGTATATCCAATAACTTCTTTTTAAAATTTTTCATGTGGGAGTCAGGCTGTAGTGCAGCAGGCTAAGCGCAGGTAGTGCAAAGCACAAAGACCAGCATAAGGATCCCGGTTCGAACCCCGGCTCCCCACCTGCAGGGGAGTCGCTTCACAGGCGGTGAAGCAGGTCTGCAGGTGTCTATCTTTCTCTCCTCCTCTCTGTCTTCCCCTCCTCTCTCCATTTCTCTCTGTCCTATCCAACAACAATAATAACTACAACAATAAAACAACAAGGGCAATAAAAGGGAAAATAAATAAAATAAATATAAAAAATTTTTCATGTATTAATTTTGGATAGAGACAGAGAAATTGAGATGGAAGGAGGAGTTTGAAAGGAAGAGAGATACCTGCAGCATTACTCCACCACTGCTTCCCCCATACAGGTGAGCATTGAGGGCTGGAATCTGGGTTCTTGTTACCTGAAATGTTTGTGCTCAACCAGTTGCACTACAGTTTAACCCCCCAGCCCCCCTTGCATTTTATCCAGTCACTTGTTGATGGGCATTAGGTTGCTTTCATATTTTGACTTATCCACATGTCTAAGAATTCCAGTACCTCCCATAATTGCTGATATTTGATGAATGAGTTTCATTTTGTTATCTTTACTAAGTATTCCTTGTTTGTTGTGAGTCATTTTACCCATCATGAAGTTGTGTCTTACAATTTCAAATTGCATGTCCTCACTGACTAATTAGAGTAAGCATTTGTTCATGTGCTGTTGGTATGCTTACATTGGTTTGGTTTCACCCCCCTGCCTCCGGGAGATTGTAGTTTAGTCTTTGCCTTTTCGTGTTTCTCCCTTCTCCCTGCCCCCTACCATATGTGCTTCCTGGGTTCCTGACTCTGCTGCCAGAGAAGAAGGAGGCAGGACAGAATGGTGTGGTCATTAGTTTAGATTAGTTTTTTGAACCATTCGCTGGTGAATAAAGATTAAACTGCATTCTCAGCTCAGCCATGAGTTTCTGGTCTTCTGTTACCCACCCATGAAGCCAGCCTGGAGAAAACGACAACGTGCTTCTGACTATTAAAATATTTACAGAGCTTATAGTTTTGGTCAACTATAAGTTTTGTGTTGTCATCTTGGTATTATTTTACAGGGATTCTTTGCATATTTTGGACATTAGTTATATAATTATTATAAATATGAACTCCTAAAGTAATAATAGTTCTATACTATTACACATGTTTTTTATGAACATTTGGATGGAAGTGTGTGAACATTTGCTTTAATTTCTCTTGGCTAAACATTTTGGAATGAGAATAATATGTTTAACTTTCTAAAATACTTCTATGTGTTTTTTTGTGTAGTGGCTCTATCATTTTGTACACTCATAAAGAGGAGACATAATGTTACTTGTTCCACATTCCTCTCAGCACTTAGTATTGTCAGTCCTTTTTAACTTTTGATTAGTAAGTACATATTTGTATCTGATGTTGGTTTAAATTTGCATTTCGGTCATGACTATACTATAAAGTCTTTTCATGATATTGTTATCCACTCATATTGCTTTCTTCTAAGTATCTGCTAAAACCATTATTCTAATTTGAACAGCATTTTTGTCTTACTGTAAATTGGAATGTACATCTTTATGTATTTCTGATTCAAGTTTTCACATATGGATTTTATGATACTTTTCTCTGTGAACAGATTACTTTTTTTCTTTTTCACCTGCCTTTGAGATAGCACAAGTTTGTTTTTAATGAATCCATTTTTTATACATTCATTTGCTGTAATATTTAATGATTTTGTGTCCTCTAATATCTTTGGCATGTTGTGTAGTCATTAGTATTTAGGTCATATAAAAAGTTTATAAATGTAAATGTCAGCATTTAGTACCATTGTAAATGGGATTTATTTTTTAAAAAATATTGCTAGTTATAGCTAGTATACTAAATACAACTGATCGTTTTCTCTTTTTCTCTTTCTTTCTTTCTTCCTTTTTTCCTATTTTTCCTTCTTTTTTTGACAGAGACAGGCAGAGAAAAAAATAAATAGAGCACTGAAACTTTCTTCAATGTTGCCAGCATCAGTCTCGAATTTGAATAGACCACATAGAAAAGCAGCACACTAGCCAAGGGAGCTATTTTCTTGGTCCACAGTCCAGAGCTGTATATGGATCTTTAGCAGGTATTCTCAATATATTTACTTTTCACTTATAATAACATGTTAGTAGAATGCTGCATCTTTTTTCTATATATTATTATTTTAATTTTCTTGTCTTACTTGTTTAAGCTACAAACAAAAAAAATTGAGAGGAAGGAGGAACTAGAAAACAAAGAGCAAAAGATACTTGTAGCACTTCTTCATAACTTATGAAGAACCCCCATCTGCAGGTGGGGACCAGGGTCTTGAACCCAGGACCTTGAGCAATGGAACATGTGTGCCCTACTAGATGTGCCACCACCAAGCCTCTATTATTCTTTTCTATATTTTATTTTACTGGAAGTAGGGTTATTGCTGGGGTCAGGTTATTGCTGAGGAATGTACCACTCTAGGCTATCATTTTGTCGCTTTTACTTTGTTTTTTTCCTCATTTTCCTTTCTTTTTTAATTTAATTACTTTATTGTGGAATTAATGTTTTATATTCTACAGTAAATACAACAGTTTGTACATGCATAACATTTCTCAGTTTTCCACATAACAATACAGCACCCTCTAGGTCCTGTGTCATCCTTTTTGGACCTGTATTCTCCGCCCCCCTCCCAACCCAGAGTCTTTTACTTTGGTGCAATACACCAATTCCAGTTCAGATTCTACTTGTGTTTTCTCTTCTGATCTTGTTTTTCAGCTCTGCCTGCAAGTGAGATCATCCCACATTCATTCTTTTGTTTCTGACTTATTTCACTTAACATGATTTTTTTTCAAGCTTCATCCAAGATCGGCTGAACTACAACTTGCTCAGCCACTCATCTGTTGTTGGACACCTGGGGTCCTTCCAGGTTTTGGCTATTACAAACTGTGCTGCTAAGAACATATGTGTACACAGATTTTTTTTGATGGGTGTGAACAATTCCCCAGGAGAGGAATTGTAGGATCATAGGGTAAGTTAATTTCTAGCCTTCTGAGATTTCTTCAGACTGTTCTCTACAGAGGCTGGACCAATTTACATTCCCACCAGCAGTGAAGGAGGGTTCCTTTGACCCCACAACCTCTCTAGCATTTGCTTCTGCTTCTTTTCTGATATATAACATTCTCACAGGAGTGAAGTGGTATCTCATCGTTGTCTTTATGTGCACTTCTCGGACAAAGACTTTGAGCATTTTTTCAAGTGTTTATCAGTCTTTTGGATCTCTTCTGTGGTGAATATTCTGTTCATGCCCTCTCCCCAATTTTGGATGGGGTTATCTGTTTTCTTGTTGTTGAGTTTGGCAAACTCTTTATTTATTCTGGTTATTAGCCTCTTGTCTGATGTATGGCGTGTAAATATCTTCTATTCTGTGAGGGGTCTCATGGTTTGGGTATTGGTTTCTTTTGCTGTGCAGAAGCTTTATAATTTGATGTAGTCCCATAGGTTATGATTGCCTTAGTCTTCCTTGTCATTGGATTTGTTTCATTGAAGATGTCATTAAAATTTATGCGGAAGAGAGTTCTGCCAATATTTTCCTCTAAGTATCTGATAGTTTTTGGTCTAACATCCAAGTCATTGAGCCACTTGGAATTTACTTTTGTATTTGGTTAAATATAGTAGTTCAGCTTCATTCTTCTGCATGTTTCAACCCATTTTTCCAACACCATTTGTTGAATAGACTTTGCTTTCCCCATGTAGTAGTCTGGGCATCTTTGTCAAAGATTGGATGTCCATAGGTGTGGGGGCTTACATCTGGACTCTCAATTCCATTTCACTGGTCAGTGTGTCTATTCATGTTCCAGTAACAATCAGTTTTGATTAAAATGGTCCTATAATACAATTTGAGATCTGGGACAGTGATGCCTCCAGTTCTGTTCCTTCTTCTCAAGATTGTTTTGACAATTTTAGATCTTTTCTGGTTCCAAATAAACATTTGTAGCATTTGTTCTATTCTCCTACAATGTGGTTGGGATCTTGATGGGGATAGCGTTAGATTTGTATACAACTCTGGGTAATATGTTCATTTTGATGATGTTAATTCTTCCAACCCATGAACATGAAATATCTTTCCAATTCTTTTTGTCTTTTTCAATTTTCTGCAGTAGTGACTCATAAATTTCATTATACATGTCTTCCACTTCTTTGGTTAGGTCTGTTCCTAGATATTTTATTATTTTTATTGCTATAGTAAAAGGAATTGATTTCTGTATGGTTTTCTTATTTTTAATGTTATTGATTTCTGCTCTAACTTTAGTTATTTCTGTTCTTCTGGTTGTTTTAGGGTTCCTTTGTTCTTATTCTAGGTCTTTAAGATGTGCAATCAGGCTGTTTATTTGTGCTTTTTCTTGTTTCCTAATGTGTGCTTGCATGATTATGAACTTCCCTCTGAGTAGTACGTTAGCTGTGTCCCAAACATTTTGATAGCTTGTGTCTTCATTTTCATTGAGCTCTCAGAACACTTTGATTTCTTCCTTTATTTCTTCTTTGACCCAGTAGTTGTTAAGTAGTATACTGTTGAGCTTCCACAATTTGGGACTATTACTAATCTTTTGTTGATTTTTAAGTGTTAGTTTAATCCCTCTGTGGTCTGAGAAGATGCTTGGGATAATTTCAATGCTCTTTATTTTTCTGATGTTTTCTTTGTGGCCTAACATATGGTCTGTCTTTGAGAATGACCCTTGTGGACTTGAGTAGAATGTGTATTCCAATTTCTTGGGGTGAATGACTCTGAAAATGTAAAATAGTTCTAGTTTACCTATATTGTTATTTAGCTCCCTCACTTCATTATTAATTTTCTGCCTGGATGATCTATCAAGTTGAGAGAGTGGAATGTTGAAGTCCCCTACTATGACTATGTTATTGTTAATATATTGATGTAGCTCTTTCAGTAGATGTTTTATGTATTTAGATGATTCTCATTAGGTACATAGATATTAATAATTGTTAAGTTCCCTTGATTGACTGATCCTCTGAGCTTTAAATAATGCTCATCCCTATTTTTAAAAAATTTATTTATTTTAAAGTCTATTGTCTCAGATATGAGAACAGCTGTTTCTGCCCTTTTTTGTGGGCTGTTGTCATGTATGATAGTTTTCCATCCTTTCACTTTGAGTCTGTGTTTGTCTTATTGAATTAGGTAGGTTTCCTGTAGACAGAATATTGTTGGGTTGTGTTTTCTGATCCATTCCTACTCTGTGCCTTTTAAGAGGTGAATTCAGACCATTGAAATTTATTGATATCAAAGATTGAATATATTTTATCACCATATTTGTTGATATCTAGAGTGTTCTAACATATGGCATATTTATGGTGGTCGACTCTTTATAGGAGACCTTTCAGAACTTTGTTCAGGGTTGATTCTTTCAACTGTTGCTTGTCTGAGAAGTTTTTATGCCTTCATCTAGTCTGAATGACAGTCTGGCATGATACAGTAGTCTTGGTTGAAAGCCTTTCTCATTGAGCACTACTCATTGCCATTCTCTTCTGGCCTGTAGTGTTTGTGTGGAGAAATCTGCTAATCTCATGGGTTTTCCTCTCTATGTGACACTTTGCTTTTTTCTCTTGCAGCCTTCAGGATCTTTTCTTTATCCGTATTCCTTTCCATTCTAAATATGCTGTGTCTTGGTTTCTTTAAGTCTGGGTTAATTCTGTTTGGGATCCTTTGGACTTCTTGAACCTTTATGTCTTTGATGTTGTCTAGACTAGAGACGTTCTCAGCTATTATGTCCTGAAGAATGCTTTCTCCCCCCCCTTCCTCTGGTAAGCCAATAATGCATAATTTTTTCCTTTTAAAGTCATCCCATAGATCTGTTGTTGTTTTCAGTATCTCTTAATCTATTTTTGAGATCTCTTACTTCTTTTTTAGTTGTCTCTAATTAGATCTCAATCTTGCTAATTATGTCTTTAGCCTCATTGATTCTATTCTCTCTCCCCTGTACTGTTTTCTGGAGTTCATCTATTTCGTTACCCTGTTCTTATACTGTTTTAGTGTCTTCAGCTAGTTTTGTTCTTAGCTCAGCTATTTCAGCTTTCAGCTTTCAGCTTTCTAATAACCTTGAGGTAATTAGTGTTTTATTCCAGAGTCTCATTTGTTGTTTCTTCATTTCTGATGACAATTCTTTCTAACTTTTTACTCACTCCTGTGATTATTTCCTTAACTAGTGTTTTGATGTTGACTTCACTATTTTGTGCTTCAACCTTTGGGTGGCTTTTAGCTAGTCTCTTGTCCTGGTTCATTTATCCAATATTTCTTCTTGTTGGTTTAACCATTCTATATAGTATGTTATGAGGTCCCTCTCTCAGTATTTTTCAAATTACTGATCACTCTTGTCTGGATTGATTTGTGTCTAAGTAAGGTACTTAAAGGGTTCACAGTTGTGAAAATTGACAGTTATTTCAATATTATTTTAATCCCTGAGTTGGAGCACAGCCTATTTTGTTCTTTTTCTTCCCTGTGGGCTATGGGAGTCTAAGGGATTTTTAAACTATAAGTAGGCTTCTTAGCTTAATCCCTCACTCCTGACCAAGAGATAAAGCAGGGTGGGGCAGAGATAATCCTGTGGTTATACAAAGAGACTCTCACAGCCCTACCGCTAGGCCACAGAGGGATAGATCTTCTCCTGACTTTCTTGGTTAGTTCTCTGTCCTCTTATGTCAGCACAGGGTCTCCTACCCACTGCCCCATCTTCTGAAGGCAGCAGCAATGGAGACTCACAGTTGCATTCGGTGAGTTCCAGGGGAGTCCCCTCCTCCCTTCAGCTGTCTTCTTGTTGGTGAAACAAACTGGATGTGGTGTCTTAACTGGCAACCTGCAGGACTGTTACCAAGCACTAAATCTCTCAATAGGCTCCTCTCTGTCCAGGAGCCACACATATTTTACTCACCGGTGACCTGATGGGTTCCCAAAGTCATTCTAGTACCGCCTTATTGCCGTCCCCATTTATTTCCCTCACTCTCTCTCTCTCTCTCTCTATCTCTCTCTCTTAATATGACAAGTCAGAGATGAAATGAGAAAAGAGCAGAGAACATGACAGAGAGATAAAAATATACCTGTATGACTGCTTATAAAGCTTCCCTCCTTCCTACAGGCGGGGACTTGGGACTTTAATTGGTGTTTATGCTTGGGAATGTATATATTCAACCACATATGCCATGGTCTGGACCAAAGTGTTGCATTTCCAATATATACCATCCGTTATAATTTTGTTTTTTATTTTCCATTGCAAAAGTTCACCAGATATAAGTAAGAAATAATGATTATTTTTATTTTGTCTGGTTCAAATATGTGCTTCTACTATTTTAATCTTTAATTCATTGAATTACTATAACTGATTTTGAGATATTAATTTATCATTATATTCCTTATGAAAACTGTTTAGTCAGATCCACTAGCCATCTTATACATTGTTGGATAGCATTTACTGAAATGTTGCCAAAGATTTTACGAACCGAAGTTTATGAGAGATTTATCTATAGTACACTTTTGTTGTGATGTATTTGGATTTGGAATCAGCATATTGCAGTTTCAGGAAATGAGATGGAAAACATATCTTTCCCTCTGATTTCTGCAAGAGTATGTGTATTATTGCTTCTTTAAATGGTTGATAGAATTTATGATTAAAGGAATGTCAAACTGAAGCTCTTATTGTGGAATGCTTTTTACCTATGAAGTGAATTTCTATTATAGATATAAAGCTATTAAAGATTGGCAACATTTTTTAATTTAACTCAAGAAATTTTATTTTCATCATCAATCAGTTATTGTCATAATGGTCCTTTTTATGAGTTACAGTGGATAAAAAAGATTTAGTGATAAACTCATTTATATTGTTGGTAATTTTTATCTTACACCTTTGAGACAACCAACTCAATTTATTGATCTTGTCAAAGAACAACCTTTAAGTTTCGATTTTTCTTACTATTTTTCTTTCTTGTTTGTTTAATTGGATTTTCCTATTATCTCTATCGCTTCCTCACACGCAATGTTTGCTTATTTTGTTCTTATAGTTCCTTTTGCAGGAATGCAGATCAGTGATATAAGATATGGGCCTTCCATTATTCAAAATTTACAATATTTAAAACAATGAATTTTCTTCTAAACTATATATTAATGTGTCACTAATTATATATCTTGTATTTGCATTACATTTTTTCATATTTTCTTATCCATTAGCTATTGTTACAAATATCTAACGTATTTTACAAATATTGGTAAATTTTTTAAATGATCTCTTGTTAAATTTTAATTTAGAAGGTGCGAGTTGGCATAGTTAGTAGTGTACACTTTATTTTAAGTAAGGACCTGGTTTTGTTTGTTTTGTTTTTAAATATTTATTTTCCCTTTTGTTGCCCTTGTTGTTTTATTGTTGTAGTTATTATTGTTGTTGTTATTGATGTTGTCATTGTTAGAAAGGACAGAAAGAAATATAGAGAGGAAGGGGATATGGGGGGGCATAAAGACAGACACCTGCAGACCTGCTTCACCGCTTGTGCTTACCCCGGTCCTTGTGCTTTGCGCCACATGCACTTAATTCGCTGCACACTGCCCAACTCCCAAGACCTGTTTTTTAAGCCCTCGGCACCACATGGGGACACCATGCACAGCACCTAGATTTAGTTCTATAGACAGAATATCTATAGTCACACTCCTTTCTGTTTTTTTTTTTTTTTGAGATTAAAAGAAAAATATACTAGGTGCAGAGGAATCACACTGCACAATACCCAGGGAGCAACAAATAGAAATTTAATGTCACTGTGGTCAGAAAACATATATTGTATTATATTTCAAGTTTTTTCAACACTCCTTGAAACAGTTTTGTTAACCATCATATAGACTTTGTGTGAACCATATCCTTGTTAACAGAATATTATTGTATATTTGCTGCATATATTGTTATAGAAATAGTTAATTATGTTTGTTTGGTTATATTACTTATATTTTCTCTATCATACGTAATGGCTTTCAATCAAGTATCTTCAATAATAATTGTGAACTTGTTTATTTTCCCTTAAGAACTCAGGCTTTGTCTATTTCAAATTTGTAAAGATTTACCTCAGATTCAGGGTTGTCTCCATTCACTGGGGAAGCTTTGGTGCTGTTATGTCTTTTCTTTTCTCCCTCTTTCTCTATCTTTCTGAAAAGGTTGCCCTGGAGCACTGGAACCTGATGATGAACAAAACATAGTTTATTAATGTATTTTATGAGAGAAACTGAAGAATGGAAGAATAAAAACCACATTCTGTCATATGCAGAGTTGGGAGTGGAACGTAGAACTTCATGCATGTAAGTTCTGTATTCTGTTCACTAAAGCACTCCATCCCATGCAATCTATATTTAGAAGGTCTTTAATTACATGAGAAAACCTTTCCACTATTCAGTATTTAGGTGAATTTCTGCATTTAATTACTTTTATTATTATTATTAATTTTCCCTTTGTTGCTCTTGCTGTTTTATTGTTGTTGTTGTTGATGATGTAGTCGCTGTTGAATAGGGCAGAGAGAAATGGAGAGAGGAGGGGAAAAAAGTCAAGGGGAGAGAAAGAGAAACACCTGCAGACCTGTTTCACCACCTGTGAAGTGACCCCTTGCAGTTGGGGAGTAGGGGGCTCGAACTGGGATACTTACTCTGGTCCTTGCACTCTGCACCATGTGTGCTTAATCCCCTGTGCTACTGCCCAACCCCCTGCATTTAATTTCTTATGAATTTTTTTTCACTATTGGTTGTTGATTAAACAAATCAACTTTGTTTAATCTTAAGATAGACACTACAGAGGTCCTATGACTTATTTATGTTTTTTTTTCCTACATCTTCTTTGTATTATTAATAGTAAAATAGGTTGGCTTTTTGTTTGGTTTTGTTGTATGTTTGTTTGTTTGTTTGTTTTTTTACCAGAGCACTGTTCAGCCCTGGCTTATGTTGGTGTATGGGGGATTGAACATAGGACTTTTCATCCTCAGGAATGAGAGTCTCTTTGCATAACCACTGTATTATTTACTACCATGTAAAATATGTTTTCCCTGGCATTGTATCTTGGTTAAACTTTTGACTTTCTTTTATATATATATATTTCTTAGGACAGAGCAGTAGAGTGGCAGAGAGACTGGAAGAGTTCACAAAAGCAAAGCTTCCTTCAGTGTGTTGGAGGGTAGGCTTGAACCTATGTTATATAGAATAAGAACAAACTACTCAGTCAAGCTTTTGAAAGACCTGGTGGTGGCACACCTGGTTAAGTACATGTATTGCCATGCACAAAGACCCAGGTTCAAGCCTCAGGTTCCCATCTGTAGGGGGAAAGCTTCCTGAGTAGTGAAGCAGTACTGCAGGTGTCTCTTTGTCTCTCTTGCTCCCTTTCTATCCCCCCATTCAGTTTTATCAAATAAAAGAAATAAATAAAGTTAAAATGTTTTTTTCATCCTAACCTTTTGACATTTAATGCAATTTAAATGATTGTGTTCATTTCTACAGAGAACACTTAGAACTAAAGAGGAAATGTAACATTTAAGGGGAAATAAATGTTGGTTGACACAGTAGAAAATGGAGGCACTATCTGATAAATAAATGTAGATTAGAAATAAAAACTTGATAAGGAAATGGACAGTAATAACAATGAAAAAAACTGAAGGCTACTGATTTGATTCTCATAGTTTCTCCAAAATTATAGTTTTACCAGCATCCCCAAGGGAAAATACATGTAGCATGATAATTCTCTGGAAATAGTCATTGTTGTGCCCCATCACACTTTGCAACTATGCTTCATTAGAACTTTACATCTGTACCCCAAGGCTGTTTCAGACCTGTTTCCTTAGTCACCAAAATACCTCAGTATGATGGCAATAGACACTATAAAATTACAATTTTACCTATCAGAAAAAGAAAAGAATGGGGACATAAATCTGCTAGAAATTTAACACACGGATTTACATTTTGAATGTTCTAGTTAAGACTTTCTTCTATAAAAAACTTCATATACAAGTCAAAACTGCAACATGGAGTGCTTAAAAGTTTCATTTATGATATTAATAAGTTTGTTTAAGTTGTGTATCTCCCTGATAAATAATTCTATGCATGAAAATATCTGAATTTAACACCCTAAAGGAGTATTAAAAATAAATGTTCAATAGAACATAAATATAAGTTCCTCACCATTATAAAACAAATTAACAATAATATTATTTCAGGATGTGACTCTTATTCTTTCCAGTTGAACCTCACCCATGAAAATGTAAACTCATATTATGATGTTCCATATGCTCTTAAATCCCATATGTTACCTATTATATTTCTTTTTAATTTTCCTTTTCATTATTCATACCTCCAAGTTATCATATTTTCTGTTTAACCCATACTCTGCCCATCTGCTGTCTTGTTAAATTTTCTGTAAAATAATACAATGAATATATGCTCTCCAAATCTATATTTTTTATTTCTAGCATGTTCCTTTGCTAGCACGTATCTCCCTAATTTCCTATCTCCATGAATTTATAAACAGTGAAGATCTAAGGATTCCTAATTAAATCCGTAAGGAATATACACTTCCTCTTTCCATTACTCTACTCCTCACTTGTTTTAGTTTTACCTAATATACCCTCTACATTCTAGATTTAGAACAATATCTATCTATCTATTATTTATTTATTTACTTACTTAGCAGAACACTGTTCAGCTCTGGTTTATAGTGCTGTTGATACCTCAGACATAAGTGTCACTCTATCTCCCCAGTTCTAGAGCAACTCTTAAAAATAAAAACTAAAAAAATATTTATTTTGTTTTAATAAATAAAATAAATTGCTCAGCTTTGCTTTGTGGTGGTGCCTGGAACGGAACCTAACCTCCAAACCTCAGATACACACGTCCTGTGCACAACCACTGTGGTTCTAAATAAACTCTTAAATGTAGGGCATTTATATAGTAGCCTCAACTTTTCAAGAAACAGATGCCAATAAGCACACAAATATTTATTTTTTATTTCATTTCATTTCATTTTATTTGTATTGGTGATTCAATAATGATTAACAAGATTTTAGGATAAAAGGAATACAGTTCCTCACAGTTCCCACCACCAAAGATCCATGTCTCATCCTCCATCAAAGTCAGAATAAAAGGTAGTCAAGAAAATGCAGAGTAATTGGTACAGCAATGCCACTGGGGAATCCTCTAACAAAACCAGTCATCAGAGCACGGATGATCACTGTCTTCCAGGATATTAAGAGATGCTGGTGCGAACTAAAACTCGAATACAAATACAAATGCCCTGGCTTATTTCTTCTTAAAAATACCTGTGTAATATAAGAGGGAGGCGGGGAGAGAGAAAGAAAGGCAGGAATTGAAAGAGGGAGAAAGTGAGAGAGATAGAGAGACAGAGAGAGAATAATATGAACAGATAGAGAGATTAGCACTGCTCAGATTTGTCATGACATGGTACTGGAGACTGAATCTGTGGCCTCAAGAGACTCAGGCATGCAAGTTAATGCTCTAAGAAGCTAAGCTACTTCCCTGTACTAGCAGTGACATATTTCTGAGCACAACTTTGTAATCCTTGATCAATGAAACTGTGTGGTGAGGGCTTTAACTATGAATCCTCATCCTATATTCCAAATACTTTTCTAAGAGAGGAGATTTTGCATGGGAATAAAAGATTTATAGTATTTCTACATTTTTCTTGCCCACTGGGGCCTCCTGCTAGTGTAATCCCACTGTTCCTGGGTGCTTTATGTGTTCTTCCTTTCTAAACATATAGACGAATAAGTAGAGAGAAAAACGAAGAGACAAGCAGAAATTCATAGAGTGTGTGTGCATGTGTGTATGCATGTGTGTGTGCTGTGTCCAGTGCTCTCTCTCATGTGGTGTTGGAGGCTCCAACAGAATCCTTGCATATGGTATAGCATGTGCTCTAGCAGTTTAGCCAGCTACTGGTTTCCCTTTCTCATTTTAAATAAAGCCTCTTAGCAAACCAGTCACTGTTGACAGAATAATAAATGTAGAGATTTACCTGTATCTGCATAAAAAGACGTGATACTTTTCAAGAGTAGAACTAGAAAAATAAAATAAAGGCATACATTACCTAAGGTGTTTGAAAATGTCCCCCAAATCTTTTCAAAATCTAAAGAAATTAATGTCACATATGGTCTCTAATAAACATGGATTTTCTGAAGTACCAGTACTGAGATAATAAATACAAATAATTATTCACTTTTCTGTCTTATTTAATTGTGTGTGTTGTGGATTTGAACCTATTTTTCATTTTAAATATGCAATGTTTTAGACAGATTATGCCTCATATAGGTTTATATGAGTAACCCGGGATCTTAACCATCATTTTGTGACATTTATGACACTGCCTCTATGGGAAGAAGATTTCAATTTTTCAGCTATTAATTTATAAATGAGCTTTTGAGCACAAGTTATCTGCAAGTTAGAAACTTTTATTTTCTTTCAATGGCACAGTATTGGATCTATGCAAAACATTTTCTTTCACCTCTACTATTTGAGTCTGCCATACCACCACTTTGGAGCTGGAAACAAGGCAATCATTGCTTTGATTCTTTGTGACTCAAACCTAGATATCCAGAAACATCTGTCAAACATGGCTTCCTTGTTTTCTTCACTATGACTTCTTAATTTAAATAAATTTGCTCTAAAATAAAAGCTATTTTTCAGGATTGAAACCAGGAAAGTGGTTAATTTTGGAGAGGTACTTGTTACTGGGAGAGGACTTGGAAGTGCTGCCAGGGGTGCAAAAAAATGTTCATTATCTTCATTGCTTGTTCTATACAGGTCTATTATATCTAATTATTAGTTTGACTCTCCATTTAAGATTTGTGTAGTATATGTTATATTTGGATTGCTTTTTTGTACCTTGTTTGTTCTAAATCTTAAAAGTAATCTTACAAATCAATCTTGGGTGATTTTTTTTTTTTTGAAATAGGTTTATCTTAGCTCTGTATTTCCAGTTCCCTTAATACTATCATCAACTTTACTCCAAACTACACAAATAAAATCATGCTAATGTTAAAAACTTATGTGCTACTGCTGGTTTTTGAAGGGTTTTTGTTCAAAAATTATCATTTTTCCCATGTTTCTACTCACCTTGCACTTTCTTCCAGAACATTATTCCTGACTGAGAGTGTTGTATTACTGAAGCCATTGACATTTTTTACCTGATTAGAAAAGGACTGAGTAGAGAATAGAATTCTAGAATGCAAGAAGTAAATAATAGGATCTATTTTTTTTTGGGGGGAGGGATCTAGGTAAAATAACATAAACTGTAAAGGTTAAATAAATTTTAGATTCTATTTTGCCATCTTTTTAAGTTAGTGATGTTAATAACTGTTGCCCAAAGAGATGAGTCTATCTATTTATCTTTCTACCTATGTTACAGATATTGATGCATGTATATACTACACACACTTGTGAAAATACTAGAAATTGACTTATTTTATTTTTCTATGTGAAAAAAATTCAATCCAAAAATAAATATCTTCAGAATTGTTAAAATTAAAAATGCCTATATCAATTATAGATTCACACAGATGACTCAACATTTCTCTATTAATATATATATATATATAAATTTAATCACTTGAAAGACGATTTTTATTTGATTTGTTTCAGAAACTGCAGGAAAGAATCACTACCTGAAATGAATCTGGAAGTTAATAACCTAACTATACTCTGATTTAATACTTCTATGAATAACTTGATAAGAGCAGTACTCATTTTAACACTTTGCTTGACCAAGACTTCTTACCATGTTATGATCTTTAGGAACCAAAAATTAGTTTCCAGAAATTATATAAGTGTTGACAGGAATGTGAAGATAAAAAGAATTTTGGTACACTATTGGTGGGGATGTGAATTATTGCAAACTCTAGGGACAACAGCATGGAAAAAACTTAGATAAAAAAATGAAAATACCATACCTAGGTATACATTCAAAGGGCATGAAAACACTAAGTCAAAGAATAGGTGCATGCCTATGTTTATAGCTGTGTTATTCACAATAGGCAAGTTATTAAAACAGCCTAAGTTCTTCTTAACAGACATCGGTTAAAGAAGTTATAATATATGTATATCTATATATGTATATATGTATATCTAAGCATTATATATATGTATATGTATGTATGTATATATTAAGCATCTAGAGAATGCTTGTAATCCTAGACTTCGGGATATGTATACGTATACGTATACGTATATGTATATATTCAATGGAATAATACTCTGGAATTCAAAATTATGATATTTTAACCTTTGGAATAAAATGAGTGAACTTAGAAGTAATTATGCTTAGTGAAGCTTGAACTACTGGAGGTTTCACAAATATGTGGAATATAGATAAACAAGTCATATCATATGTAGAAGCAGCAAAAAGAGGCAATGAAACTATTGGATTGTTGTTAAAGTGATGATGTATTTTTCTGTGCAAAAATGAGTTATGATTTTCCTAATAACCAATACTTCCCAGACCTTGTGAGAACTATGGTGGTTGAGGGGAGGGTGGATGCGTGGGCATAGAACTTTAATTATGGGGATGGTGTGAAACTACATTCATGAAATTTCTTAATATTGTAAACCAGTATCAAATTACTAACAAAACAAAAATATTTCCACTTTTATAATTTATAATAAAATATTTAAATATGTGCATTTAAAAATCTAATAAAAATATCTTAACCACACTGACTATTCAAAAGTATTATGATTCTCAAATTAAAGTGAAAGTACAGTATGAGTACCTGGCATATTGACATAAGACAAATAAGCAAGCTATTCTATTTCATGCCCTTTTCCCTTTCTCAGTATCCAGCAAAGACATACTCTAACAACATGGCATATATAAATAGGTGTGCACATATACGTGCAAACATAAGTACCACCCACTAGAATAAAGTCACAGAAAGTCAAGATAATATGCTTTTTTTTGTTCTTCCTCTATTCCTTCTAGCCAGTAGTAAAAGCAAATTGGATATAATATATGATCAATAAAAAAGTTCTGTATGAATGATTCATTTAATTTTGTCATGCAGTTAAAAAATCACATATTTATTATGTCATAGTTTCTATAGGTCAGAAATCTTGGCACTATAGGCTGTTCTGGGAATCAAGAATTCTCAATCAACTTGGGTGGTTTTGTGGTGTTCCTTTTTGGGGATTCTGAAGATAAACAAAAATTAGGAACTCATTCAGATTGTTGACTAAATTCAGTCCAATGTGTCTGTGACAGGCCCTCCTGAGTCCTTGCTTATTATTGGTTAGGGATCATTTGCAGCATCTAAAGAACGCTTGTAATCCTTGACTTCTGGCTCCCTTTTCTATATTCAAAGTTAGCAAAAGTGAGTAGAATCTCTGCTATGCTGTGGATCTCTTTGATTTCCACTTCTATTTTATTGCTCCAACTTTCCTTTAATGCTTTAAGTTTTCTGCTTTTTTACAGATACTGACAGAAATTGAGAGGGAAGGGAAATGAGTTAGGGAAAGATTAAGAGAGATACCTGTAGCACTGCTCCACCTCTTGTGTCAATTCACCCCACCCCTGCAGATGGGGGGGGACTAGGGTATTAAACTACTAGCTATACCACTGCCCAGTCACACGACTCCTGCTTTTCTAGTCTACCATATCTCTCTTCCTCATTTCTTTCCCTTGTCTGCTATTAAATTTCTTTTTTTTTTTTTTAAATTTTTTATTTAAGAAAGGATTAGTGAACAAAAACATAAGGTAGAAGGGGCACAACTCCACACAATTCCCACCACCCAATCCCCATAATCCCCCCCCTCCCATGGTAGCTTTCCCATTCTCTAGCCCTCTGGGAGCATGGACCCAGGGTCATTGAGGGTTGCAGAAGGTAGAAGGTCTGGCTTCTGTAATTGCTTCCCCGCTGAACATGGGCGTTGACTGGTCGGTCCATACTCCCAGTCTGCCTCTCTCTTTCCCTAGTAAGGTGTGTCTCTGGGGAAGCTGAGCTCCAGGACACATTGGTGGGGTCTTCAATCCAGGGAAGCCTGGCCAGCATCCAGGTGGCATCTGGAACCTGGTGATTGAAAAGAGAGTTAACATATGAGGCCAAACAATTTGTTGAGCAATCATGGATCCCAAGCTTGGAGTAGTGGAGAGGAAGTGTTAGGGAGGTACTCACTGCAAACTCTAGTGTACTTCTGCTTTCAGGTATATATTTTGCAGTAGTTTATGGATACGTTTGCACATAAGCTCTCTCTCACAGAAACTGGTGTATATCTAGATTATGGGACTTTGTTAGAAAGTGAACTACCTGAGATGAAATTAGAGTGTACTATAAAAGGAAAGGTCTCACCCGAGTAATGAAGTTGAAGGGTTGTCATTCCACACGTGAAGTCTCTGGATACAGTCTGAGGTGAAGCATATTGAGGTGGCAATCGTTGCTTTGGTTAGGTTGTGATCGGCGGATGCAATATTATTTGGTTTGGATTGGGAGATGCATACAGGAAAGTGGGCCCTATCCAAGGGTTCCAGGACTGGGGGAAGTAGGGGCTCTATAGTAAAGATGTGAGGTTCCTGCTGTCTTAGGGTTCAAAAAGACAATCGATAGTTAATATTATCATCACTTTATTTGTTAATTGGATTAACTTTGAAAAGTCCCTTTGTTATAGTTTGCTGTACAGTACCCAGTATCTTGTATATAGCTGTGCTATTGGATGCTTCTAATCTACTTGGTCATATGACTTCATTGGATCCAGCAGAATAAACTTCCTGTCTTATGTACAGCTGATCGGTAACTTTGCAAAATGACAGAGTGGGGCACTTCCACTGGAGTGTCTATGGTGTAACAGCAGTCTCACTTGGCTCTCCCTGATAAACTAGTAAAGCAATGAAAATCACCTGAAAACTCAACAAAATACAACCAGAAAATCTTCAGAAGCTCACTAATCCACAGGTAAGTACAGACATGTGTGCTCAGTGGATGGACAAAGATTGAGGGAGATATTCTTATGACTCAAATAATCATACGCAGTGATGGCTGGCACCAAATTGGAAGTTACACAGTAGAACACATGACAGTGGTAGGGAAGCAGAACTGGGTGCATAAACAGTGAAACTTAGGGACAACAGAATACTGAACAGCTCACAAGGACCCACTAGTTTTTAAGGGGGGAATATCTGAAATTAAAGTTCAGGTTCTGACAACTGTTTAGAAAAATAAATGCCAGCCAAATTCCAGTGGCATAGCAAAGGATTATCACTAAGGGGCATCACTTGAGGCAATGGGGTGGGCCTATTGAGTTGAAGCAGCAATGCCTTTTTAATTTTTTAAAGCACCTAAAAACTTGCCTTATAACTGTAATTTCTTAGTTAACTCACTTAGTCACAAGTAGGTACAGGGAAGCATAGTCAGGAGAGAGGCAGAGGTTCTCAAAATCTTAAAAGACTTAGTGGCAGTGGGTGTCATTTTAGTACTTACAAAACAAAGCACATGGTTGGAGGAAGGAAGGCAAGGGATTTTGGAGGGGTTATACTTTGAAACCAGGAGCATCACTATATAGGCAGAATTCTTTTTCTTCATTTTATAGACATGCTCATTAAGTATAGACAAACACACTAGAAAAGTGATAACCTTATCAGGGTAATAGTTAATACATGTTTATCTCTCTAGTATCATACCTCACTGTGCAATTAACTCATCAATAAAGAGACATTAACGTAGATGTTTGAAGTCTAGAGCTAGACTACAAAAATGTGTAATCAACACAAGGCTATCTGTTCCCTAGATAAGAAACTTGATTTAGGTATTGGGATAAAGGAAAGGAAATTGTTTTACAGAGACTACATCATCCCAGATACAGTAGATTGCCTTGTTCAATTTTAATCTCAAAACTTCATGAGCATATTCTCAATCCTTGGCTTACCTTCAGCAATTTCCTCCTTGTAGCAGTCTTCTAATTTCCCTTGGTAACTCCCCCATGCCCTACATATTGCCCCACATCTGAAACTAATATCGTATCTATTCATTTTTTTTAGAATTTGAATTTCACTACTCAGACTTTCTTTGAAGATGTTCCTAGTGAGTTTATTATCAATGCTCTTACTACATAGTCCCCTCATGGGCTTTTACTGACTTTACCCATAAATCTAATTCTTATATCAGATTTATCCTTGAAAAGATCTTCCATCTGCCTCTTTTGGCACTGTGTTTCTCTTCTCTTTTTCCTTTGGTGGAGTTTGCATTCCTCTTTAGCTTTAGTCACCTTTAAGGGAATCTAGCATGGATTGGTACCGCCAACAGAGTCAACAGTAAACCTTGCTGACCTGTGGGTTGACACTGTGAGACTCAATGCCAGTCTGTGTGGATGGGGCAGAAGTCTGACACTTGTCTTCTAGTCTGCCTCACCTTGCCTTTCTTGACAGTCTGAAGCAGCTCCCGCTTACTTAGTAGTCATGAGAGCAAAGGTTTAATGATGGTTTCCAACACTTGAAGACAGAAGACTGATTATAGAATGTGAAATTTGAAATTCTTGTGATTCATGGCCTTTGCATAATTAGTTTGAAGTAGGAAGTTTGGCATTCAGTTGGAGGAACATGTTAATTTTCTAGAAATATGTAAACAACTTAAGCTTATCCAAGGTAATTGCTCTTTTTTATTTGAATGATTCATCAACTCTTAATTTATCAACCACTTTTGGGAATCAGGTGGTGGCCAGTGGGTTAAGCGCATGTGGCGCAAAGCATAAGGACCTACATAAGGATCCTGGTTCGAGCCCCCAGCTCCCCACCTGCAGGGGAGTTGCTTCACAAGCGGTGAAGCAGGTCTGCAGGTGTCTTATCTTTCGCTCCCCCTCTCCGACCTCCTTTCTTTTCTCCATTTCTCTCTGTCCTATCCAACAACAATGACATCAATAACAACAACAATAATAACCACAACAATGCTCAACAACAAGGGCAACAAAAGGGAAAATAAATATAAATAAATAAATAATCAACCACTCTAAATCTAAAAACAATTATGACCCTTATTTGGTCAAATATGTTCTGTAATTTATCTATTTTTTACTATTTTTCTACTAATTTATTACACAGATAAAAAGCCCATTTCTTAAATTGCTTCACACCGTATGTTTTCTTATAGCAATGTCTTATTTTTCTCTGATTGTGACATTTGGACTATCATCGTACAATAATGACAACAGTATCTCTAGATAACATCTACTATTTATAGCATAGTTTCTTTTTACTTTTGATCAGAACTTTAAATTTCTACTCTCTAAGGATATTTATAATTCTCAGTAAATTTTATGCTATAACCATCATGCCGTACAATGCATGTTGTTTCCTTAGAGGAAATCCAGTTCACATTAAAATCTTTTGAAATATATCCATAATACGCAAGGCATTGATTTTTATAAACTAAATCAAATATTTTTTACTGCTAGAAAGGTATATGATATTTGAATCTATTTACAATTTTCAGACCCAGTTAAGACTCCTTATGTTGGTTATTTTCCCCTATTTATGATACCTAGATTAACAATAGGAGAGGTAAACTTACATCAGTTGTGGCCTTGGCAGGTCTAGAGACTTGGCTTTTCAAAGGTGTGGTTAGTTGAGTCCAAATTATTTTCCAAGCAAAATCTTGCTAGGGTAGTTTTCATTTTAACATTCTAATTTAATAAAAAAATATTATCATTATTAATGTATCTGTGCCATTTCAGGTGTTTTGAGTGAAGACAAAATATCAAAAAGGAAATATGAAAGCAAGTGATTTGTTGAAAGGAACAGAATGCCTATAAAGGATAATGAGGGAGGGGAGAAGGAACAGTTTGGGAAGTTCAGACCATGAACAAGTATAACACCAAGGGAATGACATTGCTCCACTGGTCCTTGACACTGAAATCTCCACTCAGGCTAACTCAAAAAAAGTTACTCAAACAAAGAAAAGTATTATAAGGCTAAAGTTTATTCTAAGAAAGCCCGGTGTGGCAAACACCCTTCTGTCTGAGGGAGACAGAAGAAGTGTGTGCCCTAACAAAAAACAGTCTATATTTTTATAGGTTTATAACAAATTACACAAAATGCTTACATCAGCATTAAACATAAGGGGTACCTCTGGAAAGGAGTTTAGGGTCACAAAAAGATTTAGATTACATAGGGTAAATACCTTATGGTAGGCACATCAGTTATCTCACACAAGTACAGACCAATATCTCTGATGAGCAAAGACGCTAAAATATTGAGAAAGATCCTAGCCAACTGGATACAGCAGTTGAGCCTAAACTTACCCCAGTCCTGAGACCCTAGGGTAGGGCCCACTTTCCCGCATGCTTCTCCCAATTCTTATCAAATAATATTGCATCCGCTGATCTCAACCTAATCAACACAATGAGTGTCACCCCAGCATGCTTCACTTTAGACAGTGTTCAGAGACTTCAGGTGTGGAATGACAACCCTTCAGCTTCATCACTCAGGTGAGACCTTTCCTTTCATAGTATTTTCTAACTCCATCCCAGGTGGTTCACTTCCTAACAAAGTCCCAAAACCTAGATACAGACCAGGTTCCAGAAGATAGAGAATATGTCCACATGTATCCATAAACCAGGGCAAATATATACCTGAAAGCAGTAGTACACTAGAGTTTGCAGTGAGTATCCCCCCAACACTTTATCTCCACTATTCCACCCTTTCAGTCCATGATTCTTCAACAATTTGTTTGGCTTTGTATGTTAACTCTCTTTTCAGCCCCCAGGTTCCAGATGCCATCAGGATACCGGCCAGGCTTCCCTGGACTGAAGACCCCACCAATGCGTCCTGGAGCTCCGCTTCCCCAGAGACCTACCCTACTAGGGAAAGAGAGAGGCAGACTGGGAGTATGGATGGACCAGTCAACGCCCATGTTCAGCGGGGAAGCAATTACAGAAGCCAGACCTTCTACTTTCTGCAACCCACAATGACCCTGGGTCCATGCTCCCAGAAGGATAGAGAATGGGAAAGCTAGTGGGGAGGGGATGGGATATAGAGATTGGGTGGCGGGAATTGTGTGGAGTTATACCCCCCCATCCTATGATTTTGTTAATATCTCCTTTCTTAAATAAGAAAAAAAAAGAAATAGCCAACCCTTATAATATAGTTTGAGATCTGGTAGTGTGATCCTTTCATTTCTGTTTCTTCAAGATTGTTTTCACAATTCTAGGTGTTTTCTGCTTCCAGGTAAATAACTATAATTTGTTCTATTCTCTTAAAGAATATTGGTGGAAATTTGATGGGCATCACATTAAATTTGTATATTGCTCTGGGGAGAATATTCATTTTGATGATATTAATTCTTCCAATCCATGAGCATAGGATGTATTTCTGTTCCTTGGTATCATTTTCTATTTCCTTGAGTCGTGACTCAAGTTTTCACTATACAATTCTTTCACTTCTTTGATAAGGCTAATTCCTAGATACTTTATTGATTTTCCTGCAACAGTGAATTGGAATGATTTATGGATGTCCTCTTCTTCAGTTTTAGTGTTTGCATAGAGAAATGCCACTGATTTTTGTACATTGATTTTGTAGCCTGGCACCTCGCTATATTGCCTAATAACTTCCAGTAGTTTCCTGCTAGATTCTTTAGGTTTTTCTATGTATACTATCATATCATCTGCAAATAGTGAGAGCTTGACTTCTTCCCTTCCAATCTGTATTCCTTTGATTTCATTCTCTTGCCTGATTGCTATGGCAAGAACTTCTAATGCTACGTTGAAGAGTAATGGTGACAATGGACATCCCTGTCTAGTCCAAGATCTGCGGGAAATGCTTTCAGCTTCTGTCCCTTGAGTATGATGTTGGCTAGAAGTTTACTATATATGGACTCCACTATCTTGTTTCATTCTTTGAAGAGAGGTTGGGCAACAGACTGTACCCACTACTTGAGGAAGATGAGTGCAGAATTAAGTACAGCCTTGCATGTTCCTAGCCATGACCACAGATAGAAGCTCATATCTACAGGGATACAGAGGTTACTTATCCTTCTGTGCTGAATATGGGCCCCAGACCTAATTGATGGGAATTAAATTTAACAATATTTATGTTTTCTCATATTTAGGAGCTACTCTATTCCCCGATTCAGTTTTCTAGCCCTTTATCCAACTATAGCACTGTCGGCTTTCTGGTGGGGTGATCTCCAGCGGGAAGGTTCTTTCTCACTCGCTCAAGGGATAAAACGAAGGAAAGACACCAGGGAGACTAAAGCATGCTCAGATCTCATTTATTAGCAGGTGGGCAAGAGTTTAAATAGAAAACGAAACAAAGAACATATTTCAAACATGTCAGGAAGTACAGGTTTCTTTTTTTTTTAACTTTTCTTTTTTTTTAATTTTTTAAATTTATTTTATTTATTTATTCCCTTTTGTTGCCCTTGTTGTTTTATTGTTGTAGTTATTATTGTTGTTGTTGTTGTTGGATAGGACAGAGAGAAATGGAGAGAGGAGGGGAAGACAGAGAGGAGGAGAGAAAGATAGACACCTGCAGACCTGCTTCACCGCATGTGAAGCGACTCCCCTACAGGTGGGGAGCCAGGGTTCGAACCAGGATCCTTATGCCGGTCCTTGTGCTTTGCGCCACCTGCGCTTAACCCGCTGCGCTACAGCCCGACTCCCGAATTACAGGTTTCTTAAAGGTCAGCTTGCCCCTATGGTAGGGGGCTGGTATGACAGGAACTGATGAGATACATAAAAGTCAAGACAATTATTCTCCATGATGCAAGTAACTTAATTATCCAAAGGTATTTGAGAGAAACATGGGGGTTAAGTCAGCAGGGTGAGATAGGGTAAAGATAAACAGAGCATGGTAGGTATCAAAGCTATAAGGAATTAAAGTTTGGTGCTTCGCTGACTGTTGTCAGAGAGGTGTGTGATGGAGTATGCTTTCTCTAGTGATCAGAAGTAGGGCGGTTGTGTGAACTCTGGATGACTATGTGAACTCTGAATGAACCGTAAGGCAGGCAGCCATGTGGCCTACAGTTAATGGAGAAGGGTATTGAGGTTTCTGTGTGCTTGAGAGTCAAGAAGGGAAGAACTTAGTCTGAGAGACGGTTTCTCCCCTTTGATCACCTAGATTGAGAGAGAATAACAAGAGGGTATCTTCTCAGACCTCCATCCAAGGATGGGGGGAGTTCTCCCTAAGCTCTATCAAGCTTACACATAGCCCCAACATGACATCATCTCCCCAGACAACAACCTGGGTCCAACTGCATATTAGCTATCAGGCTCAGGCAAAAACTAATAAAGTCATCAGCCCTTTGGATGATACCTAAAATAGACCTACTACCTTTTTCCAAAACAGAGACTCCAAATCTTAATCTGCAATAGTATTGCCTTTATGTTCATGATTAGTCAACAGTTTGTTCTCCTTTACATCTTAACTTTGTTTTCAGCCACCAGGTTCCAGATGATACCATGATGCCAACCTGACTTCCCTGGGTAGATGACCACACCGATGAGTCCTAAAGCCCTGCTTCCCCAGATCCCTGTGCCAGTAGAGAAAGAGAGTGACAGGCTGGGAGTATGGATTGACCTGCCAATTCCCATGTTCAGTGGAGAAGCAGTTGCAGAAGCCAGACCTTCCACCCTCTGCACCCCATAATGATCCTGGGCCCATACTCCAAGAGGGTTAAAGAATAGGGAAGTTATCAAGGGAGGGAATTAGATATCGAGTTCTGGGTATGGAAATTGTGTGGAAATGTACCAATCTTAATCCTATAGTCTTGTAAGTATTTCCATTTTATTATTAAAAATAAAGAGAAAAAATCTAACATGGGGTAAGAATAGCCTGATTCTGGCCCCTTAAAAAAATTGTCCATCCCTGGGTCCATAATCCCAGAGGGATAAAGAATATTCCTATGAAGGGAGGGGTTGGGATACAGAGTTCTGGTGGTAGAGTTGTATCCCTCTTATACTATGGTTTTTGTCAGTGTTTGCTTTATATAAAGAAAATCTAAAAAGAAAAATTGTCCATGTGGCTGGTAAAATAGACTACTTGAGTAATGTGCTGTTTTTCCATGTGTGTGACCCATGTTTAAGCATGCCCACAACTGCACTGAAAGAAAAAATATGGTTCTGTGGTGCTGTGGTCTCTTTTATGCTCTCTCTGTTTCTCTCTGCCTTCTCTGTCTCTACCAAATGAGAGAGAAAGCGATCCACAAGATATAGTAAATCTGAAGATTCCACAGCTTATAGTTCTCAAGTCAGCTGTTAACTAACAAGTGCACTCAAAGGAACCTTATGATTACCACAGTGATGCATTAAAATATCTGAACAGTATATATATATATATATATATACATATATATATATATACATACATATATATATGCAAAGAAGTATAATAGGTATCATTATATATCTTCTCAATTACCTTTAATTTTACCTTTTCACTCTTTAACTTTATGTTACATTTCTGCCAGTCTTGATTACAACTAAATCATCTTGACTATTCTAAGAATATTATGGCTATTATCTTTTTTTATATTCATATGATGAAATCAGTTCTAATATATCCCAGTGGTACTAGTAATAAGATAAAGTGGATATTGCTTTATATAAGTATTATAGATATGGAAAAGTATGTGCAATAATAGTTTTAAATTAAAACAAATTTTAAAGATCACTTGAGTAAGATTTTTTTTAAATAGAACATATGAGTCATTTTATATAGTAAGAACTTTTTGTATAACATAAACATTCCTTCTGCTGTTTTTTTTTTTTTTCATAAACAGAAGATGCACTTAGGTGCACTTTTTATCCATGTATAAAACATAGTTATATTCAATTTGGAAAAAAAAAGTCTTAATTAAATACCCGACATTTATAGGCACTTAGTTTACTGCAATGAAATGATGATAAACAGCAAAAACTTAAAACAAAACAAATGGGGAGTTGGCAGTAATGCACAGGGTTAAGCACAGGTGGCAAGGACCAGCATGAGGATCTCGGTTCAAGTCCTGGCTCCCACCGCAGGGGAGTTGCTTCACAAGCAATGAAGCAGGTCTGCAGGAGTCTTTCTCTTCCCCTCTCTGTCTTCCCCTCCTCTCTCCATTTCTCTGTCTTATCCAACAACAATGACATCAATAGCAACAACAATAACTACAGCAATAAAATAAACAAAAATTTATAAAACAAAACAAATGTCTCTAAAAAAGTCCGTGGTCTTTTTCTTTAATATATATGCATATATTTGTTCATTAATAGAAATATATTACAGCTGGATCTAAAGCCACCCCTTTCACAACATATTTAACAAGGAACCTACATATTTTACAAAAGAAAAAAAACTGCAGAGAATACATAAAGCATATCATATTTTCTATTTGATTATATTTTATACAATATGAAAATATTTTAGAGACTCCCAATATTGTTAAGTCTTCCATCTTCATAATAAAGCCTAGAAATCGTATCTTAATAGTTTTCTTTGCAAATAAAGCACAGGTAAGTGCTGTGAGGAGAGCTCTATTCATCAGTTCAAACCTATATTGAGGTAGAAATGAACACTTTTCAGATATAAACTCAAGCAGAGGACACAGGAATCCATTTTGTTTGCATATGTGATAGACACTTCTGACTTTGCTTTGGCAGTGCTATAAAATCGAATTTCCTAGCATGATTATGGCAGCAATTATTTTTCTTTAATAATCTGTGGAAACATAGAGTTCTCACTGAAAAGTGAACAGAGCCTGGAAACTTAACTAGGGTTCTTTTAATTTATTTTTTCCAAATCACGGTATTTTGGGATAACTGTCTATAGAACAGTTGTTGACGCATCTCCTTGTGAAAGGAGAGCACTCTCACTCCCAATTTAGGTACTTTTCTACTATCATGCACCAGAAACCTAATCTTCTCTCCACACCAACCTGCCCTTCTACATCCAGAGCTCATTGCTTTGATGCAATATCCCACACACAGTTTAGGTTTCACTTTGCATTTCTTATTTGCCCTAATTTCTTCTTTTTCTTTTTCTTTCTTTCTTCCTCCTTCCTTCCTTCCTTCCTTCCTTCCTTCCTTCCTTCCTTCCTTCCTTCCTTCCTTCCTTTCTCTCTCTCTTTCTTTCTTTCTTTCTTTCTTTCTTTCTTTCTTTCTTTCTTTCTTTCTTTCTTGCCTCCAGGCTTATTGCTGGGGCTCAGTGCCCACATTACAGATCCACTGCTCCTGGAGGCTATTTTTCCCATTTTGTTGCCCTTGTTGTTGTGCTTGTTGTAGTTGTTATTGTTGTCCTTGTTGGATAACACAGAGAGAAATGGAGAGAGGAGGGGAAGACAAAGAGGAGGAAAGAAAGACAGATACTTGCAGACCTGATTTACTGCTTGCAAAGTGACCTCCTACAGATGGGGAGCCTGAGGCTTAAACCAGCATCCTTATGCCGGCCCTTGCGCTTTGCACCATATGCGCTTAACCCACCGCGCTAGGGTCCGACTCCCCTGCCCTGGTTTCTTAAGTCCTATCTATATATTCTAACCTATATCCATCCTTCATGGTTCTTCTAAGTTCCATCCAGGATCAAGCAAAAAGGATTTATATTTAACATTATTTTTAACAGACAAGTTGTATTCCATTGTTTATATGTACCACAACTTTGCTTAGCCGCTCCTCTATCATTGGGCACCTGGGTTGTTTCCAAGATTGGACTACTAGAAATTGTGTTGCTATGAAAATAGGCATACAAATATTTCTTTGTATAAGTGTTTTTATTTCCTTCAGGTATATCCCTAGGAGAGCAATAGGTCACTGAGTAGGTATATTTTTAGTGTTCTAAGTCATCTCTAGGTGGTATTCCATATGAATAAGGCCAATTTATATTCTCATCAGCAAGGTTAAACAATATCTTTTCTCCTATATCCCTACCAACATTTGCTATTTTTTGCATTTTTCAGTGTATGGCATTCTCACAGGTATAAAGTTGCATCTCGTTTGTTTTATTTTTTTAATTTTCATTTCTCTGATAACCAGTGACTTAGACTATATATTTTCCATCCAGTGTTATCACTGGAACCTGCACTACAAATCCATTACTCCTGGCAGCTATCTTTTTTTCACTGCTGTAGCTGCTGTTCTTATTATTGTTGTCACTGCTGCTGCTATTGTTGTTGGATAGGACAAGAGACACTGACAAGTAAAGGGGAGTTAGAGAGGGGGAGAGAAGGATAGACACTTGCATCCTTGCTTCACCACTTTTGAAGCTTTCCCCCTGCATGTGGGGACCAGAGATTTGAACCCAGGTCCTTGTGCACTGCGATGTGAGCACTTAACCAGGTGTTTCATCCCCCCATCCCCACTACAAGCTTCTTTTCTTCTTCTAGCATTTGCCCTTCTTCGGTAGCCAGTCAACAGCGTCAGGTTGAGCCTGATGTAAAGTTTCGAGACCTCCTTTGAATCTTGAGAGGTGGCAGTCATTGACTATGTGGGTCATAGTCTGTCTGTAGCCGCAGGGGCAGTTCGGGTTGTCTCTGGCTCCCCAGTGATGGAACATAGCGGCGCACCGGCCATGGCCTGTTCGATAGCGATTGAGGAGGGCCCAATCATAACGTGCTAGGTCAAAGCCGGGTTGACGCTTGCAGGGGTCTGGGATGAGGTGTTTGTTCTTTACCTCAGCTGACTGCCAACTCTGTTTCCAAGAGACTGGAACAGAGAAGTTCCGTGTAGGCATAGGGGACCAGATTGGGTGACGAGACGTCAAGCGTTGGACAGGGTGGGTGAAGATATCCACGTATATTGGCAGGTCCGGTCGAGCGTAGACGTGGGAAATGAACTTAGATAATGCCGCATCCCGACGAATATCTGGTGGGGCGATGTTGCTAAGAACTGGCAGCCATGGAACCGGGGTGGAACGGATGGTTCCAGAAATTATCCTCATGGAGGAATATAATTTGGAATCGACCAAGTGGACATGGGGGCTACGGAACCATACTGGGGCACAGTATTCTGCAGTGGAATAGCATAATGCCAGAGATGATGATCGTAGTGTGGAAGTGCTCGCGCCCCATGAGGAGCTGGCCAGTCTTGCAATGATGTTATTCCTCGTGCCCACCTTTGCTGCAGTTTTTATGAGATGTTCCTGAAATGACAGAGTGCGATCGAGAGTAACGCCAAGATAGACTGGCTGGGCTTCATGCCGGATTCTCGTATCGCCAAGCTGCACATTAAGCTCACGCAAGGCCGAGGCATGGTGTAGATGGAAAACAGATGATACCGTTTTTGCAGTGCTAGGGATTAGTCACCATTTTTTACAGTAATCGGATATCAGAGACATGTCTTTCTTTAGTGTTTCCTCGAGGATGTCGAACTTGGATGCCTGAGTTGCACAGTAGATGTCATCGGCGTAGATGAACTTCCTTGAAGAAGTTTCTGGGAGGTCCTTGATGTAAATATTAAATAGCATAGGAGCCAGAACAGAGCCCTGCGGGAGGCCACTTGAGACAAGTCTCCATCTGCTAGACTTGTCACCCAGATGCACCCGGAATCTTCTGTTTTGGAGAAGAAACGATATAGTGCTGGCCACCCATGTAGGCAGGCATCTTGAGATCTTGATTAGGAGACCACGGTGCTAGACCGTGTCATAGGCTGCTGTGAGATCAACAAAGACAGCACCCGTCTTTAAATTCTTCTGGAATCCATTTTCAATGTAAGTTGAAAGGGCCAGGCTTGTTCACAGGTAGATCTTCCTGGGCGGAAACCAGCTTGGACGGGTGATAGGAATTTCTCTGTAAGATGAGAAATACGTGACAGAAGCAGCCTCTCAAGGAGTTTGTAACACATGGAGAGGAGAGAAATTGGTCTATAGCTGGCGGCCAGTGTTGGGTCTTTCTTTGGTTTCAAAACCGCTATAATCTTCGCACGACGCTGACTCAGATTCCAAGATGTGGGACAGGAATGAAGCGAGCCACTTCTTTGCCGCGGGACCCAGGTTAAGAGTGAGTTCTGGGGTGATGTTATCATAGCCAGCAGCTGTTGCCGGTTTAACCCTCTTCAAAGCGTCTTCCAGTTCAGACAGTGTAAAGGGAGAGAGTTTTGGAGATGGACAAGATAACCGGAAGTGGGATGACCACTCATGGGAAATTTCTCTTTTCCAGACTGGGTCGATCTTAGCACGTCCAACTTGAGTTAGGTGACTGACCACTGAGTTTGGAGATACGGGAGGATGGGAGACGGGAGGGGGTTGGCTACCGGCACCCAGTCTGTGAAGAAGCTTCCAGGCCTTCCTACTTGAGTGGGTGAAGTTCAGACTTTGCGTGAGTTGTTGCCAGCGGGCTTGGCGTGCTGCATCCAGGGAAGCAATGAGATGGTCAGCCACATCTGGGTCGCCCGACTCATCATACTGCTTTAGTAGTTGCTTGCATTCAGCATCAACACAAGGCGTATAGTTAGCACGTCTCCCATGAGGAATGGCTTGGGAAGCTGCTTTGAAGATGGCTTGGCGGAAGCGCCTGTAGGAATCTTCAGAGGGGATAGAGTTAATTGGAATTGCAGGAATAGATTTGTTGGTAAGATCACTGAACAGACGCCAGTTTGCTTTCCGAAAGTTCCATCTTAGTTTCTCCGAGCACAGAATCAGTGGGAGCTGGAGACCAATGTGGATGATAGCTGGGCGGTGATGACTGTGCGGGAAGATCTTGAGAACTTGTCTCGTAGCGGGAAAGGCTTGGTCGTTGACTGTGCTAATCCAGCACAGGTCGGGTGACGAGTCTTTATTCCATCTAGCACTGTGAAAAGAGCCTGGCTGTTTGGGATCGTATAATAGGGAGAGGTCATTCGCTGAAGCCCAGTTGGCTAAGATAGAGCCATCAGCATGAGTGGAGGAATATCCCCAGTCTTGGTGATGACTATTAAAGTCTCCAACGTAAATGGCTGGGTGATTCGGGCTAGGCAGGATCTCATTATCCCATGAGGCACTGGGAGGCTTATATACGTTGACGAGCTGAATAGTTCCAATAGTAATGGAGTCGTAGAAGGTCGAAGAGGCCGTATGGTAAACGTCCGCAAGACACAAATTGGCATAGATTGCTCGGCCGTGTTTAGGATGGAGATTATAGCATATTAAATCGAATCCACTGATGGTGAATCGAGCAGCTTCATCGACTGCTATATGTGTTTCTTGTAGGCAGATAACATCTGTCTGATGCTGTATCTCTAATTGACCAATAAGAACGCATTTGGCAAAGGACAGAACCTCAACATTAAGTTGGAGGACTCGAAGAGCAGGACCAACAACTTGAAAGCTGTCAGGAGCTGCTTGTTGCTGGCTTTGAAAGTGACTGGGATCCATGTGGATTCAGTCGGCTAGGAAGGATCTTCAGTTTCCCCAATGAATGGGCACTCACGGGGTGCACCACGGGAAGGTAGATCCCATGCATCCCACAAGTTTCTTTAAAGGAATAGAATAAAAGCTTATCTTGAATCATAACATACTAAGGTTCACCAAAGGAACCCCAAGGGAAAAAATGAATTTATCACAATTCTTGATCTCAAATTATATGTTCGGGCTATTATAACCAAAACTCCTGCTACTGGAACAAAAATGACAAGTATTTTTTCTCTAAATAGATTTATTGGGTGTAGAATGATTCATGGTATAGTTGTTGAAATAAGAGTACAATTTCTTATTTCCCTAAGACAGATGTCTGCAATACATACTTTCCTCCATTTTAGAGCTCTTTCTACCATCATGACAATAATTTCTTAATACCTTTAAGAGTAAAAAAGACACACTACTGGCATTTTTATGCTGTAGCTATTCTTCATCAGTTTGAAAATTATTATTTCAGGAATCTTTTCAGGTACCTCTTTATCCAGTCTATTCCAAATCCTGTTTAATAGATTTATTAAACATTTTTAAGTTAAATCAACCACTGTTGAATTATAGATTGTGTTCACAGAAGATATCCTCTAAAATTTGGTACACTGAAGATATATATTTTTACTTGCATACTATGTTTCACATTATCTTCCCATTTTAATTTTTCACTCTTGTGCATTTTACAAAGTTTCCTGCTGTTTATATAACAAGGTATTGAATTTTATGAAAATATATATCCACATAAAGACCTATATGTTAATTCTTACATGTTACAAAATATGAATCTGAATTGAAAAAAAAAATCCAAGTAGCCACTAACTGAAGACTAGATTAAACAAAGAGCAGTGCATTCATACAATGGAATAGTACTCAGTGATAAAAGGACAAATTTATGAGAATTACTGGCACAACATGCTAAGCTGTTTTATTTCATTTACACTATAATATGAAAAATGCAGAGCAGTGGAAATAGAAAATATATTAATAGTTCATAGGAGTAAAATGTGGAAGAGATAGGGGGTGGAGTCAAGATGGTGACTTGGAAACAACACCAGGCTCCAAAAAGAAACAGTTTACAAATCTGGGATTCTCTGGAAAGGGTAGGATATCTGACACATCTGTGAAAGGGTGAATAAGGGGTGGTTAGGGTAACACCAAAAAAGAGTCTTATAACCCACTCTTGGGCTGGCAAACAGAGGTCAAACAGACAAAGAAAGGAAAATCTTTGGCTTCACTATTTCTGAACTCACCCTTCTCCCCCACCTCAGAACCAACCCCACTGTCTGGCCAGCTGCTCCTAGCAGATTTCCTGTAGAGCTGTTTTCTTTACCAAGATTCCTGGCTCAGCAGGGGTGTTATTCGAAGCCTTTTTCTTTTTCTGTTCCTTCTTTTCTTTTCTTTCTTTCTTTTTTTTTTTTTTGGTGGCTGGAGCTCTATTTGAGTGACAGAATACCTGACACCAAACTCCCCTCAGTCTCACCTAGGAAAGACTACCTGGAGTTTTCTTTCTTTTTTTTTTTTTTGATACTTCTTACAATTTGTTGTCTTTGCTCAGGCTGTATGCAGTTACTCTGGAGTGATCCAACCTGCAGACTAGTTGTTAGGGTTTTTTTTACTCCATTTTATTTGATTATTGCTATTATTATATACATATGTCCCTTTTCCCTCCTCTTCAGGTTGGCCAAAATTAACTGCTATTGCTTTTTACATTGATAGGTGACTGGGTGTCCTATGCATTGTGATAGGAACTTGTTTCTCTCTCCTACTTCCCTCCACTCTCCTTTTTCTCTCCTCCTAGCTAATTAAAAGGAAAAAAAAAAAAAAAACCTCTTTCCTTTCACTGCTTTTTTTTCTTTCTTACTCTTTTCTTCCTTCTTTTGCTTTCTGAATTCACTGACACACTTATGAGAATTATTTCTTTTTTTTTTAAAGTATTCTTTTTTTAAATTTAATTTTATTTATTCCCTTTTGTTGCCCTTGTTGTTTTATTGTTGTATTTATTATTGTTGTTGTTGGATAGGACAGAGAGAAATGGAGAGAAGGAGGGGAAGACAGAGAGGAGGAGAGAAAGATAGACACCTGCAGACCTGCTTCACTGCCTGTGAAGCGACTCCCCTGCAGGTGGGGAGCCGGGGTTCGAACCGTGATCCCTATGCCGGTCCTTGTGCTTTGCGCCACCTGCGCTTAACCCACTGCACTACAGCCCGACTCCCGAGAATTATTTCAACCATAAGACAGTAGGAACCTCCAGCTTCCTCAGCAGAACCCATATGTCCACAGTCCTAGAACCTCTAGAGTGGGGCTCATTTTCCTGCATGCTTCTCTCAATTCATGCCAAATGATATAGTTTCTGCTGATATCAACCTAATCAATGCAATGTGTACCACCTTCATATGCTTCATTTCAGACTATGTCCAGAGACATCAGGTATGGAATGTCAACCCTTCAGACTCATTACTCAGGTGAGACCTTTCCTTTCACAGGATTCTCTAATTCAATCACAGGTGGTTCACCTGTAATCTCTATCAGGAACAACACAATAGACCCCTTTGAGGACCCCCATAGAACCTTGCCCTCAATTTGGGTCAACAATGGTAGAGAATGTTCCATTCTCCAAAGGGAGGATGGACAACATACTCTGTCCTCCACCTGAGGAAGATGGGTTCTGAAATAGAGGCAGCTTGGAATGCTGCTACTCATGACCACAGAATCTAGAGTTATGCAGAGCTCACATAGGCTCCTAAGCTGAATATGGGCCCCAGATTCAGATCAAATCTATGGGGTTTATAGTCAACAATATTTGCACACCTTTCCCATATTAGGGAGCTACTCTCTTCCCTGATCCAGGTTTCTGGTCCTATTTCCAGTCATGACATCATCTCCCAGACAATAACTAGGATCCACCTGCATATCAGATTTCAATATCAGAGGAAAAATAGTATAATCACAGACCCTTTGGAATATACCTAAAATAGGCTTACTAGGTATCTACAAAACAGAGACCCCCAAACTCTTCATCTACACTATTGTAGGCTTTAGGTTCATAACTCATCAATGAATTTTTGACTTTATATGTTAACTCTTTTTAGTCACCAGGTTCCAGATGCTAGCATGATATCCACCAGACATCTCTGGACAGACAACCCCACCAATGTGTCCTTTAGGCCTACTTCCCCAGAGCCCCTCCTCACTAGGGAAAGAGAGAGACAGGCTGGGAGTATGGATCGACCTATCAATGTCCATGTTTAGCTGAGAAGCAATTACAGAAGATAAACCTTCCACCTTTTTATCCCACAATGACCTTGGGTCCATATCGTAGAGGGATAAAGTACAGAAAAGCTATCAGGGGAGAAGATGGGATATGGAGTTCTCATGGTGGGAGTTTTGTGGCATTGTACCCTTCTTATCCTATGGTTTTGTCAATGTTTCCTTTTTAAAAATAACAAATAAAATCAGAAAAGTTCACCATCTTTGATCACATAAAAACTATACTCCATCATCCTACCCTGTCAGTAGAATAATAGTAAGGCCCACACTCCATTTCCTCGTTCTTTGATCATTACTCCATGTATTAATATTCTTCTTTTCTCTGTTTACCTTTCCCTTGATGGTATAATTAACATGTTTTTTGAAATACCTTCAGTTAATTAACTCTTGTACCCAATAGCCACTAATCATCACTGAACTCTCCTCTACTCCTATCAATTCTCTTCATTCCTTAGATCCTTCACCATGAGGGTTCAGACCTTTAGAAACCCATCACTATTGTCACATGTGAAAAATGTCCTTTGTTCCCTTCTGCTATTTAAACCCTGACTTCTGTATATTAAATTGGATTTGTTTGTGCATGAATTGTCCCCTGGTCTCTGTTTGTGTAGTTACTAGAGTTAGCACAAGAGATCAGCCCAGCTTACTCTGCTGTGAGGCCACCCATGTGATTGCCAGCACATGAAAAAACATAAAAATCATAAAATTTTAAGAAAAAGCACATTCATAGTTATAATTTAAATTTTATAACTCTTTGTTCAAGATTTAATAGAGAAATCAGGCTAATGTAATCATAACTATATGACCATCTGAACAGCATCATCATTCAGTATGTCAGACAAATAAAACTACATCAACACAGCATAATACGGTACTATTTTTTAAAATTTATTTATTCGGGAATTAATGTTTTACATTCAACAGTAAGTAAGTACAATAGTTTGTACATGCATAACATTCCCCAGTTTCCCATATAACAATACAACCCCCACTAGGTCATCTGTCATCCTTCTTGGACCTGTATTCTCCCCCCACCCACCTCAGAGTCTTTTACTTTGGTGCAATACGCCAATTCCAGTTCAGGTTCTACTTGTGTTTTCTCTTCTGATCTTGTTTTTCAACTTCTGCCTGAGAGTGAGATCATCTCATATTCATCCTTCTGTTTCTGACTTATTTCACCACTTAACATGAATTTTTCAAGGTCCATCCAACATCGGTTGAAAATGGTGAAGTCACTATTTTTTTATAGTTGAGTAGTATTACATTGTGTGTATATACCACAATTTTCTCAGTCACTCATCTGTTGTTGGACTCCTGGGTTGCTTCCAGGTTTTGGCTATTACAAATTGTGCTGCTAAGAATATATTTGTACACAGATCTTTTTGGATAAGTGTGTTGGGTTCCTTAGGATATATCCCCAGGAGAGGAATTGCAAGATCATAGGGTAGGTCCATTTCTAGCCTTCTGAGAGTTCTCCAGACTGTTTTCCACAGAGAATGGACCAACTGACATTTTCACCAGCAGTGCAGGAGGGTTCCTTTGACCCCACAACCTCTCCAGCCTTTGTTGCTTTTACCTTTTCTGATGTATAAGATTCTCACAAGAGTGAAGTGGTATTTCATTGTTGTCTTTATTTGCATTTCTCTGACAATCAAAGACTTGGAGCATTTTTACATGTGTTTCTCAGTCTTTTGGATCTCTTCTGTGGTGAATAATCTGTTCGTGTCCTATTCCCTTTTTTATATGGGGTTATTTTTTTTCTTGTTGTTGAGTTTGGCATGCTATTTATATATTTTGGTTCTTAAACTCTTGTCTAATGTGATGGGTCTCTTGGTTTGAATATTGGTTTATTTTTCTGTGCAGAAGCTTTTTAATTTGATGTAGTCCCATAGGTTTATGTTTGCCTTAATTTTCTTTGTAATTGGATTCGTTTCACTGATGATGTCTTTAAAATGTATGTGGAAAAGAGTTCTGCCAATATTTTCCTCTAAGTATCTGATAGTTTCTGGTCTATCATCCAAGTCTTTGATTTAGTTGGAATTTACTTTTATATTTGATGAAATATAGTGTTTTAGTTTCATTCTTCTGCACGTTTCAATCCATTGTTTCAACAACATTTGTTGATGAGACTCTGCTTTCCACACCTTTGGGCACCTTTGTCAAAGATTAGGTGTCCATAGGTGTGGGGCCTTACTTCTGGGCTCTCAGTTCTATTCCACTAGTCAGTGTGTCTATTCTTGTTTCAGTAGCAAGTAGTTTTGTTGACAATGGTCCTATAATACAATTTGAGATCTGAGGATGTGATGCCTCAAGTCCTGTTCTTTCTACTCAAGATTGTTAAGGCAATTCTAGGTCTTTTCTGGTTCGATATAAAGATTTGTAGCATTTGTTCTATTCTCCTAAAAAATGTGACTGGGATCTTGATAGGGATAGCACTAAATTTCTAAATGAATCTGGGTAGTATATTCATTTTAATGATGTTAATTCTTCCAACCCATGAACTTGGAATGTCTTTCCATTTCCTTGTGTCTTTTTCTATTTCCTTGAGTAGTGACTCACAATTTTTAGTATACATGTGTTTCACCTCTTTGCTTAGGTTTATTCCTAGATATTTTATTGATTTTGTTGCTGTAGTAAAAGGAATTGATTTTTGGATTTCATGTTCTTCTTAATTAGTGTTTGTATAGAGGAATGCCACTGACTTTTGAAAGTTAATTTTGTAGCCTGACACCTTACTGCTTTGCCTGATAATTTCCAAAAGCTTCTTGCTGGATTGCTTAGGTTTTTCTATGTATACCATCATGTCATCTGCAAACAGGGAGAGTTTGACTTCTTCTCTTCCAATCTGTATCCCTTTAATTCCTTGCTCCTGCCTGATTGCAATGTCAAGAACTTCCAACACTATGTTGAATAGTAATGGTGATAGTGGGCAACCCTGTCAAGTATGTAATCTGACCAGAAATGCTTCCAGGTTTTCACCATTGAGTATGATGTTGGCAATAGGTTTGCTATATATAGATTTCACTATCTTCAGGAACTTTCCATCTATTCCCATTTTTGTAGTGTTTTGATCATAAAGGGATTTTGTATTTTGTCAAAGGCTTTCTCTGCATCTATTGGTATGACTATGTGGTTTTTGGTCTTGCTTTTTTTGATGTGGTGGATCACGCTGATTGATTTATGTATAGTAAACCAAGCTTGCATTCCTGGGATATACCCCACTTGGTCATAATGAAAGATATTTTGAATATACTGCTGTATCTGGTTGGTTAGAATTTTGTTCAATATTTTGGCATCTATGTTCATCAGAGGTATTGGTCTATAGTTTTCTTTTTTGGTTGTGTCCCTGTCTGCCTTTGGTATTAGAGTGATGTTGCCTTCATAGAAGCTGTAAGGGAGTATTCTAGTGTCTTTAATCTTCTAGAAGACTTTTAAACTAGAGGTATTAGTTCTTCCTGGAAGGTTTTGTAGAATTATTTGTAAAACCATCTATCTGGTGCAGGCCCTTTATTCGTGGGAAGGTTTTGACAACTGTTTCAAGTTTATTAGCTGTGATGGGCCTGTTCTTATTATCTAGTTCCTCTTTATTTAATTTTGGAAGTTCGTGGGTATCTAGGAAATTGTCCATTTCTTCTAGGTTCTCTAGCTTGGTGGCATATAGTTGTTCATATCAACAAATAAAGCCTGGCATAATATGTTGAATTTCTGTGGTTTCTGTTGTGATATCTCCTCTTGTATTTACAATCCAATTTATTTGGGTCTTCTCCTTTTTTTTTTGTTTTGTGAGTCTGGCTAAAGTTTTGCCAATTTTGTTCTCTCTTTCAAAGAGCCAACACTTACTTTCGTTGATCTTTTGTATGGTTTTCTTATTTTCCATGTCATTTATTTCTGCCCTAACATTAGCTATGTCTGTCCTTCTGGTTGCATAGGGTTTCTTCATTCTTCTTCTTCTAGGTCTTTATGATGTGCAATAAGGTTTCTTATTTGTGCTTTTTCTTGTTTCCTAATTTGTTCTTGTATATCTATGAACTTCCCTCTCAGTAGTGCCTTAGCTGTGTCCCAAATATTTTGATAGCTTGTGTCTTCATTTTCATTTAACTCTCAAAACATGTTGACTACTTCCTGTATTTCTTTTCTGATGCAGTAGTTGCTAAGCAGTGTACTGTTGAGCTTCCACATTTTGTGACTATTACTAATCTTCTGTTGATTGTTAAGTGTTATTTTAATTTCACGGTGGTCTGAGAAGATGTGTTGGTATGCATGAGACCCCTTCTGTTTCATTTGGTTTAAATCCCCCCTGCTTAACACTATTCTATTTACATAACCACTTCATTCTATTTATATAACCGCTGTTAACAAGCACCTCCCTCCAGGGCATTGGTTCAATCCCCACTGTTTCATGATACGTTTTTGCTCCACCCCCCCTCCTTGTCACACCCTGATCCTCTCCTTGTCACACTCTGATTGTCACCAGTCACTTTTCTCTCCACCCTCTCTATGTCACACCCTGTTTCCACCCTACTTGGCAAGTATATATAAAGACAGCATTGTGAGTTTTAGAGTACTTTACCTTGAGTTTAGCTTAGCTCGTCTTAGATTGTGCTGCGTCCTGCATGAATAAAGAGATACTGCCTACAGCTCAACTATGAGTCCCTGGTCGTCTGTTACCTGCCCGTGAAGCCAGCCCGGTGAAAACAACCTAACCCGTCGAAAACAACATATGGCGCCTACAACGTGGGACCGGACCTGTGCAACTCCCAGATAAGTGAAGACTTTGCCTGCCTATGCACTATGGTCTTCTCTTCTACTTACGAAGAGGTTTGCCAAAGCCTCTACTGTTTCATTATGAGACAGTTTCTCTGTCTCTGGAACATTTTGCTCTGGGCCACACTTCAGTTCCCTAACCAGGAACTTTGGTTTCTTATGACCTGGATCATAGAGCTTGGGAGATGCACGGAGATTTCTCCTTGGACTTTCTGGATTCCCTCTCCCATGTTTCCTGAGGAAAAGGACTACATTTTGCTCCGGGCCACAGTTTGGTTCTTTATGACTGTGATCATAGACCTTGGGATATGCATGGGGATTTCCCCTGGAACCTTCTGGACTTCTTCTCGAATGTTTCCCGTGGAGAAGGACTACTCTAATTTGAAGAACATTCTCGAGTACCCTGGCAGTTCCCAAGTATGGAGACACGTGGTTAGTTCTACTCTCCTGATTGGATTCTTTCTTCGATGGGAAGACGCTTTTAAAAATGGGTGCCTGAAGCAATCCAGCAGGAACAGTTCAAAGCACCCTAAATGGAATTTCGAGGAGCTTTTTGAACTAGGACGCCCTCCGGGGATTCTTAATCCTACATGGTGAGATCTTGATAATCTGGTTCAAGTTGCGTTTCATAAGAAAATGATTTGAATGACTGAATTTTTGTTTGACATTGACTTAAAAAAAAAAAGCTGGACGCAGCCATGATTTCTAGAGACATCCAGAAACAATCCAAAAAATTGATTTTTCCCTCCTTTGATTTCTCTTTTACGTCTTGACATGAATCTGAAACGTTTAATCCTGAAAACTGTATGAGTTATGGGTGGGGCAGATAGTGCAATGATTATGTTAATTATTCTCATGCCTGAGGCTTTTAACTGGTTCTTCTGTTTACCTTTCCACATTTTATTGAGTTTAAACTGTTTAAACAACCTTAAAATCATACTAGAAAGGACTTCCAATTATAATGGAGTTATCAATTATGGTAAACTTCTAATCTGCTACAAGTTTTGTTTGACAAGTAAGTGAATTTCAGCTGTCAAAGTCTTCACATGAAAAAGCATCTACTCAAATGAAAATTTCTGGAAATCCATTTGGACCCCTGTTCTCTGACATCGCCCCCAGAAACCAATAATGTGACCTGGCACGACCTGAAGAAACAGATTCACAGACTCGAAAGCTCACTCTCTACAGAAAAGCAGAATTCTGGTGGCCAACATTCCCCATCGAGACAGACGTGCAGCGTTTCATCCTCCGGCATTTTCTTCTGTGGTCAGCTACTTTGGACTGACACCTCCATCGGACTTACTGGTACACACAGCTGTGTTTCTCAAAGACTAACTTCAGCCAATTGCCTTGAGACTTTATAGACCATGTCCCCTCGCCTGCAGGCTCTATCCCAGAGGCAGAAAACTCCCCCTCCTTATTAGGTTATGCCCACAAAGGCATGAAGCGCCCCAAGAGGCAAGAGATGCCCACAGAGGCAGGAAACGCCCTTTGAGGCAAGAGATGCCCCCAGAGGCATGAAGCGTTCCCAGAGGCAAGAAATGCCCTTTCGCCTGCTAGGCCTTGCCCTTTGAGGCAAGAAAAGCTCCACTTGGCATCACACTGGTTATTGCTGCTCGCCTATTTTGTTTTCCATGTCATATGCCAGTTCTTTTGAAAACGCCTGCACAATATACATTTCTGTTCACCCCACAATGGCCATTAGTTAAAAAGAAAGGGGGAATTGTTGGTATGCATGAGACCCCTTCTGTTTCATTTGGTTTAAATCCCCCCTGCTTAACACTATTCTATTTACATAACCACTTCATTCTATTTATATAACCGCTGTTAACAAGCACCTCCCTCCAGGGCATTGGTTCAATCCCCACTGTTTCATGATATGTTTTTGCTCCACCCCCCCCTCCTTGTCACACCCTGATCCTCTCCTTGTCACACTCTGATTGTCACCAGTCACTTTTCTCTCCACCCTCTCTATGTCACACCCTGTTTCCACCCTACTTGGCAAGTATATATAAAGACAGCATTGTGAGTTTTAGAGTACTTTACCTTGAGTTTAGTTTAGCTCGTCTTAGATTGTGCTGCGTCCTGCATGAATAAAGAGATACTGCCTACAGCTCAACTATGAGTCCCTGGTCGTCTGTTACCTGCCCGTGAAGCCAGCCCGGCGAAAACAACCTAACCCATCGAAAACAACAAAGATGCTTGATGATTTCAATGTTCTTACCTTTGCTGATGCTGTCTTTGTGGTCTACCCTATGGTCTATCCTTGAGAATTACCCATGTGGACTTGAGTAGAATGTGTATTCCAGTTTCTTGGGGTGAATGTCTCTGAAAATGTCCAATAGTTCTAGTTTATATATCTCCTCATTTAGCTCCCTCATTTCTTTATTAATTTTCTGCCTCGATGATCTGTCAAGTTGAGAGAGTGGGGTGTTGAATTCCCCTACTATTACTATGTTGGTGTTAATATACTGCTGTATGTCTTTCAGCAGATGCTTGATGTATTTAGATGATTCTCATTTGGTGCATATATGTTAGTAATTGTTAAGTCCTCTTGGTTGACTGATACTCTGAGCATTAAGTAATATCCATCCCTTTCTTTTTATATTTTATTTTAGGGTCTGTCATGTCCTATTTGAGAATAGCTATCCATGCCCTTTTTGAGGGTCATTGGCTTGTATGATAGTTTTTCATCCTTTCATTTTGAGTCTATGTTTGTCTTCTTGAGTTACATGGGTTTCCTGTAGATAACATATTCTTGGGCAGTATTTGCTAATTCATCTTCCTATTCTATTCCTTTTAATAGGTGAATTCAGGCCACTGGCATTTACTGATATCAAAGATTGAAGATATTTTATTACCATTTTTGTAGATTTCTAGAGTGTTCTGATAGATGGCATATATTTATGGTTGTCTGACTATTTATAGGAGACCTTTCAGAACTACTTTCAGGGAAGGATTGGTGATAGTTGATTATTTCAACTGTTGCTTTTATGAAAAGGTTTTTATTCCTCCTTTTAGCCTGAATGACAGTCTGGCATGGTACAGTAGTCTTGGTCGAAAGCCTTTCTCATAGAGCACTTGGTAAATATCTTGCCATTCTCTTCTGTCCTGTAGTGTTCGTGTGGAGAAATCTGCTGCTAGTCTTGTGGGTTTACCTCTGTAGGTGACTCTTTGTTTTTCTCTTTCAGGCTTCAGGATCCTTTCTTTATCCTTATTCCTTTCCATTCTAAATATGTTGTGTCTTGGTGTCTTTAAGTCTGGGTTAATTCTGTTTGGGACCCTCTGGGCTTCTTGAGCTTTTGTCCTTGATGTTGTCTAGACTAGAAAAGTTCTCAGCTATTATGTGCTGAATAATGCTTTCTTCCCCCTCCCTCTCTTTCTTCCTCTGATAAGCCAATAGTACCTATATTATTTCTTTTGAAGTCATCCATAGATCTCTGTTGTTGTTTTCAGTATCTCTTAATCTCTTTTTGAGATCTCTTACTTCTTTTTTAGTTGTCTCTAATTGTCCTCTTTCATTCTATTCTCTCTCCCCTGTATTGTTTTCTGGAGTTCATCTATTTTGTTACCCTGTCCTGATAGTGTTTTAGCTTGTTCAGTTAGTTTTGTTATTAGCTCAGCTATTTCACTTTCAGGTCTTTAATAACCTTGAGATAATTAATGTTTTCTTCCAGAGTCTCATTTGTTGTTTCTTCATTTCTGATGACAATTCTTTCAAACTTTTTACTCACTCCTGTGATTATTTCTTTAATCAGTGAATGGATGTTGACCTCACTATTTTGTGCTTCAACCTTTGGGGGGCTTTTAGCTGGTCTCTTGTCCTGGTTCATTTCTCCAATATTTCTTCTTGTTAGTTCAACCATTCTATATAGTATGTTATGAGGTCCCTCTCTCAGTATTTTTAAAATTACTGATCACTCTTGTCTGGATTGAGTTGTGTCTATGTAAGGTACTTAAAGGGTTCACAGTTGTGGAACTTGACAGTTTTTTCAATATTATTTTAATTCCTGTGTTGGAGCATAGTGGCTTAAATGGCTCTTTTTTTCTTTTTCTTCCCTGTAGGCTATGGGAGCCTGAGAGCTTTTAAACTATAAGTTGGCTTCATAGATTAATACCTCACTCCTGCCCAAGAGATAAAGCAGGGTAGGGGAGAGATAGCATAGGGGTTATGCAAAGAGACTTCCACTTCCCAAGGATCCAAAGCTCGAGGCTCAGTTCAGCTTCTCTGCCAAGCTGGGTCACACTGCTGGGCCCTGTGAGTTTCTAAACACATCCTTTTTGTAGTCTGTAGGTTCTGAGTCAACTATTCACTGTGTTCTTATCAGGATAAAAACATGGAAAGGTTCCCACCACACAGCCCCACTGCTAGGCCATGGAGGTATAGATCTTCTCCTGAGTTTCCTTGTTACTTCTTTGTCCCCTTGTGTCACCACAGGGCTTCCCCCTTGCTGCTCTCTCTGAGGGCAGTAGCAACGGAGACTCACAGTTGCATTTGGTGAGACTTAAGGGAGTCCTCTCCTCCCTTCAGCCATCTTTTTGTTGGTGAAACAGACTTTAGGTGGTGCCTCAACTGGACTGTTACCAGCCACTTAATCTCTCCCTAGGTTCCTCTCTGTCCATGAACCATATGTATTTGTGCTCACTGGTGATTTGGTGTGTTCCTGAAGTCATTCTAGTCTTGTCTTTCGGTCCCAGATGATCTCCTTTGGTATTCTTCATAATATGCTATTTTTAAGTACTCATGGAAACTCATCAAGAGAGTCAACATTCAGATTACAAAACAAGTCTTTATGTACTTAAAATGAGTAAAGTAACATAAATTTTACTCTTTTATCAGAAGGGAAAAAAAAGTAAAGCTTTAATAGCAAACACATACAACTAACATTATACCTATTATTAAAAGACTGAATCCTTTCTCCCTCTGATCAGCAATAATGTAACTTGCATTTAACATGATATTTCAGGTTTTAGGCATTAAATATCAGTAAGAAATATACATTGACAAAGGGAGATTATAAAGAAAGAAGTAGTACTACCTCTTTTAAAAAAATGTAGACAATTGTCTCTCATTATCTCCCTGAACCTATAGTATGTGACACTAAATTTTATCTAATCTAACTTTTACATGTGGTCAACATATGAATATTAATTAATTTTTCATATTGCAGAATTCTAAGTTGATCATAAAAAAGCTATCAATCTCCATAGTATCATTTACAACATAAAATATGATAAAAATTTAAAAATACGTATTGAGATTTATATACTTAAAGCTATAAACAATTGCTGAAATAAATTAGGATATAAGCAAGTACAGATATATGTGATATATATATATTTAAAATTTTCTATGCCAATTCTCCCTAACTTCATCTGTAAATTCATATAAATTCAAAATTTCATCTGGTCATTTGAAGAAATTAACTAGCTAGTTTTACAATTTGTGTGCAACTGTATAGAAAGTAGACTAGCCAAAACAATTATGAATGGAACAAAATTGTATATAAACACAAATATCTGATTTCAAAATTGTTATAAAGCATAATTACCAAGGCAATAAATAAAGACACAGATAAACAGCACAAAAATTCGTGTAGAGAAAGGCAAATTTGACTGATTGATTTCAAACAATTTTGCAAAGGTGTTCCATTGTGAGAAGGTTAGATTTAGCAGCAAGTGATGCTGGAACAATTGGACATCACATTCAAAACAATAAAATAAATGTATGAGCATCTCCCTAATCTCACACAATATATTGAATGCAGTTTGAAATGAGTCATTAGGGCCAGGGTTTGGCATATCTCCTTGTGTTCATGTTATTATCTATTATGTACCAGGAACCAGGTTCAAGGAACTGGCCCCCACCTGCAGGGGAAAAGCTTCACATGTTGTGAAGCAGTACTCCAGATGTCTCTTTTTCTTTCTGCTTATCTTTCCCTTCCCACTCAAATTATCCTTCTAGATAAAGAAACAGGAGAGAAAGAGAAAAAGGAGAGAAAATAACAAAAAAATAAATCATGTGCTTAATGTGAAAGCTGTAATCTAAACAAATTATAAAGGACAATATGGCTTTAGAATAGGCAAGCATTTCCTAGACTAGACAGAGACAGAGGAACCATAGTATAAAAATTGATATGTCAAAGTTAAGCTTAATCACTTTTGTTTATAAAAAGACACATGTTTTTCCCTCCCTCCATCTTCCCCTCCCTCTCTATTCTCTCCTTTCCTCCTTTATCTCCTTTTTTTTCTTAATTTATTGAGTATAATTGATATATAAAAAAAAGTAAGTAAATAAATGAACTCCACACAGAATTGAGATGATGTGCAATGGTAGTACACAGGACTTCCATGCTTGAAGTCTTAGGTTTGAACCCTAGCACAGCCAGTAATCAGAGCTGAGTAGTACCCTGGTTAAGTAAGAATAAACGCAAAGGAAACACCACACATGTTATTTAAGGTATGTAATTTGATGAGATCAGACATATACATACACTCTATCTTCATTACTGCAATCAAAGTACTAAATAGTCAACTCTTCTAAGTTTCCTTTTGTCTCATGAGAACTGATTCCCCCCCCAAAAAAAAAAAAGTTCTCAAGTATCTTAAGATCACCCAGAAGGCTTATTGAATGGTGCTGTTCCCTCTGCTGTCACTTAACCTTTTTCTGTATAAATGCCTATCTTTTCTGTATGCAAGTACACCTCTCCCTCTATTTCAACTTTTTTTTTTAAACAAAGCACCTCCATCTGGAGGTTCATCAGAGATCCTTTTCTGTGTCTTGCTGATTCTAAGCCTGCAATTCACAATGGCAAAAATGCTGAGGAGAACTCCACAGAAAAAAAAAAGTTTTGGGTAGGAAAAACTCTGAGTCATTCTTCACTGTGTGCAGCTCTGCCTTCTCTTTGCTTTTCTCCACCAAATTATTGCACTCCATTCAGTGCTTTCCCAACTGAGTCCTGTGTCAGCAGCTTTCTGCAGCTGCAAGAGCAGCTGGTACTTCTACCTCCTTTCTCACTAGTGCCTGTCATCTTGTCCAGCCCAGAAAATCTATCCAACAGTCATGCAGCAAAGGAAAATTAAGAGCTGACAGTACTATGTACTAAAGTTTCTGTTTTTGTCCCAATGTGAGTGCAGTTCTAGAATGTGTAAAAAAGATTTCAGATAACTTTAAAGTAAATTCCTAAAGGAAATTACTTCTCAATGGAAATGGTATTTCAAATACTAGATGCTTATGAAATACATTTAGGTTATTATTTTTCTCTTCAGATAGATAAAGAGAGGCAGATAGGGAGGGAGAGGGGTGGGAAGAAGAGAGAGAGAAAAAAGAGAGAGAGAGAGAGAGAGAGAGAGAGAGAGAGAGAGAGAGAGGGAGAGAAAGGGAAAGAGATCACAGAACTGAAACTCCCTTCAATGTAGTGGAGTTGAACCTGGGTTGCAGGCATGCTCAAACAATACACTATTCAAGTGAGTTCTTTCAAGGGCTCTAATTTTTTTAAATTATACTGAATCTTTAATTTTTCAAAAATGACATGAGATAGATGTTAGTATTCCTCTTATATGAACACAAAATCAATCATTCACAAGATCAAATGGCAGGCAATAAACAGCAAAGCTGGTCAGAGCATTGGTCTACCATATTCACTTAGTAGTTATATTGCTTCTAGTCATGATTGGACATTTCTCAGTTCAGAGGTGTATTCAGAAATCCTCCAAATTCCACAGTGCTCTATGTGTTTGAAGCAAGCTTACTCAATTCTGAGGTTTCAATTTACAACAGCTCTGTGATTTTCACAAACCAAGATGCCATCCATATCAGGATGAGTTTCCAAAAGATTCCGTATACTAAGGCAGAAGGTGACTCCACCACTATTAGTCCCCTCCTGCTTGACCTTCTTACTTTCCACTGACTTCCCAGGCTGATCCTTTAATTTCTATTTTTATCTTTTCCATGAAAGAATAAGAAATCACCTTGATTGGACTAGCATCATCTCCAGATTTGACTATGATATTGACAAAATAAAACCAAAATATAAAATCTCCTACCATATATTTTAAAAATGTAATGTAAATATGTGAATAAATGTATTTAACTCTGAAAAATTTAATATGCATATAAACATGTACAAATATGTGCATAAATATATATGTCTGTGTTCCTAGTCAGAAAGCTGGGATCTCAGTAGCAATTTGGTTGTCTGCAGGTTGTGGTGAAGGCAAACACAATTAGTAGCATTTCTATTTTTAAAAATTAATTTTACTTTAATGAGATAGAGATACAGAGAAAAAGATAGAGAGATACAGAAAGAGAGGCCAGAGCACTATTTAGCTCTGGCTTATGCTGTAGTAGGGGATTGTATCTGAGACTTCAGGGCCTCAGACATCAAAGGTTTTTTGTTTGTTTTGCATAACATTATGCTGCCTCCCCTGCCTAAACTAGCATTTCTAAATGTCATTTTCTTTACTTGGATATAAGGTCAACAAATAATATCTGTTCCATGTATCTTTCAGAGGTTGAAAAATCATATAAGCTGCAAAAACACAAAGCATAATTTAGACTATAGTTAGTATACTGCACCAAAGTAAGACTCTGTGGTGGGAGATATTGTTCAGGTCCTGGAACATGATGGCTGAGGAGGACCTGTTGGGAGAGCTATTATGTTATGTGGAAAACTGAGAAATGGTACACATGTACAAATTACTGTATTTTACTGTTGACTATAAGTCATTAATCCCCCCCAATAAATAAAAAATCATATAAGCTTATTTATACTAAAGTTGTTTAAAGCAATAATTAACATTAACCACAATATAAATGTAAGGTAGCATATTTTGCAAAAAATAACACTTTAAGAATCTGTCATCCATCTATATTCTTCGAAAGGTTTCCTATAAATGAAGTAGTACAAATTCCTTGGACTGGCATAAATTAAACTAAATAAAAAATATCTTAAATTTGATTTGCCAAGTCTGAGTAGAGGCCCTCTATGGAGCTATTCACTTTTTGTTTTTTAGTTATTTTTTTCTACTTTTTTTGGTACTTTCTTTCTCTGCCTTTATTATTCCAGACCAAATGATAAAATGTACTTAAACTCTTTTCATATGCTTCCTCTTGTCCTAGTTGTTATTAGAAGTAGTAGTCCAGGGGTCTGCCAGTGGCGCATGTGGCGAAAAGCACAAGGACTGGAGTAAGGATCCCAGTTCGAGCCTGCAGGGGAGTCGCTTCATAGGCGGTGAAGCAGGTCTGCAGGTATCTATCTTTCTCTCCCCCTTTCTGTCTTCCCCTCCTCTCTCCATTTTTCTCTGTCCTATCCAACAACAAACAACATCAACAATGGCAATAATAACCACAACGAGTCTACAACAAGGGCAACAAAAGGGAGAAAAAATGGCCTCCAGGAGCGGTGGATTCATGGTGCAGGCACCAAGCCCAGCAATAACCCTGGAGGGAAAAAAAAAAAAAGAAGTAGTAGTCCTGAGACTAGCTCAGATGTTGTGAGCCCAAATGTTGCTTGTGCTATTTTATCCCAAGTTGCCCATTATATTTGGCCCCTGCAGTCCTTCTTTTGAACAGAAATGATGTAGTCAAGATACTTAAGGCAAAAGTATATCTAAACTCCTCAGATTCCTTAATCAACCCATTACGGATATATTGTAAGAGATAATTATAATTATGCTTTGACATACAAGATGGTGGCAAGCAATAACTCAAAATGATGTAAACTCTTAGGCTACGGTTAAATATTCATAGAAAAACTTCAAGAAAATATTCTTTTATCCTTTTTCTGGCACCTTCCTTGAGATGTATAATACCTTGTTCGACCACTCCATCATCAGTAAAATACATTAAGTGATACTCTTGCTGTCTAGTATATACTTGAAGGTAAAATTTGGTTGTGTCTCTCTATAGTAAACTAGCTAGGATTATTCCTAATAATTAGACTATTGAAAATTGCAGCCCCAAATACCTCAGATTAACATTCTGCCATATGTGTGGTTCAAATCTGCAAATGATAATTTGTTAAATGGGAAACTAGGGAATGTTATGCATGTACGAACTATTGTACTTACTGTTGAATGTAAAACATTAATTCCCCAATGAAGAAATAAATTTTTAAAAAATCTACAAATGAATAATAAATCATCTAAACAAACAACCACAATCCTAGATTTTGCAACATCCAGAAGGCATCTTTCAATTTGTTAGCTCAGGGTAGCTGTTCCATCACCCGTTTTCAAGGACCTGTGCTGATAGTTAAACAAGGTGAAGCTTGATGATGCAATGAATGACAGACACAACAATGCCAAGTGGACAAAAAATAATCTACAGCTCCCACTCAGTCTTATAAAAATATTTTCCCATTAAGTGTTATCCATAAAGTGTGTGTTAAGCTGATTCACTTCATAAATCGACAGTATTTAAAGTAGAGAAAAACATAAAGTGTGACTTGTCCATCTAAAAGTAGTTCACTGATAACCAATATCAGTTCAAATTTTAGGTTTCAAAACAATGAAGAAACCCACTAACTTGAAATTGAGCTCACATTCTTTCCCCTTTACTTGAGAAAGTGTGACAAGGGAATTTTGGAACAATTAAAATAAATCCATGTGTGATAATTTTTTAATCTTTCTAAAATTTCAAAATTATATGAAGCTTGACTTAATATTCAGTATAATGTAATTAAAGTGTCTGATTCATCGCATTTATAGAACTACCATACTTAAGTGCCAAGTTGGCACTTACATAATTTCTGTGTATTTTAATAGTTACCAAAATAAAATCTGTAGATTATTCAGTTTTGTGCTAAGGGTATATGAAAATACACATTCTCTCCTCAGATTATCATATAATTTTCATGTACATCTTGTCTTTATCACCATAGCTTAGGCTTGACTTTATGTAAATTTAATTTAAGTAAAATTAAGTTTAAAAGAATTACTTTGCATCAGAAGAGAAAACACAAGTAAAACCTCAACTGGAATTGGCTTATTGCACCAAAGTAAAAGACTCTGGGGTGGGTGGGGGTGGGGAGAATACGGGTCCAAGTTGGATGACAGACGAACGAGTGGGGGTTGTATTGTTATATGGAAAACTGAGAAATGTTATGCATGTAAAAACTATTGTACTTAATGCTGAATGTAAAACATTAATTCCCCAATAAAGAAATTTTTAAAAAAGAATTATTTTATTTTGCTTTGTTTTACTGGCCTGTTTGAAAGCAAGTAAAGAATACCTGAGGTTGAAAAAAAAAAAACTTTCAGCAGAAATTGTTTAAAACCTTAACTTTACCTTTAACTAAAACAGAACAACTTGATATTTTGTAGTTTTGCAGACATACATAAAATAACTTAGCACCATTCATAAACCACAGAAAGCTCTCTGAATGTTCAAAATGTCAATATTACTTTTTTAATACTTCATACAATTATAGCTATTCAGAATGAAGATACTTTATAATTATGCACCTCTTTGTTTAAAATCACAGTGACAGAATACAGCTGACCAAACACTGCTTTCCAGAGATATATCAATGAATATTGTATTATAGTAGTAATATCGCAAATAGCTTAATTTCATTTATAAAGAAAATTGTGAACTTTAAATAAAGAGATCTAATGGAAAGAAAATCAGATCGGAACTGTTCAAGTTAAGACCAAAAGAGGGGTTAGAAAAAAGAAGGCACAGTGGTCCAGGAGGTGGTGCAGTGCATGAGGTCCTGAGTTCTATCCCCAGCAGCACATGTGCCAGAGTGATGTCTGGTTCTTTCTCTCTCCTCCTACCTTTCTCATAAATAAATAAAATCATTTTTAAAAAAAGAAGGCATGAAGGGTCAAGAGGGAAACCACCAAAGGAAGGTACTTAGGGCTTGCCTAACATAAGGCTAATTTTTGACCTAAGGAAGGTTATCATGTTCAAATACCATTCACAAACTCTCATGCAAATATTTCAAATATACTAAGTACATGGTTCACACTCATATGATTTCAGTGTCACACTAAATTGTAGCACTTAATAATTTATATATTTTGTTATGTGAACATATAGCATATTAAAAATCCTTAACGTGTATCCACAATAAAAATGCTATTTTCAACTTTCCATTTACTACACTATTACATTTTGTTGTGCATTCAAATAAATATTGCCAGTTTTTTTAAATTTGCTAGAAATGATGATAAACATAAATATCACTGCAAATATGAATATTTGAGATAAATGAGAAGTCCTACATTTTAGTTAAAAATAGTAGATAATAGATTTGAATGATTCTAATAGAACATTAGAGCTAATAGGAATCCTAGATGTTGGGTGTTCCTGGAAGATGGCGGACTGAGAAGCTGATAGTGGCTTGAGCTCTGACCACATCTTCTGGAAACGGTAGGATTTTCTGCCTTCAGTAAGCCAGTCAATAAGGGGTCCTAACGGTGACACCAAGGACGTGACTATAACTTAAATTGGGTTAAAAAAAAATTAGGAAAAAAGGGAAAAATTTTTTTTTCTTTTAAATTATTAAGCACATCCCCTCCCCCTCCCCCCCTTAACCAGTCCCTGGGAACCAGCTCCTAGCAGGCTCCCCTGCTGAGCTTCTTTCTTTAGCAAGATTCCTGTACCACCAGGGAGTATCATTCATTCTAAGTCTATACCCTTCTCAAACCTATGGCCTTTTTTCTTTCTAAGTAGCCAAAAAAACCCCACCTCACTCTGCATAGCTAATTAAATAAATAAAAATAGATAAATAAATAAACTCTTTCCTTTCACTGCTCTTTTATGACTGTTCTTTTTCTTATCTTTTTCTTTTCTCTCTCTCTCTTTCTTTTTCTTTTTCTCATTCTTGTCATCCTTCCTTTCTTAATCCTACAGCTTCCAAAGGCACAGGCCCCATCCCCCACCCCACCAAACAGTGTGCTTTTTTGAATTCACTGATACACATTTGGGAATTATTTTGGGAAAGAATTCTGACTCAGAGTGGACTCTCACTGTGAGTATCTCTGCTCAACCTCCCTTCCTCATTTAGCTACCCCTAGAATATACAGTGGATAGTAGATTTGCATATCTGTCTATTCTTGCTATCCCTTCTTTCTTTTCTCTTTCTTCTTCACTGGGATTTGGTTACTATTTTTTCAAGGACTGGAGAAATTTTTTGGATAACTGGTAATGATTAAACTCCTTCAATACTTGCTTCAGTTGCTATTGTAATTCCTGAGGTTGGTGAGTGCAATTGTCATAAAGGTATTTAGTACAGTGTTGCTTGTACTCAAGACACAACAACTGAGGAACAACAGAGCATAAAAAAAGAAACACATAAATCACAAAAATGGGTAGATTAAAAAAATAATAAAACTGCTACTCCAATGAATAAAGACAAGATCCCAGAAGAAACTACAAATCAACCAGAAGTAACCATAGATAAGAAAAGTATGCAAGCAATAATAAACTTATTAATCACAGAAATGAAAACAACATTGAAGGAAAGGAATGGCAGTATTTGGGAAACAACAGTTGAGACCCCCAAGGAAAATACTGATTATCTTGAGGCAATTAGAGAACTGAAAGCTGAAACAGCTGTAATGAAGAAAGAAGCTGAGGCAAGGGAAAGCAGACTAACAGAAGCAGAAAACAGAATTAGTCTGACAGAGGATGAGTTAGAGAAAACTAAGAAAGAGGTGAAAGAGCTTAAAAAGAGATTGAGAGACAATGAAAACAACAACAGAGACATATGGGATGATCTCAAAAGAAGTAACATTTGTATAATTGGCCTGCCAGAGGAAGAAAGAGATGAAGGGGAAGCAAACATTCTAGAGGAAATAATAGAAGAAAACTTCTCAGACCTAAATAACAGAAAGGACATCAAGATTCAAGAGGCCCAGAGAGTACCAAACAGAATCAACCCAGACCTGAAGACACCAAGACACATGATACTCACAATGAGAAAAAGTAAGGATAAAGAAAGGATCCTAAAGGCTGCAAGAGAGAAACAAAAAGTCACATACAGGGGAAAACCCATAAGATTATCTGCAGACTTCTCCACTCAAACTCTAAAAGCCAGAAGGGAATGGCAAGATATCTATCGAGCCCTGAATGAAAAAGGGTTTCAACCAAGGATAATATATCCTGCTAGACTTTCATTCAAACTAGATGGAGGGATCAAAACCTTCTTAGACAAACAACAGTTAAAGGAGGCAACCATCACCAAACCGGCCCTGAAAGAGGTTCTAAAAGACCTCTTATAAACAAGAACTTCACTATAATACTTGCAATATATCAGAGCAAAAAAAAAAATTTTTTTTTTGAACAATGGCACTACAATACATTAAATCCATAATATCAATAAACGTCAATGGCTTAAACTCGCCCATCAAAAGGCACAGAGTGGGGAGATGGATCAGAAAACATAACCCAACCATATGCTGCTTACAAAAATCCCATCTGTCACAACAAGATAAACACAGACTTAAAGTAAAAGGATGGAAAACTATCAAACAGGCTAATGGACCAAAAAAAAGGCAGGAACAGCCATTCTCATCTCAGACACGATAAATTTTAAATTAAATAAAGTAATAAAAGATAGGCAAGGACATTACATAATGATTAGAGGATCAATCATCCAAGAAGCCTTAATAATTACTAACATCTATGCACCCAATGAGGGACTATCTAAATATGTCAAGCACCTACTGAAAGAATTTCAAAAATACATCAATAGTAATACAATAATAGTGGGAGACTTCAACACCCTACTCTCACACTTAGACAGATCAGCAAAGCAGAGAATCAACAAAGATACAAGAGAATTGAATGAAGAGATTGACAGACTAGACCTCTTGGACATTTTCAGAGTCCTTCACCCCAAAAAACTGGAATACACCTTCTTTTTAAATCCACATAACACATACTCAAGGATAGACCACATGTTATGCCACAAAGACAGCATCAATAAATTCAAGAGCATCGAAATCATCCCAAGTATCTTCTCAGACCACAGTGGAGTAAAACTAACATTTAACAACATACAGAAAATTATTAAAAGTCACAGAATTTGGAAACTAAACAACATATTCTTTAAGAAACACTGGGTCAAAGAGTCACTCAAGCAAGAAATTCAAATGTTCCTAGCAACTAATGAAAATGAAGACACAAGCTATCAAAATATTTGGGACACAGCTAAAGCAGTACCAAGAGGGAAACTTATAGTCACACAATCACATATTAAACACCAAGAAAAAGCTCAAATGAACTGCACACCTCAAGGACTTAGAGGAAGAGGAACAAGGGAACCCTAAAGCAACTAGATGGACAGAAATCACTAAAGTTAGAGCAGAAATCAACAACATCGAAAATAAAAGATCCATACAAAAGATCAATGAAGCCAAATGTTGGTTCTTTGAAAGATTAAACAAAATTGACAACCCCCTAGCCAGACTCACCAAACAAAAAAGAGAGAAGACTCAAATTAATAGAATTGTAAACGATGGAGGAGATATCACAACTGACACCACAGAAATCCAGAGAATCCTGCGAAACTTCTTTTTTTTTATTTATTTTATTTATTGATTCCCTTTTGTTGCCCTTGTTGTTTTATTGTTGTAGTTATTATTGTTGTTGTCGTTGTTGGATAGGACAGAGAGAAATGGAGAGAGGGAGGGGAAGACAGAGAGGAGGAGAGAAAGATAGACACCTGCAGACCTGCTTCACCGCCTGTGAAGCGACTCCCCTGCAGGTGGGGAGCCGGGGTTCGAACTGGGATCCTTATGCCGGTCCTTGTGCTTTGCGCCACCTGCGCTTAGCCCGCTGCACTACAGCCTGACTCCCCTCCTGCGAAACTTCTATAAAGAACTATACGCCACCAAGCTAGAGAATCTGGAAGAAATGCAACAATTCCTAGAAGCATATGCCCTTCCAAAACTGAACCAAGAAGAACTACAAAATCTAAATGCACCAATCACAGACAAATAAATTGAAACCGTTATTAAGAATCTCCCCAACAACAAAAGTCCTGGACCAGATGGCTTCACAAACTAATTCTACAAAACTTTCAGGAAACAGTTTTTACCCATACTTCTTAAGCTTTTCCATAAGATTGAAGAAACAGGAATACTCCCTTCCACCTTCTATGAAACCAACATCACCCTGATACCAAAAGCTGATAGGGACAGAACAAAAAAGGAAAACTACAGACCAATATCTCTGATGAACATAGATGCCAAAATATTTAAAAATATCTTGGCCAACCAGATACAGCAACATATCAAAAAGATTCTTCATTATAACCAAGTGGGATTCATCCCAGGAATGCAAGGCTTGTTCAACATCCATAAGTCAATCAATGTCATTCACCACATCAATAAAAGCAAAGCCAAAAAGCACACGATTATCTCAATAGATGCAGAGAAAGCCTTTGACAAAATCCAACACCCATTCATGCTCAAAACTCTACAAAAAATGGGAATAGATGGGAAATTCCTCAAGATAGTGGAGTCTTTATAAGTACTGCGCGCTAACCGATTGCACCACTGGAGCTCCATAGTGGAGTCTATATATAGGTAACCTACAGCCAACATCATACTCAATGGACAGAAGCTGAAAGCATTCCCCCTGGATTGGGGACTAGACAGGGCTGTCCACTGTCACCGTTACTCTTCAACATAGTATTGGAAGTTCTTGCCATAGCAATCAGGGAAGAGAAAGAAACCAAAGGAATACAGATTGGAAGGGAAGAAGTCAAGCTCTCACTATTTGCAGATGATATGATGTATACATAGAGAGACCTAAAGAATCCAGCAGAAAACTACTGGAAGTTATTAGGCAATATAGCAAGGTATCAGGCTACAAAATCAATGTACAAAAATCAGTGGCATTTCTTTATGCAAACACTAAATCTGAAGAAGACATCCAGAAATCACTCCCATTTACTGTTTCAGCAAAATCAATCAAATACCTAGGAATAAAGTTGACCAAAGAAGTGAAAGACTTATATGCTGAAAACTATGAGTCGCTACTCAAGGAAATAGAAACTGATACCAAGAAATGGAAAGATATCCCATTCTCATGGAGTGGAAGAATAAATATCATCAAAGTGAATATTCTCCCCAGAGGAATCCTAGATGTCACATAATACAATTTTCCATTTTATATTGAAGAAACAGAATCAAACACACTAAAGTAGCATCAGAGCTGAGTATAATTCAGCCTAATTTTTTTCCTTCAAACCCTCTTAATTATTGACTTGGTAAAATTTTGTGCAAAAAAGAACAGGAGTTTCATTTACTGAATATGTACTATGATAACAAGTTTATCAAAAATATTAATGTGCTTAGAAGTTGTATTGCTAAAGCATAAAGATCTTTTTTCTTCATACCCTCTTAATTCTTTTTTAAGGTCATTTTATTTACTTATTGAATAGAGACAGAGAGAAATCCAGACAGAAGGGGAAGTAGGGAAAGAGACACCTGCAGCATGGCTTCACCACGTGTAAAACTTTTTCCCCTACAGGTGGGGGCCAGGGGCTTGAACCTGGGTCCCTGCACATTGTAACACATGTACTCAACCAGGTGTGCCACCGCCTGGCCCCACCTTCTTAATTCTTGATTTAGTATCAGTTTATGTGAGGAAAAAAAAAGAAAATAGTTTTATTTACTGAAAATGTATTGTGATAATAAATTTATCAAAGTATTAATGTGCTAAGAGGTTGTACTAAAAAAGCATAAGGAGGCTAGGAGACAGTTCCCCAAATAGAACACACATGTTACCTTGTATAAAGACTTGAACTGAGCACTTGGTCACTACATAGGAGCACCATGCAAAGGGAAAGCTTCATAAGTAGCATAGCAGTACCATGATATTTCTCCTTTTCTCTCTCTCTTTCCTTTCCCCTCTGTCTTTCACCCTCTACTTAGACAATCAGAAGTAAATGAAGGACAGTGTAGTACCTTATATAGGAAATATTACAATCCAGTTGTCTTCTGTCCTATCCAAATCATGTGTACACATTTGAGTCAGCAAGAGAGTTTAGAAAAATAATTATTATTATTTAATTTATTATCACTGAGGTTTAATGCCTGCATTGAAAAAAATAAAAAAGAACCAACTGCCTCCAGTGGACATATTTTTTTTAAAAAGACAAAGAAATTGATGGGGAAGATCGAGATTAAACAGAAAGTTACACATCTGAAGCACTGCCTTATCACTTATGAAGCTTACCCCTGCAGATGAAGACCAGGGGTTTGAACCTGTGGCTTTATACATGGTAGTGTGTGTGCTCTACCAGTTGTTCCACTACCTGACCCTGAATTTAGGAAAATTGTTTTTAAAAAGTAAATTAGGGGTTGGGTGGTTTAGTACACATGTTACAGTACTCCAGGAACCGGATCCAAGGCCCCAGTCCCCACCTACAAAGGTGAATCTTCACAAGGGGTGAGGCAGTGGGCAAGTGTCTCTCTTTTCTTTCCTTCTCTATCTCCCCTTATCTCTACATTTTTCTCTATCTCTATAAGTGAATAGAATAAATTAATTAAAAATAAATTAAAAAGCAGAACTGCCAGAAGTGGTGGTACGTTCCTACAGTCCCAGCTATTTGGGAAGCTGACCTGACTTCAGGATCCTTGAGCCCAGGAGTTCTGGGCTGTAGTGCTCTATGCAGATCGGGTGTGCACACTAAGTTCGGCTTCAATATGGTGACCTTCCGGGAGATGGGGGGCCACCAGGTTGCCTAAGAAGGGGTGAATCGGCCCAGGTCGGAAATGGAGCAGGTCAAAAGGCAGAACTTTAAAAAACTAATTTAAGTTCTGATCCTATGGCGTACGAAAGATGATTCAAGTTCGTTGAGTCAGGAAATTGAATACATAGACATATATAATTATGGCCAAATATTTGAAGAGCTTTATATAAATGAAAAAATAAATTTATTCCATGTATTTTTCTATGATATAAATTAATGGTTGGATATTAGAAAGGCTAATTGATATAGAGAAATATTCTGTGAAAAATAGGAAATCTCAAAAGTAAAGTAGGTTGCCTGAGAATGTGCTGAGCCTCTAATGGAAATCTCTCTCTTTTTTTAAAAAGATAGACACAGAAAAGCAGAGACAAAGATGGGGGTTACACAGTATCAAAACTTCTTTCTATGTGATGGGAACAGGGCTTGAACCTGGATTATATACATGGCAAAGCAGAGCACTATCCAATCATTGGAAGAAATCAAGCAGAGGATATGATGATAATGTAGCAAGTAATTTTAGTAAACAGGTTTCAATGGGACAGGTGTTATAATTGATTGATGAACTCCAGTGCTTCTTTAACGTCCCTGCAGGTGAGAGTCTGTTGTTTAAATGACAACATTGTAGGAGCAAAGTGCAACTGAAATTATCTGAATGTTATATTTCTCCTATAACCCCTATGAAAATGTCAAGTCCTTTAATGCTAAATTACTAACAATTTCCTTGAAAGCTTCTTTTGCTAGAATGAACCAAATTTAATCCAGATGAATATATTTACTAGAATATAATACTGACTGTCAAAATTGAAGGTCAAAGTTACAGGTTCTAACTATACAGGGTGAGAAGGTTATCCTTTGGACAACACTGTACAGAGGCCTTTCTGGATTGTGCCCAAGGATTCCCTTGCACAGGGCAGGAAGCTGGCTGCAAGCCACCAAGACAACACTCAGCTTGCTCCCTGAAGAGTAATAGAGCTTTTGCAAAAGTGTCTGAACAAGATTCCAGATGAAGGGAAAGGGCTAGGGTCTCTTATCAGTGGCAGCTCAGAAACTATGCAGTTGGCATGAACTGTTTTATTGTAGCAGCCACAGACAATAGAAGCAGTATTTTTTTAGTATCTGTTTTTATCCAGAAATTGACACAGAGTATGCTACTGACTTGCATATCTAAACAAAGAGAGGTAAAGAAAAAAAAAACAATTTCATGGAAAAATGATGACATGTATGCCTTTTAAAGAAGAAAACCAAATCATCTTGTTTGACTTTTTTTTTTAATTAAATAGTTTCTCTCCTTGAACTGTATAACAAAACTAACAGATTACTAGGACGTTGCTAGAATGAATGATTTTCCTTGTGAACACAAGCAAAGCACACATCAAGTTAGCCTGGGGCCCTCTCTGGGAGGAAATTATAGTGTAAAATAAAGGAATCAAATATATACCAGAAAAGGAAAAGCATGCTCAAAACAGAATCTGATGAGCAATTATAATACAAAAGAAGAATCTGTATTGCTATCTAGGGAATCTTCTCAAATGTGGCAATTCGTTTCAGTCACCAGCAGAACATAAAAAGACTGCAGTTAACCCAGCTACATCACAGACTAATTGTATCAAAACTTGATACGATACCCATTTGAATATCTGTAATATTAAGCATAATATAATATTAAGCAGATATTAACCATAATACTTGTACAACCATAACATTTTTTTTTAACTTCTATTCTGGAATTTCTTCAATAATCTGTTGTAAGAGATCATCAAAAAACTAATAGAAGCAGTATAACTATGCTGTTTCCTTTAATATTCAGAAAACCTGAAAAATAATTAATATTTAATTTACAGAAAAGGAAAATTAAATAATGAATAACTTTCCAGTACACACACCTGTTAAATGATATACCAAAAATTTGCCTTGACTTCTTAGTTGATGTTATTTTCACTACACTATATAATACTAGGTTGAGCCAATTGCAGGAAGTAACTCATATTCCCTCTATGTTTCTGTCTTTCACTCCATCTGAAAAATAAGCTTACCATAGTGAAGCCCTACTACTGACAAAAACAAACCTATCAGGAAAGCTGTATAACATGTTATACAAATTAATATTTTGCTTTAAATAAATTGCATTTTATAAAATGAGAAATGACACTTCCTATCAACCACTGATGGGACAATATTTGCTTTTATGATATCTATCTGTTTATGTTACTTAACACTGAGTCTTAGGCCTGCTGGTGAGACAAAATCTGTGTCTAGAAACAATATATAAAGATATATTTACTCTCAAGCGCTCAGCTAACATGTGCTTGAACTTTGGAGGGAAAGTCTCCTTAACTGATCACCCAGGGTACCTCCTTTGCTTATCTTAGTTCTTATTTCATGCACCATCATTATTTTCCCTCTGCTTCTTAATGTTTATTCATCTATCTGTTGCCACCAGAGTTTTGTACTTGCATGATTCCTCCTCTCCTACCAGACTCTTTATAAAGGGTGAGAGACAGAGAGGGAAAGAGAAACAGAATAAAATTATCTCTACTTCATTGATTCTGACATTTTACTTTCTTTCTCCCAGTGCTTATGTAGTGGTCAGTGACTCAAACCTGGGTCCCATGAATATAGTAAATTGTGTACTTCCCTCAGTGCTATCACTCAGATTGCTCCCTTCCCTTCTTCATTTTGTTCTTATGAATTCTGTCCCCAAAGAATACAAGCAAAGAAATAAAAATTATGGGGTAGCAGTTCAAGCAGCACCTAATATTCATGCATGGTGGAATAAAATCATTCACATTGTTTTGGAAAGGGAATGCTTAGACTAAACAGTGAAATTGACATGCATGTAGCTAAAAGAGTGAAAATGTAATTTACTTAAAAATGGATATGATTGAATTTCTGTAAATATTACCCATCAGTCTTTCTTGGGGTATGTCTTCCTGATAACTTGGGTCAACATCATCATAACCATTTATTAGTATTATTAGTTTTCTGAGCTGAGAACTATTTGTGTCCAAGTTAGGCATGCACAAAAAAAGTCTTCAATAAACACATGAAAGAAAAAGGCAAATGACTGTGTTTAGGTAAGGCAAACAATCACAGAATTTTAGCTACATAGAATGAATAGGAAAGATCCTTAGAGGTCACCTGAAACTCAGGATGGACCACTTTCTACACAGTCTTTCTTCATAAAAAAGTAATTGGATCGATTGCTACATGAATTGATCTCACATGAAGAATCTTTCATCCTATTATCTTCTTATGTCATCCTTTTCTCTTCTTATAAGCTGAAATCTTGTTTTGTAGACCTTTCCAAGTTTTATAAAACTTATAATTGTATTTTATGGACTACAGTGAAGGAAAAGGGGTACTCTGGTGGTGGTGAGGTATATTGATCCATATAGTGAAGAGATATGAAATGTGTTCCTCAGATAATTCTGCCTTGTAAAGCAGCATCTTAATTAAAGATGTTTTAAAATTAAGAGATAAAATATTTTTATGATTAAATATATTGAATGATCCAGATTTATTCTGTTAGGGACAGACTAGGGTTAGAAAGGTCCTAGATTCAGCTGCATGGACATTCCACAGTGGGAACAGAGTCCCAAAGGGGAACAGAGCTCCCACCAGGATAAAAGAGAAATTAGCAAGGTACCACAGTTTCCAGTGACCCTTGCTTCTCTGTGGTCTAGGTATGCTTCTTTCCTGTGACTAAAGTTTGCTCTGCCTGGTTCATGAGCCTATTGACTTGCTTGCATAAAAATCATCTAAATTTCTGCAGAATAACAATTAACATTTAGAGACTGAAATTCACACAGTGACAACTATAATTTTTCCAAAGAAAATTAAATACTGTAAATATTATTAGGGATACCCAACAAAATACTGATAGGTACTGTATGCTAAGCATAATAAAGTGTTGAAAAAATAAACAAAATGTAAAAGAATGGAGAAGCATACCATATTCATGGACTAAATATGAAGGTTAATTGTCAACATTCCCCATATTAAATTCTAAGATTAATACAATCCTTAACAAAACCCCAGAAATTTATTTTATTTTTATCAGCATAAATAAGTTTATTTTAAGTCAAAAATCCTAGAAAAGCTAAACTATGTTTAATGAAGAATATAGGAGAATTGGGACTTCCCAGAAATTGGAAATAGAAGAACTCCTAAGTGCAATAAAGTTCATACATAATATTTCCATAGCTAACATCATGCTCAATGGGGAAAAATTGAAAATGTTCCCCCCTAAAGTCTAGAACTAGATATGGATATCTACTTGTATTATTATTATGGGTCATAGACATGGAGGCCCTAGCCATTGCAATCAGGCAAGAAAGAGTTATCAAAGGTATACATATTGGAAAGGAAGATATCAAACTAATACTATATGCTGGTGACATGATACTATACCTAGAGAATTCCAAAGACTACAGTTAAAAGTACTGGAAATAATTAATGAATTCTGTAAAGTAGCAGAATACAAAATTGACACCCTTAACTCTGTGGCATTTAGAAATACACAAATGATGAGTTAGAGGAAAGAGAACTGAAGAGCTTAGTCCTATTGACAATAAGATCCCCCAAAATAACCTATCTCAAGTGAATCTCATAAAGGAAGTGAATGAGGATGGACCTGGTTGAGTTGCACGTTACAATGCTTAAGGACCTAGGTTCAAACTCCAAGACCCACTTGCAGGGAGAAAGCTTTGCAAGTGATGAAGCATTACTGCTGGTGTCTCTCTGTCTCTCTCACTCTCTATCCTCTTGATTTCTGGCCATCTTCATCTAATAAATCAATCAAAATAATGAAAAAAAATTTAAAAAGAAAGTGAAATACATGTAACAGTGTCATTGTTAAAAGAAACAGAAAACAATAAAAAGAAATGTATGAACATTCCTTGTTCTTGGATTGGAAGAATAAACATTATTCAAATAGTCATCCTACCAAAAACAATATACAGTTTTAATTCGATATTTATCAAAATCCCAATAAAATTTGTCAGTGACATCAAAGAACTCCAAAAATTTGTGTGGAACAACAACAAAAACATAAATAGCTGTAACACTTCTGAGAAAAAAAAGAAAACAAAATGGAGTTATCAGACTCCCCAAATTCAAATTACATACAAAGCAATAGAAGTAAAAATCACATGGTATTGGAATAAAAATAGACACTGGAATTAATGGAACAGAATTAAGAAGCCAGAAACAAGATCACACATAATGCTTGATATTTGGGTCAAAAACATTTAATAGGGAAAAGAAGGCATCTTGAACAAGTGGAGTCAGAGCAACTGGAGAGTCATATGTAGAAAAGTAAAAATAGCTCACTATTTAACAGCATGCACCAAAATCAGGTAAAAATAGATAAAATATCTGGATATTATTCCAGAAACTCTAAAATATATATGTTGTTCAATTAAAATTACTTGTCAAGGCAAAGATAAGGAGTTGAAGCAAGGCTTGTATTCTTTTGCAAAAGGGTGTGTAGCCAACAGGGGCACTTAGGCAACAGGGAAAAAAAAATAATGACCCAATAAATCAGTAGGCCAAAGAACTGAATAGGCAGTTTTCTTTTTCTTTTTTTTAAGATTTGTTTTCTTTTAAATTATTTTTTTAATTTTATTTATTTATTTGTTATTGGATAGAGACAGAGAGAAATTGAGAGAGAAGGGGGAGATAGAGAGACACCCACAGACCTGCTTCACCACCTGTGAAGCAACTCCCCTGCAGGTGGGTAGCCGGAGGCTTGAATCCAGATGCTAACAGGTCCTTGTGTTTTGCGCCACATGCGCTTAACCCACTGGGATACAGCCAGACTCCCAGTAGACAGTTTTCTAAAGAGATACACATGGCCCACAGAACAAATGCTCCACCTCACTTATTATCAGAGAAATGCAAATCAAAACTACTCTGTGATTCCACTTCACATGCCTGAGTATGGCCTACATAAACAAAACAGTAAACAATACCCGTTAATGAGGCTGTGGAGAAAGGGTGGCTCTATTACACTGCTGGTAGAAATACAGACTGGTAAAGTCCTTCTGGAAGACTGTATGGATATATATCTCCATACAGTCCTTACGATCCCCCAATACCATTCTTTGGTATTTACCTAAAGAATATTAAAACTCTTAACTAAAGGGACATATGAATCTCTATACTAATAGCCACATTATCCACCATTGCCAAAGACTGGAAGCAGCCTAAATATCCACTGACAGATAACTGGTTAAAGAAGTTATGGAATATATATTCCATGAAATATTACTCTGTAATAAAATGATGTATTGTTCTGATCCAGCTTTCTGGTCCTTTTTCCATCCATGACATCATCTCCCCAGACAATAACTTGGATCCACCTGCATATCAGATTTCAGGCTCATGGGAAAAAAAAAAAACTAGTATATCCATAGGCCCTTTGGAATATAATTAAAATATACCTACTAGTTATCTACAAAATGGAAATCCAACCCCCCCCCCCAACTCTTCATCTGCACTACTCCAGCCTTTAGGTTCATGATTAGTCAACTACTTATTTGGCTTTATATGTTAACTCTCTTTTCAGCAGCCAGGTTCCAGATGCTAGCATGATGCCAACCAGACTTCCCTGGGCAGACAACCCTACCAATGTGTACATGGTTTTGTCAGTATTTCCTTTATATAAATAAATGATGTATTATGATCTTTGAGACAAAGTGGATGGAACTGGAAGTGATGATATTTAGTGAAATAAGTGATTAGGTGAAAGAAAGCTGGTATGGCTTCACTTGTATATGGACTCTAGATAGATGGAATACATGACTCTGAAAAAAGAAACAAGAGCAAAAAATTGTCAGTAAGATTTGGTGAAAAGTATGGTTGTCAGGATTGGAAGGATGAGGGTATAGAATTTTGGTGGTGCGGGACTAGACCCTAGAACCCTACAATGCTGTATCCTACTATTAATCACAAAATACTTAAAAATAATAAATAATATCACAAGAAAGAATATAGCAGAAGAATCATTATACCAACAATAATGTTCACTGTATAATTATGATATCCAATACAATATGGTGTTTGTGAAAAAATAGACTCATAATAAACCCAGAAATAACCACACAGAGATACATATAAATTATTTTTGTCACGAAAACAATTCAGTAATATGATAGTGTTTTCAACAAAAAGTGCTCAAGCAGTGCTTAACAAAAAAATTAACCACTGGGGGGCTGGCAGAGGTAGTGCAGTGTTAAGTGTACATAGTGCAAAATGAAAGAATCCTGGTTCAAGCTACTGGATCTCCACCTGCAGGAGGGTCTCTTCACAAGAGGTGAAACAGTTCTGCAAGTATCTTTCTCTCCCCTTTCAATTTCTCTCTGTCCTATCCATAACAACAGCAGCAATAACACCAACAATGGAAAAAAGAAAGCAGCCAAGAGCAGTGGATTCCTAGTGCAGGCACCAAGCCCTAATGATAACCCTTTAGGGAAAAACACATACACAGAGAGAGAGAGAGAGAGAGAGAGAGAGAGAGAGAGAGAGAGAGAGAGAGAGAGAGAGAGAGAGGGAGAGGGAGAGGGAGAGAGAGAGGAGATATTTTAATGTCATTCTTGTACATTTTTAGAACACTCTAATATATGGCATATTTATGGTGGTCTGTTTACAGGAGATCTTTCAGAACTTCTTTCAGGGAAGTTGATAGTTTATTCTTTCAACTGTTGCTTGACTGAGAAGGTTTTTATGCCTTGTCTGAGGAGAGAGAGAAGAACAAAGAAATGAGCCACTAAGTAAACTTGACAATGGTTACTGCTGGGACTTAGTGCCTGTAGTAGGAATCCACAGCTCCTGGTGGCCATTTTTTTTCTTTTTGTTTGTTAATTATTTGGTAGGACAATAAAATTGGGAGAAGTCTCACCCGAGTAATGAAGCTGAAGTGTTGTCATTCCACATGTGAAGTCTCTGGACACAGTCTGAAGTGAAGCATGTTGAGGTGGCAATCGTTGTGTTGCTTAGGTTGTGATCGGCAGATGCAATATTATTTGATATGGATTGGGAGAGGCATACGGGAAAGTGGGCCCTATCCAAGGGTTCCAGGACTGGGGGAAGTAGAGGCTCTATAGCGGAGATGTGAGGTTCCTGCTGTCTTAGGGTTCAAAAAGACAATCGATAATTAATGTTATCATCACATTATTTGGTTAACTTTGAAAAGTCCTTTTGTTAGGGTTTGCTGTACAGTACCCAGTATCTTGTACATAGCTGTGCTATTGGTTGCTTCTGATCTACTTGGTCTAGGCTTTTGAGAGAGTCTGCATATCAATTACACAGCCTATATATTGAAAAGATTCAGTTTGTGTTTTGAAAAACTTTGAGACATACAATTAATTTTCCCCCTCTCATATTAATTAACTAGTGATTTATATGACTGCATTTTACTAGGAGTGTACATAAACACCATTCCCACCACCAAAAGACTGTGACCCATCCCTCCCACCCACTCCCACCCCCCACTGTCCCAGGAAGCTGCATGTCTACCCCTCACCACAGGGTTTTTACTTTGGTGCCTTACTTACAATTTGGTCAGGTCCTGCTTTTAGTTTCCCTTTCAGATCTTCTTACTCAACTTCTGTTGATGAGTGGGATCATCCCATACTCATCTTTATCTTTCTGACTTAGCTCACTTAACATAATTCCTTCTAGCTGTGTCCAAGATGGGTCAGAGAAGGTGGGTTCATTGTTCTTGATAGCTGCATAGTATTCCATTGTGTATATATACCACAGCATTCTCAGCCACTCATCTGTTGTTGGGCACCTGGGTTGCTTCCAGGTTTTAGCTATTATGAATTGTGCTGCTATGAACATAGGAGTACACACCTCTTTTTGGTTGGGTGTTATGGAGTTCTTGAGGTATAACCCCAGGAGAGGAATTACTGGATCACATGGAAGGTCCATGTCTAGCCTTCTGAGAGTTTTCCAGACTGCTCTCCACAGAGACTGTACCAATTTTCATTCCCACCAGCAATCCTTTCCTTTCATAGTATACTCTAATTCCATCTCATGTGGGTCACTTTCTAACAAAGTCCCAAAACCTAGATATACACCAGTTTCTGTGAGAGAGAGCATATGTTCACACGTATCCGTAAACTACTGCAAAATATATGTCTGAAAGCAGAAGTACACTAGAGTTTGCAGTGAGTACCCCCTAACACTTCCTCTCCACTATTCCAAGCTTTGGGTCCATGATTGCTCAACAATTTGTTTGGCTTTGTATGTTAACTCTCTTTTCAGTCTAAGGTTCCAGATGTCATCAGGATGCCGGCCAGGCTTCCCTAGACTGAAGACCCCACCAATGTCTCCTGGAGCTCTGCCAGAGACCCACCCTACTAGGGAAAGAGAGAGGCAGACTAGGAGTATGGACCGACCAGTCAACACCCATGTTCAGCGGGGAAGCAATTACAGAAGCCAGACCTTCTACCTTCTGCAACCCACAATGACCCTGGGTCCATGCTCCCAGAGGGATAGAGAATGGGAAAACTATCAGGGGAGGGGGTGGGATATGGAGATTGGGTGGTGGGAATTGTGTGGAATTGTACCCCTCCTACCCTATAGTTTTGTTAATTAATCCTTTCTTAAATAAAAAATAAAAAATAAATTGGGAGAGGAAGAGCAGATTAAGAGGGAAAGAGACACCTGTAGAAACGTTTCACTACTTAGGAAGTAAGGCTTGAACTCATGTCTTTGCACATTGGAACATGTGTGTTCAATGAGGTGTATCACAGTCTAGCCCCAGAAACCTCAATCTGGTGGTCTGGGAGGTGGCGAGTGATAAAGCTTTGGACTCTCAAGCATGAGATCCCGAGTTTGATCCCCGGCAGCACATGTGCCAGAGTGATGTCTGGTTCTTTCTCTCTCCTTCTATATGTCTCATTAATAAATAATAAATAAATAAAATATTTAAAAAAGAAACCTAATCTTTATGATACATACCAAAATTAATTAAAATGGACTTAAATGTAAAACATAGAGCAACAAAACTTTTCAGAAATGTGGGGAAATTCTTTGGATTTTAGATTAATTAAAGGCTGTAGTACAAGATCAAGATCCATAAAAGGAAATAATTATTATTTGGAAGTTATCAAAATCAATCTTTGCCTAAAGGAAATTCATATGGTGAATATGAGAATTCAATCTAATATAAGGAAAAATACTTCCAAACCATATATATGACAAAGTACTAGACTAAAAGTATATAAATAACTCTCATTATTGAATATTAAGATATAAATCAAAATATAGCATCTAGTTAGAAAGTATGTAAAAGATGAACAGACATTTCACTAAACAAGATATACAGATGGCAAATAAGCACATGAAAAGATGTTCAACATCATTAGTTATGACAGGAAAACAAATTAAAGCCATATTGAGATATCATAAGACACCTATCAGGATGGCTAAAATAAAAAGTAATAATAAATCCCAGTGCTGGGAAGGATTCAGAGAAACTGGATCATTCATATATTACCGATGGGAATTTAAAATGGAATTATCAGGAAAAAAGTTTGATGATTTCTTATAAAGCAAAACATGAAATTACCATATGACCCAGCAATTACACTCTTGGGCATCTATTCCAGAGAAATTAGTTTTTTTAAGTATACCACAAGACACATACTCATAACTTTATATATATATATTTTTTCCAAACTGGAACAAGCCCATATATTCTCCAACAGGTGAGTGTTTAAGCAAACTGTAGTATAAACCATAGAAAACTACTCAGAAAATAATGATAAAAGCAATAAGAACTATGGGCTTATAGGTCTCTAGGAAATTATAATGGATGATAATAAGCTGATTTCTTAAAGCTACAGATTGTATGATTCCATTCTAAAACATTTTGAAATGATAAAATTTTAGAAACCGTTGACAGAATTTAGCAGCAGGAGGTTAGATGTGAAGAGAAGCAGAAGTGGTTGTAAAATGACAATACAAGGGATCCTTTTGTTTTGAAATTGCTCCATATCTGCACCTGTGGTAGATACATAAGTATTCATAAATGGAAGAATGTTGTAGCACTCAATACCTACACAGAAACACATACACACACACACACACACACACACACACACACACACACACACACACACACACACATACACACTCCACATGAGTGCAGGCAAAACTGGAAATCTTAGTAAAATATGTATATATCTTGATTGTTGTTGTGATTTTAGTTTTGAAAATTGGTAGCACTGGAAAAACCTTCCAGGTTTTTGAGATTTCATTTGACTATGTTTGCACTAGAACCTAAATAATCCAAGCGTCTCTAGGTTCTCCTAGCCCTGGTTTTTGATAACCCTGTTCTCTTTTGGCTAGGGAACATATTTTATTTAAAAATAATAAAATAGTGAAAAATCATATATTGTGTAATATCAACCCTTACCTACCTATCCCCCCCCCCAACCCCCAGTGGCCTTTTTCAACTTCCTTTAAAGGTTACCTTGTCTCTGCTTGTAGTCTTCAAGTAAATCCATCCCAAGCCTGGATGTAAATTACATCATTGTCTTTAGATGTAGAGATTTCTGGGTTGGGGTTCTCTGGAGGTTTTTTTTAGTTGTTTCTTGCAGGTGTCCACACCTGATCCTGCAGGCCCTTTAAATTATTTTCTTACAAATGTCTACTTCCTGGCTATATCATTGATAGTCAAGCTCCAGTCCTGTGAACAATTGTTCCAGGTGCCCAAATGGCTTTGAAACTCCAGTCTCCAGGCCCTCAGGCTAGTTCGTCACATGTAAATAATCTCCTATTGTTTATCAGGTGTGGAGACTGGACGCACTAGTTTCCAGGCCTGCAGGCTGACTTGCCTAGTTATAAATTTTCTTTCATTCTGTAGATAAGTCAAAGAATTCTAACTAGGTGCTCATTTTTGGCATGTTAAAACTCTATACTACAAGAATGAAAGCAAATTATTTCTCAGTTAATATGCATAATAGTCACAGTGGCAGGTTCCAACTAGAGCAACACTCAAGCAATAATAACTAACAATTACCTTATTGTGGGCTTTAGAGACTGAAATTGAAAACAGAAATAGATAAATCCTCAAAGCCTGAGTTTTTCTGTAAATTAATGTAGGAATCTTCAAAAGGCGACAGTTTTATTCTATGTTAAGAAAGATCCTTATTTTTCATGTGCATAATTCATGATGTGTGTGGATGTAATTTTTTTGCAAAAAATAAGATTCCCTCATGCAAAAATAAAATCATTTATTTTTTTAAATAGTTTTTAAAGACTTTTTTATATTTATTCCCTTTTGTTGGCCTTGTTGTTTCTATTATTGTAGTTATTATTGTTGTCGCAATTTTTGGATAGGACAGAAAGAAATGGAGAGAGGAGGGGAAGACAAAGAGGGGGAGAAAAAGATAGACACCTGCAGACCTGCTTCACCGCTTGTGAAGCAAGTCCCTTGCAGGTGGGGAACAGGTGGGCTCAAACCGGGATCTTTATGGCCGAACCAGGATCCTTACTAGTCCTTGCGCTTTGCACCACATGTACTTAGTCCACTGAGCTATTGCCGGACTTCCTATTCCTCATTTCTTAAACATGTAGAATATGAGGCACAAGCTATGACAATGACCAGGAAAAGTTTTCTTTCATGAAACTAAAAAATTACACAAGTATCCATGGAGTTAGGTGGAAAGGTAGAAGGATTTAGGCTTTATGCTATAGTTTGTGAACAAGTGGCAGACAACAGGGAGTATAACATCAGTGCTACATGGAGATAGGTAAGTATTCTGGAAAATAGAAAGCCAGATATGTATATGTTAAATATATAGTTGTGACAGGTCTACGTGGAAAAAGTAAAGCTGTGTGTCCAAAATTAGGCCAAGCTAAGAACTCTGGGAATGAATTGCTATTTCTCATGGATAAGGGACATGCTTAATCAAATACACTAGTGATTTCTAATCTTATATATATTTTTATTTCAAGGAAGATTTCTTCTTTCTGCTATACAAAATTATACTAAAGTTGATTTTTGTGTACTTGGGTCTGAGATTTTAAGGAAGAAAACAACATGCTTAGGGAAGAAGCAGTGACTATGGATTCCCGGGGAACTCCCCAAGAAACAGATAAAGCTAAATGGAAAAGCAATGTAGGGGTTCTTCCTGGGGTGAGGAAGAGGGGCCATAACTTTCAACTTTTTCCTGAGTCATTAAACTTGCATGTTTTGTCTTAGTAGGGGAGAAGAGATATAATTCATAAGGCAGAAGCATTTTTCATCCCCTTCACCTTATACCCCTAAAAGAAAACTAACACTGTTAACTATCTTCTCTGTAGATCCCTGTCATTGGTGCTGTAGCTTTACTGGCACACGTCCAGTTTCTGTGTTAAGCACCGCTTGCTAACAATTGTACCATGTCCGGTTTCTGATTTCACTCTGCTCAAAGCACACTGCCTAGATGGTTAGTGTCATACTCTGTGGATGATCCAAAGTCATTTCCTATGACATGATTCTCAGTATTCTTTGCTTTTTTTTTTTTTTAATAAAATGGAAACATTGACAAGACCATACTATAAGACACGTACATTTCTAAACATTGCCCACCTCCAGACCTCCATATCCAATCCTTTCCCTTGATAGCTTCCCTGTTCTTCCCTCTGGAAGTATGGACACAGGATCATTCTGGGTTGCAGAAGGTGGAAGGTCTGGCCCCTTTAACTGTTTCTCCACTGAACATGAGAGTTGGAAGGTTGGTCCATACTCCCAGCCTGTCTCTCTCTTTCCTTAGGGGAGAAGGGATCAGGGGGAGGTGGGAATCCAGGACACATGGTGGGGTCCTCTGCCCAAGGAAGTTGGGTTGGCATCATGGTATCATGTGGAACCATATTAATGAAGCTGAAGAGTTGATATTCCAAGCCTGATGTCTCTGGACATAGTCCTAATTGAAACATACTGAGGTGGTACTGGTTGCATTGATTAAATTGGGATCAGCAGATGCAGTATCAGTTGGTATGAATTGGGAGAAGCATGTGCAGTATAGTGAGCCTCACCCTAGAGGCTTCAGTACTGGGAGAAACAAGGGCTTTATAGAGAAAGGGGAAGGCTCCTGGTATCTTGGGGTTTAAGAAGGCAATAGATAGTTATTGCTATAACCAAATAAGTTGACAATTGGGTTAACTTTGAAAAACCCCATTGTTAGGATGTGCTGTACTTTCTAAGACCTCACCATAATTTATGACCTTTAATGCTGTTTAGATATAGCTGTATCATATTAAGTAACATTACTAGTTGTTTCTGTTTTCCTTGGTCTAAGCCTTTTGGAGACAATATTTCAAAGAACAAATCATTATTAGAAATGTATAAACAATTTGAGCCCACTGTTAAAATTAAAACTGATTTCCAATTTGAAGTCTTAAGTGCTTAGACTGAAGGAATATGTATTCAGCCTATGGTCTATGCATCAAGAAGTTTGGAGACATTCAATCCACTTTTCCCCTCTCGTATTCATTAAGTAGTTATTTGGGAGATTGTAAATTAATAGTATTGTATATTAACACCATTCCTACCACCAAAGCTGTCTGTCCTTCCCCCTCCTCATCTCCCCTCTTCCCCAGCCTACCCCCCAGTAAGCTATTTATCCTCACCCTCCACCCAGAAGTATTTACTTTGGTGCCATACTCCAAACCTGGTCACATTCTGCTTTGAGTTTCCCTTCCTGTTCGTCTTTCCAACCAAAACCAGTTAGCCAAACACCTCCAGTTCAATAAAACAAATAAATAAACCAAAAGAAAAAGAAAAGAAAGGGAAAAGTAAAGCAAAAATAGACAATTAAAAAATCACATTTCCACTATAAGTTCTAGAGATAATGAAAGAAGAAAGAAAAGGTGAAAACATAGAGACACAGAGAGACAGAGTCCATTCTGAGTTAGACTTCTTCCACTAGATAATTCACAAATGAGTGCCAGTGATTACAGAATGAAAAAGAACAAGAAAAAATTAAAAAAACAGTGAAAGTAATGAGATTTTTTGGATTAGTAGAAGGAGAGAAAAAAGAAGGCCACGAAAAGAGAGAAAGGCAAGTTCCTCCTACAGTGTATAGCACATCTAGTAACCTATCAATGAAAAAAAGCAACAACAGTTAATTTTGGTCAGCCTGGAGAGGAGGGAAATGAGACATGTGTATATAATAATAATAATAATAATAATAATAATAATAATAATAATAATAAAGTAAAATAGATAAAAGACCTTAACAGTGAATCTGCAGCTTAGACTGCTCCAAATTGTATGCACACAGCCTGGCCCCCTTCCTAAACCAAGCAAATACTATATAAAAGTTAGGCAGGATCCAGAAAGCAAAGGAAATATAATTTAAAAAACATGCCCACCAATGGTCCACACTAATTTACTAATATCTCTCTTTTGTTACCACACTGACTGCAACCTTGTCAAATAAAGGAGGGATTTGAAAGGAATGGGGAGGTGGTGCACCTAGTAGAGTGACATATGACAGTGCACAAGGACTTGTAGGGGAGAAACTTCAGGAACAGAGAAGCAGTAATGTAGGTGTCTTTCTCTGTGTGTGTGTGTTCCTTCTCCCTTTCAATTTCTATTTGTCTCTATCCAACATAAGTAAACAAATATAAATAAAGATAAAGAAAGAAGGAGTTTGCTATTCTCAAATTTATGACTGCTATGGACACACTCAATAACTAGATCTTGGTCATTCTTCTGTAATGTTTTACTTTTGGAATCCAAGGAGGTGAGGTTGTCTGTAAAGCTGGTGTAAATATGGAATAGTATTTATTAGAAAGTAATTTTTTTTTTGTAAAGACAGACAGAAATGACATTAATATTCTAGGTAGTACGGTTCATTTAAACCCAGCAAAAACAAAAACACTTCACAAAATTCAAAAATCTTTTTATTTCTTTTAAGAATTCTTTTTGAATAATGTAAAACCCCTGCTCAGTTAACAGACCATTTCTGTATACTTGTTCTATCACTCTTGTTTTGATAGTTATATTTGTTAAATGCATAACCTTGAACAAATCATACAATCAATTTACTTTCCTTGTGCCATACATAAATTGGGCATAATGACAACATTTCTATTGGTGGCAATTAGCTCAGAGAAGTTTAATCCTTCCTATAAACACCAATCTTCAATTCAATGTTTCTATGCAAGAAGAAGCAGGTGTTAATTTTCATGATGTGGCAAAAGTAGGCATGATATAAGACTTCCTTCAGAAGTGTCAAGTAGTCTAGGAAAACTAGGAAGCATTTCATGGGCATAAGCTCAAAAAACCTCAATAAACCACATTATTTCCTTCAAGCCAAAGTTTCAATACAGTTAAGAACAATATAAAGAAAGCAGAGTGAGGCTTATGAGAATCACTGAAGGAGAAGAGATAGCCCTTCTAGAATCACATGGCAGGTATTTTGGAAGGAATCTCCATGTTTCATTTTTAACATTAATGTTAAAGGTCAAATCCATCTATTTCTAAGGAAATGGTGTTTTTCCTTTCAAAGGTTGAAACTGAATTTTTATCTTCTTTGAACAAAGCCTATAATATTAAATTCCATGCAGTTCAGAAGAGAATCATAACTTAGTGAAGCATTTGTAATGTCTATCATATCTCATTAATGAAGAATGTGCACAATATGTAAAAACTACCAATAGAATTTCAGAGAGAACTGCTCTTTTCATTGTGTTACCACTTCACTCTGCTTTTCTTAGCTGTTCAATTTCAGTGCACTACTTTGTAGTGAATAATTTGGTATTGTGTCATTAGCTATTTATTTAGCAGCTATTATATTACACTAGCAGAGAAGGCACAGCTTCTGAGCTTAATATGGTAATAATAGTTCTAACAATCTAGGAACACTAAACAACACAACTCTGCCATGTGGAGAACATCAACACTACAAGAACAACAACAAAATCTTGAAAGACATTATGGTGAATTAAGAAATTGGTTTTGACAGAGTGGAGATCTTTGACCCATTATTTACTTTTTAAGTATTTTACTATTTAGTTGTTATTGTCATCAAGTTATCACTGAGTCTTGGAGCCTACATGACAAATCCATCACTCCTAATGGCTATATCTTTTTTCCTTTGATAGAACAAAAGGAAACAGAGGAAAAGGGGAGGCAGAAAGGGAGAGAGAGAAATAGAGAGGGTTGCAGCATTGCTTCATTGTTGATGAAGTTTCTTCCTTTCTTCCTTGCAGTTGGGAACTGGAGGCTTGAACCAGGATAACTGTGCATAGTACTGTATGAGATCTACTGGGTGTGCCACTGCCTAGTCCCTATATGTTTTTTAATTGTCGCCTGGATTATTTCTGAGGTAAGGGTCCTGTACAATTAATCAACTGCTCCTAGTGACCTTACATTTTTCCCCCTTTTTTATCTACAGACATAGTAAATGAGAAGTAAGTGAGAGAGTGGAGTGGATGGGATAGAAAGACACCTGAAGCACTGCTTCACCAGTCGTGAAGCTTACCATCAGCACATGTAAACTAGAGGCTTGAACCTATGTCCTTATACAAGGGAATGTATATATGTAGCCTCTCATTCTTAACTTTTTACTGGCCATGACCAAAGTATTATATGTCTTTTCCCTAATGAACTTATCTATAATATGACACTAATAATGGCTGCCTTGCCAACTGCAGGACATAATTATGAAGAACTTTGACTTGAGTTCATGCACTTTGACGTGAACTGAAAATTATAAATCTGAATGAGAAATAATGAAGACTGAAAACTAAAATGAAATGTATATATATAAAGGTATCAGGTGATCATTGTGATAACTCTGGACCAAATAATAAAAGAAAGAAACTCTGAGGGAGAGTAACTATCTGCAGAGAAAAATAATTGGACAGACAGAATAAAGTGTAGACGCTCTCTCATGAAGTGAGGGAAGGCAAGGGAGGCGAAGAGGAAAGGGGAGGAGAGGGGAAAGGAATGCAGAGAGAAGTGCTGGCAGAAGGAGGAAGAGGCAGAGACAGAAAGACATAGAAAAAAAGAAGAGTGAAAAATTGGGAGAGTAGGAGGCATACATATTGCAGCATAATAGTCTGTCATAATTCAAGTTTCTGAAGGGTAAAGACCATCTTTGAATCCACCTACAATACTTAAAATAGTGTGTTATGTGTTGCACTTTTAGCAGAGAAAAAAATGCACAGTTACTGAAATTCAAAACTTGCCACATTGGGAAATCTCTTGGCTCTTTTGCCGAAATAATCAGTGGGATATATTTCAATCTGTAACAAAATTACTCTTGTCTTTCTCCTTCCTGCCCTAGCCTCACTGAATAAATGGAATTCAGTTTCTTTGAGAACTATACAAGATGTAATCATACATATTAGAAAAGGTATAATAGAAATTTCATACTACAGGGATAATAATATACAGATAAAAATAGATGATAGATTTGAGTAAAATTCTCTAGAAAAGATAGCCTAGTAACCATGTGTGATACCACCAGAAGTACAGTAATTTAGATGAAAGATGATGTGTGGCAGGGTAAGTTATTAGAACACTGATTTGTGTGTATTAGTATGCATGTTTCTTTTTGCAATTCATATTTGTATGCTTGAGATGAGATGGTAAGGTGTTCATATCTCTTAGGTTTTAATTAATGACAGTTTGAGATAATTCTCACCAATATCTGAACATACTCCTAAGAAAGATAGAAGGTAATTCAATACTTTGAGGGAGAAAAGAAAGTTCACGGTGAAGAAATGAACAGAATAAAGGTAAAAATATATTTCCTAAGACCATTAGAGAAAAGTTTTCTGCAAACACTGAATGCCCTTATTGTATCTCTTGGCAGAGGCTATAGAGATAGAAAATCTTGAGAGGAGGTTGACTGCATGCCACCCGCTCTTGAAGGCAGACCATGAGACAGCTTCTAGGTATGATAAAGATCTCTTAGTCGTCATCAGGCAGTGGTGCACTTGGGTAAGCATACTAGTACTAAGTGCAAGAACCCATCTCCCACACACACAAAAAAATGTGTTTTGACTAAGATCCTTAGAATTATTTCATACTTTTGATGGATAACACCACAATGCTAGAAAAACAACATATTTGATATTAAAAAAATGCCTGAATTTGACTTCAGGTTGGACTTGATATTAGAAAAGTAAAGGCTAGAGACTGGGTGGTGGCACACCCAGTAGAGTGCATACATTACCATAAGCAAGGACCTGGGTTCAATCCCCAGGACACTACCTGCAGGGTGTTGGGGTGTGGAGACTTCAAGAGCAGTGAAACAATGTTTCAGGTCTCTCACCATCTCTTTCTATTTCTATCCTCATTTCCCTCTCAATTTTTTTTTAAAGAAAAAAATATGACTGCCAGGAGCTGTGGAGTCTTTGATTTAGAAAGCAGAATGGCATGAAAGGACATTGCCCTACTGCTGTAATAACCAGAATAATACAGAATAGTATGTCACATATGAAACAGTAAAAAATGGAAAACAACTAGGGGTCGTGAGGTGACACACCAGGTTAAACGCACATGAAGAGCAAGGACCCATTCAAGGATCCTGACTCCCCAACCTTCGGGAGGAGGGGCGTTGCTTCACAAGCAGTGAAGCAGGTCTGCAGGTGCCTTTCTTTTCCTCTAACTACCTTCTCCTCTGTAGACACAGAGTCTTAGAGAAAAAAAAAACAAAAACCTCCAGAAGTGGTGGATTTATAGTGCTGGCAGCAGCCCCAGTGACTGGAAGCAAATAATAATAGTAGAAAAAAATATTTTTAGGCATTATGCTAAACTGTAGACTTTAGCCTCTGAGATTAGGTAAACAAATTGGAGTCAGGTGATGGTGCTTCAGGTAGAATTTACTGGTTACCACTCATGTGAAAGCTGGTTTAAGCCACGCCCTCTTTCCCTTTCTCTCTAGGGTGGAGGGAGCTTCACAAATGATGAGGCAGTGTTACAAATGTCTTTCTCTCTCCTGCTCTCTCTCAGCATTTCAATATTCCTCTGATTCTATCAAATAAAGAAAAATTAAAAGAGAAAAAGGATAAATAAATGACTGCTGGAAGTGGTGCGTTCATCTGTCAGGCACCAAACTCCAACAATGAAAGTGATGGCAATAAAAAATAATAATTTGAATTAAAAATAATTCTTTTTGTAAAGGTAAACAAATCTTGAGTGCTTTAGTATAACCCAAAGTTTCTGACTATGAACACTTTCTAGAAAGCAGGACAGGGAAGGATGTTTGGATTTTCAGGAGGAGAATACTAAAAAGAGGGCTTTTCAGAGGAAAATCTCTAGAAATTGTACAAATGTTCTTTGAGGCTTGACTGAATATAAGCAATGAATGGATATTCACAAGCCTAAGAAAAGAAGACTACTAGGAAAAGAACAGCTACTAAAAAGCTGAAAATTCAACAATTCCCTCAAATCAAACAGGTTTGTGATTTTCAACCATCCAAAAGGGGCAGTCCTGACTGGAACAATCAATGGAGCTCAATAAAACAGTCAATCTGATTTGCAAGTATTTAACTGCCTGTCTAAACAAATATCAACACTTTTTTTTGCCTCCAGGGTTATTGTTGGGGTTCAGTGCCTGCACCATGAATCCACTGCTCCTGGAGGCCATCTTTTTTGTTGTTGTTGTTGCCCTTGTTGTTGTAGCCTTGTTGTGGTTATTATTGTTATTGTTGATGCCCTTCGTTGTTGGATAGGACATAGAGAAATGGGAAGACAGAGATGGGGAAAGAAAGAGAGACACCTATAGACCTGCTTTACCACCTGTGAAGCGACTCCCCTGCAGGTGGGGAGCTAGGGGCTCCAACCAGGATCTTTATACTGGTCCTTGAGCTTTGCACCACATGTGCTTAACCTGCTGCAATATGGCCCAACCCCCTGTCAACACTTTTTTTTTTACAGTTACATCACATTAACTTCTCTTTTATTTTTTATTTGTATTTAATAGTAACTTACAAGACTGTAAGATTGCAGTGTATACTCCCATACCATACCCACCTCGAGAGTTCTGTATCTCCACCCTCTCACCTCCCAAAGATAATCATGATAGTCCTCACAAGCCTTAGCAACAGTTTGGTTGCTTCTGTTTTTTTTTTTTTTCTCCAAGTCCATATGTATCAGTTCTCTAGATTCCACATATGAGTGAAACCATCCGGAAATACCAACACTTTTTTAAAAAATATTTATTTTATTTATTTATTCCCTTTTTTGCCCTTGTTGTTTTATTGTTGTAGTTATTACTGTTGTTGTTGTTGGATAGGACAGAGAGAAATGGAGAGAGAAGGAGAAGACAGAGAGGAGAGAAAGATAGACACCTGCAGACCTGCTTCACCGCCTGTGAAGCGACTCCCCTGCAGGTGGGGAGCCGGTGTTTGAACCAGGATCCTTATGCCGGTCCTTGTGCTTTGCGCCATCTGCGCTTAAACCGCTGTGCTACAGCCCGACTCCCATACCAACACTTTTTAAAAGAAGACACCAAAATCCAGAAATCCACCAACCTAAGTTCAGCATTACCTAATAGGCATTCAAAAATAACTCAGATGCAATAAGCAGGAAAATGTACATATAATTAGAAGAACCTTATTCAGTGGGTAATGAAAGAGTAGAACAAAAAAAACAGGATAGTGGAATTAGTTGGCAAGAACTGTAAAAGAGTTAATACAAATATATTCAAAGGTGAAACAAACATAAATAGGGAAGAAATGAAAGATATTTGAAAGATAATGCAATTTTTTGTTTGTTTACCAGAACACTGCTCAGCTCTGGTTAATGTTAGTGTAGGAGACTAAACCTGGAGACTTTGGATCCTCAGATGTGAGAGTCTCTTTGCATAACCATTATGCTACCTTCATCCACAATGAAACTTTCAAACAATATGTAATCTAATATGAAACACTAACTGTGTTTAACAGAAAATTAGACATAGCAAAGGGAAAGATAAATGAACATGAAGATATAACCCTAGAAATGGTCCAGAGAGAAATGTAAGACACTGAAAGTAAAAAAAAAAAAAAAAGATAATAATAATAATGACACCTCATAATTTGTAAGATACAACTAAAACAGTGCCTAGAAGAATATTTTTGCAATAAATGCTTATATAATAAAATAAGAAAACTTTAAATTTGAACTTTGGAAATAGCTGTCACCTCTCTTTAGATCAGGGTTTAGATTTGTTTCAGCTATTCAAGAACTTTAGAAACTTTTCCATATTTAGCCTTCTTTTTCATTTTTTTACTATTATCTTTATCTATTTATTGGACAGAGACCATCAGAAATTGAGAGCAAAGAGGGAGGTAGAGAGGAAGAGACAGAGAGACACCTGCTATATTGTTTCATCAGTCGCAAAGCTTTTCCTTCCAGTGGGGCCCAGGGGCTCAAACCCAGGTCCATGCTCATTGTAACATGTGCACTCAACCAGATCCACCACCAGTGGGCCCTAGTATTGTTAAAAGTATTATGCTTTATTAGTTTGGAGACTTCAGAACCTCTCTATTGTACCCACAATAAGTAGGTATTTGTGGGATAGCCAGCTGAGTTATTCTCAGAGGCAGGACCTTCCTTGCTTTACAGGCAATAGATGGTTCTATACCAGATGGTAAAGCAGAAGAGGAACTTGGGCTAAAGAGGAAAAAGATAGAAACCACATTGTAGCTGACAGCCTTACAAGTGAACATGAGAGAAAAAAAAAATAGGACATCTATCAGAAATAACTGGTGGTGTGGCGTGGTGTAGTTAAAGATGGGTAGTGTTTTCAGGAATTAAAAAATCAGTGGCATATATGGTGGAAAATTCTCCCTAAGTGAATTAAATATCAACATAGTTATATAGAGAAATTCTACAATATGGCACTTATTACTATATAACAAGTTATTCCCAAACTTATTAGTTTGAAAAAAAAAGTTATTTTCTCAAAGTTTCTGTAGCTAAGGAAACTAGGCACAATTCAGCTATACATTTTTCCTCCAAGGTTTCCTGTAGGCTGATTTCAATAAAAGCTATGCTTATAATAATTCTTAATTTGGAGAAGGATCATCATGAATACTGTCTCAGTTTCAAATGGGCTTTTGTCTGGGAGTGTTTTTAGTTCTTTGTCTGATGGACCACTTTCATATAGAAGCTTGCTTAAGTAGAGTGCAAATTTAGTGGTGGGGTTGATTTCTACACTGCATTTTCCAGAGAAGTGCTCTGGTCAGTCTCTCTCTCTCTCTCTCTCTCTCTCTCTCTCTCACACACACACACACACACACACACACACACACACACACACAATTAATGAATAACTTTTTATTTTAAAAAGTTAAAATGTGAAAGTCAAAGATTATGTTTCTTGGTCCACATTTCAACTCTGTGTCTTTTGATGGGTCAGCTCAGACCATTAACATTCAATGTAATTATAGATTTGAGGTGTTTTCAGTGGCATTACTTTATGTCATTGTTGAGTGTTCTTGTGTGTATTTGCTTTTATAGAAGTGCCTTTATAACTTCCTATAAGGCTGGTTTAGTTGTAATTGATTGTTTCAGTTGCTCATTTTCTGAGAATATTTTTACTCCTCCCTCCAGTTTGAAGGAACATTTAGCAGGATAGGGTATTCTTGGTTGGAAGTCTTTCTCATTTACCATTCTTTTTTCATTAATGATTTAAAAATGATAGACAAGACTGTGGGATAAAAGGGGCACAATTCCACACAATTCCCACCACCAAAGTTCCATATCCTGTCTCCTCCATTGGAAGCTTGACTATTCTTTGTCCCTCTTTGACTGTGGACTAAAGATATTTATGGGGTGCAGAAGGTGAGAGGACTGGCTTCTGTAATTGCTTCTATGCTGGATATGGGTGTTGCCTGGTTGATCCATACCCCAAGCCTGTCTATATCTTTCCCTAAAGGGGTAGGGCTCAGAGAAAGTGGGGTTCCAGGACACATTAGTGAGGTTATCTGCTGAGGGAAGTCAGGTTTGCATCATGGTAGCATCGGCAAATTGGTGGCTGAAAATCACTAAGATGCAAAGCAGAACAAATTGTTTAATAATAATGAAACTAAAGGTAAAAATATAGCAGATAAAATTTAGAATCTTCATGACAAAAGAAGCTTTAATGATATTTATATAGTTTTCCCATATTTGGGGGCTGCCCTCTGCCTGGATCTATCTTTCTAATCCTATTCCCAGCTCTGACACCATCTTCCCAGACAATCCTTTTAGCCCACCTGCATGTTAGCTATCAGGCTCAGGCAAAAATTAGTAAAGTCATGGACCCCTTAGAATACACCTAAAATAGACTTCCTAGCTTCTTCCAACATGAAGACCTTATTTAGCATTCTTTAGGTATCTTGACAATCTCTTCTAACTTTTATGGTTTCAGTTGACAGATCTGCTGATAATCTCATAGCTTTACCTTTGTATGTAACTCTTTGGTTTTTCTCTTGCTGCTTTCAGTAACTTTTCTTTATCTTTAATCTTTGCAAGTTTAATTATAATGTGCCTTGGTGTATGCATCTCTGGATCAGATTTGTTCTGTATATCTGAGCTTCTTGTATCTTTATATGTTCCCTTTTATTTATTATTTTTGAGAAATTCTCTGCTATTATTTCATCAAATATTTGCTTCTCTGTTTGTTCCTCTCCTTTTGGTAAGCTGATTATTCTAATGTTGTTCTACTTAAAGTAATAACATGTCTCTGGTGTTGGTTTCCTTTTCTCTTAGCCTCTTCTCTAGATCTTCCACTTTTTGTTAGTTTTTCCTGACCCATCTTCATTCTTGATATTTGTCCAGTCTCTGTTGTTCTGCTCGAAAGACCTTTAACTCTATTTCTTAGTCCTTTTATTTTGTCTTTTTTTTCTCAACTGTTGTAACTTTTAGTTCATGAACTGTGTGAGTTTGGCATGCTGTTGTGGCTTTTGGCTCAGTTATTATGCTATTTTGTTGTGTTATAGTGGCATTCATTTTGGTTAATGCTGCAATTAATTCCTCTGTTTTGGCACTTGGTTCTTTGTTTTCTTCTAAGTTTTTGTAGATTATAAAGTCATGCTAATATAAGCAGATAAATAAAAGAAAACTTCTTAAAGAACCTTCTAGAGGCAAATCTACATAATATACATTGTACAGCTCTCAAAGGAAAACTTCCATGCATTATGTGCTGGGAGGCAAACCTCTGTAGTGAACACAAGCTGTGAAACAGCTCTTCGAGGAAAAATCTGAATGTGTTACATGCATTAAAGACCACCACTAGCTGCTCCTGAACTTCTCCCAGACTATATTAGGAGAATAAACTGTCTCAGGCTGAAAAGACAAATAATCCCATAATTGGATGATGATCCTGATTCATGGGGAAATGGGCCAAAAATTTCTGTATAAAAACACTGCAATGAACATGCTCAGTGTTCCATCCCTGAATGGTTCCATGGTTCCTTGCCTGAGTGTTTCATTTCTCTCTTCTGCTTCGGACTGCTGCTGCAGAACTAAACTCTACATATTTTGACTCCTATTTTACTTTTGGAGTTTTGTCTCTGGTCTTCCCTTTCCATGAGTTTTCTCATTTCCTGGCAAATATGTGGACTACCTTTTCAGGTTCCACTTCAAATATTTTGGTTATCTAGGGTTTTTCAACAGTGTTTTTTTTTTTCTGCTCCCCCATCCCCAATTTAGTTAAACTCCCTAGGTCTCCCCATTCTGCCTGAAACCACAAGGGAGGCTGGTTGGCTAGCAGTGTCAGTGGTGTTCCATAGTAAGAGGAGATCACTTGAAGCACACACAAGTCATCCCTGGGATGTATAGTGTGCTCAAAGTTATTCAGTAAGACACTGAATGGGTCACTGACCTGGGGATGTTGCAGGGATATCCTGGAATGGCTCATGGAAGATTTCTGACTTAGATGGAAGGCCACCTGATAGTTTCTAGGTTGGGCACTTGAGGTCTGGCAGGTGCAAGGAGGGCTCAGCAGTTCTTGAGTGCCTCTATGCTGAGGGAAAGCAACTGGTTTTTCTCTGGTCCTGGTATCCAGAGTCTGGTAGTGCAAAAGAGGATTCAAGACCTGTGGTGGGGCCTGGTGTGGGCTGCCAGTGAGCTGGTGGTATCCTTGTCCCAGCTCTGAGGGACACACAGCTGGGAATTGGGATCCACACTAACTGGAATACAGTAAAACCTGAAGGGGGGCACTGGGCCCAGTGGTTGAGGAATGTATGAGTACAGGCTGATCTGGTCCCCTTAGCAGCACAGGAAATTGGGGATTGCATCCACCAGCCTAAAACAGGGAAGCCTGAAGAGGGAGAGACCACTCTCATTCTCCTAGTCACAGGGAATTGGGGTCTGAATTCACTCACCCTGCTTCAGTGAATCCTGTTGGGTAGAAGCCTCTCTGGTCCTCCCAGGTGCACACACAGGGTTTGGGGACCTCACTTGCTGACCCTGATGCAGTGAAGCCTTGAGAGGTAGAGGCTGATCTATCTTCCTTGTACACACAAATGGTAGTTAGGATTGACACTTGCCAGAACGTAGTGGGTCCTGGGCCAACTGGGTTTCAAATATGGCTCCCCAAAGTTCTGACTGAATTTAGGGATTAGGGTGAGGCCCTTCCCATTGGCAGAGCAGGCAAGCTGAGACCAGCTTTCTTGGGGTAGAAGGCTCACTCAGGGCTCCCTGCACTGGCAGGAAGGCTTGTGGATGTAGATGGTGATACTGGGAACTGGGTTCTGGGGAATCTGGACAGGAGCTCCTTGACTTGTTCTTTGTCTACTTTCCAGTGCTCCCTGTTTTTCTTTTCCTCTGTCTTTGGATTTTCTGTCTCAAGGATTATTTCTGTATTTGTTGACTCACTTGCTTCCCTTGGTTACTGCTTTTGTTGTCACTGTATCACAGAGGCCAATCCTGGAGCTGCAAGACAACCACCATCTTTTTTCTTCTCCTCCCTCACCACCCACCCAGAGTACTTTTATATGAAGCTAACTTCATATAAAAGTATTCACCTTCAAGTTCTGTCATTTGGATTTATTGACATTATGGTTTGTGAGAATGATCATATTTGGTATCCAATAACAACTTCAAACATAATAATATTAGCAATAAACAATATTTATTAGATAATTACTGTGGGTCAGGCACAGCATACAAAATCATTGCGAATATCTTTTCAACAAAAATTAAGAGTTTTTTTTCCAAAGCTGCAATATCATGTAATTCAATGTTGTATCTAGTATAATTATCTGTCTAAATAGCTCCCAAATTCCCAAGCTAACAAAAAATATTTAAGTGTGTGACAGTAGATTAGAACACTTACAATGACTCCAACATTATAGCTGAGGAGAAAGTAATATGGAAAATGAGATTAAGTCTATTTATAACAAAAGATGATGATATTTAAACATCTTGCTTTGTAATGTAATTATGTGGATTATAACTATTAATATTTACACTCAAACCAGTGCCTAAGGCCCTTGCACTTGATGATGCCATATTTGAAGGGTAGACATGTTCACATAGGTAGAGTTTCCTACAAATTCATGTACTAGAATAACTATGTGAAAGGTGGAAGATGTGCATCTCAAGGGTAATAATTTTCTTTAAAAGACAGATACTTAGGTAAAATAATATAGTGTTCTTTATATGTTTTCATTGCACGATATCAAATTTCCAATGTGCAATTCAAAATATTTACAAGCATTTCCTTCTGAACTTTAATCTCAATTAGATCGTACCTCTTCCCTCTGCTGTTTTTTCTTTCTAACTCATATTTTCTAAGGCATATATTCATATTGAGTAGACTATTTTACAGAGTTGACATGATAAGTATTTGATTCAATTTACTCCTGAGTGGCCAAATAATCTCTATATTTCGTAATTTTTCTAGGGTTTCTTCCTGTAAAGTTTCAGAGAGAGCACTTACTTTCATTTACTAAGTAGAATGACTTAGTTCTCCAACATCTCATCAGCACCAAGCCTACTATTACACAACTAAATTTCAATAAATAATGTTCTGAGCAAACCCCCACACACCAAAACAAAAAAAGGGGGGGGGGAAGAAAGAAAGAAAGACAAAAGGGAGCTGAAGGAACTTCTTTGGGACTTCCTGGCTTTCTATCATGTCAGTCATTATCCACAAGAGGAAAGGAATGCCACACAGATTATTTTATCCAAACTCTTTTAGAAATCTAAGCCATCTATAGTCATGTAGGTGTTACATAATGATTTCCCTTCTGTTTGTTATAGCTGGATAATTCCTAGTAGAGCAAGGAATGTTAAATATTCCTTACCTCATTTTGACAATCCACTTTTCCAAAGAAAGAATTTCTGACTCTGCCCTACATCATGTTTGAGAATGGCTATCCACACAGAAAAACTTAATGAACTATATACCCTTGGCATTATCAATCCCAAATTCTCAGTTTATAGACAAGTAACTTCAGTACTAGTGGTATCTACATTTAAGCATCTTTCAACAAGAGCACAAATAGGTAACACTTTATGTCTACCTAGCATACTATATTATCAGTGAATTTAGTTGTTTGGATTACAAATTCAAAATCAGACAGCAAATATAATCTGGCAATGTACTCTTGAGAACAAAAACTGTTCCTAAGAATTTTGATTGATGAAGATATTATAACACCATTTGGAAGGTTCTACTCCAAATTGCATTTAATTTCTTCTTTTCTTGGGGCATAACTTATTCTCAGCCATGTTCATCACTAATTTACACTCTACCTAACATTTCAGCACAAAAGAGGAAAGAGAAGGCTCCAGGCTTTCAGCACTTCGAATATATATATATATATATATATCCCCTTGACAATAGTTAAATGATCTACTTGCAATCTATGCTGCAGCCTGTCACTAAAAAGTCAAATTTTAAGCTGAGAAGCCATAAATATCAGACTAACAATTGTAGCAAAGCCTCCCTTCCTCTAAAAATATCAGAGGATTGAAGGGTGACCCCATATGGGTTGGGGTGGGTGTGATAAAATGCAAATGTGCAGCTTCCAGTGGGAGAGGGAATGATACAGTAAGAGGTCAAAAGTGTGGACTGAATGAGGATATTTTTTAATACTAATGTAACTGGGGTAGGACTGCTTCCAGATGGGAGGGGCAGCCGGTCGGGAGGAGTTTGTGGAGGCTGGGGGTAAAAACTGCACGAGCATATGGAGCTGTAAGGGAAAGAAAAGAAAGAAGGAAAAATAAACGGTTGGAGGAGACAGAAGGTGTAGAAGCAGGATTCTGCAGAGAGATCAGTAATGATGCATTGGGTCTGAAAAAAAGAAGGCAAATTTAGAAAATAACTTGGGATGATGAAGGGATGCCGAGGGCTATGGGGAGAGAAGTTTCCATGAGAAGGTCTAGCTGAGACAAAGACTTCATAGGGCTTTGGAATATATTGAGGAAGGGAAGATATGGGTTTTTAGGAAAGGCATTTAAGCATTTGGAAAGTCAAAACTTCTGCTGAAAACACATAATAAAACAGACTGTGCAAACTATTATCACTTAGTAAATTTAGGTTAAAGTGCTCTTTGGTGTCCTTCTAGTTTTCTTTGAATTACTTGTACAGACGTATTGGGTGGACACCGAGTCACTGTTCAGTTCTGCTTGGTGTTATCTCATCTATAATAAATGGTAGGTTTCTTCCTCCAATGTCTCAATTCAAAGAGTGAGCAAAGGGTAATGGGATAAATAAATGTTTCACTTAAGTTGTTCTAGTAGTAGCTCCAGCTCCTAACATTTTAGTCTTTTTCATTTATGAAATATTCTCTTAGTTTCAGTCCTAAGATTCCTTCCTAAACCACAAGTTTAGCATAGGTAGATGGCTTAGTGAGCAATAAACTCTTACTATACTATGAAAGACTACTGACATTTATTTAGTTGAGTCATATTTCTAGTAACAAATGATCATATTCATAAAATACAGTGCTTTTTTCAAGTGCTATTTCATTTCCTTAGATCCTGTAACTTCAACTAAACCTGTAGTAATAATCTAAATATGCTGTGCCAAGTTTTGAAACAGTGATTATGTAAGCTCTAATTTTTTTCTAAGTCCTTTGTTTTAAAATTTAGCTTTCTTTCTACTTTACCAGTTACCACTTGACTCTAATTATCACTTGTACTTTATCAATTACCACTTGATTACTTGACTTGACTCTGTCAATAGTTAAATACATAATATATAATGCTGAGTTCTCTTTATATCTTCCCAATACTGTATTCTCTTAACTTCACCACTCCCATTTCAAAATGTTTTACTGATTTCCAATATACATACAGTTATTAATGCTTACGTAAGGCCATAGTTAAACCAAGGACCCTTGGGTAGAGTGTCTCATACACTGTCATTAGGTAGAGTACCTCATACAGTCATTAGGCGGCTTATGTATCTCTATCAACCACATTTTAGAAATAGTCTAGATGTTTACATTTCCTCATAGTATAGTAAAAATATCTTTCACACTGACATACCTATCTGGTGTTGTCTAGAAATGGACATTTTGTGTAAGAACAACACAAGTGGCAGTAACAAGCTGGACTCTGATTCATTCTGTCTTTGCTGTAGGAAAACTGGGTCCCTTTGGAGTTAACTACTCAGCAGAACAGAGACAGAAAGCTTCTGTTGAGGACTTCCCAGGGACTTGCAGTTCAATACCTATGGTTGTATATGTCTCTGCATCACAGGAACAATGCAACAGAGAGACCAGGGTTTGCTCACAACCACATAGGCCTCTGACTCCTCTTTGATTGCAAACACCTAGGCTACCAGAAGTATCCAACGAAACATAACAGCATATGTTACACCTCAGAACCGCCACCTTTTCATTATACCACAGCATGAACAAGTCCTTTCAGCTGCTTCCTTGTTGCCTGGCTTAGATTTTTAACCTTCCTTTCAATCAAAAGTGGAAGAGAGTAGATGAAGGACACTATCTTTCTGCTACTTAAAGAGTGTCTGCACAGAGACTCTGAGATGCTAGTCCCTCATGGTTTTAGTTCAGAGTGTGTCACCAGAATGGCAAATTGGAGGAAATACTATTGTTAGAAATTCAAAACAACATCCAGTATCACCTTATGTTTTGACCTGCTCAACCTTTTCTTTCAAAAATGTATCCTTTGATTCTCATACTGCCTTGCCTTTGTCTGAGAACAAAGAGCCCCTGCCTCGTGTGTGTGTGTGTGTGTGTGTGTGTGTGTGTGTGTACAAGCACTCACAAATTGCTTCAATCTTTCTCAAATTATAAAGTATGGGGGGGATTTCACACAGAGAAACTACTTATGATTTTTTATGGATAATTCAAATATGGTTGAACCTTAGAACTTCAAGATGAAGAATTAAATTGTTATGAGGATGGGAAAAATGAGCAATCAAAACCAGTCTTTCTATATACACAGTAAAATTGATTTTTTAAATTGTATAATTATACCTCTGGATAACATGGCAGGAATATTATTGTTTTGATATTGGTCTCCATTTTAAAATGTACATAGCTATGCAAATAAACTTAGGTAGCTCAATCAAGGCAAAACTTTCCTTTCTTTCTTTCTCAAATCTAAAACACAGGGAGATTTAAATAAAAAAGAAATAAAAAAGAAATGATTGAAGGGTTGATGTACTTCTCTAAGAAAATTAAAGATATTTAAGATTTTCATCGAGCCAAGATTAACGTATAAGAAAGTACTTACCCAGTAAAGCATACAGGTTACCAAGTTCAAACCCCTAGTCCCTGCCTGCAAGAAGAAGCTTCAGTGTGGTAAAGCAGAAGTTCAGGTGTCTCTCCTTTTTCTGTATTTCTTCCTCTATTTATCTCTGTCTACTTTCTTCTATTAAATAGAAAGAAAAAACAAGTCACAGAGAATAGTAGACCCATGCATTCACTGAGCCCCAGCAATAACGCTGGTGGCAAGAAGGAGGAGGAGGAGGAGGAGGAGGAGGAGGAGGAGGAGGAGGAGGAGGAGGAGGAGGAGGAGAAGAAGGAGAAGAAGAAGAAGAAGAAGAAGAAGAAGAAGAAGAAGAAGAAGAAGAAGAAGAAGAAGAAGAAGAAGAAGAAGAAGAAGAAGAAGAAGAAGAAGAAGGAGAAGAAGAAGAAGAAGAAGAAGGGGGAGGAGGAGGAGGAGAAGGAGAAGGAGAAGGAGGAGAAGAAGGAGAGTAAACAAAAACTTCTACTAGTTCCTCTTTATAACTCTCTTCTACTAGTTCCCCAATCCTCAATGGGTCCTGGTAGAATACTGTTCTATACTAAGTTGTCCATTATTATCTTGTTTATTTGACTAGTTCAAATAGATTCTTCAATACTCATATCACTCTAATATCACGTCCTTACCCATACTGACCTAGAGAGCTGTCCTCTGTCTTACCAGATTTTTATCCCATAAAAATTATTTATTTCAATATACTTTACTTGCTTTTTTCTGGCCCCTTGATTTGGCTAAGAACTCTTCATTTTTGGAATTTTATCTCTCATTTCTCTATTTAAAGTGCTATTTGTTCTTCATTACTATACCTTGCTAGAAAATGAAGCCTCACTGAATGTGAAATGGATACAAGTCAGGGCTCATATTAGAGAGGCTGTCACCCATTTCTGGTCTTGGTATGCTTTACTCTTACTTTTGACTTCTTTGTTAAGGAAGAGTCATATGTAAAGCACAAATGCATTAAATAGATGTGTAAGACCTTTAGACTAGGTTTCCAAAGGACTCTATAATATCTCGTAATTGACTAAAGAAGATAAGTTCCACACCCATAACTGACTTGTCAATCACTCCACCAGCTTCCCTGACTTCCCTTATAAAAGTTTTAATCTAAGCTGCCTGGTTTCCATTTGTTGTCCACATCAACTGAGATGGCAGCTACTATATTTCTAATTCTACCTTGGTTTAGCTCCATTTTGTCTAAAAAATCAAACCAGTCTTTCCTGAATAGTGAAACTAATTATAGTTTCAGGACTTTAAACAGAACAGTAATGTTGTTAGATGGATTCAAATTTACACATTGTTAGAGTTATAAATAAAAACCTGGGGGAGGGGGCAGCAGTCATGGAACACCTGTTTGAAAGCTCTCATTGCCATGCTCAAGGATCCAGGTTCAAGCCCCTATTACCCACCTGCAGGGAGAATGCTTCACAAGTGGTGAGGCAGGTCTGCAGATATCTCTCTCTCACTCTCTCTCACCCTCCCCCTCTGAATTTCTCTATGTCCTGTGGGGAAAAAAAGTCTGGCCACAGGGAACAGTTAATTCATAGTACCAAGCCCCAGTGATAACCCCGGTGGCAACTATCAAGTAAATAAATAATAAATAAATAAATAAATAAATAATATTATAAAACTACTTAAATTAGGGCTGAGAAGATAGCATAATGGTTATGAAAAAGGCATTTATGCCTAAGGCTCTAATGTTCCAGGTCCAATCCCTAGCACAACCATAGGTCAGGGCTAAGCAGTGCTATTTCTCTCTGTCTACTTCTACCTCTATCTCTCTCTAATAAATAATTAAAAATACTTATAGAACTAACTCTCTACCAGTATCAGGTTATTTATGTTCTCTTGATTCTCTTAACATCCATTTTTCTTTTTTTTTCTTTTTTAAATATTTTTTAAAATATTTATTTTATTTATTTATTCCCTTTTGTTGCCCTTGTTGTTTTATTGTTGTAGTTATTATTGTTGTTGTCGTTGTTGGATAGGACAGAGAGAAATGGAGAGAGGAGGGGAAGACAGAGAGGAGGAGAGAAAGATAGACACCTGCAGACCTCCGTCACCGCCTGTGAAGCGACTCCCCTGCAGGTGGGGAGCTGGGGTTCGAACCGGGATCCTTATGCCCGTCCTTGTGCTTTGTGCCACCTGCACTTAACCCGCTGTGCTACAGCCCGACTCCCAACATCCATTTTTCTATATCAGAGGAATACCAAAAATGGTTGTTCTGTCTATAACTGAAGATTATAGTTATCAGATGAGATCATGTGTGTGAAAATTATTTCTGAATGCTTTATCACCATGTAAATATAAAACATTAGCTTTGTGTTCATTATTGAAGGAATCTGTTCTAGCCAACATTTTTTCAACAACTCGAACAAAGACATAAAAGAATGAATATAAGCTTTGCAGATGATAGACATATGGGAGGAATAGCTAATAAAAAGAGAAGACAGAATCAAAGTTCAAAGAAATCATGACAGATTGGAATGATGACTAAAACTACTAAAATGATATTTAATATGAACAGATGTAAAATACACTTCAGCTTAAAAAAGCATGCCAGGGAGACCTGTTATGACATTAGTTAAGATGAACTACAGTTATAAGACTAGGAAGTGAGAGTAATTTTAGGCTTCTTTAATAAGAATACTGTGTCTATAACAAAAGATGTAATATATTACAATGTTAGACTGTTTCCAACATATGTAGTATTTAAATGTTAAAATATGAAGAACTAAACATCATGTTAGAAAACTGTAATATGACCTGGGAAAAGCAATCATAATTTTGAAAGCCTTCAAAAGCATATAAGAAGCAATTGTCCTGAATACACAAATAATATATATGTATTTACATATATATTTATATATTTATTTATGGATATATGTATATTTTAAGACTACATGCAAATATACCTCTATATACAGATACCCACAAATGTTTCAAGTTCTTTCATACAGTAAGGATGAAAAATTCCTAGTACATACTGTAACTGAAGATATAAAAGAGATAACACAATACACACTAGATCCTCAGTAAATAACAGTCAAGTTTTAACTGATTTTGTATTGTTCTAATGGGAAGACCATGGACTTATGACTTGGAGATTTAGTAAATTTACAACTTAAGGAATGCATTTCCTATAATTTTTAAACCTTTAGGAGACATTTTTGTGACCTAGGATACTTCTATAATGTGATAGACATTTTCTATATATTATCTTATTGAAGTGAATACATATCATATTGTACACCTGTTTTCAACCCCCGCTAATTCCAGATTTAAGGACTGTTAATGTACAAAATGTCATTACATTTTCATATATATATATATACAAAGAAAGAAATATCATCACCTTTTTGCCAATGGGAAATCATAAATGTAGGAAGATTATGAAAACTAAATAGTTAATAACTATGAAAAATTCAGTTCCAGGTCAGTTGTTTTTCAAATATTAGAGTATCATCACTTAGAAGACTTGCTACAATATAGATAGTTGCCACTTACCTTGAGAATTTCTGAATAAAACATCTAGGTTAGGTCCCCATGTATGAATCTAATAAGTTCCCAGGTAAAAATGATGAAGAAGCACTTTTACAAGACAACCCTCATTCATTATCTCTTATTAAAAAAGATAATATAATAATAAATAAATAAATAAATAAATAATATTGCAAGACTACTTAAATTAGGGCTGAGAGGATAGCATAATGGCTATGCAAAAGGTATTTATGCCTAAGGCTCTGATATTCCAGGCCCAATCCCTAGCACAACCATATGATTGCTATTATGATTGCTTTTCCCAGGTCATAGTCCAGTTTTCTAACATGATGTTTAGTTCTTCATTTTTTAACAAATACTTCATATGTTGGAAATGGTCTAACATTGTAACATGGAAGACAAAATTATCATATTATTTTAATCATCAAATTATTTCACTATCTTCAGTTAATAATTAGGTACCAGAATTTGACCAAACTGAAGGTATATCAATCACATAATGTTTTGTATAGAAAGACAGAGTAAATCAAGGGTCACCTCTCAAGGATCTGAAAAAAATAGCATATATAAAGTGGAGGCTGAAAAAAATAACAAAGACAGGTTTTCCTTGACTTATAACAGAGTTGTTTCCATATATCTATCACAAGTTGAAAATATTATCAAGCCAAAATGCATATAGAAAACCAGACTCATGGAATATTATAGCTTTACCTAATCTACCTTAAAAATATGTTCACAGAACACTTACTTTAGGCTACAGTTTGACAAAATAATCAAACAAAGCCTGTTTCATAATAAAATTCCGAATATCATTTAAGTTATTGAATATAATACCAAAAATAAAAAAACAGCCTGTAGAGTATTGGTTGTTTACTCTTGGGATAGAGTAGCCAATGATACCCAGTAACACAGAAAAGTATCTCGCCACATGTCATCAGCTTATGAAAAGATCAAGATTCTAAATTTAAAGTATAGTTTCCACTAAATGTGTATTACTTTCACACCATCATAAGACTGAAATTTGTTAAGTTGGAGCCATCTATTTTATAACAAAGTGAAAATGTAATTAAAGAGAAAACATAAAAAAGTAAGAAATGACTAAATTAGGTGAATCACTAAATGAAAGATTCTTAATGTTTATATGAAAAGATTCCACAGTGGCAAGGTAGTGGCACATCTGGTTAAGAGCACTACAGTACACAAGAAACCAAGCTCAAGTCCCTGGTCCCTGCCTGCAGGGGGAAAGCTTCATGTGTGGTTAAATAGGGCTGCAAGTTTCTATCTTTCTCTTTCCCTCTTTGTATTCCTCACCCCTTTTAATTTCTCTCTGTCTTTATCCAATAATAAACAAAAAAAGTAATGTTTAAAAATAAAAATAGTAAGAGTCCACAAATACATGAACAAATATTCAACATTTATTTCTCTTTTTCTAAGAGCAGTGTTTTCTTTTTTCCCCTTTATCATTTTATTGGGAATAGTGGACTACAGTATAGTTGTGGGTACATGGGTACAATTTCTCATCTTCTCTTGATAGGTGTGTGCAAAACACTCTCACACCCACTTAAAACCATTTCTGCCATCATGTACTAGGACCCAAAGGGCCCCACCCACACCCCCTCCCTAACCTTCTTCACCAGAGTCCTTTGCTTTGGTACAATACACAGAACCAAGTCATTTTTTACTATATGTTTTCCCTTCTTGTCCTTTTCTTAAATTCTTTTACTTTTTTCTTGTTGCTGGGACACTACTCCTGCAGGCTAACTTTTTCATACACACACACACACACACAGAGAGAGAGAGAGAGAGAGAGAGAGAGAGAGAGAGAGAGTCAGCCTACAGCACTTTCCAAGCCCAAGTTGCATGTATGGCATAGCAGATATTACAACTTGTGCTGCTTTATACATAAGTCTTTTCTGATAAGTATTTTAGTTTCCTTTGGTTAAATAACCAGGAGAAAAATTGTTGGGTCATAGGATAGTTTCATTTCTAGTGTTCTAGAAATATCCATCTTGCTTTCTACAAGGGTAGGGCCAATTTACATTTCCACCATCAGTGAAGATGTATCCCTTTTCACCTACCTGCTCTCCAACATTTGTTATTAATGCTTTCCTTTTTTTTATGTTCTTACTAATGTGTGGCCTTCTCATAGATGTAAAGTGCTTTATCCCTGTTGTCTTTATTTGCACCTCTATGATAATTAGTGACTTTGAGCATTTTCTCATGTGTCTGTTGGTCATCTGGATCTCTTTCTCAAGTGAAGTTTCTGTCCATGTCCTCATCTCATATTCTAATAGGATATATATATTTTTTTTCTGGTGCTGACTCTACTGAGTATTTTTTAATGTTCCTTTATCTGAAGTATGTTATATAAAGATCTCCCATTCTGTAAGATGTCTCTCTTTGGGTGATGGTGTGCAGAAGATTTCCAATTTGATGTAGTCCCATAGGTTTATTTTTGTTTTCTTTACAGTTGGACTTGAGTCTTTGAAGACATTATTAAAGTATAGATCCAAAAATGTTCTGTCAGTGTTTTCTTCTATATATTTGATAGTTTCTGGTAAAATATCCATTTTTATTAGGAAATGTAAATTAAAACCATGATAAGATATAGCTTCACATAGGTGAGAACGGCCTATATATTAAGAAAATAAAACCTGAATAAGGAAATGTTGGAAGAGATGGGGGGACAAAAAACTCTGATATAGGAAGTCAGGCAGTAGCGCAGCGGGTTAAGTCCATGTGTCGCAAAGTGCAACGATCCCGGTTCAAGGCCCCGGCTCCCCACCTGCAGGGGAATCGCTTCACAGGCGGTGAAGCAGGTCTGCAGGTGTCTGTCTTTCTCTCCCCCTCTCTGTCTTCCTCTCCTCTCTCCATTTCTCTCTGTCCTATCCAACAACAATGATATCAATAACAACAACAATAATAGCTACAACAATAAAACAACAATGGCAACAAAAGGAATAAATAAATAAATATTTTTAAAATAAACTCTGATATACTCTTGTTAAAAGCATAAATTGGTACAAACTATATTGGAAATGACATTGGACTTACTTACCAAAATAAATAAACAGAGACAATACCACTCTTAGTCATTTATACAAAGAACACAAGAACATTAATTCATAATATGTATGTCTCTATATGCTCATGACAGCATTATTCATAATAGACAAAAAATAATGAATAAACCTGAATGCTCATCTATGAATGAGTTGAGAAAATAGAATGTGAAGCATACACTCAGTGGAATGTTACTTGGATTTTTAAAGAACTTATGCCTTTTGGAACAACACGGATGTAACTCAAGTTGATAATACTCTAAGTTAGGAAGTGAAAGATAATCACTAGATGGTTTCACACATAGGAGGAATATAAATAGCTAAAGGAAATGAACTGGCAAAAAATAACAAAACTAACTGAGACTTGCTAAAAACTCTGGTGGTTATCAGAGGAAAACATAAAGGATTCTTTCCCTTTATTAAATAATTTCCTGCTTGACATAACTCAAATAATTTGTTTTCCTGTGCTTTGTAGTGATTGCTACCCTAAATGTAGACTGCAATTAGAGAAAAAGACAAAGAAATAATTGTGTTTCAGAATGAATGATGAAGACAGAGGCAGAGATGATCCTAAGTCTTGTATACACTACCGATGTAATTTTCTTGTTTATGTGAGTTGTGAAGTTAAAAGCAGAGAGAAGTGTTTTTACAAACTTAAATATGCCATTTGTAGAAAGAAGAAATTAGAAATAAAGTGCATATATTATGCTAATAATGTTGGAATAACAATAAATTAAGAAACTGAGATCTTCTGAGTAGTGGCTATCATACAGTTAGAAATATATATTATGGAGGTTGAGCCAAGATGGTGACTGGAAAGTAGCAGCACCCGTGGTCTCTGACATCAATTGCTAGAAAGCCTTGAAATCCTGGCCTTCAGCAGGACAAGCAAGGAGGCATCCTTAAAGTAGACTAAGGAGGTGATTATAATTCAATTTGGGTTAAAAATTAGAGCAAAAGGAAAGGAAATTTATTGATTATTTCTCTCAGCCCCCCTCTCCCCATAACCAGACCCTAGACCCAGGGTGTAGGGAGCTGCTGCTAGCAGGCTCCCCATGGAGCTCCTTTCTTTACCAAGATTCCTGGCCCACCAGGGTGCCATTAAACCCTGCTTCCAAATTTCTAGGCTATTTCTGTTGTTCCTCTGAGTAAGGGACTTAGACCCATTCAAGTGACAATTAGCTAATCAAGCAAGCCTCACCCAGCCTGGGAAAGACTGCTTGAAAGTTTTTTTTTTTTCTTTTTTCCTGTTTGTTTTTGTGTTTTCTTTCTCAATCAGTTGTCTAGACTCAATGTACATAGGCTAACAGGGAGTTGTCCAAGCTGTAGACCCACTGCTTGGGCTTTTTACTCTGTTCTATTTTAAAAATACTATTATGTATACACACATATCCTTCCCCCCCCCCAGGTGACAAAAATTAACTTAGTATACTTTCCATAGCTAGACTACAAGAATTATCACCCACTGTGAGAGAAACTTGTCTCACTTTTCATACCTCCTCTATACACTATCGACTTTCTCCCACCTCCAAGCCAATTTAAAAAAAAATTATATATATATATACATATATATATATATATATATATATATATATATATATACTCTCCTTTCACTGCTCTTTTTTTTCTGTTTCCTTCATTTCTTTTTTCTTTTCTCTCTTTTTTCCCCCTGTCTTCCTTTCTCCCTTCCTCCTCCCACTGCCTTCTGAATTCACTGATGCTTATTTGTGAACTATTTCAGGGAAGAAGTAAGACTCAGAGCAGACTCTCTTTGTGTGTGTCTCTGCTCTACTTGACCTTTCCCTCTTGCTACCCCTAGAATCTACAGTGGACAGTAGATTTGCATAACTGTCTATTCCTGCTATCCCTTTTTTCCTTTCTCTTTCTTTTTCATTTAGATTTGGTTGCTATTTTTTCTTGAACTGGAGACATTGTTGGACTAACTGGTATTAGTTAAACTGCTTCCATCATTGCTTTAGTTACTATTGTAATTTCTAAGGGTGGTGATTGCATTTGTCATAAAGGTATTTACTATAGTGTGGCTTGTACATAAAACAAAAAAACTGAGGAACAACAGAACATAAAAATGAAAACCATATTAAAAATGGGTAGATCAAGAGCAAATAAAACTGCTAATACAATGAAAGAAGACAAGAGCATAGAAGAAACTACAAATCAGCCAGAAGTAACCATAGATAAGAAAAGCATGCAAGCAATAATAAATTTATTAATCACAGTAATGAAAACAACTTTGGAGGAAAGGAATAGCAGTATTAGGGAAACAACAGATGAGACCCTCAAGGAAAATACTAACTACCTTGAGGCAATTAGAGAACTGAAAGCTGAAATAGCTGTAATGAAGAATGTAGCTGATGGAAGGGAAAGCAGACTAGCAGAAGAAGAAAACAGAATTAGCCAGACAGAGAATGAGCTAGAGAAAACTAAGAAAGAGGTGAAAAAGCTCAAAACGAGATTGAGAGACACTGAAAACAACAGCAGAGACATATGGGATGATCTCAAAAGAAGTAACATTCGTATAATTGGCCTGCCAGAGGAAGAAAGAGAGGAAGAGGAAGCAAGCATTCTAGAGGAAATTATAGAAGAAAACTTCCCAGACCTGAACAACAGAAAGGACATTAAGATCCAAGAGGCTCAGACCACAGTGGAGTAAAACTAACATTTAACAACAAACAGATAATTATTAAAGTCACAGAATTTGGAAACTAAACAACATACTCCTTAACAACCACTGGGTCAAAGATTCACTCAAGCAGGAAATTAAAACGTTCCTGGAAACAAATGAAAATGAAGACACAACCTATCAAAATATTTGGGACACAGCTAAAGCAGTATTGAGAGGGAAACTCAGAGCCATACAATCACATATTAAACAACAAGAAAAAACCCGAATAAACAACCGTATTGCACACCTTAAGAACTTAGAGGAAGAGGAACAAAGGAACCCTAAAGCAACTGGGAGGACAGAAATCACTAAAATTAGAGCAAATTAAACAACATCAAAAATAAGAGAACCATACAGAAGATCAATGAAGCCAAATGTTGGTTCTCTGAAAAATTATACAAGATTTACAAACCCCTAGCCAAACTCACTAAACAAAAAAGGAAGAAGACTCAATTCATAGAATTGTAAACGATAGAGGAGATATCACAACTGACACCACATAAATCCAAAAAATCATGTGAGACTTCTATGAAGAACTGTACGCCACCAAGCTAGAAAATCTGGAAGAAATGGAATAATTCCTAGAAGCATATGCCCTTCCAAAACTGAACCAAGAAGAACTACAAAACCTAAATGCACCAATCACAGACAAAGAAATTGAAACTGTTATTAAGAATATCCCCAACAACAAAAGTTCTAGACCAGATGGCTTCACAAAGGAATTCTACAAAACCTTCAGGAAACAGTTAATATCCATACTCCTAAAGCTTTTCCATAAGATTGAAGAAACAGAGACACGCCCTTCCACCTTCTATTAAGCCAACATCACTCTGATACCAAAAGCAGATAGAGACACAACAAAAAAGGAAAACTACAGACTCTGATGAACATAGATGCCAAAATATTAAAAAAGATATTGGCCAACCGGATACAGCAGCATATCAAAAAGATTGTTCATCACAACCAAGTGGGATTCATCCCAGGAATGCAAGGCTGGTTCAACATCCGTAAGTCTATTAATGTCATTCACTACATCAATAAAAGCAAAGCCAAAAACCACATGATTATCTCAATGGATGCAGAGAAAGCCTTTGACAAAATCCAACACCCATTCATGCTCAAAACTCTACAAAAAATGGGGATAGATGGGAAATTCCTAAAGATAGTGGAATCTGTATATAGCAAACCTACAGCCAACATCATACTCAATGGACAGAAGTTGAAAGCATTTCCCCTCAGATCAGGGACTAGACATGGCTGCCCACTATCACCATTACTCTTCAACATAGTATTGGAAGTTCTTGCCATAGCAATCAGGAAAGAGAAAAAAATCAAAGGAATACAGATTGGAAGGGAAGAAGTCAAGCTCTCACTACTTGCAGATAACATGATAGTATACATAGAAAAACCTAAAGAATCCAGTAGAAAATTACTGGAAGTTATTAGGCAATATAGCAAGGTGTCAGGCTACAAAATCAATGTACAAAAATCAGTGGCATTTCTCTATGCAAACACTAAACCTGAAGAAGAAGACATCCAGAAATCACTCCCATTCACTGTTGCAACAAAATCAATAAAGTACTTAGGAGTAAAGCTGACCAAAGAAGTGAAAGACTTGTATACTGAAAACTATGAGTCACTCTTCAAGGAAATAGAAATTGATACCAAGAAATTGAAGGACATCCCATGCTCATGGATGGGAAGAATAAATATCATCAAAATGAATATTCTCCCCAGAGCCATATACAAATTTAATGCGACACCCATCAGAGTTCCACCAAGCTTCTTTAAGAAAATAGAACAAACACTACAATCATTTATCTGGAGCCAAAAAACACCTAGAATTGCCAAAACCATCTTGAGGAAAAGATACAGAAATGGAGGCATCACACTCTCTGATCTCAAACTATATTATAATGCCATCATCATCATAAAAACAGCTTGGTACTGGAACAAAAATAGGCACACAGACCAGTGAAACAGAACTGAAAGCCCAGATCTAAACCCCCACACCTATGGACATCTAATCTCTGATAAGGGGGCCCAAAGGATTAAATGGAAGAAGGAGGCTCTCTTAAATAAATGGTGCTGGGAAAACTGGGTTGAAACATGCAGAAGAATGAAATTGAACCACCTTATCTCACCAGAAACAAAAATATACTCCAAATGGATCAAAGACCTGGATTTCAGACCAGAAACTATCAAATACTTAGAGGAAAACATTGGTGGAACACTTTCCCACCTAAACCTCAAGGACATCTTTGATGAAACAAACCCGATTGCACGGAAGACTAAAGCAGAAACAAACCAATGGGACTATATCAAATTGAAAAGCTTCTGCACAGCCAAAGAAACTATCACACAAACAAAGAGACCCCTCACAGAATGGGAGAAGATCTTCACATGCCAAACATCAGACAAGATCACCAAAATATACAGAGAACTCAACAAACTTAGCACCAAAAAAGCAAATGACCCCATCCAAAAATGGGCAGAGGATATGAACAAGACATTTACTTCAGAGGAGATCCAAAAGGGAAACAAACATATGAAAAACTGTTCCTGGTCTCTGATTGTCAGAGAGATGCAAATAAAGACAACATTGAGATACCACCTCACTCCTGTGAAAATGGCATACATCAAAAAGGACAGCAGCAACAAATGAGGCTGTGGGGACAGAGGAACCCTTCTACACTGCTGTTGGGAATGTAAAATGGTCCAGCCTCTCTGGAGAGCAGTCTGGAGAACTCTTACAAGGCTAGACATATACCTTCCATGTGACCCAGTAATTCCTCTCCTGGGGATATACCCCAAGGATTCCATAATGCCCAAACAAAAAGATGTGTGTACATCTATGTTCATAGCAGCACAATTCTTATTAGCTAAAACCTGGAAGGTACCCAGGTTCCCAACAACAGATTAGTGGCTGAGAAAGCTGTGGTACATATACACAATGGAATACTATGCAGCTATTAAGAACAATGTGCCCACCATATCTGACCCATCTTGGACAGAGCTAGAAGGAATTATGTTAAGTGAGCTAAGTCAGAAAGATAAAGATGAGTATGGGATGTCCCCACTCATCAACAGAAGTTGAGAAAGAAGAACAGAAAGGGAAACTAAAAGCACGATCTGATTAAATCAAGAGCAGGGCACCAATGTAAAAACCCTGTGGTGAAGGGGAGGGTGGCCATTGGGGCTTTCCGGCACTGCGGGGGGTGGGGACAGCAGGGGTGGGTGGTGGAGATGGGACACAGTCTTTTGGTGGTGGGAGTGGTGTTTATGTACAATCCTATTAAATTGTAAATATATAAACCACTATTTAATTAATATGAGAGGCAAAAAACTGATGATATGTCTAGAACATCTTAAAACACAGAGTCTTTTTAATACATAGGCTGTCTTTGATATGTTGTCTCTCCCAAAAGCCTAGACTAGGGAGAACAGAAGCAACCAGTAGCACAGCTATATACAAGATGCTGGGTATTATACCCCAAACCCTATCAAAGGGACTTTCCAAAGTTAACCCTATCACCAAATAATGTGACGATAACAATAACTATCCATTGTCTTCTTGAACCCTAAGACAGCAGGAACTTCACATTTGCACTATAAAGCCTATATTTCTCCCATTCCTGGAACCTTAGGGTGGGACCCACTTTTCTGCATGCTGCTCTCAATTCAAATCAAATAATATTACATCCATGGATCGCAACCTAATCAATGCAATGAGTGCCACCCCAGCATGCTTCACTTCAGACTGTGACCAGAGACTTCAGGTGTGGAATGACAACCCTTCAGCTTCATCACTCGGGTGACATTCTCTAATTCCATTCCAGATGTTCCACTCCCCAATAAAGTCCCCAAACCTAGATATAGTCCAGGTCCCCTGAGATAGAGCATAGGTTCACCCGTGCCCATAAACTAGGGGAAATATTTATATAACTGAAAGCAGAAGTACACAAGAGTATGCAGGGAATACCCCCCAACATTTCATCTGCACTATTCTAGTCTTTAGGTCCATGATTATTCAACAATTTCTTTGACTTTGTATATTAACTCTCTTTTCAGCCACCAGGTTCTGGATGCCAGCAAGATGCTGACCAGACTTCCCTGGACAGACAACCCCATCAGTGTGTACTGGAGCTCCACCTCCTCAAAGCCCCACCCTACTAGGGAAAGAGAAAGGCAGACTGGGAGTATGAATCTACCAGTCAACATCCATATTCAGTGGGGAAGCAATTACAGAAGCCAGACCTTCCACCCTCTGCAACCCACAACGACCCTGGATCCATACTCCCAGAGAGATAGAGAATGGGAAGGCTATCAGGGGAGGGGTTGTGATATGGAGATTGGGTTATGGGAATTGTGCGGAATTGTACCCTTCTTATTCTAAGGTTTTGTTAATGTCTCCTTTATTAAATAAAAAAAGAAAAGAAAAGAAATAAAGAAATATATATTATTTGTGGATGTACCTCATTTGCTGTTTCTAATCATTTATATTTCAGATAAAATTCAGTATTTTTTTTTACTTTGTAAATTCATTCTTGGAATATTTATAAATGCATTCCCATTCGAATGGGATGGGAATCCATAGCAAAAGAACTAACACTAATTATATTACTAGGCCACCATAGGGATTATGAGGAAACAGAAACCAGGTGACAAAATGGAGTATAATACAGGTGTTGTTTTTAGAATACTGGTAATAGGACAGAGAAGGCAGCATAATCATTATGCAAAAAAAAAAAAACCTCATGCCTGAGGCTCCAAAGTCCCAAGTTCAGTCCCCTACACCATCATATACCAGAGCTGAGCATTGCTATGGTAAATAAATATAAAACAAATAATTTAAAAATGATGGTCATGGGGCCAGAGAAATAATTTATCAGTTAGGAGGCATGCCTTGTAATGTGTAGTCTAGGTCCCAGTATTGGCACCACAATAGCATGATAGAGCACCAGGGGAAACTCAGTTTAAAAATCTGTTTAAAACTCAGTTTAAAGTCTGCCTAAGAATGGTCAAGTTGCATTTGGACTTGACTCTGACTGAAAAAAGAAAATATTGGTTATGGGAGACCTCTCTAAAGAGAGGTATGTATACATATTTATAAAATCTATATCAGGGGGGCAGGGGGTGGTACAACTGGTTGATCACACATTTACAATGCATCAGGACTTGGGTTTGAACCCTCAGTCCCCACCTGCAGGGGTAAGCTTTGCAAGTCGTGAAGCAAGGCTACAAGTGTCTCTCTGTCTCTCTCCCTCTCTGTCTCCCTATACCCTATATACCTGGCTGTCTCCCGATACCCTATATACCTGGCTGTCTCTATCCATCAAATAAAAATTATTTTAAAAATCTATATGTTTGTTTTGTGATATGATGGGGTCTCATACAAGCATGATTTCACACCTCATGGGCCAGAAATAGGAAGACAGATCACAACATCAAAACTTCTACCAATGCCAAGGCGCTTCTATGTGGCACCAGGATTGAAACCAGGTACAAAGGAAGGCATGCACCCTACTAGGTGAGTTATATTCTAGCCCCTAGGGGACATCTGCTGTATTGTTCAGTCATGCTGATTTAAATATCTGTCTCTTATAGGTTCGGGTTGAAATACTGATCAGGCAGATATATGTGAGTTGAGAATTTAGTTTATTGAGAAATCATCTTTATACTGAGGTACTTAAATTTACTAAATAAAGTAAAGTAAATATAAAAATTAAAAAATGAAGTAAAAGAACAAATAAAAAATAAAGTAAAAGAGCAAATAAAAAACAAAGTAAAAGAACAAATTAGGCAAAGCAATATTTGGAAGAGAAATATTCAAGACAATGAATATAAATGAAAAGAGACTTGGAAAAGTAGCTTTGGCTACATTTATTTATTTATTTATTTATTTATTTATCTATCTATCTATCTATCTATTTTTGCCTCTAGGTTTATTGCTGGGTCTCAGTGCCTGCAGTACGAATCCACTGCTCCTGGAGGCTATTTTTTCCCTTTTTATTGCCCTTGTTGTTTTTCATTTTTGTTGCTTTTCATTGTTGTTGTTGTTATTGCTGCAGTTGTGGTTGGATAGGAAAGAGAGAAATCAAGAGAGGACAGGAAGACAGAGGGCGAGAGAAAGACAGACACCTGCAGACCTGTTTCACCACTTGTGAAGTGACTCCCATGTAGGTGGGGAACTGGGACTCCAACTGGGATCCTTATACTGGTCCTTGCACTTTGTGTCACGTGTGCTAACTTGCTGAGTCACGCCCCCGACCCCCTAACTTTGGCTACACTTATAACCAGAAAGGCCAGTGTGCTGGGGCCTGGAGAAAGTAAGAAGGACAGACAATGAGTGTAGAGTCCTTAGGAAAAAGAACAAGCAAATTTAGTATGGCCATAAGAAACATTTTGAATTTTCCTTTTTGTTGGACAGGAAACTACTGAAATGTTTTGTGTATGTGACTAACATGTTTTCATTCAGGTATTTTAAGCATCACTTTGGCTGCTGAATGGAAATTTAGTGAGTGTAGCAGAGGAGATGAATCAGGAGGAGGAGCTGCTGACATAGTGAGAAGCAAAAGGAGTAGGTTTAGATTTCTAGGATCAACAAATTTTGCTGAATGATCAGAGTTTGTTTAGGATAAGCAGTGAGGCACCAAGATGTTAGCAATTTTTCTGAGGTCAGTTAACTAAAGACTAGTTGTACTGCTTATAAATTAGAAAACATGACAGAGAAACACTACTAAAGAAAGGGAAATGCTGTATTATTCAGTCACGCTGACTTCAATATCTGCCTCTTACAGGTTTGGGTTGAAATATTGATCAGGCAGATATATGTGAGTTAAGAATTTAGCTTATTGAGAAATCATCTTTATACTGAGATACTTAAATTTACTAAAATAAGCAAACATTTGTTGTATGTGCCAGGATCATTGCTTAGTTAATGCACTTACACATTTTATCGAATCATAAAATTAAGTGTACAATTATCACAGAAAATGAAGAAGCTATGTGTGAGCTTATAAGAAGCCATAATAATATAAACCCCAACACATGACTATTTGTATTTTTGTATATTTCCTTCCAGAGACCTAATATTATATAGTGTTTTATGACTGACCAGATCTTTATTAGCAAGCATGAGATTTGACTATGTCACAATGAAACCTACAGTGATTTAGTAATAAAGGTATGAATTTAAAAATCAATAGCTAAATTCACACACTGAACACATTTCTCTGAAACCGGGTGTGATTTAGTATGAAAATCGAATATATGGGATGATGTCACTCTACTCATATTCAGTCAGTGTAACTGTCAGAAGGGAAACAACAATACCCACAGCAGCAACCAGGATGAGCAAATTAGTACTAAACAGATGAAAGGATACTGATGAGAATCAGGGAATATATCAAACAAAAAACTTGCATTGCAGCTGACCACGCTGGAATTCTGGTTGTGCATTGTACAAATACTGCTCATGCGTGTGTTTGGCAGGGTGGGGGATGGCATTTAAAGCCCAACACTAATCCCCATCTATTTTCTGTTACTCTGGAAAAGCAACGCTTACAATGGTTTTCTCTGTGCTTCCCACGTGGGATTTAGCAAATGTTGTAACCTTTTTGTTGTTCATTGTGGAGCTAGAAAAGTACAATTCCACTACACTTAAGCCATTTTGTAAGGGGAAATGCAACTGTCAGCTCAGGTGACTTTAAGCTGCTGGTGCTTGGGGAATAAATCCAACTCATCTCTCTTCAAAATCCCCACATGAGAAGAGAAACTGACAGATATTAGCTCTGTATTCCTGTAATAAACTTGTCTCATTCAATGTAGTCTTTTCTTTGTAGTGAATGTTGAAAGCAGATGCTGGTTCTTTAAGAAAAGAAAAAAAGAAGTATCATCTCCATTCCCTTCAGAGATTCTGAAGTGTCTGACTCAGGGCATTGTTATGGATGCAGGATTTGAAAATGTCCATAGGTGATTTAGTGTGCCACCAATCTGAGAACAATGACTAGGTACAATTATTTTTCAGTTTTGGGTTTACTTACCTAGACTAAATTTTTCTTTCCTATAACATCCAAATGTTAGTTTAATGTCTCACCATCAAGTCCAAACTAACTTGTCTTTTCTTAACCCATTCCTTTCCCTCTGAAGATAATCATTTGCCAGGATGACCAAAATTAAAAAGCTGAGTCAGGTTGGGTCTCCGAATACTTAGAAACCTTGAATAAGAATATTTTTCTTATAATAAGAAATATTAAATAAGAATATTACATATTAAATAAGAATATTTTTCTTTCTTCCTCTGGATAGTGTAATATGTGACTGTGAAGCTAGGGATCTCTACAGATATTTTTTCTCCCAGGTAAGTAACTGAAGGTTTAGTTATTACTTAGAAGGGGACATGGGGATGTGGGTGAGCAAGTGATGGTGTACCCAGCTAAGCAAACATATCACTATTGCAAGATTATGGGTTTGAGTCCTATCCCACTCCCCACCTGCAGGGAAAATCCTTCATGATCATGTTGGAGCAGATATGCAGGTATCTATCTTTCTCTCCCTGTTTCTATTTTCCCCTCCTCTTTCAAGACTATTCCAAGAGATATATCTCTGCATACTAATTTTCTTCCTGCCTCATTTATTCTTTGGTCAATTGTCAATGGAAGCTACAGGAGAGCTGACTGGTAGCTCATCTGATAGAGTGAGGTTACCATGTGCAAAGACCCAGGTTTATGTCCCCATCCGTGGGGGGGGAGCTTCATGAGTGGTAGAGCAGTGCTGCAGGTCTGTCTGCAGCTCTGTCTGTCTATCATCTACTTACCTATTTATATATCTATCTATTTATCATCAATCTCTGTTTCATACCAAAATAAAAAAGAAAAGAAGAGGAGGGGAGAGAGAGAGAAGAAGGAGGAAAGGAAAGGAAAGGAAAGGAAAGGAAAGGAAAGGAAAGGAAAGGAAAGGAAAGGAAAGGAAAGGAAAGGAAAGGAAAGGAGGAAGGAAGGAAGGAAGGAAGGAAGGAAGGAAGGAAGGAAGGAAGGAAGGAAGAAAGAAAGAAAGAAAGAAGGGTAGAAAAGAAGGAAAGAAGGAAGGAAAGAAAAAAGGAAGGAAATGTCAGGGTCTCTGGCAGGGTGATCTCCAGGGGAAAGGTAACGGACCGGTTCTTACTAGAGTAAAGACACCGGGGAGACTCCAGCATGCTCAGAACTAGTTTATTAGCAGGTGGACATGAGTTAAATAGAAAACCAAAGGGAATTATTATTGAAATATGTCAGAAATTACAGGTTTCTTAAAGGTCAGCTTGCCCCTATGGTAGGGGGCTGGTATGACAAGAATTGATGCAGATACATAAAGGTCAAGATAATTAGTCTCCTGATGCAGGCATTTAATTACCCAAAGGTGTTTGAGGGGAGGAGAGGGGTTGAACCAGTTAAGGCAAGATAGTGAGAAGATAAGCAAGGTTTGATGCAAATTGAGGTCATCAAAGGGCACTGCTAGGAGTGTGTGATAAGGTGTGTTCTTCTGTGATCAGAAGGTGACTTTGAGTAAGTGAATCTTAAAGTAGGTGGCCATGTGGCCTGCAGTTAATGAGGAGAAGTATTGGGGTTTCTGTGGGCCTGATAGTCAAGAAGGAAAGGAATTTCCCCCCTTTTTGCTCACCTCGGTTGAGAGAGACTCACCAAGAGGTTATCTTCTCAGACCTCCATCCAAGAATGGGGGTAGTTCTCCCTAAGCTCTATCAAGCTTACACATAGTCCCAACAAGGAAGGAATTATTTTCAGGAGTGGTTGAGTTTTATAGGCACCAGGCCTCAGAGATAACTCTAATGGGAAAAAAATATCAACAGCTACCAAAAATTTCACTCAATACTTACATGGGATAGTCTTATACTACTCATGAGAGGACCATCTTGTTAATCATATTTCATTGTCATTTAACTAGAAAAAAAAACTGATTTTTATGTAAGCAAGATAAGCCTCAAGTGGTTTGGAATGAAACTACCAAGTTGTAATATCTGTATGAATTCACCTGATATAACTGTAGAAAAAAAGTGTTTACATTTCATCTTGTTTCTTTCTTTTTAAAGGGTATTTGTAATTTTTGAAGAAATGCTATTTTATAAGACTATAGTTGCCACAGAGGGACAGTCTTTTATCTCCCCAAAATAGGTCCCAGCAGACTTTACCCTCCACTAATTTTCCATCTCCCTCCACCATAGAATACTGGGTTCACAACTCCCTTTCATCCTCCTACTGTCTCCACCTTCTGAACTAATGAAATAAATCCCAATTTATTAATGTTTCAACCTGTATTTTCCCTTGCTTGTTACATGATATCTTACCTAAAAGTGAGATTACCTGGTACTTTTACCTCTCCTTCTGGCTTATTTTATTTAGCCTTATTCCCTCAAATTCCATCCAATCTTAGCAAAAGACATTTCATCTTTTCTTATGGAAAGTAGTAATTCCATTATTCATACCTGCCAGAACTTCTTATTTATTTATTTATTTATTTTAAAAAAGAAGACATTAACAAAACCGTAGATAGGAGGGGTACAACTTCACACAATTCCCACAACCAGATGTCTATATCCCATCCCCTCCCCTGATAGCTTTCCCATTCTCTATCCCTCTGGGAGTATGGACCCAAGGTCATTGTGGGTTACAGAAGGTGGGAGGTCTGGCTTCAGTAATTGCTTCCCCGCTGAATATGGGTGTTGACTGGTCCATACTCCCAGTCTGCCTCTCTCTTTCCCTAGTCTTCCTGGTCTAGGCTTTTGAGAGAGCCAGAACTTCTTTATTCACTCATCTAGCAGTTGATACTTGACTTGTTTCTAAATATTACTGTATATAGTACTGTAAGCAACACAGGCATGCATGTATCACTTTGGATATTTACTTTTTTATGCTTTGGGTAAATAACTAGGAGAGGAATCACTAGATTATAGTGATTATAGTGGTCTGTTTTTAATATCCTAGGAATCCCAATATTGTTGTTTTATTAGTGGTCCTACAATATGAAATATATTTTTTTGTGAATCAATGATTGTTTAACATGACTCACAGGAATATTGTATAAGGAAGTGTTAATTAGTTAGAATGCAAAAAAAAAAAAAAGGAAAAGAAACTTCCAATGCATGACATTAAGTAGTTTATTATTTGAACAATATTCTATATACTACACTTTCAAACTGTAATGGTTTTCTGTTTTCCAGTTAAAAGAAAGCTCAAAGAATCTTGTCTATATTTTACGTGTGCTTTCTATTCTGTGTTTGGAGCACTGAACCAGAGCACCCCAAAATAGATAGGTTAGTTTCACTGATTCATGATCCACCCTAGGCAGTAATCTTTTCAATAAGATCCAAGAAACTGAGTTTGAGAGTTAAAAAGTAAGCCAGAATGAGTACTGGACTTTTATACTCTGTTTTCCACCTTAAATTACTTTTACTCTGCCTGCTGCTCCTTGTCTGTCCTGCCCCTGTGGTTGGTGATTAGGTGGGAGTAGCCAGCAAGAATATAATACCATACAGCTCTCCTGGGTCTTCTTAGCAACTAAAGGAGTGCTGATGCCGGTTCAGTGAGGCACCAGTGTCACTCAATTAGGTCTCCTAACAGACATTTTGTAGCATATTAGAAGTCATAAGGATAAGGCTCAAAGTACATTCCCTGGAAGAGAAAGAAGTTACTGTCCGACTAACTGATTAGAGGAGACAGAAGAGCTTGTAATCCTTGGGGACAGAGAGGGACTGTTAAGAACTGTTAAAAACAAGGTAGATCTTGAGAGGAAGCATGGCTTCTTGAGTACTGAGTTCATGGTGTTGTGGGATGGGCACTCCCCCCCTCCCCGACTGATCCAGTGGGACTGAAGGGTAGTGCTCTCAGGCAGATGCTGAGTCCCAGAGATTTCTGGTGGTCTCAGCCAGTCTGCACCTACTCAGGGAAATGAGGTTCTTCTGGGTGCTGCATTGATGAGGATGGAAGCAAACTACTTGTATGAGTTTTCTTGAAGGCAGTCACCCATGAAGTTAAAATCCAGGGGAAATAAAATTTCCTTAGTTTGGTCATTTGCCTCCAGTTATGACTTGCTTTTGCACCAACCATAATATTTTTCTACCATTCTAACAATTTAGATCACTTTTATGAAACAGATTCTTTTCACATCGACACAGCTTTCCCTGCTTCAACACCAAGACAATCCAGTGCCCTGGGGTGTTGTCAGTTCACATGAAGGGGCAATCATTAGCTCTACTGAGTAAGTAAAGTGCTCCAACGTGACTGGTTACACTCAAATTATGAATTTGTTCCTTTAGCTCAAAGCATTGCTACAATTTCTCTATTTTTATATATTTAAAATTTGTTTATTTATAAAAAGGAAGCATTGACTAATCCATACTATAAGAGGGGTACGACTCCACACAAATCTCACCATCAGAACTTTGGTGTATATGCTATGGTATATAGTCTATAATATGTATTATTAAATTAAGTATTGCTGTGAACATTATTGTATATCATTAACCATTGCATTTTACCAAGTAGGTATATAGGGTAAATACTTAGAAAGGGAAAGACAGACTGACACTTGGTCTATTGCATTAAGAAAGTCACCATACACAAACAATAACTAAATGGATTAAAGATATGAGACCAGAAAACAAAAGATACATAGAAGAAAACTTAAATTATATTCTACAGAATTTTGACATCAGAGAATATCAGTAAAAATAGCTTCATTGTAAGTGGAACCAAAAGAAAGAGTGAATAAGTGGAACATCATCAAATTAAAAAGCATTTACACATTGAAAGAAATTACTGGGACTTCTGGGAGGTGTGCCCATGAAGTAGCAGCAGACAAAATGGCTCCCCCAAAACAAGGATTGACAAATAATGATTTTAGAAAAACTTCTCAAACTACAGCTGCCATATCTAAGAAGCAGTGTATACATGTACTTGCATGAGGTTAAGGGGATGGGGAAGAGGGCATGGGGCAGAAATCAGTCACATAGAAGCTGAAAGGGCTGGCCCCAGCAATGCTATATTGACTGTGTAGCAGCATACAATGCTGGCTACAAAAGAGGAGAACCTCTGGGCATTAAACTCATAACATCAGGGAAGTTAGGTCATTCAACTGGATATAGACTGACAGTCTACAAAGAGGCTTTAGACACCTCAAGGAGTTTAGCTATAGCTCAAAGAAATAAAAGGAAACATAATATCACCCCCACCCCTTAACACCCAATATAAAACAGTGAAATGTAGTAACCTAACTACCTGTTAGGTGTCCCAGCAACAAATATCATACTAAGTGCACAGACAGAAGAAAAAAATACAGAACCCCAAAATGGCAACCTTTAGAAATAGAAATGAAACAGAGGGGCTGTGTGGTGGTACACCTACTTGGAGCACATGTTACAATCACAAGGACCTGGCTTCAAGACCCAGAGTTCCCACCTATAGAGGGAAAGCTTCAAAAAGGGTAGAGCAATGCTGAAGGTGTCTCTCTCTTTCTCTATCTGCCCTTCTTTTCTGATTTATCTCTGTCTCTATCAATAAACAAATGAAGACAAAAACATAATAAATAAAACAGAAGAACTCCAGGAAATTATGGACCTGGAGGACTTATCAGAGTAAGATTATAGAAAACTCACTATGATGGATATGCAAGAATCTAAACTTACTATAGAGAATAATACCAAAAATTGAAATAACATTTCACCAAGGACTTGGGAAAAATAAATGGGTCATCGAAGAAATTAAAAAGAAATTAAGAATTGCCTTAAAATCAGTGAAAATGAAGAAACAAGCTGACAGGTACTATGAGATGCAGCCAACGGGATTTTTAAGAGTCAATTTCATAGCAATTCAGGCCTACATTAATAAAGAAGACAGATCATTCATAAACCATCTAACAACTCAACTGATCCCACTGGAAAAGGAGCAAAAAAAGAACTCCCCCCCAAAAAATATATCAACATGAGAGCAGCAGACAGGAAATACTCAAAATCAGAGAAGTCAGTGAAAGAATAATAATTTAAAAAAAAAAGCATCCCCTTTGGAAGACTGTATGAACAGTCTTTAAACAAATAAAAATGGAATTAACATATTATCCAGCAATTATACTCATAGGCATTTATTTTATGGACACTCAAACACTAATTTGAAAGAACATATGCACCTTTAAGTTCATAGCTGTATTATTCACAATAAAAAAAAAGCAGGAAAGAAAATTCCCATCAATAGATGACTGACTAAAAAAGTTATGAGATATATATTCCATCGAATACTACTCTGCAACCAAAAAACATGATATTGTGCCCTTTGGGACAAAAATGGATGCAGTTGGAGTTGATTGCTTAGCAAAATAAGTAGAGATGAAAGACAGCTACCAGATGGTTTCACTCATAAGTGGAATCTGGAGATTTGAATCACATGATATTGCAAAAAAAAAAAAAGCAACAAAACTGTAAGGCTTATGAGAACTATGGTGGTTATTTTTGTTAGGTGTGTGGGTATGGATACAGAACTTTGTTGATAATGTGGTGTGGAACTATACACTGTAATCTTACAATCTTGTAACATCATATGTAAAGAGTTTAAAAAATCAGAAAGATTAATAAAACTAAGAGCTGATTCTTCAAAATGATAAATAATACACATAAACCACTAGCTAGACTCACCAAGAAAAAAAGAGAGAAAACTCTGACAAAATCAGCCAGAAATGAGAGAAGAGATATTACATCTGATGGTATGGAGAGACAAAGGATATTGCAAGCCTATTATGAACATCTATATGCAAATAAATTAGATACCTAGAAGAAATGGTAATATTCTTATAGTCATACCAAATGCCAATCTTGACACAAGATGAAATAAACTGATAAGCCAATTACCAGTGCAGAAATTAAAGCAGTAATCTAAAGCCTTCCAAAACAAAATCCCAGGTGCAGATGGCTATACCAATGACTTCTATAAGACATTCAAAGAAGTAACAACCATTTTTCTCAGACTCCTGTAGAAAATTAAAGAGTCCAAAAACACATTCCAAAATACATTCTATGAGGCTAATACTACTCAGATCCCTAAATCAGGAAATTACTTTACCAAAAAGAAAACTATAGACCTATATCCCTGGTGAAAATTGATGCAAAGATCCTCAGCAAATCTAACTGACTAACCTAATCCAAAAACATATTAAAAGTGTTCTTTTAATCAATCATGCACAAAAGTTAACTCAAAATGAACCAAATATCTGGATATTAGGACTGAAACTATAAAAATGCATAGAAGAACTTATCAATGAAACAATCCATATCCTAGATACAGGTGAGGGCTTGCAGTAGTTGGTACATGTACAGACATATCCACAAGTGAGGAGCAACTAGATACATCAAAGTAAAAGTGCTTAATATCCCTCTGTGATGAGACTTAGAACTAATGATTTTGGAAATATAGTAAAATGGCCTAAAAAAAGGCACCATAAATTCTCTATTTTAAATTTAAAAATATCTTTATTGATTTATTGGTTAGAGACAGCCAGAAATTGAAAAGGGAATGGGGAGATAGACAGGGAGAGAGACACCAGGAGCACAACTTCACCACTCATAAAACTTTGCCCCTGCAGCTGAGGATCAGGGACTCAAACTCAGGTCCCTGAGGATTATGAGCTCAACAAGAGACACCAATGCCTGACGACAAGAAGATTTTTTTTTTACCAAAAAATTGGTCATATTTGGGTTATGGTGCTACAGGGAATTGAACCTGGAACCTCAGAGCCTCAGACATCTGTTTGCATAACCACTATGCTGTCACCCCTGTCCCATAAATTCTCTAATCAAATATGTATTACTTAGGCCTAGATACCCTCTTTCCCTGCTGCCACTTCATTCAGTCATTCTATTTACTCAATTAACTATACAGAAGAAAGCAAGATATACTCTTCCATCTTTTAATTTTTTTTAATTTTCTTTTCTTTATTTATTTTCTCTTTTGTTGCCCTTGTTATTTTTATTGTTGTTGTAATTATTATTGTTGTTATCATTGTTAGATAGGACAGAGAGAAATGGAGAGAGGAGGGGAAAACAGAGGAGGGGAGAGAAAGACACCTGCAGACCTGCTTCACTGCCTGTGAAGCGACTCCCCTGCAGGTGGGGAGCATGGGGCTACAACAGGGATCCTTATGCCAGTCCCTGCACTTCATGCCATGTGCACTTAACCTGCTGCACTACCGCCCAACTCCCCTCTTCCATCTTTTAATCTTTTCTGACAGAGCATCAGCATTGTTGCTCTCTGATAATCACTAGGAGAAACACTGTATACAATTGGCCAAGAGAGATAACTGGCAAAAACTATATAACAAGTAACGGACAATTATTGTTTAGGCATAACAAATGACACTCAATGCTTTAACAACTGGGAGAAAGTCTAAGCTCCTCAAATATAGAAGAGACTACAAAAGTTGTATAAGGGCAAGAGAATAAATCCCTTAACAATGGCCTTTTTGGCAACTCTCAAGTCATCTTATCACCTGGCATCCTAATCATAGAATCCTTGGATTCCCCCATAGATACTATGGACTGAGACTTTTAACAGATCCGTCTCTCTACTTTCACTGGCCAATAACATCAGGAATGTCATCATAAGCCTTCTTGTGAGCCTCTCCAAGACTTTATCCTCTTTATAAACTATTCAAAACTATTCACAATTCAAAAGAAGACATCAGGGAATATTCTGGTATGAACATTCATTTATTTGGAGATGGGTACAGGCTTATATAGAGAGTTTAAAAAAGAACATTTTTCACATATGTCAAAGATTACAGGTTTCTTAAAGGTCAGCTTGCCCCTGTGGTAGGGAGTTAGTATGACAAAAATCAATGCAATACGTAAAGGTCAAAATGATTAGTTTCCATGATGCAGGCAAGTTAATTATCCAAAGGTATTTGAGAGAAGCATAGGGGTTAAACCAGTAAGGTGAGGTAGAGAAGAAGAACAACGCTTGATGTAAATAACAGATATCAAAGAGCACAAGGAAATGGAATAATGGGTCTCACTGCTGGGGTGTATGGTAGAGTGTTTTCTCCTATATGATTAAAAGGTGAAGTGGATGTGTGAACTTTGAGTGAACCCTAAAGCAGGCAGCCATTTGGTCTGCTAGCAGAGGAAACTAAGTGTGAGAGACTTGTAGGCTTTCTGTGAGCTTGAGAGACTAACAAGGAGAAACTGAGTCTGGGAGACTTTCCCCTCTTGGTTCATCTCTATAAGGAGAGAAGCTAACAAGTGGGGTGTCTTTCCAGACCTCCATTTAAGGATGGGAGAGCTCCCCTAAGCTCTACCAAGCTTTCACATAGTCCCACAGGTAAGGACTGACCCATTCTACTCTGCCACTCAAACAAGTCTGATCCTGGAATGAGTGTAGGCTAGAATGTTCCCAGCTTTCACTAAGGGACTGTGAAAACACTCTTACAGGGTCTCAGAGGTTATACAGACTCCTGTGCAAAATACAAATTTATATGTGCCCCAGATTCATGTGATAAACAGTTTATTGTATTTTTATATTGTCTTCAAATTTGGGAGCTACTTTCTGCCATAATCTGGCTTTCTAGTTTTATTTTCAACTCTAGCACCATCTCTCCAGATATTTCTAGTCTACCTCTATGTTAGCTATCAAGTTCAAACAAAAATTACCAAAGTTATGGTCCCCTAGGAACAAACCTAAAATAAAACTTCCTAGCTTCTTTACATCCTAAAGTCACTATTCTAATCTGCTTTAGTTCTACTTTTTGGTCTCTGTTTATTAAACATTTATTCTGTTTTACATCTTACTGTCTTTCAGCCACCAAATTGCAGATGCTTTTGTGACTCCATTTTAACCTCCCTGGGAAGGAGTCCTCCCCATTGCTTCCTGAAATTTCACCTCTCCTGAGCTCCATCCAACTAGAAAAAATATATAAACAGGCTGTGGTTATGAATCAACCCACCAACACCCATGTTTAGTGGATAAGAAATTACAAAAGTCAGAACTCCCATTTTTGCACCTCTAAAAGAACTTTTGTCCATACCCCCACAAGGATAAATGATAAGGGCAAAAGACCAGAGGGCTCTGAATCCCAGTTCTACCAGAACCCAAATCATTTGTATCAAGCAGTATTATTTCTATATCATGATTGCTATAGCATAACTGAAAGGGAAGCAAAACTGGAAAACACCAGAGGAATCCAAGCAATGTTTCTCTTATCTGAGGGAGAAGAGGAAAAAAGAAAGGGCACTCAGAAATAATAAGTGTTGGTGTGACTTAGAAAGGAAGTGAAGGGGAGTCGGGCTGTAGCACAGCGGGTTAAGCGCAGGTGGCCCAAAGCACAAGGACCGGCATAAGGATCCCGGTTCGAACCCCGGCTCCCCACCTGCAGGGGAGTTGCTTCACAGGCGGTGAATACAGGTCTGTAGGTGTCTATATTTCTCTCCTCCTCTCTGTCTTCCCCTCCTCTCTCCATTTCTCTCTGTCCTATCCAACAACAACAACAACAATAATAACTACAACAATAAAACAACAAGGGCAACAAAAGGGAATAAATAAATAAAATAAATATTTAAAAAAAAAGAGCCTTGGGCAAAAAAATCTTAAAAAAAAAAAGAAAGGAAGTGAAGGCAGAAGTGTATAAAAATGGAAAATAATATAGTAATATATGTAGATGTAGATAGATAGTTATAAAACTAACCCATATCTGTGACCTTGGGAAAACTACTTTCTCTTGGAAAAAATTCCAGTTGAGGAGATGAGGACACAATACTGTGGTGGCAGAAATGTTATGGAATTATATCACTATTGCATTTAATTTTTAAATCAATATTAAATCACTAATAAAAATAAAAAGAGGGTGAGGCAGATAGCATAAGGTTATGCAAAGAGACTCTCATGCCTGAGGCATAGTCCTAGGTTCAATCCCCCATACCACCATAAACCAGAGCTGAGCAGTGCTCTGGTAAAAATAAATAAATATAAAAGAAAAAAAAATAGTATACGTAGATGTTGGGTTATATTGATGTGGTAAACAGCTAATAGTATTTTTTTTCAAGTTTGGTAGTCACTCTCTTCCATAACCTAGTTCTCAAGTTCCATTCTCCACTCTAACACTCCTCTCTGATATTATCTCTAGCCTACGTTCATGTTAGTTTTTAAGCTCAAGGAAAGACTACTAAAGCCATTAGGACCCTAGGAACATATTTAAAGTAAACATTCTAGTTTGTTTCTACCTTAGAATCCCTATCCCTATTCTCATTGGCTCTACTACTATTTGGTCTCAGTTTATCAAACATTTTATTCTACTTTACACCTTACTGCCTTTCACCAACTATGTTCCACATGCTGTTATGTTCTCATTCTAAAATCCTTGGGCATATGAGCTTGACAATATGTCCTGGGACCTCACTTCTTCACAGCCCTAGCAATCTAGGGTAGGATTGAGACAGACTGGGGGTATGGATTAACCTGTCAATGCCATGTCCAGCAGAGAAGCAATTACAGAAACCAGAACTGCTTTTGACATTCCAAAAAGAATTTTGGTCCTTACACCTAGACGGAGAAATGTCAGGGGAAGGTAACCAGATTACCCCCAAATCTATTTGTATCTGAAACTTTTTTAATAGGAACCATTTTTTTTGCCTCATCACTGAGGCAAAAGAGAACTTGAGCATTGAAGGAAGCTAAACCCTGTTTCCTTTACCTGAGATGAAAGAATAAAAAGGAAGTATACCTGGACAGTATAATAGGTGTAGTTGTGGCTTAGAGAGGTTGTAAATGCAGGGCATTATAAGCAAATAAAAACATTATCAGCTTCTACATGTGGCCATCCATCCTGTTCAAATGGCTCATATGCTTCTCTGGTATATGCCTACTTGTTTTCCTGACTAAAAGCTTAATATATCAAGTAAAAAGCTCTATGAGGAATACTTAAGAGTTAACAGAAGAAAAAGCCTTTAGCAGTGGAATAAAACTCACTCATTTGAGTCTTATAAATAAAATAAAAAAGAAAGAAAAAGATGAACTCGTGGGACATATACTCAATGAAGTGCTACTCAGCAGTTTCAAAAGACTGTTTTTTAAAGCTGGGGAAGTAGGCTAATTGTTATGCGAATAGACTTCCACGCCTAAGGCACCACAGAACCCATGTTCAATTCCCATCACCATCTTGAGCCAGAATTGCTCAATGTTCTTGAAAAAACAAACAAACAAACAAAACTATACTGTATCCTTTGGGACAAAATGAATATAACTGGCTGTGATTATGCTTGGTGAGGTACATAAGGGAATAAAGGAAAACTATGGTATTAGTTTATCAAATTTGGAATAAAAAAGAATTGATAGGATGGGGGAGGCAACAAGAGAGAGAAAATTGATACATATGAACTTGATTAAGGATATATATATATATATATATATATATATATATATATATATATATAACCATAGCTATTACCTTGGAAAAACTGTGGTGATAACTGTAAGGGGGGGGGGGTGGGATCAGAAATATTTGGTGGTGGAGAATTATATACCTCTTATCTTACAGTCTTGTATGTCACTGTTAAGTCACTAATAAAATTTTTTAAAAGAAACTACAGCAAAAATTTAAGAACTAACAATTAGGATAAGAAATTTATATAGAATATACCAGACAAGGAGTTGATATTCATAAGATAAAAATAAACCATACACTCAACAACAGAAAAAAAAATAACTAAGCACTCCCAATTAAAAAAGAAGACAGATGATCTAAATAGATACTTCTTCAAAGAACACATACAGATGATTCAAAACACGTGATAAACTGTTAGAAATTCCTTCCTATTAAGTAAAGGCAGATCAAAACACCTCTCTCTTTTTAAAATCCTTTTTTAATATTTATTTATTTATATATTTATTTATTGTATAGATATAGCCAGAAATTGAGAGGGGGGAGATAAAGAGAAAGAGAGAGAGAGACACTGGCAGCACTGCTTCATCAGTTGCAAAGCTTTCTTCCTACAGGTGGGGGCTGGGGTCTTGAACATGGGTCCTTGTGCATTGTAACATGTATGCTTACCCACATACACCACCATCAGGCCCCTGACTCTCTCCCTCTCTATACCCCCTACTCCTCTCAAATTTTGGCTGTTGCCATCAAATAAAGATTTTTTAAAAGTCTATTTTTGACCAAGGAAATCTACAGATTAAATGTGGTTACTAGCAAAATTTAAATTTCACTTTTACAATATTTTTAAATTTTATTTTCCCCCCTCCAGGATTAATACTAGGGCTTTGAAACTACATGAATCTATTGGTCCCAGAAGACTCCCTCTATTTTTAGTTGGATAGTAAGAGACACATAGAGAAAGAAAAACAAAAGGAAAGAGAGAGGCATACCATACCACCACTTCACAGCTCATTAAATTTCTTCATTGATAATATGCTCCTTTGTGATGACTGAGGGCTCAAACATATCCAGACTCATTGGAAAGCTAGTTATTTCTGGCCCCATTAATAACACTACTGTTGGTTTCTTTTTATTTTTTAACAGAACTATAATGATGAAATCTTCATGAAACCACTTTGACTTTAAACAGTCAAAGTGATATTGAGAAAGAACAAGCTGAATGCAGCACACTACCCAATTTCAAACTACATTACAAAGCTATGTTAACTAAGAATATATCATTTAGAAGAGAATACAGAGCAATGAAATAAAGGCAAACAGACATGGGCAATGAATTTGTGACATAAGCAATAATGTGCTGGAATGGAACTATGCTCACCTCACGAAATAAGTACATAAGCAAAATATGGAAAGATGTTTTTTTGTCAGTCAGAAGTATTACACTGTGGGGTAGTTATTCCACAATATGAGAACAGAGGAAAGTCAGAGACTTTGCAGATGTTATGCATGCTACCAAATCAAAACATAATTGGTGTTTCTCATGGTGATTAAGAGGAAAAGAGAATGATAAATGACATGGTTTTTAGATAGTTGGTTGTAGTCTTCAAAGTACTTATTTTCATAAGTCAGGACTCCAGGCTTACCTCAGAGAATCAGCAGAATATACTCAGGGTATGATGGGTCACAACAATCTTGACAGAGTTTACTTCTAATGACACTGTACTGATGGCAGTGACAGTAGAGGTCTTTAATAAGCTGTGCTTCAGTGTGGTATCTTTAATATAGTGCAAGATGTATGCATACTGTAAGCTAGGAAAAGCACCTCCTCAGTAGAAAATATCTTGACAGCATATGTGTCCAAAATCCAGGAATCCAGGGCACAGGAGTGACACTCATGATTAAAAAAAAAAAAAAAAGATTTTTTCTACTTTTTAAAAATATTTATTTATTCCCTTTTGTTGCCCTTGTTTTATTGTTGTAGTTATTATTATTGATATTGTCATTCTTAGGACAAAGAGAAATGGAGAGAGGAGAGGGAGAGAGAAAGATAGACACCTGCAGACCTGCTTCACTACCTGTGAAGCAACTCCCCTGCAGGTGGGGAGGTGGGGGCTCAAACTGAGATCCTTATGCTGGTCCTTGTGCTTTGCACCACATGCGCTTAACCTGCTATACTACCACCTGACTCCCCAGAAATTTTTAAGGGATGAAATTTAGATTTTCAAAAGTCCAGGGTACTCTAAAAAACTGAACTGTTGGCCATGACTCTGAGCATTTAATCAGTGCAAAGACCACCCCCCCACCCCACCCCCACCCCCCCACCCCCCATCTGACTATGCCTTGAGGTCATATGCAAATACAGTCCTTTTCTTAAGTAGACCTGCAACTACTAGATTTTTTTTTTAAACTCTGATGTATGCAACCCTTTCAAAGGCTAGGGTTATTTGAAACATTATTAAACAAGATCACCCATCAGTCAAGACTGTAGTCTTTGATTTAGTTTCAAAATTGGAGAAAAAAAAAAATCAATATTGACTTTTCAGCAGGAGCTTTATACACATTGCAAAATAACTATTTACCAGTTTGTGGAGTCAGTAAATTTACCTGAGCAGAATTAAATATGCCTATAAAAGCTTTCATATATATATATATATATATATATATACATACATATATATATATATACATATATATATGTATGTATATATATATGTATGTATATATATATATATATATATATATAGAGAGAGAGAGAGAGAGGGAGAGAGAGAGAGAGAAATCATTTCTTTTTGAAAATTCACCATATATTGCTCTGAGTGCATTGTGTTTGCCTAGTCATGAATCATATTTTTGTTTTGATGAAGTAATTCACATCTAAATGTTTTCATCATGAAAAGAAGAGCCAGTCCAAATTATCTTTATGAGAATTCCAGTGCTTTGGACATAAGATGATCATTTTTCTTGAAGTAACATAAAATTATTTTCAGCACAAAAACTGCAGCTATAAATTCACGTAAATGGGTTCAGTTTTCTATGGCAATTCCTCTTTAAACTGTAAGTGTGGAAGCATCCTGGATAATGTGCAAACAGAGGCAACTGTGCATTGTAACCACCCAAATGAATGTGTAGTCAGTATCTCTTTAAAATGTACCTATTTAACTGGAAGAAAGAGATGTAAATTTTAATTTAGAAACTTGTAGAAAATATGCATATTCTAATAGAGAAAATAAGACATAATTTAGACCACCTAGTAGAATATCTGAGTCAATGAGTTGGAAATTTGGGAATATAGTCAAGAGCTAAAGAGAAACAGAAGGTGTGGTTTATCTCCTAATGTATTAACATCAATCTAGAATCAGTTATTAGTTTTTTAATCTTTACAAATGGATAGATGGATGGATGGATGGATATTTGCTCCCCCTTAAGTGTGCGACCAAATAAAACATAAAATTCTATAACAACCATTTCCTTGGGAACAGAGAGTAGAACAGAGGAAATAGTCATTATAAATATTTGGAATATTATTTGAATATTCTAGTAATGTGCATAGGTTACTTTTTAAAAAATATTGGTGGATATTTCAGATGTTCAGGTGAAGGGACTGTGAAGTTGTTTTATTTGTTGTAGTCTTGTATACTGAGAGAATCAATATTATTTTTGAGTAATATTATTTATTTCATTGTTGGAAATTAGAAATTATTGAAAAATGAAAATAACACTAATAACATGTCAGTAATGCCATTTTCCATGAAAATTAGTGCTCAGCTTTGGCTTTCAGTAGTGCCAGGGATTAAACCTCTGAGAGTCAGGCATGATGATCTTTTGGTATCCACTAATGCTATTTCTCTGGCAAACCTAAGACATTTCAAACATCATGACTTATTTGATGACACCAAATGCTAGCTTTTGCATATTAATTCTCTCAGATACTTTTCTTAAATATATTATACTTTTCTTAAATATATTATTAAATATATTACCTAAAATGTAACTTTTCATAAAATTAGTGTAGCTCTCAATCACTGTTATTAAGGATATATAAATATACTATTTAATCTAATGAGTTCATTATTGTTATAATCATAGACTATTTTGAATTCATCACTCTCCCTTTATATTTGTGCATTTTCTACATTATTTCTTAGGATAAATTCCTAGACGAGCTGCTGGCCCAAAGGGAAGACATATGTTTAAGGCATTTGATAGAGTTGCCAAATTGCCTTTCAGGGAAGTTGGAGCAATTTAGACTACCATTAGCAGAATATGTATTTCTTCCAATTCATGCTGCCACTCAGTGTTGTCATTCATTTTAACATGTGTCAATATAATAAGATAAAAATTAAATCTTTCATTCACATTTATTTGCAGTTAGAATAATAAATAAGTATTGCAGGTGTCTCTCTCCCCCTCTTCCCTCTCAATCTGGCTGTCACTCTCCAATAAATATAGATAAAAAAGATTAAAATAATAAACATTAAAATTTAAAATTGGTAAACATATACTAACCCCCCAATATCTGTACTTATAGCTGCCTATGTTTTTCAAACACATTTATGATCATATTTATGATATAGCAAGATTGTATATAATTCTTTGAGTGTGGTAACCTACACACTTAATTGAGGAATAGGTTTGTGGGGACAGGAGGTGGCACACCTGGGTAAATGCACATATTATCATGTGCAAGGACATGGATTTGAAGCCCCATCTCCAACTGCAGGGGTGATACTTCATGAGTAGTGAAGCAGGTCTGCAGGTATCTATCTTTCTCTCTCTCCCTTCCTTTCTCCCCTTCTCTGCTCAATTTTCCTTTGTCATATCAAAATGGAAAGAAGAAAAAGAAGAAGAAAAGAATGCCCACCAGGAGTGTTCAGTTTCTAGTGCTAGCACAGAACCTCAGTGATAATCCTGGTGGGGAAAAAAATAGATTTGTCATTTGAATATATTTTAATTAATTAATTAATTAATTATTAATATTTATTTCCCTTCTGCTGTCCTTGTTTTATTGTTGCAGTCATTATTGTTGTTATTGACATCATTGTTGTTGTTGGATAGGACAGAGAGAAATGGAAAGAGGAGGGAAAGACAGAGAGGGGGAAAGATAGACATCTACAGACCTGCTTCACTGTTTGTGAAGCGACTCCCCTTGCAGGTGGGGAGCCAGGGGTTCCAGTCCAGAAAGTTAAGCTGGTCCTTGAGCTTTACGGCACCTGAGCTTAACCTGCTGCACTACCACCCAACTCCCAAGAATTGCAGGATTTTTATGTACAAAAATTGTTTTATTCATTCCACTGTAGATGGATAATTAGTTTGTTTCTGTGTTTTGGCTACTATGCATAATGCTGCAAGTATCGTTATCTCTTTGAAATCGGATGCCATTTCCTTTGTATAAATACCTAGAAATGGAGTTGTTTGATTATACGGTATCTCTATTTTTTGTATGGATTTTACTTATTTATTTTTCTTTTTTCCTTTATTGGTGGAAAAATGCTTTACATTTGACAATAAATACAATGGTTTGTACATGCATAACATTTCCCAGTTATCTACATAACAATACAACACCCACTAGGTCCTCTGTCATCCTTTTCCAGTACCTGTACTCTCCCCCGCCACCCACCCCAGAGTCTTTTCTTTTGGTGCAATACACCAACTCCAGTCCAGGTTCTGCTTAGTATTTTCTCTTCTGATCTTGTTTTTCTACTTCTGCCTGTGAATGAGATCATCCCATATTCATCCTTCTGTTTCTGACCTATATCACTTAACATGATTTCTTCAAGCTCTATCCAAGATGGGCTGAAAATGGTAAAATCACCATTTTTAATAGCTGAGTAGTATTCCATTGTGTATATATACCACAACTTGCTCAACCACTCATCTGTTGTTAGACATCTGGGTTGCTTCCAAGTTTTGGCTATTACAAATTGTGCTACTATGAACATGGTATACACAAATCTTTTTGGACGGGTATGTTGGGTTCCTTATGATATATCCCCAGGGGTATCTCTATTCTTAATAATCTGAGTAACTTTCATATTTTTTTTCCTAGAGTAGCTATACCAAATAACATTCTCACATATATACAGAGTTCTTTTTTCTCTATATCCTTGTCCACAATTCAGTCATCATTCTCTTTTAGATTAGAGCATTCTAGCAGGTAGAGAATGACAGCCCATTATGGTTTTTATTTTAATTTCAATAGTGATTATTAAAGTGCTAAACTGGTTTTGATTTGATGTGGCAGTTTTAAAATCATTTTATTGGGGAGTAATGGTTTGTAGTACAGTTGTTGACACATGGGTGAAATTTTTCATCTCCCTATGACAGGTGTCTGTAACACACTCTTGCCTTCAACTTAGGTTCCCCTCCACCATCATGCACCAGAATGCCAATGCCCCCCACCCAAATATTTTCCTGTCCTCCCTCCTAATAACCCATTGCTACAGTGCAGTATAACACACTCAGTCCAAGTTTTAATTTGTGTTTTCATAGTATTACATTTAAAGCATGAAGAAAGGAAGCTATGGAAATAGTTGCACTGGTAAAGCTCAAGACTTGCAAGACTGAGGGTTCTGGCTTGATTCCCTAATACCACATGTATTATGTAAGAATAGCAATGTTCTGGCCTGTAGCCTCCTCCTTCTTCTTCTCATTCTCTTCCTCTTTCTCCTCTTCTTCCTTCTCCTTCTCATACACCTCCATCTTCTACAACAACTTCTCCTTCTTCTCCTGCTTCTGCTTCTTCTTCCTTCTCCTCCTCCTCCTTCTTTCTCTTTCATGATTCTCTAGGTCATGTAAAATAATTAAGATAATAAACAAACTTTTAAACATAAAGTATGAAAGGAAAATAACTATGGTACAGAAGGAAAGGGAAAAATGAAACCTTCCTCTTTAACCCGCTACAATCTTTATAGAAATAAGTGTATTAATATTATTTTCTTCTTAAATATCACTTTAAAAAATACTTGGTTTCTTTGATTGTGTAAGTTAGCTGCTCTGCAGTCCAGAGCACTCTGCCACCAGAGTAAATCTTGAGATACCTCCTTGACCATTCTCTCCAATTACCACTGGTCTTGTGTTTAGTGAGAAACAGGGTCTTAAACCCTTTATTATTATTTGCAGAGAGGGACTTCTTAAACAGCAGTAACTTTCCTTTTAGATTCTTAAAGATAAAATTTAGAACATGAAAGAAGGAAGGGAAACATTTAACTTGCTTAATTCCACTACATATAACATATTCATTACTGAAATATATGATTTCATATTCGACTTCATATATTTTCAGTTAGTTTCAGCTCAATGACAAGAGAGTAAGTTCTAAATTTTATTACCTTTATCTGCTGTATGTTAGAGGAAAATTAAAACATAATAAATATTCTGGTTTAGATTCTATTCTATTCATTATATAGCCATTCTTTTCTCTTTTTTTTTTTTTTTTTTTTTTACTGCCTGTCAGAGATTTGTACCTAAAGCAACAGGACTACTCCTTACAGATATTTTTAACCCTTTTATAGAATAGTGAGGAAAAAAGAGAGGTAGTTGGGGAGGGAAAGAAATACACCACAGCACCACTCCTTCATTCATCCAGGACTGGGAGAAGCAGAGGCTCTATAGTGGAGATGTGAGGTTCCTGCTGTCTTAGGGTTCCAAAAGACAATCGATAGTTAATGCTAATTGGGTTAACTTTGAAAAGTCCTTTTGTTAGGTTTTGCTGTACAGTATCTTGTATATAGCTGTGCTATTGGTTGCTTCTGATCTACTTGGTCTAGGCTTTTGAGAGAGTCTGCAATTCAAATACACAGGCTATATATTAAAAAGACTCAGTCTGTGCTTTAAAAAAACTTCGAGACGTACAATTAATTTTCCCCTCTCATATTAATTAACTAGTGATTTATATGACTACATTTTACTAGGAGTATACATAAACACCATTCCCACCACCAAAAGATGGTGACCCATCCCTCCCACTCACTCCCACCCCCCACTGTCCCAGGAAGCTGCATGTCTACCCCTCACCACAGGGTTTTTACTTTGGTGCCCTACTTACAATTTGGTCAGGTCCTGCTTTTACTTTCCCTTTCAGATCTTCTTTCTCAACTTCTGTTGATGAGTGGGATCATCCCATATTCATCTTTATCTTTCTGACTTAGCTCACTTAACATAATTCCTTCTAGCTGTGTCCAAGATGGGTCAGAGAAGGTGGGTTCATTGTTCTTGATAGCTGCATAGTATTCCATTGTGTATATGTACCACAGCTTTCTCAGCCACTCATCTGTTGTTGGACTCCTGGGCTGCTTCCAGGTTTTAGCTATTATGAATTGTGCTGCTATGAACATAGGAGTACACACCTCTTTTTGGTTGGGTGTTATGGAGTCCTTGGGGTATAATCCCAGGAGAGGAATTACTGGATCATATGGAAGGTCCATGTCTAGCCTTGTGAGAGTTTTCCACACTGCTCTCCACAGAGGCTGTACCAATTTACATTCCCACCAGCAATGTAAAAGGGTTCCTCTGTCCCCACAGCCTCTCCAGCATTTGTTGCTGCTGTCCTTTTTGATGTATGCCATTCTTACAGGAGTGAGGTGGTATCTTAGTGTTGTCTTAATTTGCATTTCTCTGACAATCAGTGACCTAGAGCAGTTTTTTATATGTTTGTTAGCCTTTTGGATCTCCTCTGTAGTGAATTTTTTGTTCATATCCTCTGCCCATTTTTGGATGGGGTCATTTGCTTTTTTGGTGCTAAGTTTGCTGAGCTCTTTATATATTTTGGTTATGATGTATGGCATGTGAAGATCTTCTCCCATTCTGTAAGGGGTTTCTTTGTTTGTTTAATAGTTTATTTGGATGTGCAGAAGCTTTTCAATTTGATGTAGTCCCATTGGTCTGTTTCTACTTTAGTCTTCCTTGCAATTGGGTTTGATTCATCAAAGATGTCCTTGAGGTGTAGGTGGGAAACTGTTTTAACAATGTTTTCCTCTAAGTATTTGATTATTTCTGTTCTAACATCCAGGTCTTAGGTCCATTTGGAGTTGATTTTAGTTTCTGGTGAGATAAAGTGGTACAATTTCATTCTTTTGCATGTTTCTTTTTTAAGGAGTTCACTCATTTACCTTCAAAGTAAAATTCAGCAACTATTTACTTGCTCACATTGTCTTGGATTTTTAGTTTTTTTTAAGGTCCTTCTTTATAAAAAATATTTTTATTATCTTTACTTAATTTTTGAAACATCCATAAATTGAGAGAGGAAGAGGGGCATAGGGATACCTGCAACACTGCTTCACCACCAGCAAAATGTTGCAGGTAGGGACTGTTTTCTCAAGCCAGGTCCTTGTATGTTATACCATGTGTCCTCAACCAGATGACTCACCACCTGGCCACACATACATATGTACATTTTCCTCTTTTAAGGGAATATCTAAATCCAAATATAAACCTTTTACTTGGGAAGGATAGAAAGAGAGACAGACATGTTTCACCACTCATTTGGTTTCCCTCCTGCAAGGGAGGAGTCAGGGACTTGAAACTGGGTCTTTGTTCATGGCAGTATTTTTGCTCAATTGCACAACCACCTGACTCCTGCTCTTTATTTATAAGACTGAAATTGTAAATTATGTGTATGGAAATTGTAAGTAAATACCAGGATTTAAAATTTATAAAGCACAAGTAACATAAAGTAATACTTGACAAAGCTGAATCAGAATTATTTAGTTTCATTTCTTTATATTGTAAAATAAATGACTAGTATATTGAAATTCTTGAGGGCTGGGCAGCAGTGTACATGGTTAAGCATTAGAGAAATGAACTAAGACAAAATCCCAGATAAAATACCCCAAAGGATGGCAGCACATGAAAATGAAGACAAAATCCAAACACTAATTGAGGAATTGGTCACAGGAGTGAGGGAAGCTTTTGAAAGTAATACCAACAAAAATGGTGAAACAACAAATAAAACTGAAAGAACACACCATCTCTAGGTATTAGAAAGCTGAAAAGACTGAGTTAAGAGAACAACTAGCTGAACAAGATAATACAGTACCAGAACAGGGTAACAAAATAGATGAACTCCAAAAAAACAACAGAGGGGAGAGAGAATAGAATAAATGAGACAGTAAACAGAATTATCAAGATCAAGGACAAATTACATAAAACTAATAAAGAAGAGATCTCAAAAAGAGATACTGAAAACAACAACAAAGACATATGGGATGACTTCAAAAGAAGTAATATGCACATTAATGTCTTGCCAGAGGAAGAAAGAGAGGGAGGGGAAGAAAGCATTCTACAGGACAAAATAAGCTGAGAACTTCTCTAATGTAGACAACATAAAAGACATAAATGTTCAGGAAGCCCAAAGGGTCCCAAACTTAAAGAATTAACCCAGACTTAAAGACGCCAAGATACATCATATTTAGCATGAAAGGAATAAAGATAAAGAAAACATCTTGAAGGCTGCAAGAGCAAAACAAAGGGTTACTTAGAGAGGAAAATCCATAAGATTAGCAGCAGATTACTCCACACAAACACTACAGGCCAGAAGAGAATGGCAAGATATCTATCAAGTGCTCCATGAGAAAGGTTTTTAACCAAGTCTACTGTATCCTGCTAGACTGACATTCAAACTATGTGGAGGCATAAAAACCTTCTCAGACATGCAACAGTTGAAGTAATCCACTATAACAAAGCCTGCCCTGAAAGAACTTCTGAAAGGTCTCCTACAAACAATCAGATCACCATAAACATGCCATGTATCAGAACAAAAGTCTACAATAATGGCATTAAAATATTTTCAATCAATAATATCAGTAAATATCAATGACCTGAATTTACCTATTAAAAGGCACAGAGTAGGAAGATGGATCAGAAAACACAACCCAACCCTATTTTGTCTGCCCCAGTGATAACCCTAGTGTCAAAAAAACAAACAAAAAACTAACAATTTTTAAAACTCCTTTCTTAGAATCATAATTCTGATAGAGGTCACCCTATGACTTAGATGAGGCTACTGCCTCAGATATAGGAAATCTATATCTATAAGCATGAATTTCTATGACTTGGAAAGCATAGTTCTCTCTGAAAATATATCAGATAAATGGTCTGGCCTGATTTTCCATGCAGATGTGACCCATGTTCGAGTCTGTCCCCACTGCTCTTAGGGATAGATTCAGTGCTGTGATGTCTTTTTCTATTTCTTCCTGTTTCTTTTTTAATATTTGTATTTATTTGGTACCTTGATGGAGAAAAATAAAGAGAAAGAGGAAACCAGAATACGACTCCTGCACATGTAATGCTGAGGGTCAAACTCAGTACCTCACTCTTGAGGCTTCAATGTCCTATCTATCCACTGATTTACTTCCCAGGCCACACCCACTCTCTTTCTATATCAAAAAGCTGAGATGGGTCAATGAGACACTAAGTAATGGTTAAAAGAACAGATAAAAATATAGATTTCAAACTGAAGAAGTAAACAGATAAGCTTATTTACCACAAACCTTTCAAAATGTAAGCATGCTTTCTAAGCTTGTTGCTTCAGAATTTTAAGGTCAATGTTTTAGTCTGACCTGCTAAAATCTTGTCTATTATTTTCACATTTTTACTAGAAAGCCACATTAGGTCTGTATTATATAGTATTCCTTATATACAAAGGCTTTCTCCAGATAAACACTGAAGTATGTATGCTCATGGATTGCCAATACATTTAATATTCAAATAGAACTTCCTGTGCAAAAAAAAAAAAACAGTAAATTTCAAGTAATGTTTAATATACCTTGAACAGATAATGCATCTCAAAGAATATTTTAAACAGTAAATGAGTATTTGCTGTTCAATGGGCATTTAGCTTCAATTATGCAAGATGAGTAAGTTCTAGAGATCTACTGTACAGCATTAAGCTTCTAGCTGATAACACTGCATAGTTCACCTAAAACATGCCAGTAGCACAGCACACATCTCATGGTCAATGTTTCTGCCAAATAAAAACAAGAAAATATCTAAAGAAAATAAAATTCCCCATGTGTTTTTAGAAACCATTTTCTGTCAATTTACCTATACTCATTCTTCTTCTGTAAGGAGCTTATTTTATTTACCTTCACAGTAAAGCTCAACAATTATTTACTTACATGTTTAAGTCTAAAGAAGCTCCACCAATTTGCTTTAAACCATTCCTATTTAAGGCCAGCTCAGAGTAAATGCCCCTTTAGCTTTCTTCTTGATGGAAACAATTTTATTTATATTTCAGTCTCTTTCAACTAGTTGATAGAATAGATAAACTGAAAATGTAAAGAGAGAGAATAAACAAACACAAGAGATACCTTGACCTTTGAGTTCTAATATAAGCTCCAAAGGGAAAATATTTTTAAGGGTTGGGGAGCCATTATGATATAGTGCCTTCCAATCAGAGAGAGAAAGAACTAGTACACATAATTTTTTAATTTAAAAAATATCTTTATATATTTATTGGATAGAGACTGTCAAAAAAACTGAGAAGGAAAAGGAACATAGAGAGGAAGAGAGACATAAAGACAACTGCCATTTTGCTTCACTACGTAATGAAGTTTTTCCCTGGGTCCTTGTGCATTGTATCATGTGTGCTCAACCAGGTGTGCCATCACCTTGCCCCTACATTTCTACCTTTCACATGTAATTATTCTAGTAATATCTAAGAATGTTTACATATAAAAACAACTTGTAATAATTTAACTAAGTTTAATTCTATTTACTAAGCTTAAATATAGACTATTTTAGAAATCTCACTAGAAACTTTTCAAATTGTCACAGCTTATTACAGTAAATACAATAATGCTATTCTTCTCTCTCTTTATTGCTATTAATTTATTTATAAAATAAAAAATATTGACAAGAACACAGGATAAGAAGAGTACAATTCCACACAATTTTCACTATCAAATTTCTTTATCCCATCTCCTCCCTTGAAAACTTTCCTGTTCTTTATCCCTCTGAAAGCATGAACCTAGGGTAATTATGAGGTGCAGAAGGTGGCTTCTGTAGTTGCTTTTCTGCTGAACATGGGTGTTGGCAGGTCAATCCATACTCCCAGGCAGTGTCTCTTTCCCTAGTGGGGAAAGGCTCTGGAGTGGTGGGGTACCAGGGTACATTGGTGAGGTCCTCTGTTGGGGAAATCAAGTAGGAATGATGGTAGCAACTGCAACTTGGTGGCTGAAAAAACATTAAGATATAAAGCAGAACAAATTATTTAATAGTCAGGGACGTAAAGGCAAGAATACAACAAATGAGTTTTGGGATCTCCATTTTGGAAAAAGCTAGTAGGTCTATTTTAGGTATATTCTAAGGGGCCAATGACTTTACTAATTTTTGCCTAAGCAAGGCAAAATACAAGCAGATGGACCAAAGGTATTGTCTGAAGAGATGGTGTCAGGAAATAGGACTAGAAAGCAGGATCAGGGCAGAGAGTAGCTCCCAAATATGGGAAAGTTATACTAGTGTCATTTTATAGTATTGTTTTTTTTTTAGGTTTTTCTATTTGCTTACTGTTTTGGGTCACTACAAACTATTGTGTACTTTTGATTTAAGATGCATATTTACTCCCAACGTATATGTACATGTGCACATGTGTTCTCTCTCATGGGCCCTGTTCTATACCTAGGTTCTGTGGCTTTGTTAGAAGGTGCACCACCCAATATGGAACTGAGAACTCCTATGAGCTAGGAAGAGTCTCACAAGAGTGTTGGAACTGAAGGGTTGACATACCAGGCCCAGTGTCTCTGGTCAAAATCTAAAGTGAAATGTGTCAAGGTGGTACTGGTTGCATTGATTTTGTAGAGCTTAGCAGATGAAATAATCAACTATTATGGATAGAGTGAAGCATGCAGAAAGATAAGTCAGGCCCTGGATTTTCCAGGACTGGGAGAAATACAGGTTTTATAGAGAATAGGGAGGGTTCCTGCTGTCTTGGAGTTTAAGAAGGCAATAGATAGTTATTATTATAACCAACTTATTAGGGAATTTGGTTTACTTTGAAAATCTCATGGTTAGGATTTGCTGTCTCATACCTTACCATGATTTATGCCATTTAATGCTGTTTACATATAGCTGTATCTTATATTGTGACACAAGCAGTTCCTTCTAGTCTCTCTGTTCTAAGGCCATAGGTGATTTAATTTTTCAATTAAACAGTCATATTTAAAAATGTATTAAAATTTTGAGCCCACTGTTAAAATTCATTCAGGTTACCAATATGAAACCTTAAGTGCTTAGATTGAAGGAATATATATTCAGAACTGTGGTCTATGCATTAAAAAAGTTTGAGAGTTTCAATCTAACATATTAAGTAGTGATTTGTAAGACTGTAAGTTAATAGTAGTATATATTAATGCCTTTCCCACCACCAAAGTTCTGTGTCCTCACTCCCACCCTCCTATAGTTAAGCTAAAAATTTACCCTCTCTCCTCAGAGATTTTTACTTTGGTGAGATACTCCAAACTCAGTTAAATTCTACTCTGTTTTTCCCTGTCTGTTCTTCTTTCTCAATTTCTGTTTATGAGTGGGCTCATTACATACTTGTCTTTCTCTTTTTAACTTACCTCACAAAGAGACCCCTCACAGACTGGGAGAAGATAGTCACATGCCAAACAGCAGAAAAGAGGATAATAACCAAAATATATAAAGAACTCAGCATCAAAAAAGCAAATGGACCAATACAAAAATGTGGAGAGGACATGAACAGAATATTCACTACAGAAGAAATGAAAAAAAGGAAAAAAAGGCCAAGAGACATATGAAGAATTTCTCCAGGTCACTTACTGTCAGAGAAACGAAAATAAAGACAACAATGAGATATCACTTCACCCCTGTGAGAATGTCATACATCAAAAATAATAGTAGCAACAAATTCTAGAGAGGCCTTGGGACAAAGAAACCCACCTGCACTGTTGGTGGTAATGTAAATTGGTCCAGCCCCTCTGGAGAGCAGTCTGGAGAATATTCACAAGGCTTGAAATGGACCTTCCATATGACCCATTAATTCCTCTCCCAGGGATATATTCTAAGGACTTAATCATACTCATCAAAAATATATATGTACACCTATGTTCATAGCAGCACAATTAATAAATCCATATGAATGGCTGAGAAATTTGTGATATATATACTCAGTGGAATACTACTCAGCAATTAAGAATAATTAACCCAACTTCGTTACTCTGGTGACACCTTTCCTAGCTCATAGGATTTCTTAATTCCATTTCTGCGGTGAACTTCCTAACAAAGCCTCAAAACCTAGATATAGACCAGAGCCCGTGAGATAGGGCTTATATACACATGTATTCATAAGTTAGGGGGAAATATATAACTGAAATTAATAGCACACAATAGTTTGCAGTGAGTATATAAATGTAGCAAGCAAGTAGAAAGACCTAAAAAAGACACCATAAAGTACCTAATTAGTGTCTACATAGACCTAGACACCATTCTCACCTACTTCCTATTCTACTTCCCTTAATCACTCCAAAGCTAACCTTGTCAGACAAAGGACTATAAAAGCTGAAAAAGGGAGAGTGGCATACTTTAATGATGACTGTTCAGTCATTACCTGGCCACCCTGTCATCTTGGCCCCTAGTCAAGGAATCCTGGGATTCCTGCACAGTCATGATGGTCTTAGTCCTCTAAAAGACCCCCCTCTCCAAGGTCACTATTCATCTTCATCAGTAACAGCATAATGGACCCCTTTGTTGTGTACCCACATAGGACCTTATCCTCAATGTGCATCAACAATGGTAGGGAATGTTCCTCTCTGAAGGGAGGTTGGACAGCATACTTTACCACCTGAGGAAGATGGGCCTACAGTGTTCCTAGCCATGAGAATATAATGCAATCTCAGACCTAAAGGGATACAGAGTCTACATAGACTCTTGTGATTAATATGGGTCCTAGATCAAATTGATGGGTTTTCAGTTGACAATATTTATATACTGCAGATGAAGATTTGGGGTCTCCATTTTGGAAAAAGCTAATAGGTCTAGGTCTATTTTAAGTATATTCCATGACTTTACTAGTTTTTGCCTGAGTCTGACAGCTAACACGCAGATGAACCCAAGGTATTGTCTGGGGAGGTGGTGTCATTATTGGAAAAAGGACTAGAAAGTTGAATCAGGGAAGAAAGTAGCTCTTAAATATTAAGAAAGTCAAGTCAAATACAGAATTGTATAGTTTATCATTATAGAGTTTTAAAAAATTACCTTTACTTGACTCTCTTCATTTATCCCTACAAAATGAAGCTATCAGTTGGAATTATTTCCTTACTCTAGTCAAGATTAGCTTCCACCCATTTTAAATACCTATTATTTATTATAAGTATTATAACAAATATTATCACAAATTATGCATAAATTATACATGTTGTAAGCTCAAAAGCATAATTATATACATGTATATATGCACACATTTTCCTCTTTAATTTCTTTCTTAGTAAATTAAAATGATAATTTCAATTAGAGAATAGTAACAGTATTATCATTAGTTCACGAGGTCAGGGGGTCCTGTCATTTTCTTGACCCAGAAGGAGGAAAGCCTAGGTAGGGCCTACCCCCTCAGATCTCATGGAAACAATGGCCTGAACTTCCTGGACAGTGGGCCCATTCTCCAACATGCCCTCCTTTTTTCTTTTGTAAAATGTGGAGGCGATGTGATAGCAGTAACTGTTTAGCACTCAGAGTCAAAATAGGGTTGTTGGGGGTCAGTGATAAAGGCTTGTAGGGGTGAACAAGAGCCTGATGAACAATTACTCTAGTCATCTCACAAATGCTAAGCTAAATGAACTTAAGGAGAAAAGGGACAAGGAGAGAAATCAAACAAATCAAAATCAGGGGTCCCACAAGGGGGAGGACCCAGGTGGTTAATAGGCCTTGAAGCCATGAAGTGGAAGTCCCAAGGGTGTAGCAGCTGTGAAGGTCATCATTTACTTTAGTCAGAGTCTGTATATTTTGTTCAACCAGTCCAGATTCATTGATGTAAAAACAGCACTCCTCCTGCAGGAAGATGCAGATCCTGCTTTTCTCAGCTGTCAGCAGGCCCAGTGCATGGTGGTTCTGGAGGGTCCCTTTCATGAGAGAGGTGATCTGGCATTGAAGAAAGGCCAAGGTGTCTATAGTGGAGTCCATGATGTGCTGGATCCTCATGGTAAAATCTTCTACTGTAAAACAGCTGAGACCCAAAGCACCACTGGCCAAGTCACAGAGGCAGTTAAGCCCATGCCCACCAGACTGGGAGAAAGATTGCTCTGCTGGGCCTGGGCGCTGGCAGCAGTCAGGAAAGTTCTGCCTCTCCATAGAGTGTGAATTGGGGGACCACAGTCACCAGTATGCAGGGACCTGTGGTGGAATTGTTAATGCATGGAGAAAGGGTGTCATTGCATCAGAACTGGCATTTGTGCCATTAACAGTATGGTTAAGGATGCACTGAAAGGGGGAGACTATGAATGATCTGGTGACATAGAATGTAAGCCATGTCTCTTCTGGGGACCCAATTTCCCACAGTGGTTATGTTATGAAGAGGCTGGGAGAAGCAGAAAGAGCCATTGGAAGAGACAGGAATAGAAGAATTAATGGTTATAGCAGCAAGAATGGGTCTTTGGAGAGAGGCACACACAAAACAATGAAAGGCATTGGGGGATAGTTTGAAAATTTAAATTTTTTGTAAATATTTAAAAGATTAAGTGTAAATAAGGCTATGGCTAATTATATATTGTGGGATTATCCCCCTTTTTTTCTTTTATAAAATCTAAGGATATGAGTGATCTTAGGAGTCAGTACATATCCATGAGCAAAACATAAGAACATTGTTGTTAAGTCACATAAACTGACATTGGACTGCATATAGGGGAATAATAAAGACCTCACCATATGAGAGGTTGGTTCTTCATGTGAAGGCTTGTCACAGATGTAGTTGTTCACTTGTGACCAGCAAGACATACACAAGGCCAGGAGAAATAAAAAACTTGTGCCAAGTTAGGATTTCACAAGAATTGATAACTCAATGATTAAAATTGGCTTAAATATCTTTACATAATTTTGGAAAGCCTTTTTAACAATAAAATGATTATCATCTCATTAGTATGATTTTAAAACTGCTTAAATAACTTAAGCACACTATTCAAACTTAGTTTACTGTTAGAATCTTAGTAATTTACTCATTATAAATTTATCACAAGTTTATTTAATTGGTAGTTTACACTCATATTTAGCTGTATTATATCTCTCCTGTAACACCCTTGGAGTGGCTATGAGTAAGGGTGGATATAAAATGTTACTAGATTTTACACATTAAGGGCACACCTGTTGGAATGGCAGAGGCAGGCAGCAAGCCTCATTAGGAGTGCTCTAAGTTCTCATAGTCTTGTTAAAAAATCCTTAGGTATAAAAGGGGTTTTATTTAAAACAGAATCCTTGAAGGTTTTTCTTTGACTGGCAGAGCTCCCCTGCCCAAAGAGAGGGTAGAGCCAGAGGAGTGGCTGGGGGAAGTGCCAGCCAGGAAGGTGGAGACTTGTCAATCACTGGTGCAGAGGCAGGGGCCTGGAGGGGAAGCCCCTGTACTTCTTTTGATGTCATAGGCTGAAAAGGATGGAAGGGGTGGGTAAGGCTGTGGCTGGGCAGCAGCATGGCAGCAGAAAAAACTCAGGCCAGAGCCAATTTAGATTTTATAAGAATCTCTGGAGGGAACAAAGTGTTAAAGCATCAGGAAAAGTTAGCACTTGTTTGAGAGGGCACGTGGCAGTGTTGTTAAAAGCCCTCAAGTCTTGAAGTAGTGTCCACTTGACTGATTTCTTTTTTTTATAGTAAAATAGGGGTGTTCTAAGGGATAGCTAGCTGTTCATTAACTAATTCTTTTAAGGCTTGTGGTATTTCCCGGGGGAGTGGCCACCATTCAACCTAGACAGGGCCATTGTTTTTAATCCAATCTAGGGCGGGAGGGTTGTAATCAGCAGCAACCCAAAGTGTGGCTTCTGGCAAGGTTTCTCTAGTTTTGGGGTGTGTTTAAATTTTGTGCCATGCCATGAAAGATGGACTTTGTCTACAGGGAATGAATTTCAAGCATACAGGCTGTGCTTTTAGTACAGGTTTTACAGGGAAAGCTCAGTGTCTAGCTAAGTGGGACATTCTCCAGGGAGGATAAGTGACTAGGGAAAGCTCCCCTGCCCAAAGAGAGGGTGATGCCAGGGAAGTGCTGGGGGGAGTTTAAAGGGGGGGGGGTTGGGGGATTATGGCTTAATTTTGAGGTCTCTAGACCTGTGTTTCATCAGATTCTTTTACGGGGGGTCTGCCTGAGGGGGTTGGCAGAGGTCTTTAGTCTTCACCTCTCTGGTTTCTAAGGAGTTAGGCTTAGCCATGCATCTTTTCAAGGAATCAGGGGGTGGGGGACAGTGCCAGTCCATCATGGGTCCGGGAAAGTCAGGCAAAAAAGGCTATCTGAGACCACACCTCCATATCAAATATATGAAACGCTGTAATCTAGGGGGTGACAGGACTGTGTCCCAAAAGAATTTAGCTTGATTTTTGGAAAGTATTAAACTTCTAGTTTCAAGCAGTGTTACAAGAGGGCATATTACCCATAGTGACAGATTGTGAAGTAGAGACAATTTGACTGTGAGCCAACATTCCTGACAGAAATTTCCACTGGGGGGTTCTCTCAGGTCTCCCTGCAAGTCTGTCCTCCGAATTAAGATGACTGGTGATTACCCTAAGGACTTTTGATTTGTTCATCAGAGTAATCAATTTTTAATGATAGATGTAAAGAGAATAAATGAGACATCCCTGAAAACCTCTCAGGTGATGGAGAACTGAGCAGAAAATGTGAAGCGTTTGGGTCACACCAGAGTGTTGCCCTGGCCAGAAACCCACAATTACTTCACATCATGACTCATCCTCATGCAAAAGGTTGGTTTGAGAAAATTAAATTGGATAGAAAATAAAGTGGACAGATAAGTAAAGAAGTACATGAGTCCCCACTTTTCTGGGGATGCTATTTACACTGGCATTCCTCATTCAGGAGATCACTCACCCATATTCCAGCTATGATCATGCCACATAAGAGAGGCCCAGGTCCCTGATTTGGCACCAGGCTGCGGGCTGTCACTATGGGTCTCCCGCCCCCCCTGGCCCTTGGCAATAAAGGGTCAGAGCAGCTCCCTGGGAGTCATGGGGTGGCCCCATGTGATGAGGACAAAGTTCACAAAGAGACAAGCAGTCAGTTCTGGGAGAGCTTCATTGGATCAACTCGTTTATTGAAGGAAAAAGCAAGCAGATATACCCATTGTCCAGGGAGAAGTAGAAAACATTAGGAAGATTACTGAAACCAAAAGCTGGCTCTTTGAAAGGATAAATACAATAGATAAACCACTAGCTAACTCACTAAGAGAAAAAGAGAGTGCTGTGGTAAAATCAATCAGAAATGAAAAAGAAGATATTACGACAGATGAGGTAGAGATTGAAAAGATTATTCATGAATATTATGGACATCTTTATGGAACCAAATTTGACTACTTAGAAGAAATGGACAAACTAGAATCTTACCAACTACCAACTTTGACCCAAAAGGAAGTATATAATCTTAACAGACAAATCACTAGTAAAAAAATTAAAACAGTAATCAAAGAACAAAAGCCCAAGTCCAGAAGGCTACTCTAATGAATTCTATAAAACATTCAAAGAAGAACTAATACCCATTATCCTCAAACTCTTCCAGAAAATACAAGAGAGAACATTCCCAAATACATTCTATGAGGCTAACATCACTCTGATCCCTGACTCTGGAAAGGACTCCACTAAATAAGAAAACTATAGGCCTGTAATCTAAAATTATATCCTTGATGAAAATATCTTTAACAAAATATTGGATAATAAAATCCAACAACATATTAAGAGAATAATCCACCAAGACCAAGTGGAATTCATCCCTTGGAAACAGATGGTTCAACATCAAGTCATTCAGTATAATCTACCATATCAACAAAAATAAAGGTAAAAAATCACATAATTTAATCAATTTTTGTAGAAAAAACACTTGATAAGGTCAAACACTCATTTATAATAAAAACCCTTGAGAAATTGGAAGTGGAAGGGACAGTTCTCAACACAATAAAGGATATATATGGTAATCCTTTTAAAAAAAGCATCATATTCAACAAGATAAAATTACTAAAGTCATTGGCTCCCTATGTACTAAAATAGACTTTGTAGCTTCTTTTCACCCTAAGATCCCTATTTTCAGCTTCTCCGTTCCAACATTTTGATTACTGTTTATTAATTACTTTGTTCTTATTTATATCTGACTGCCTTTCAGCTACCAAGTTGAAGATGTTATTTTGACTCCATGCTGACTTCCCTGGGCAGACAGCCTCACCAATATGTCCAGGAACCTCACCTCTTCAGAGCCCTAACACACTAGAAACAGAAACAGACTGAGGAAATGACTGAACTTACTAACATCCATGTCTAGCAGTGAAGCAATTACAAAATTCACAACCCCCACCTTTTACACCCCATGAAGAGTTTTGGGCCATAATCCCAGAGGAGGAGGGGAAGAAATGTTAAGGGAAGATGAACAAAAGACTTTGAACTCCAATTACATCAGGACCTGGAGAGATAAGAGGATAAAAGGTAGAACATTCTGAATTAATAATAGGTGTAGGTGTGAACTAGAAATATTGAGAAAGCGGGACAATTGAAAAATGGAAAAATATATATAGTTATAGAAATAATAGTCATCTATATATGTGACTTTACAAGAACTACCACAATTTCCAGTGCAGGGAATGGGGACACAGAACTCTGGGGATGAGAATGGCACAGAGTTATACGCCTGTCATCTTATAGTTTTGTAAGTCATTATTAAGTCACTAATAAAATTTTTAAAAAGAAAAAATTAGCCAAAGGTAAGCATAGGTAGCATAATGGTTGTGCAGAGAGACTTTCATGCCTAAGATACCTGAGGCTTCAAAGTCCTAGCTTCTACCACATCACACCACACCACCATAAGCAATGTTATGGGAAAAAAAAAAAGCCTTTTTTTAAAGTGTGCTGTCTGGTTCCTATTTATTAAACATTTTGTCTTGCAGATGTTACTATGATTCCATCCTGAGCTCCAACCTCCGTGGGCAGACTACCTTTCCATTGTATCATGGAACCTCACCTTTCCAGAGCCCTATGCCGCTAAGGAAAGATAGAGACAGGCTGGGGTTATGGATCAACCTGCCTATGTCCATGTCCAGAAGAGAGGCAATTACAGAATCCAGACCTCCTCCCTTATGCTTCCCAAGAACTTTGGTCCATACTCCCAAAACATTGAATTCCATAAAGACCCATGGAAAAGAGGAAAAAGGGAAAGCCATTCAGAAGTAATAATAGATTCAGTTGTGACATAAAAAGGAAAAGAAGAAATCACCATAGGAAAAAAGTGGGTGAAATATATAGATAATAGATAGTCATAGATAATAGTCAACCAACATCTGTGACCTTGGAAGAACAGAACAACTGTACATGGTATGGAGGTATGGAGGTTATTTCAGATCACTTTAACTTCTTCTTCTTCTAGCGTTTGCCCTTCTTCTGTAGCCAGTCAACAGCTTCAGGTTGAACCTGATGTAAAGTTTTGAGACCTCCTTTGAATCTGGAGAGGTGGCAGTTGTCGACTGTGTGGGTCATAGTCTGTCTGTAGCTTTAACTGAATGTCCTCCACTACATTTCATATATTAACTAGATACAAGTACATCTTTTAAACTCTAGGTCTTAAGACTCCTCAGTAAACCAGCATAACCCTATTTTGTTGTCAATGAATAAATTTGAGTTTGTAATTGTAAGAATGCTATTGAAAAAAATGTTTGTCTTTAACATAGAATTTTTTTTTCTTTATTGGAGGCTAATAGATTATTACACTACAATCACTGACACATGGGTACAAAATCCTCATCTCCCTGTGATAGGAGTCTGCAAGCACTCTTACCCAATTTAACAGCTTCAGTGCAAGATAATTTTTTTTTCTCACAAACTCACATTTATGCTGACAAATATGCATATACTTGCTCATTGCCAAGTCAACTTTACATTCTTTCAACAAACCCTATTTGTTCATAAATTACTATAATTTTTTTAAATTTTTATTTATAAAAAGGAAACATTGATTTCCAGCTCAGGCAAAAACCAAACAAACAAAACACTAGTATAAGCTACAGGCCCTTTGAAATCTAAGGTGGATCCTAATTGTTGTAAATTACTATTCTTTAATTTAATCGTGGTGCTTGGTGCCTACATAGTGAACACACCACTCTCAGTGGCTTTTCTATACTATTCTTTCTTTTTCTTTTCTGACTTTTTTTTTTTAGAGAGAGAGAGACAGAGAAATTGAGGAGACGGGGTAGAGGGAGAGAAAAAAGAGAAGCACCTGCAGCACTGCTCCACTACTTGTGAACTTTTCTTTCTTTCACAAGGGCACTGGGGGTTTGAACTCAGGTCCTTGACAGGGTAAAGTATGTGCTCTACTGGATGCACTACGACCCAGCCCTTATTATTGATTCATGTTGTTTGGCTTCTGGTAAATTTTTAAAGAGTTTACGTAGTGTTTGTAGTTTTGGTTAACTGTAACAATTTGTGTTTGGCATGAATGTATATATGGTTTGATAAGTGAAAAGATTATACTTTTGTATTTTATAGAGGAGCTAAAGATTACTTTTAGTTATGGCTAAAGAGACAGAGAGATAGAGAAGGAAGGAAAGAGACTACCACACCGAAGCTTTCTTCAAGACTTCCTGGAGGCTTGTTGGAAATTGGGTTATGTACATAATAAAGCAGCATAATATCCAAGTGAACTATTTTGCTGGCTCCATTTTGGAATATTTATAATCAGTGATTATCTTTTTCTCTTTAAACATAGGGTTATTCATTTCACTCGCTCATTTTTTTGTGACTTTCTTATTTTTAATACTATGACATGCCGACATATAATATTTATGATATTCTGTAATTATTCTCTTGATATGTAAAAGAAGTTTTTAAACTGTCGCCACTTTTATTCTTGTTGTTGAGATATCACCTATTCTTTTCTTTCAAATCATCCTTGACTATTTTTTCTCCAGTTTGATTGACTTCCTCAAAGAAAAACTAACTCCATTTATTTGTCTTTATTCTTTGAATACTTTAATTAACTTAAATGCTTTATAATTTACTTTCTCCTGTTGTTTTGTACTCACTATGCGATCTATTTCTGGTTTCTAAATTTGGAAAAATAGACTATTGGTTTGTGACTTTTCTAATGTAAGTATGTATGCTACTTCTCTAAAGCTATGCAACATATTACCAGAAAACATTAAACATCTGTTATCTCAGTTTCTGCGGGTCAAAATGCAGGAACAGCATAGTAGGTTTCACCTTTCAATTCGTTAATGAAATAGCTGAACCTGGAGGTTCAAATCTGAAAGCATATACTCCAAAGCTCTCCCACATCATCATTAACATATTTCCATTCTTAACTGGCTCTTAGCTACAGACTTTCATTCTTCACCAGGTGAAACTCTTTAACAGCTACCTATGTGAATGTCTTCTCCTAGAGCAATGATCTAAAAGCAAAAATGTCCATGTCAGATGTAATCTATGCATTTTCATAATTTAATCTCCTATATGCCATGGGGTGCTCTGTTTTTGCCATGTCCTCTTCACTAATATATTCTACACTCAAAAACAAAGCACTTTCACTTAAAGAGAGTAGTATAAGGAGTTAGTGGATCTCTGAAACGGTAACGTACATGTTCTGCCACAAGCAAGAACTTGGGGGTTTGAAACCAGCACCACATGGGAGCTCCATGTATGGTTGTGTGGTGCTGTGGTATCTCTCCTCTGTCTCTATACCTCTCACTCTCTGCTGTCTCTTCCTTTTCCTTTCTAAATAAAATTAAAATTCAATTATAAATATATTTAAATATTTCAAATGTATGTTAAAAGTATGGACAAAGAAAAGGTGGAAACCAATGACAGAAATAAATCCAAATATATCTCTCACTATACTGAATATTAAAGAGTAAAATACTCTTAAGCAGAAGGCATAATTCATAAGAAACAGATCTACTTTTATTCTATGTCTAAGTGCCATACTTTAAAGGTAATATACAGATAGACTGCCATATACATTAATTTAAATGGGTAGGAACATATATATATACATTACACAAATGAAATATAAGGCAGGGATAGCTGTATTGATACAAGCTACAATGAACATTAAAATGAAGACTATTACCAGATATAGAAAATAACTATTAAAATGTCTATTTAATGTCTAAAGCTCTGAGATCACAGGTTGAATTCCCTGCACCACCATAAATCTGAGCTGAGTTGTGCTTTGGTTTTTCTGTATCTTTTTCTCTGTATTTTTCTCCCATTAAAATAAAATAGTAAAGCAAACCCATTTTATGAAGAAAACACAATGTATGTAATAAAATGCATGTATTTTCTAATAGTTTCATATTATATAAGTTAAGTGTTGGCAGAATTAAAATACTTGATTGCACAATTACTCTCTTCATTTTTTTTTTGTCATCACTGGAGCTTTACTTTTTCAAATCACAATTTTCAAAACAGAAAGTCAGAGATGTGGTGGTAAGACAAAGAGAAAAACACAACAGCATTCTTTACTACATACTTTTAAAATATTTAAACATGCTGAGAACATGGTTTTCAGTACTCCTCAGATAAACTATGTGTTTAGTATTTTACTAGATAATAAAAAAGTGGTGTTAAAAGTGTCTGTTTAAGATTATGGCATCAGCTGTGGCAGGATAACCTACTATATTTTGTATTATCTTAATTTATTTTACAGAGACATTCAGAAACCTCAGAGAAGGGGGGAAGATAGAGACAGAGACATCTGCAACACTGTTTCACTACTTGTGAAGCTTTACCCCTGCATATGGGGACTGGGGGCTTGAACTTCGGACCTCATGCATTGTAACCTGTGCTCAAGCAGGTGTGCCACCACCAAGCCCTATAATATACTTGTTTGTTTGTTTATCATAATGAGAGTGACACAGAAGCACTGATCACACCACTCAGCTCCAACTAATGCTGCAACTGGTGACTGAACCTGAAGCATGAAAGTCTTTTTACATAATCACTAAGCTATCTCCCTAGCCCACAATGATAGCTTATTTTAATTGTAAGCCTGCTTTGTCACACACAGCCCAGGTTAGAATCCAGTCCTCACTGTACTAAACTGATACCCATTCTGTAGCATGATTACAACTACAAAATATACATTCATTTAAACATTTACAGTGTACATATGATCAAGATATATTATATCCTGGGTCGTGACACAAATCTCTGAATTCAAATGTGTCAGTTATCACTCAGAATATGTCCCATTACTACAACAACATGAAATTAGAAATCAATAAGATTTTAGCTGGGTAAATCTGAATGACACACATCTAAATAATCTATAAACCAAATAATAAGTCACAGGCAATTTTTAAAAAAATATTTCAAGCTGAATGATAATGAAATTATAACATCAAATATTGTAGATTCAGCTAACCAGGTTCTTAGAAGAAAATTTATTAATCTTTCATGATTGTATTAGAAAAAGAAAGGTAGAAAAGCAGTAGTTTAATTTTTCACTTTATTAAACTAGAAGAGAGAGAAGAAAGTATTGCCAAAGCAAATAGAGCACCAAAAAAGACACAAAAACAACAACGAAAACACAAAAATGTGTTTCTTGCGGTCTCTATCAAGCTCCTTTACTCTGTAATTTATATTCCTTGTGAATAACTGGAAATTCAACCATTGTCAATACATTTTGGAAATCAACCAAGGACTATAGGATGGTTCATAGCAACATTTGAGATTACTTTATTTAATTCGTATGTGTGTGTGTGTGTGTGTGTGTGTGTGTGTGTGTTTCAATTTATAGTCAGAAAAATTTCACTGAACTTGAAAGTCTTACAGTGTTCTAACTTCCTACTCACTTATTCACTTACTCACTTCTTTATCCACCAGCACAGTGGTGTTAACTAGACTGCACTATCAGAATAGAATTACTTAACTGTGGATCTTGCTCTGAGTGGTTCTCAACAAGAATCTAATTTCTAGTTTCACCTGTTTTGTGGTTACTCTCCAGTGCCTTAAGGGAGCTTTCTCAAGTTTATCATTGTTTTCAGCAAGAGGATTATTCTGTTTCAAAATTGTCTGCCATTATCAAAAACTGAAAGTCCCCCATATATATGTTTGACATTCAGATAAAGCTACATCCTAGATAAGTACTTTCAAATTTTCAAGATCAATCTGGAAATTATGTTATAATGATTTAGTAGATCTGGGATAGGGCCAGAGATTGTGCATTTTCATAAGCTATCCTACGGTTATGTTAATGTCTCCTTTCTTAAATAAATAAATAAAAATAAACTCCCAGGTATTATGGATGCTATGGTTTAAAGATTACACTTGGAAAACCAAGTTTTCCGACTAGCCTTGGAAGTAAATTTTAGTGTAATTTATTGTAATAGCACAAAATTTTAGAGTTTGAAACAATTGGGATTAACATACTGCTATTAACAAAGAAATCTTGATGGTGATTATAAATTCTTACTCTCCTGGACCTAGGGATCTCAGCAAGTGTCAGTATTGATAAAATCTACCTCTACCTTGTTAATGCTAATAGATTAAACAGCACTATGAGTCTGATTATCTGTTAGCCAATTAAGATAAGTACTGAACTTGTCTTTATAGCATATTTATTGTGATTGGAAATATTGATGCATTCCATGTTAAATGCTGGCCAATATATCAAGTACACGCTTTTGCCCTGGGCAAATTCCAAAATCAAACATTGAAAAGATATTTTTAAAAGGACAGATGATAACTTTTCTCCATTAAAAAATGAGTCTGCATCTTAATGGTGGGTGATAATGAAGCTAAGAAGCTTAAAGGACGTTATCACCTCCAATATGTGCATTGTCAGTCATTACCAGAGTCTGTCCTATTTAGATAAATCCTCTCAAGGCTAACATAGGCATCATTAAATTTTACAGACTTTATTTTCTAAATAATACGCCAATCTATCTAATTCTTACCATCTCCATCTTTATTATTTCTGCTCCAGTTAAAGTATTAGAAACATCTCCTGATTGCAAATCCTTTTAACTTAAGGTTCATATCTAATGATGCCTTCCAGATAACCCATATAACTACGTCTTAAATTATCTGACAGTATAATGTTCAAGCTACTCAATACGCCTTCAAAGGTACTCCAGTAACTGATCTTATCATTACTGTTCTTTTCCATTGAGTCCTTCCTTTCCAGACAATTCCCCTCACAAATTATTGATATATAGATAATAAACTATTCTACTTATACCAATTACATTGTTTCCTCTCTTTCTATATTGGCTCTACTTAGAATAATGCATACTGTCCTTCCAACATCCATGTATCTCTTTCCTATAGAAATTGCTTTCTAGATTTGCTTGTTATCTTCCTTAGGAAGTTAATCAGATGTACACTGCCGAGTTACTCAGTGTACAAGAAACTTCTAATACCAGCATAATATACTTTAATAAACTGTGGTTTAGTCTCTTGCATAAAGTGTAACTTTCTTATCTTTGTGTGCTAAGCATCCAGTATAATGTCTAACACTAAATTAGAGTTCAGTAACACTTAATACATATTTTAAAGTTAGTACCAGAGTATCTTCAACTTTAACTGAAGGAACATCCTTGTTCAGCTGTACTGAGTACAGGGAGTAAAAAAGTAAGAATAAGGGGATGGGAGAGCAAGTCAGATACCTAAGGACAAAGAAGTTCCTTGCTAGCACCTACAACTACCAGTTCCTGAGCTTGCCATTAAAATTCTCCAGTTTTCTTGATTATAGTCTTACTTATGCTCCTTTCAATTCCAGATCACTGAGTTATCAATACTTATTGTGCATTGCTATGTTCTAGGTTCTACTGTTGAAACTGGGGGCATCATTGTGAGCCAATATAACCGTGTTCTAAGATGCTTATACTAGAAAAGAGTGGTATGCCAACAAATTGGTGTTATAAGCACTACCACTGGGCCAACTTCAAAGTTCCTTTTTCATTTCCCATCTCAAACAGACAACATAAACAAAAGTCAAACTCAAGTGAAATTGTATTTGTGAAGCATACAGTAGAGTTTCTAGAGAAAAATATTGATTTTCATTCTTTTCTGTACATTTACTACAGTCATTTAAAAAAATAAATAAATCACAATTTTTTTCTCTGTAGACTCTTCTTATACTACTACCCATGAAATAGATGATAGGTAAAAGGAATTGAGTCACTTCTACTGTACTGTGAATGAGTAATGATTCTACCATGTGAAAAATGTAAATCAAGGAGGCCGGGCAGTAGTGGAGTGGGGGAAAGCAAACATGGTGCAAAGCACAAGGACTTCCATAAGGATACCAAAGTCCAGTCCCCAACTCCCCAACTGCAGGGGGGTTGCCTAACAAGCGGTGAAACACGTCTGCAGGTGTCTTTCTCTCCCCCTCTCCATCTTCTCATCCTCTCTAGACTTCTCTCTGCCCTAGCCAACAATAACAACAGGAATAACAACAATAACAATAACAACAAGAGCAACAAAAATGGGAAAAAAAAACTGGCCTCCAGGAGCAGTGGATTTGTAATGTGGGCACTGAGCCCCAGCAATAAACCTGGAGGCAAAAAAGAAAAAAAAGGAAATCAAGAAATTTCATTTTTCCTCAAAAAAGCCTTTTACATATGAAATTTAATTTTAAAGCTACATTTCAAGATAAATGAAAGGCTAAATATAAGTGTATACTGCTTTAGAATTAAAGCGGCACTGTGACAAAGAAAATACAATTCAAGTTCCAACCAAGTGGTTTACAATGCACTTATTATCATACCAACTTGTTAGTAAGTCAAATATTCATGCCTCTCAATTTTACATAGTCAAGACACTTGGACTCAAAATAACAAAGTGACTTTAAAAGTCTTTTATGTATTCTTTTTTAAAATAATGATATTATTTTAAATGGCTTATAGAAGTGAATGGGTCAAATGATAATTTTTAAATGAATAATAAAAGAAAAACCTTACATAAATTATTATAAGCTAGGTAGAGAAAAGGAGATTATTTCACAGTCCATGCCTTAGTAGGCTTCAAAGTAAGAGCATTTACATTACTGAAACACTTGACATTAAAAATATCAAGCCCTTAGAATTGTGAGTAGAAAATGGAATGTGGGGGGCACCCTAGATGGTCAGATAATTTTAAAAGATATTCTGAATTTTCTAAAGAAATTTAACCAATTATTCTCTATAAAGTGTTCATTAGCCAGAATAATAGTTCACTGGTAACAGCTGAAGGAAAGTTTGCTTCCCATTTTACATTAAATTCTGAGATAGAAGAATCTCCTTAAGGTGAGATAGAACAATAACCCATGCAAGGTATTCACATATAGCCATATCTGCAAGGTTAAAATTTATGGCTCATGTACAAACCTTGTTAATGAGGCAATTAATCCAAATTGAGGACCCAGATAGTGGTCAGTTATTTCTGAGGATAAGTTCTTACATTTATTTGAGAAAGCAATATATTTGCCTATAATGTGAAAGAAATTCTGGTAAAAGAAAAACACACTAGGGTACAATCCGTAATGTGGCATCATTTGTTAGTGCTAAAAGAAATATTCCCGAGTTCTTTGAGAAAATGAATCACTGCAAAATAACTCAGATGTGAGGATACATGAAAGAATGCTGAAAAATAATTCTGCTTTCACAGATTTGTCTACTTGGAACACTACAATACCTTCTCTTAATATTATATATAGGGCAGACATCATTGACTGAACGTTATGCAACAATAAGTAGTCATTAGTTACCTCCATTGCAGTGGTTAAAAAAATAATGAATGGCCTGCTGCCATGTTATTGTGGTAAACCTACACAGATTTGGCTATGGAAACATGAGCAAAAATATGTAGAGGCAGGGAGAATTAAAAGGAATAAAGTATATATATATATATATATATATATATATATATATATATATATTCCCTTTTGTTGCTCTTACTGTTTTATTGTTGTAGTTATTATTGTTGTTATTGGTAGGACAGAGAGAAATGGAGAGAGGAAGGAAGACAGTGAAGGGGAGAGAAAGATAGACACCTGCAGGCCTGCTTCACAGCTTGTGAAGCAACTCCCCTGGAGGTGGGGAGCCCAGGGCTCGATCCAGGATCTTTAGGCCAGTCCTTGAGCTTTGCGCCACATGTGCTTAACCTGCGGTGCTACCACCCAACTCCCTGGAATCAAGTTTTTAAAGAGCTTAATATGATTCAGATGTGATTGATAAAGAAATCTTGGATCAGCTCACTCCAAAATGGAGGAAGCTTTTGTCCTATGATAATGTGCTCTCTATTTCTCCCTCTATTTTTTCCTGGGAAAAAAAAAAATGAGGTGGAGGGGATAAAGAGAGAATAATGCTAAGCAAAGTGACTCAGATGGAGGACAGATACCAGAAAATCTTACAGGATATATCTTGTAGGATATAAGGCAACAGAGGAAAGGAATACACAGTGTCAAACAAACAAATGACAACAACAACAAATAAAAAACCTGAGACTATGATGTAGGACTGAGGCTAGGAAAATATAGAGTAGCAGAGGGAAAAATACCGAATGGACAGTGAAGGGAGACAGACTGACAACTTGGTGGTAGAGCTGGTACAAAAACACAGTTGAAGAGAGGTGAAATTGTTTATCTAAAATGTGTGCAGTCTCAAGAATGATTAATTGTAGTATTTGAAAGTTAAGAATTATTAAAATTAATGTACATTAAGAATAGCAATTATTACAACTACAATGACTATTTTGAAATAAGAGCATTTTACATGTTGATCATTACTTACAAACATACTCAGGCCTTACATACAAACACTTTTACATGAATGTGATCATGTGATACTAGCTGCTTTTAACAAAAAATACCCCATTTAAACAAAGTTTATTTTTTTACTAAATTTCACACAAACCCACTTCTATCTCCCTAATACAATTTGTCTCTATTCCTCAAAGGAAAGGCTCCCAGATATAGTGTATTTTTTATGTTTTTATAGTCACATATTTACATATAGTTTTACATGTATACCAAACACTGAATGCTATTATATACATATTTATATACATACATATATATATGTATGTATCTTTGAGAGATAATAGGAAATAAGAGTATATTTGATTCATATGTTAAGTACATGGGCTACTGGGGGAGCAGGAAATAAAACAGTAGTTAATACAACAGACTTTCATTTCTTAGGCACAAGGGGTCCCAAGCTCAATCCATGGCACTATCATAAGCCCAAATTCAACAGTACTGTGATAATAAAATAAAACATTATTTGACAAAGGGTTCATAATACTAAGTGATTTAATAAAAGTACAGTAAAAAAGAACCCATCAAAAGATAGCTGTTGTTGAGGTTTTTTGTTTGTTTTTCAATAACAAATAGCTTTCTGTCCCTTCAGTTGAACTAGTATGTGTATAAACACATGAAATTTCATGTTACAAAGATAAATCTAACTTTATTTTATTGTTTCTCCATTGTTGGCTATCTGCTTTCTCATTTGTTGTTATCACAATGTACAATAAACACCTCTATTAATATAATCTTTGCAAACATGGTCTTTCACATGTGATGAATAGGCTGATTTCATGCTGAGTTACTGAGCATATGTAGTTTATTTTAGTGGATTTTGCAGCATTCTGAATTGTTGTAGCAATTAACAGTTTAGTAATACCATGAGAATATACATACTATTCCTGTGGACAAGAGATATTATTACTTTAGTTGTTTGTAAGTGGTGATATGATATCTCAAAACTTGGATTTGAATACCCCTCATGTCACATAATTTGATTCTTTGTATAAATAAGGTTTATTTATTTATTTATTATAAAGATAATCAGAAATTGAGAGGGAAGAGGGATATGATGAGGGAGAAAGAGAGATACTTACAGCACTGATACTCCATAGAGAAGTTTCTCCCATGCAGGTTGGGGACTAGGGCCTTGAACCTTGTTAGGAAATTGTGCAGATGTGGTTGAGTTAGGCAGGGCCCACAAACCACCATATGCTAGTATGGCCATTCCCTTTATTTACATACCAATATTCTTCTTTGTCTTATAAATGACTAAAGGTCTCCCCACCAAGTTATCCCCTCAGGGTGGCATACAGAGCGGGAGGCTTCCATTGTGGTTTGGTGCCACTTGGCTTAACCCGCTGTCGCTCACAGCCGACTCTGGGGCACTCTCATGTGTATAAAGAATTGTATTACCATGCTGCCATGAGTTCCTGGATCCCTCTCCCACCCACAAAGCTAGCCTGGGAGAACCTGGGTTCTTTTTTTTATTTTTTTAATTTAGTGATTCATGAGAAATGATAAGAGAGAGAGAAAGAACCAGACATCACTCTGGTACATGTGCTGCCAGGGATTGAATTCTGCATCTCATGCTTGAGAGTCCAATGCCTTATCCACTATGACACCTCCCGGACCACTGAACCTGGGTTCTTGCTCATGGTAACCTGTGTGTTTAAATGAGTGTGCCATCACCCAGCATGAAATAGATTTTTTAAAATTCTTATTTATGAAAAGGAAACACTGACAAAAACCATACAAAAAGAGGGGCACAACTCCACACAATTCCCACCACCAGAACTCCCCTCCCCTCCCTTAATAGCTTCCTTGTTCTTTAACCCTCTGGGAGTAGGGACCCAGGATCATTACGGAGTGCATAAGGTGGAAGGTATGGCTTCTTTAATTGCTTCCCTGCTGAACATGGGTGTTGACAGGTTAATCCATGCTCATGCCTGTCTCTTTCTTTCCCTAGTGGGATGGGACTCTGGGGAAGTGGGGCTCCAGGACACATTGAAGGGGTCATCTGTACAGGAAAGTCCAGTTGGCATCTTGGTAGCATCTTGAACCTGGTGGCTGAAAGAAGAGTTAACATATAAACATTTTTAAATATATTTTATGGCTACTTGAACTTTTCCATTTTGAGATTTTATTACTCATATTGGTCAATTTTCTCATGACCATGTTACCCATATATAAAAATTCTTCTTTAAAATATTTTTTTAAAAATATTTTTATTTACTAGAGATAGAGAGAAAGAGGGGAGAAGAGGGAGGGGGAGATAAGGAAGGAGAAAGGAATCCTTGTAGCACTACTTCACTAATTGTGAAGATTCCCACTGGAAGTTGTGACCAGGAGATTGAATCTGGATCCTTATGTATTGCAACATGTGAAATCACTCAGGTGTGCCACCACCTGGCCCCACTAAAAAATAGATTCTTAGCTATCGAACTTTATCTGTCAAATGAATAACAATTACTTTCTTTTTTAAAATTCTTTATTGGGGGATTAATTAGTTTTACATTTGACAGTAAATACAATAGTTTGTACATGCACAATACCTCTCAGTTTTCCACATAACAATTCAATCCCCCACTTGGTCTTCTGTCATCCTTTTAGGATCTTTACTCTCTCCCTGCCCCACACACCCACCCCAGAATCTTTTACTTTGGTAAAATATACCAACTCCAGTTCATGTTCTACTTATGTTTTCTATTCTGATCTTGTTTTTCAACATCTCCCTGAAAATGAGGTCATCCCATATTCATCCTTCTGTTTCTGAATTATTTTACTTAACATGATTTCTACAAGGTCCATCCAAGATGGGCTGAAAATGGTGAAGTCACCTTTTTAAATAAATAGCTGTGTAGTATTCTATTGTGTATATATACCACAGCTTGCTCAGCCACTCACCCGTAGTTGGACACCTGAGTTGTTTCCAGGTTTTGTGCTGCTAAGAACATGGGTATATGCAAATGTTCTTGGATGAGTGTATTGGGTTCCTTAGGATATATCCCCAGGAGAAGAATTGCAGGATCATAGGATAGGTCTATTTCTAGCCTTCTGGGAGTTCTCCAGACTGTTCTCCCTAGGGGTTAGAGCAATTTACATTTCACCAGCAGTGAAAGAGGGTTCCTTTGACCCCAAAACCTCTCCAGCAGTTGTTGCTGCAACCTTTTCTGATATATGACATTCTCACAGGAGTGAAGTGATATCTCATTGTTGTCTTTATTTGAATTTCTCTGACAAAGACTTGGTGCATTTTTTTTTTCATGTGTTTCTCCACCTTTTGGATATCTTCTGTGGTGTCTATTCTGTCCATGTCCCATCCCCATTTTTGAATGGGGTTATTTTCTTATTGTTGAATTTGGAGAACTCTTTAGCCTCTTGTCTGATGTATGGCATGTAAAGATCTTCTCCCATTCTGTGAGGGGTCTCTTTGTTTGGGTATTGGTTTCTTTTTCTATGCAGAAGCTTCTTAATTTGATGTAGTCCCATAGGTTTATACTTGCCTTAGTCTTTATAATTGGATTCATTTCATTGAAGATGTCTTTAAAATTTATGTGGAAAAGTGTTCTGCCAATATTTTCCTCTAAGTATCTGATAGTTTCTGGTATAACATCCAAGCCCTTGATCCACCTGGAATTTACTCTTGTTTTTGGTGAAATATAATGGTTCAGTTTCCTTCTTTTGTATATTTCAACTCATTTTTTCCAACACCATTTTTTGAAGAGAGACTGCATTCCCCATTTAATATTCTGGCACCTATATCAAAGCTTAGATGTCCATAGTTGTGGGGGCTTAATTTCAGGCTCTCAATTCTAGTCCACTGGTCAGTGTTTCTAATTATGCTCCAGTACCAAACAGTTTTTATTATAATGGAACTAAATTACAGTTTGAGATTTGAGAGTGTGATGCTTCAGTACTGTTCTTTCTTCTCAAGATAGTTTTGGCAATTCTAGATCTTTTCTGGTTCCATATAATCATTTGTAGCATTTTTTCTATTTTCCTAAAAATGTGGTTGTGATCTTCATGGGGATAGTATTATATTTGTATGTGGCTATGGGTAGTATATTCATTTTGACTATGTTAATTCTTCCAACCCATGAACATGGACTGTCTTTCCATTTCTTTGTGTCTTTTTCTATTTCCTTGAGTAGTGACTACTCACAATTTTTAGTATGCAGGTGTTTCACTTCTTTGGTTAGGTTTATTCCTAGATATTTTTTGGTTTTGTTGCTATAGTAAAAGGAATTTATTTCTGAATTTTATCTTTTTCTAACTTAGTGTTTCCATAGAGGAATTCTACTGATTTTTTTAATGTTAATTTTGTAGCCTGACACCTTGCTTTCCTGCCTGATGATTTCCAAAATCTTCTTGCCAGACTCTTTAGGTTTTTATATGTATACTATCATGTCATCTGCAAACAGGGAGAGTTTGACTTCTTATCTTCCAATCTGTATCCCTTTAATTCCTTGCTTCTGGCTGATTGCTATGGAAAGAACGTCCAACACTATGTTGAATAGTAATGGTGGAAGTGGACAGCCCTGTCCAGTACCTTATCTGAGGGGAAATACTTCCAGTTTTTCACCATTGAGTATGATGTTGGCTGTAGGTTTGATATATATATAGACTCCACTATCTTCAGGAATTTTCCATCTATTCCCATTTTTTGTAGTGCTTTGATCATAAAGGGATGCTGGATTTTGTCAAAGGCTTTCTCTGCATCTATTGATATGACCATGTGGTTTTTGGTCTTGCTTTTATTGATATGGTAGATGACACTGATTGATTTACATATATTATACCAACCTTAAATCCCTAGGATAAACCCCACATGGTCATGATGAACAGTCTTTTGAATATACTTGTTCACTATCAAGTATACTTGATAGTGTATACTTGTTCACAAGTATCTTCAAGATACTTGTATCTTGTTCACTAGAATTTTTCTAAAATGAGTGATGTTGGCTTTATAGAAGCTGGAAGGGATTACTCCTGTATCTTCAATATCCTGGAAGACTTTTAAAGTAGAGGTATTAATTCCTCTTCAAAGGTTTTGTAGAATTCATTTGTAAAACCATCTGGTCCAGGACTTTTATTCTTGGGAAGGTTTTTGAGAAGTGTTTCAATGTCATTAGCAGTGAGGGGCCTGTTCTTATTATCTAGTTTTTCTTTATTTAATTTTAGAAGTTTGTAGGTAGCTAGGAAATCAACTATTTCTTCCAGTTTCTTTCCCTTGGTAGGATATAATTGTTCATAGAAGCCTCACATGATATGTTGCATTTCTGTGGTGTCTGTTGTGATATCTCCTTTTTCATTTATGATTTGATTTATTTGGGTTATTTTTTAATTTTCAGTGTTATTTATTTCTGCCATAACTTTAGTTATTTCTACCTTTCTGCTTGCTTTGGGGTTCCTTTGTTCTTCTTCTTCTGGATCTTTAAGATGTTCAATCAGGTTGTTTAATCATGATTTTTCTTGTTTCCTAATATGTGCTTTTATGGCTATGAAATTCCCTCTCAGTACTGCCTTGGCTCTGTCTCAAATATTTTGATAGCTTGTGTCTTCATTTTCACTGAACTCTAGAAATATTTTGATTTTTTCCCTTTCTTCTTCTTCTAGCGTTTGCCCTTCTTCTGTAGCCAGTCAACAGCGTCAGGTTGAGCCTGATGTAAAGTTTCGAGACCTCCTTTGAATCTGGAGAGGTGGCAGTCTTTGACTATGTGGGTCATAGTCTGTCTGTAGCCACAGGGGCAGTTCGGGTCATCTCTGGCTCCCCAGTGGTGGAACATAGCGGCACACCAGCCATGGCCTGTTCGATAACGATTGAGGAGGGCCCAATCATAATGTGCTAGGTCAAAGCCGGGTTGAAGCTTGCAGGGGTCTGTGATGAAGTGTTTGTTCTTTACCTCAGCTGACTGCCAACTCTGTTTCCAAGAGTCTGGAACAGAGAAGTTCAGTGTAGGTGTAGGGGACTTGATTGGATGACAAGATGTCAAGCGTTGGACAGGGTGGGTGAAGATATCCACGTATATTGGCAGGTCTGGTAGAGCATAGACGTGGGAAATGAACTTAGATGATGCCGCATCCCGACGAATATCTGGCAGGGCGATGTTGCTAAGAACTGGCAGCCATGGAACCGGGGTGGAATGGATGGTTCCAGAAATTATCCTCATGGAGGAATATAATTTGGAATCGACCAAGTGGACATGGGGGCTACAGAACCATACTGGGGCACAGTATTCTGCAGTGGAATAGCATAATGCCAGAGATGATGATCGTAGTGTGGAAGCGCTCTCGCCCCATGAGGAGCTGGCCAGTCTTGCAATGATGTTATTCCTCGCACCCACCTTTGCTGCAGTTTTTATGAGATGTTCCTGAAATGACAGAGTGCGATTGAGAGTAACGCCAAGATAGACTGGCTGGGCTTCATGCCGGATTCTCGTATCGCCAAGCTGCACATTAAGCTCACGCGAGGCCGAGGCATGGTGTAGATGGAAAACAGATGATACCGTTTTTGCAGTGCTAGGGATTAGTCGCCATTTTTTACAGTAATCAGATATCAGAGACATGTCTTTCGTGAGTGTTTCCTCGAGGTTGTCAAACTTGGATGCCTGAGTTGCACAGCAGATGTCATCGGCATAGATGAACTTCCTTGAAGAAGTTTCTGGAAGGTCATTGTTGTAAATATTAAATAGCATAGGAGCCAGAACAGAGCCCTGGGGGAGGCCACTTGAAACAAGTCTCCATCTGCTAGACTTGTCACCCAGATGCACCCGGAATCTTCTGTTTCTTTTCCCATTTATTTCCTCTTCGATCCAGTAGTTGTTAAGTAGTGTACTGTTGAGTGTCCACATTTTGGGACTATTACTAATCTTTTGTTGATTGTTAAGCATTAGTTTAATTCCACTGTGGTCTGAGAAGATGCTTGGTATGATTTCAATGCTTTTGAATTTGCTGATGCTGTCTTTGTGGCCTAACATATGGTCAATCCTTAAGAATGTCCCATGTGGACTTGAGTAGAATGTGTATTCCAGTTTTGTGAGGTGCATGACTCTGAAAATGTCCAATATTTCTAGTTTATCTGTCTCCTCATTTAGCTCCCTCTTTTCTTTGATTTTCTGCCTGCAAGAATTTTCTGTCAAGTTGATAGAGTAGGGTGTTGAAGTCCCCTACTATTATGGTGTTGCTATTAATATATTGCTGTAGCTCTTTTAGTAGATATGTGGTGTATTTATATGACTTCTCAATGGGTGCATAGATATTAATAACTGTTATGTCCTCTTGATTGACTGACCCTCTGAACATTAAGTTGTGTCCATTCTTATCTTTTAAATTTTTTTTAATTTTAATGTCTATCCTGTCAGATATGAGAATAGCTATTCCTGCCCCTTTTTGTGGGCCACTGGCTTTTATGATAGTTTTCCATCCTTTCACTTTGAGTCTGTGTTTGTCTTGTTGAATTAGGTGGGTTTCCTGTAGACAGCATATTGTCGGGTTATGTTTTCTGATCCATCTTCCTACTCTGTGCCTTTTAATAGGTGAATTTTTATGCTTCCATCTGAATGACAGTCTATCAGGATACAGTAGTCTTGGTTGAAAGCCTTTCTCATTGAGCACTTGAGAGATGCCTTGCCATTCTCTTCTTGCCTGCAGTGTTTTTCTGGAGAAATCTGATACTAATCATGTGGGTTTTCCTCTGTAGGTGACTCTGTTTTTCTCTTGAAGCCTTCAGGATCTTTTCTTTATCTGTAACCCTTTCCATTCTAAATATGCTGTGCCTTGGTGTCTTTAAGTCTGGGTAAATTCTGTTTGGGACCCTCTGGGATTCTTGAACCTTTATGTCTTTGATGTTGTCTAGACTAGAGAAGTTCTCAGTTATTATGTCCTTAATAATTCTGTCTTCTGCCTCATTGATTCTATTCTCTTTCCCCTGTACTGTTTTCTGGAGTTCATCTATTTTGTTACCCTATTCTAATACTGTTTTAGCTTTTTCAGATACTTGTGTTCTTAGCTCAGCTGTTTCAGCTTTCAGCTCTCTAATAACCTTGAGATAATTAGTATTTTCTTCTGGAGTCAAATTTGGTTTTTCTGCATTTCTGATGACAACTCTTTCAAACTCTTTACTCCATCCTGAGACTATTTCCTTAATATTGACCTCACTATTTTGTGATTCAACCTTTGGGGAGCTTTTAGTTGGAATCTTGTCCTGGTTAATTTCTCCCATATTTCATCTTGTTGGTTCAACCATTCTGTATAGTATGTCATGAGTTCCCTCTCTCAGTACTTTTCAAATTACTGATCACTCTTGCCTGGATTGACTTGTGTCTAACTAAGGTACTTAAAAAGTTCACAGTTGTAGAAATTAACAGTTGTTTCAGTATTATTTCAATCCCTGAGTTGGAGCACAGAGGCTGTTAAACTCCTCTTTTGTTCTCTTTCTTCCCTGTAGGCTATGGGAGTCTGAGGGCTTTTAAACTATAAGTAGGCTTCTTAGCTTAATCCCTCAATCCTGACCAAGAGATAAAGCAGGGTGGAGGAGAGATAACACAGTGATTATGCAAAGAGACTCTCACAACCCAAGGATCCAAAGCTCCAGGCACAATTCAGCTTCTCTGACAAACCAGGAAGCACTGCTGGGCCCTGTGAATTTCTAACCAAGTCCCATTTATAGTCTGTATGTTCTGAGGCAATTATTCACCATGTTCTCATCAGGAAGTCAATGTGGAAAGGCTCCCACTATACAGCCCCACTGCTAGGCCACCAAGTTGTAGCTCTTCTCCTGAGTTTCCTGGTTAGTTCTCTGTTTCCAGATGTCAGCACAGGGCCTCCCCCACTGCTGCTCCAAGCCTCTGAGGGCAGTAGCAATGGAGAATCACAGTTACATTTGTTGAGTCTTAGGGTAGTCCTCTCCTCCCTTCCTTGTTGGTGAAACAACTGGTTAACTGCTGGAGTGTTACCAGCCATTCAGTCTCTCCTTAGGCTCCTCCCTGTCCACAAGCCACACATGTTTGCACTCACTGGTGGTTAGTGTGTTCCTGAAGTTGTTCTGTTACTAACAATTACTTTTCATAATACATCTTTAATATGTTGAATTCATTTAATTTAAAGATACATAATTATGTATTTTATTTAAAATACTTGCTTTCTGTTTTTTTTAAATAAAGTATTATATGCACCGTGTTTCTCATACTTAAGGTTATTATTTAGTTTTTTTAATATTTATATATTTCCTTTTGTTACCCTTGTTGTTTTTATTGTTGTAGTTATTGATGTTACTGATTTTGTTGTTGTTGGATAGGACAGAAGAAATTGGAGAGAAGAGGGGAAGACAGAGAGGAGGAGAGAAAGATAGACACCTGCAGACATGCTTACCACCTGTGAAGCTATTCCCCTGCAGGTGGGGAGCTGGAGGCTTGAACCAGGATCCTTTGAACTGATCCTTGCACTTTGTTCCACTTGCACTTAGCACCACTCTCGCTTAACCCGCTGCACTACCACCCAACTCCCAGAGTATTTTTCTTCTTGGAATGGAAGTTTTAATCCACAGAATTCATTTTCACAGACTAAAGCAGTGCTTCTCAAATTTAAGCATGTATTAGAATCAGTTGGGAAGTATCCTAAGTCACAGTGGTTGGGTATGATCTCTAAATTCCAGCTTCTGTATCTATGGAGGTCATACTTTGACTAAGTCTGACTAGTTGTTAATCTGTTGTCCCAGGGACCACATTATGAAAATGCCTGGACTAAACACAGAGTTTGAAACATATTGATCAAAAAATAAAATAAACTTTCAATAGATGGCCAGATACAGCTCCTCAATACCATTTGTCACACATTTAAATATGACAGATCAATATCTCCTGATGCCCAGGAAAGCAATGACTCAAGTATATCACACAGTTTCCTTCTGTTTCATCTAAGACTCAAGATTGTAATTGTTATATCTATTTAAGAGTGGAAAGGACTAGATGTTCTCTGTTTAAGTAGTGACTAAGGAAGCACTTAAAAGTGCTTCCTTAAAATGTGGACTGTTAAGTATTGACCAGAGGTTAAACTGAACTATTTCTATGCTATGAAGTCTTGAAAGTCAGGAATGTAAGAAGAAGAAAACTAATGGAAATAGTTGATGAAAAAGAGTACAGTAACCAATAAGATTTTTAGTGCAGGAAGAATAAATGAGGTTGCTTTGGAGTTGGTAGAGTTTAAAAATGTTGGTAATAGGGAGTTGGGTGGTGGTGCAGCGGGTTAAACACGTGGTGCAAAGGATCCGGGTTCGAGCCCCCGGCTCCCCACCTGCAGGGGAGTCACTTCATAGGCCATGAAGCAGGTCTGCAGGTGTCTCTCTTTCTCTCCCCCTCTCTGTTTTCCCCTCCTCTCTCTATTTCTCTCTGTCCTATCCAACAACAATGACATCAATAACCACAACAATGTAAAACAACAAGGGCAACAAAATGGAAAATAAATAAATAAATATTTAAAAAATTTTAAAAAAAGGTTGGTCATAGACTGATCAAATAAGAAAAATCCTCTTAATCAAGGGAGAAGGCTAGAGGTTAAGATGACATTTAAGGCTTTTAAATGTAATAATTCAATTAGTAAGTGTAAAGCCAAGAAATATTACTAATAAGAAGACACTGTGACCTACAAAGCTGGCATAACACAAAAAACCTTTGCATTGCTGATTACAATCTGGCTCCACAAGCTAAATTTTGATGAGTATAATTAGAGATGACAAAACTAAAGTATATTTTACTCAGATAATTTACCTAATGTGAAAATGTTCAGCAAACTTCACTATTGATATTAGAATCTTGATATTAAAAGCACTTTGTCCACTGACCCATATATATATTTTAATCTCTGTCCCAGATGACCAAGCACAGAATGGTTTGTTTGTATGTGTGTGGTGGGGGTATCCTGCTGTAAATAAATGAGGGGAAAACAACAGTAAGTGGGTTTCTGCCTAGGATTGTGTTTCATATCCCAAGGGGGCAATCCAGAAGATGAACTAGGGCCAGGGCTGCTACACCACTCTACTGAAAAGTTATTCTCTTCACTTCTCAAATGTAACTGGAAACATCACAATAAGTTTAATTTCTTCCCATTCACATATATTTGTTCTTTTGCATTTCAAAAGCTTCATTGTCCTTTTTTTTCCCCATGTGCTTGAAACTTATCAACTTTTTTTCTTGCTATGCTTTCTTTTTCCCTACTCTTTTTATGTCATTTTGCCATAGTCATTTTGAAACATTCTCCTTCAATGCTTGCCAGCTGGAACTGTCCTTCAATGTCTAACCCTTCAGATCCTTATTTCTGTATGAAACACATTGCATAATATAAATTGGGTCCTGTTCTACTGTATGTTGTCTAACATTTTGCTTTGTGCTTGAGAGAGCTATTCATTTTAGTGGCCACAGAATCTTTGGGAATTGGTAGCTCCCAATGAGGGTCAGTAGGCAGCATGAGGAACAGATGACAGCCTGCAATACCTCCTTCGCATTTCTGTAAAGAGATTTGACATTTACAAAGTACTGCATGTTGTCTTTTCCCATAAATCTCTGAAGGCTTCATAAAAATAAGACTTAATGATTATTCCTCTAAATCTTACATGCTTTTAAAATCTCAAGACAAGCAATTCCTGTTTAAACTAAGGGAGGCCCTACCATTTCAGCTTTGTTGGGAATATGTCTAAGAATATTTAATGCAGAAATAATACATATCAGATCATTCTTTCCTAGAAGCAACAGTTCTTATGCTAGAGTTGGGCAGCTCTTTGTATTCTGAAGAATCAGTTTATCTTAAGACCTGGGACCATGAGGCACCTGGTTAAGCTCACATATTACCAAGCTCAAGGACACAAGTTAGAGCCCCTAGGCCCACATAGAGAAGGTCCACATAACGAGCGGTGAAACAGATCTGCAGGTGTTTATCTCACATTCCCTTTATCTCCTCATTCGCTCAATTTCTCTTTGTCCTATCTAATAAAAAAAATTAGAAAAAAAATTAAGTTAACTTTCCCTACAGATTTAAATATGGTAGGATAGGGCAGTATTTAAACTACCTAAGAGTTAATCATTCCTCTATTTTTTTTTTCTGTTCCTAAAAGACATTTGGAAGCACTTGAAGTTCATTCTTAAATATCAGAGCTAATCCCTTAATGGGTGATAACATCTTAAACTAAAAATTCAGACAAATCTCAAAAGTTAATGTACTTTTGGATCTTTTAAATTGCAGATAAAAACCTGCATGCATTAATAAAAAATGACAACTTTATTAAAACTGCCATATTTTAAATTTCGTAGTCTAAATACAGGTTGACAAAATAGAGATTTCTGTAATGTTCCCTTCATATAGAATTGAGACAAGAACTAAGATTAACCAATCTTTTCTAAAGTAAATAATTTAAGGAGGAAATATTAATCAATAAACGTAAAAATATTTCATGTCATTTTAAAGTAAAAGCTAAATAGAGTTGTGATAGGAATCAAGTTCTATTTCTTCATTAGGGTCACAGACAAACATGAAAACTATGGCCAAAGAAATCAGTGCCGAATTCCATAGGCTATGAGAAAAAAAATGGTAACAAGTGTATGAATGGAGAAAACAATCATTTGTGAAGGATATTTATTCATTGACTATATAGTCACAAATAATTTGAGAAAAAAACTGCATAACTCTTCCTCCATATTTCTCGTCTTTGCCCTAGTGTCTATCCAAACTGTTAAGCGACTTCTCTCATTCCTCCATAAAACCAGGGCCTACTCTGTTTGATGCCAGGGCTCAAATTTGGGCTGAGTACCTAGCAAGAGACACATCTTACCTGGTGAACTACCACTCTAGCCTAGAGCAATTTTTTTTGTTGTTGTTTTGCTTTGTTTGTTTGTTTGCTTATTTTTTTCAAATCAGAACATCACTCAGCTTTGACCAGTGGTAATGCTAGGGACTGAACTTTGGACATTAGCTCCTCAGACACTAGTCTTTTTGTATAATCATTTTGCTCTCTCTTTAGCCTTAGAGCACTATTTTTTAAAAAGTTTCTCTTGTTAAAAAATCTCTCGAGTCACATTTTATATTTAGATTGTTGTACTCTTCTTCAGAATTTCACAAAAAACTTAAACTCTCACTGATTAATATGTAGTGCCCCTGACTTTTAAATAAAAGTGTATAGATTAAGTAGATATTTTATGATAAAAATATGCCCTTATCTAGTCACCATTCAGTTAAAGAAATAGAAGGGAGTTTATACCTTGAATGGTTTTTGTATATAGTCATGTGATTGTACTTCCTCTGTTCATCTTTTCTTTCTCATTTTACCATGAAAAAATACATTGTAAGTTTAATCTTTTTGAATTTTACATTAATAGACTATTTTATGATTTTCACAGTATATTATTATTCATGTTGATGATTAAACTTAAAATCTACTCTTATGTTGTACTATTAAATAACATATCACAATTTATCCATTCTATTGTTAGAAGATATTAGTATATTTCTACTTTCTAAAATCTAATTATATTGTTCCCATCAATTTTTACTTTTTGTAAATGTCAAGTCTCCCCAAATGTTTCAAGAACAATACAATATACTTTTTATATAAATTAATCAAAATTTTAACATTTAGGTATGCTTTAATGTATTCTCTCTTTATTCTAACAAAAATGATGTAGTGCAGAAAGTCCTGTATTTGAAGGTAAAAGGATAACTCTCAGACTCCACAAAGAATTTTAATAAATTGTTATGTACTATTAGTTTCTTTTAATCTAAAACATATTTTCAACATTTTATAAAATGTTTCAATTTTTATTTAGCTAATGGATTCCTCATGGCTCAAAACAGACTAAGTCCTTTGGAAGAAATACTACATAGGTGGTACTGTGTTCCATCCAGTGAATTATGTAAACAGATATATAGAAACCATTCATACCATTATTAGTGATGTTAAAATTAATTACTAAGTTAAAATTTGTCTATTTTACTTTCTCTACTGCAAGAGTATCCACCTCCCCAGAGCTCTACCCAACTAGGGAAAGATAGAAACAGGCTGGGGATATGGATCTACCTGTCAACACCCATGTCCAGCAGAGAAGTAATTACAGAAGCCAGACCTCCCACTTTCAACACCCCATAAATATCTTTGGTCCATACTCCCAGAGTGATAAAGGATATGGAAGCTTCCAATGGAGGACAGAGGATATGAAACTCTGTTGGTGGGAAATGTATGGAATCGTACCCCTTCTATCCCACAATCTTGTCAGTCATTATTAAATCACTAATAATAAAAAAGAGTGTCCTACTACATCACACTCAGTAATCAATGTAAGTGTAAAAGCTGTAAACTAAAATACATTATTCTCCAATAATATTTCACCTAGTGATTTAAAATACAATGAAAAAATTTGCTTTACCCAGTTACTATGAACACAGTATAATTACATTTTTCTATTTTTGTTAATATTCTTGCATTTAGCAGATGAAATTATTACATAAAAAGCAATTACTCAGCAGTGGCACACCTGGTTAAGCACACACAGCACTAAGCACAAGACCTGTGTAAGGATCCAGGTTTGAGCCCCCAGCTCCTCACCTGCAGGGGAGAAGCTTCACAAATGGCGGAGTAGGTCTGCAGGTGTCTATCTCTCTACCTCTCCATCTCCCCTTCCTCCTCTCTCAATTTCTCTCTGTCTTATTCAGTAAAATGGAAAAAAAAATGGCCACCAGCATCAGTTGGATTCGTAGTTCTGGCACAGAGCCCCAGCAATAATCCTGGAGTTGTCAACAACAAAAAGAACATTTACAATTTATATCATCCATTTTCATTTTTTAAGCTGCACTCCTTGAAGTTAGAAGAGAAAATTCATTGGAAATATTTTTATAAAATGTGTGTGTAGATAATAACATAGTACCAAAATGTATAATGCCAAACTCACAAAACTCAAGGGAAAATACACATTATCAATACATTGTGGATAACTTATAACTTACAAAACTTATTTTGAAATTCACTTAAAGCATACTTCTGAGTCAGGTGTAACACTAAGTCATAACTAATCTACAAACATAAAAATTATTGCATGCCCAGTAACTGTGTCATGCAACCTGTGTTATCTGACTACAATGTAATTAAGTCAGATATAAGTGACACATATAGGTGTAATCAGCAAGTTCCTAAGTGCTTAAAAAATCGCTTTCAGGAGACGGGCGGTAGCGCAGAGGGTTAAGCGCACATGGCACCAAGTGCAAGGACTGGCATAAGAATCCCGGTTCGGAGCCCCGGGTTCTCCACCTGCAGGGGAGTCGCTTCACAGGTGGTGAAGCACATATGCAGATGTCTTTCTCTCCCCCTCTGTCTTACCCTCCTCTCTCCATTTCTCTCTCCTAACAACGATGAAATCAATAACAACAATAATTACTACAACAATAAAACAACAAGGGCAACAAAATAAATAAATAAATATAAAAAATCACTTTCAAGTAATGGATTAACCCAATAAAATTATATCAAAATAAGAAGGACTGAAAATAGGAGCCAGGAAGTACAGTGCTTGAGAACACAAATGGTCATGCACAAGAATCCAGGTTTGATGAGAGTGTTCTCAAAAACAGAAGAGCACAGAGACCAATGTAGAGTAAGAAAAGGACTGTGCGAGGCTAGGGTCTCAAGTGAAACTCCATCACTTTGATTATACATAGAAGTTCTAGAGTTAGGAGACAGCTCACCCAGTAGAATGTACAAGTTTTCATGAGATGGACCCTTCCTCCAATTCCCAGCTACTATATGTTAGCATCAAGTAAAGGGGAAACTTCGTGAGCAATGGAGCAGCACTGTGATATGTCCTCTCTCAAACTGTGTGTGTGGCTGTGGGGAGATAAGGGGGCAATGAGATGCCATTTCTAACTACTGGGTAAAACTCAGGTATGCTAGAAAACATCTGCACAGGATAGCAACTTCAACAAAGAAAATGTTAGTAATACTGAGGTTGAGAAACTCTGCTATAAAAGATCTAGTGAAAATTCTTTTGAGTTTGGACAGTTTGAAGTTTTCCTTTTAAACAGTGAGTCAGAGACTTGGCTTTTTAGAGACATGTAGCTTTGGGAACTATTGCCTCCCTAGACCTCCCCAAATGCCTTTTTACTTCAAGTAAAATATCACTGGAGAATGAATCAGAAAATTTGAGAAGCAACTTTCCTAACTAACTAGTCCTGTGTCCTTAGGCAAGTCTCTTCAACTCTGGGCTATATTCTCATTTGTGAAAAGGAAAATTATCTGACCTTTTAATGGTCCTTTCAGTATGACCTTCAGTTCTCTATGGCTAAATACCTGTTGGAGGAGGGAAGTTAACAGTGGAAAAAAAAAAGAATCCTGTATTTATATTGTAGGATGAACTTGCTCATCAACTTTGTTTATAAAGAACAGTCTCATGGGAGAGCAAGTAGTAATGGGTGTTGTTAAAATTTGGTGGCTCTAGCTGGCCTGGCTAGCTTCACGGGTGGGTAACAGAGACGACCAGAGACATACAGCTGGGCAGGGAAGCTGTATTTCTTTATTCAGGAACAACGATTCATAAACTAAACCAAAATAATCACCAAACAGAACTCTGCTGCCTCTTTCCCCCGCGACGGCACCAAGAACTCTTGAACTCTGGAACTCTGGAACCCTCTCGAGGTTCCTTGGGGCAGGGCCAAGCGGGCCTGCGAAACTAGCAGGACTGATCCAATTTTCGTGGCAGGGGGAGAGCTAGAACAACCCAATGTAAAGCATACAACAATTCCCCCTTTTCTTTTTAACTAAGTGACTACAGTATCAAGGTTGTGGGGTGAACAGAAACATATACAGGCATTTTTAAAAAAGAAACTGGCACAAACATGGAGAAACATGTAAGCAAGTAACAAGAACCAGTGTGCTGCCAAGGGAAGGCCTGAGGGGGCCATGTTTTACCTCTGTGGGCAAAACTTTATCAGCTTACAAAAAACATTTCTTGCCTCTGGGGGGCGTACTTGCCTCGACAGGCATTTGTATGGGGGTGGGGAATGGCCTAGAGTCCCAAAGGCAGCTGGCTGCAATTTACTTACTATGAAACAAAACTTATTAGCATAACCACAGCACAATCTAACATTTCTAATAGAGAAGGAATTTGAGAATTTTACATATCAACAACATCTTTTTAACCTTTTGTTACACCCATTCAAGATGGAGACACACCCTAGGTGTGTGCAGGAAAGGAAACCTCAGGCATGAGAATAATTAGCATAGCCATTGTGTAATCTACCAATTCTAATAGAGAAGGTAATGGAGAGTTTTACATATCAACAAGTCTATTTAACCTTTTGTTATACCCATTCAAGATGGAGGCACACCCTAGATGTGTGCAGGTCTTTAGACCAACTTAGTTAAAATATATTGATTGTTAACTAATTTTTACCTCAGACTTTAAATGTAAATTAATTTTATCTTTATGAGAATTACGTTGAAAACCTTTTTCATTTAACTTTGACTAGTAAGAATTTAGCTTTAAAGTTACTGTTTACCAAACTTTAAACATACACATAAACATGGTCATTAATGCATAAGGAGAGAAACCTTTGTTACGAAGACATGTCATTTAAAACACGAATTTAGATATGTACTGTATTAGTTGTTGGGGGGGTGCGTTGTCCAGTGGTGGTCTCTTCGGCAGCTTCACTTCTAGGAATTGCAGGTTGTGATCTCTGCACAAATCTCTGAGTACTCCAGCTTGTCTGCCTTCAGACCGGACCGGCAGGTGGAGATCTCGTGTGCCCAGTTTCGGCAGGGATCCCGGGTGTCCGGGAGGTCAGGGATCGTTCCAGAATTCATAGCATGAGGGCGGGAGGGCCAGCCTTGTAGAAGGCATGGGCCTAGGTGCCCAGGGGTGGCAGCCATGATAGGCCACCGCGGCCCTGCCCCATGGCCCTGCCATGTCTGCTGCCCTGTTCGCAGTGGCCGAGCAGCGTGGAGGGATCATGCATCCAGTGCCCTGCGGCACGCGGTGGAGAGCCGGCTCTTGTGGGCTGGCCTCAGGCTCTTGCGTGTTGGCATCGGGCTCCAGTGTGTTGGCATCGGGCTCCAGCATGTTGGGATCGGGCTCCAGAGTGTTGGAATCGGGCTCTAGCGTGTTGGCATCAGGCTCCTGTGTGGTGGCATCAGGCTCCTGTGTGCTGGCGTCTGGCTCTTGTGTGCTGGAGTCGGGCTCCTGTGTGTTGGCGTCGGCCTCCTGCAGGCTGCGGGGCTGCTGGCGCGGTGCGCGGGGTCGTCTGGGCACAGCCGGATGGCTGGCTGTTCCACCAGGTGGAAAAGGCAGCTCCGTGCCTCGCCTCTTGCCCACTGACTCTTCCCAACTCCTCTGGCTGTTTTGAGTGTGGCTGAGCGAGTGGAAACCACAGAGTGGTCAAGAGATAAATGTTCCAGAAACAGCAAAACAGTCTCATGAAGAAAGAGCAGAGGCCTTTGGAGATCTCTTCACAAGCAGAAGAGAAGGCCATAGTATATAGGTAGCCAAATTGTCTTCACTTATCTGAGAGATGTGCAGGTCAGGTCCACGTTGGGCGCCATTTGTTGTTAAAATTCGGTGGCTCTAGCTGGCCTGGCTAGCTTCACGGGCGGGTAACAGAGACGACCAGAGACATACGGCTGGGCAGGGAAGCTGTATTTCTTTATTCAGGAACAACGATTCATAAACTAAATGAAACTAATCACCAAACAGAACTCTGCTGCCTCTTTCCCCCACAACGGCGCCAAGAACTCTGGAACTCTGGAACTCTGGAACCCTCTCAGGGTTCCTTGGGGGGGGGGGGGCAAGCGGGCCTGCAAAACTAGCAGGACTGATCCAATTTTCTTGGCAGGGGGAAAGCTAGAACAACCCAATGTAAAGCATACAACAAATGGGCATTGTGGGAGGGGAGGGCATAACCCATATATAATGGAAGTCAGCTGGACAGGAAAATTATGAAGGGAAAATAATGAATGTGAATGCATGAAGTTCCAGAGGTCAAGCCACAGTTAATCTAGGGCTGATTTGGTAACCACTACAACCACAACAGCAAACATTTGCATGGGACTTGATAAACATTGGAAGTATTAACCCTTAAAGGAGCATTATGAGATATGAAGAGCTGTTGCTAACCCATACATTATACATGAAGATCTTGATCTAAGAAGATCAAGTGGGTGAGCAAGAGGCAAGAGGTAAGGCTTACACTCACTTCTCTATTATGATGATAAATTCTTTAGATTATTGGAAGAAAACTAGAGTGAGATTCTGGAAATTTTGGTCTGAGTCTAGTTCTGGTCTTTTTCTGTTATTTAAGAGCTTGTTTCTACTATATCAAAACTGATTCCAATGCAGAGGGTGGCATTTTCATTTTCTCTACACTCATTAATTATATCCCTCTGAGCTTTAAAGGGGTGATTCACTTTCAGCTTTTCTAAAATAAATAAATAAATAAAGTCTTGCCAAAACACAAACATTAGTTCTGTCACATTATTCTTCAGGTCTGTAGGCCACGTCTTAAAAACATAAGAGAATAATGTTTATAAATTAACTCTGGTTGTGCAGGTTTAGAAAGAATTATGTCTTCATAAAAGCCTTAGAAAGCATGAGTTTCACATTTGTATAACCCTTACTGTGTACTAATTATCGGTTATTTTTAAAGTTGTTTATATTGAGTCTCAACACATAGTAGCTTAAATATGCTTAGAAATATTATGTACTTCTGTCTGCAGAGTCTTGTAAAATCCTACTGCATATTTTATGATATATATGTAATTCTTTTAATTATATATATGTATATATATATATATGTATATGTTTGAAACCTCTAAAACTAAAAAAAAAATTGATTCACAAGTTTTTAGGGCTACCTTTTTGCTTTAAGTGGAAGAATTACATGTGATAATTCCATGTGTTGGATTTATAGTCAAATGAGTCTAGTTTCAATTTAAATTTATTATCACGTATATCTTGGGAGTGAGGTTGATCCAGCTGTAACATCTGTCACCCTATTAATGGCCAGGGTTCATGTACCTATTTTTGTCTGACTAGGAGGATGTCCCCTTCTTGACTGCTTTATGTGTCTCCCTCTGGAAGCTGTATGCTTTGTTTGAGGATGACATTCCTTGAATAAAGTCAGTCTTAATGTTCTTTGGTGGAGGGTCTGCAAGTAGCTGCATTGCCCTGCTAGAACCTCCAAACAAGCTCTCAAGTACATCATCTTGTGATGCACTTCATCTTTCTGGCCTTATCACCAATTCTACCCATGGCTGCAACATACTATACCAGGTAGGCTTTGATTCACATTGCATTTAATAGTATCTCATCTGCAAGATACACCATATTTCTTCATTTCTTTCTTTCTTTCCTTTTTTTTTCCTCCAAGCTTATTGCTGGGGGTTTGGTGCTGCCACTACAGAGAGAAATTAAGAAAGAAAGGGAGATAGAAGGAGAAAGACAGACACCTGCAGAGCTGCTTCATGGCTTGTGAAGAGACCCCCCCTCCCCTCCACAGGTGGGGAACCAAGGGCTAGAACCCAGATCCTTGTGCTAGTCCTTGTACCTTATACTATGTGTACTTAACCCATTGTACAACCACCTGACCCCTCATACACCATGGTGCTTTGCTTATTGTGCCATGACTTATCCAATGCCACAGCATAGGCCTTCAGCGCTTTCTCATCACAATTTTTATACATTTGTATTAGGTAGAGTATGCACCTTTACAACAATGGTTGATTGGTCTGATAAGCCAAATAATAACTCAGAGCAAAGTATGAAAACTATATTAGCCCTTCATAGAAAGGTTTAAAAAATACATAATGCAATCTTAGTTGGTCTATGAGAAGTCCAAAGCAGACTAATATGAATCTGCTAATATCAGTAGATTGTAGATTTAACATGACCTTAAGGTCAGAAAAGACCTGATAGATTTGGGATATATTCTTGATAAGTTATATGGGGAAGGTGGGGGTGAACAAGGCTAGAAAACTTGAATGTGAAGGCTTGTCCTAAGTCTTCTAGGTCAGCAGAAGCAAATTTCTCCCACCTTTAGTGCCTCCCCTCACCAAAACACTTTACTAAATCCTCTCCTGAGTCAAATACCTTGCTCAAGATCTAGCACACCTATTCTCATACCCCAAATTTAACTATTAGAATCAGGTATCACCCAACCAAAAGCAAGAAAGTCACCACCTGAATGATAGTAACCTAACCACTAACAGAGCCTCGTATTTTGGTTGACAGGTACAATAGATCATGAGAACTATATAGGGGCACAAAACAATAAGACTGAATGAAAAAAGAAATTTAATATTTACAAATTTAATATTTTAATCTTACAGCCTAAAAGCAATTCTAATATACTACTGGGATAGTTCCTTAATTTTTTTGATATTCTGATCAGCTACTATAAATTGAAGTCAGAAGTGTGATTGCATGGAAACTTTTTAATCAAATTTGTGGAGGTACAATTTGTGTATGATAAATGAATGTATCCAAGTTTTCAGATCTATTGATAAATGTAGACATCCATTTTCACCCTAAAGAGTATTAAAAAGTATTTACATTTCTATAATAATGTTCTGAAAGACTGGACATATTTCAAGGGCTTATTGAACATCTATATATCTAAACCTGGAAATGTCTGAGTAAATCTTTCATCCATTATGAAAATCATATCATTTATCGCTATGCTTAAGAAGTCCCAGGGTCTAAAGTGAGTTTATTTTAGCTACTTACGGTAAAGAGTAATTTTTATTCCTAAAGTTGTTTTGTGGTGTCTCAGCTAATGAATTGTTAATGAGGTCTTTCCACTCTGGTAGGAATGAAATTTCAATTTCTTATCACACTTTATCTTGATATATATTATTTCTGTTTTGTACAATTTTAGGATATAACCTCTGGCAAGACTTTTGTACTTTTGAACTGCAGTAATATGGAAAAGTTTCCTTCATGAATTTGTATCTACTAAATACATGTTACCTCACTCAAAGGTCATCAAACAGAAAGTTTAAATACATCAAATTAGTTTATTAAATTATTTTAATGATCTGAGTGGTGGCATAACTGATTGAGTGCACAATTCACAAGGAACCAGGTTTGAATGCCTGGTCACCACTTGCAGGAGGAAAGTTTTGCAAGTGGTGAAGCAGTGCTGCAGATGTCTGTCTTTCTTCCCATCTATGTCCTTCTTCCTTCTTGATTTCTGTAAAATAATTTAAAAAATAAATAAATACACATATTGTTTTAAAGCACATGGCATAAACCAGGTAGGACAACAAAGATAAATTAACTTTTTTTTTTGCCTCCAGCGTTATCACTGGGGCTCAATGCCTGCACTACAAATCCACTGATCCTGTGCCTATTTGTTCAATTTTTTTAATAGGACTGCGAGCAATTGAGAGGGGAGAAGATAAAGAGGGAGAAATAAAGAAAACTTCAGACCTGCTTTACCACTTGTGAAGTGATCACCTGTTGTATGCTTTACATTGGGTTCTAGTTTTCCCCCACCAAGAGAATTGGATCAGTCCTGCTAATTTCGCGGGCCCGCTTGGCCCCGCACCAAGGAACCCCACCAGAGTTCCAGAGTTCGAGAGTTCGGGAGTTAGAGGGTTCCAAAGTGCCAGAGTTAGAGAGTTCCGGAGTTGGGGAATTGGAGAGTTGCAGAGTTGCAGAGTTGGAGAGTGCTTGTGCCGCCACAAAGAGACAGCAGAGTTCTGTTTGGTGATTAGTTTGTCTTAGTTTATGAATCGTGGTTCCTGAATAAAGAAATACAGCTTCCCTGCCCAGCCGTATGTCTCTGGTCGTCTCTGTTACCTGCCCGTGAAGCTAGCCTGCCCAGCAGAAGCCGACCAAATTTTTAACAACAAATGGCGCCCACGTGGACCTGACCTGTGCATCTTTCAGATAAGTAAAGACAATTTGGCTACCTATGCACTATGGCCTTCTCTTCTGCTTGTGAAGAGATCTCCAAAGGCCTCTGCTCTTTCTTCATGAGACTGTTTTGATGTTTCTGGAACATTTATCTCTGGACCACTCTGTGGTTTCCACTCGCTCGGGTGAACTCAGAACAGCCAGCGGGAATAGCCAGCCGGTGGGAGGCGAGGCGCGGAGCTGCTGTTTCCACCTGGTTAAACAGCCAGCCAGCAGGCTGCACCCAGACAACCCCGTGCACCGCCCCCGCAGCCCCGCAGCCCCGCAGCCCCGCAGCCCGCAGGAGCCCGACGCCAGTACGCAGGAGCCTGATGCTACCACACAGGAGTCCGATGCCACCACACAGGAGCCCGATACCACCACACAGGAGCCTGATGCCAGCACGCAGGAGCCCGATGCCAACACGCTGGAGCCCGATGCCAGCACACAGGCCAGCCCACAGGAGCCGGCTCTCCACCACGTGGCGCAGGGCATTGGACACGTGATCCCTCCATGCTGCTCGGCCACTGCGAGCAGGGCAGCAGACATGACAGGGCCATGGGGCAGGGCCGCTGCGGCCTATCATGGCCGCCACCCCTGGCCCATGCCTTCTACAAAGCTGGCCTGCCTGCCCTCTTGCTATGAATTCTGGAACAATCCCGGACCTCCCTGACCCCCGGGCTCCCTGCCGAAACGGCACACGAGATCTCCAGCTGCCGGTCCGGTCCGAAGGTAGGCAAGCTGGAGTATGCAGAGATTTGTGCAGAGATCGCAACCTGCAATTCCTAGAAGTGAAGCTGCGCGGGAAGCCACGTCCGGATGGTGAACCGCCCCCCCCCAACAACTAAGACAGTACATATTTAAATTCGTGTTTAAAATGACATGTCTTTGTAACAAAGGTTTCCTTGTGTATTAATGACCATATTTATGTGTATGTTTAAAGTTTGGTAAACAGTAACTTTAAGGCTAAATTCTTACTAGACAAAGTTAAATGAAAAAAGTTTTCAACGTAATTCTCATAAAGATAAAATTAACTTACATTTAAAGTCTGAGGTAAAATTAGTTAACAATCAATATATTTTAACTAAGTTGGTCTAAACAAAAGGTTAAATAGACTTGTTGATATGTAAAACTCTTCATTACCTTCTCTATTAGAAATGGTAGATCGCACAATGGCTATGCTAATTATTCTCATGCCTGAGGTTTCCTTTCCTGACTCCACCTTGAATGGGTGTAACAAAAGGTTAAAAGACGTTGTTGATATGTAAAAGTCTCAAATTCCTTCTCTATTAGAAATATTCTAATAACAAGTTTTGTTTCATAGTAAGTAAATTGCAGCCAGCTGCCTTTGGGACTCTAGGCCGTTCCCTGCCCCCATGCAAATGCCCATCGACGCAAGTATGCCCCCCAGAGGCAAGAAAGTATGCCCCCCAGAGACAAGAAATGTTCTTTTTAAGCTGATAAAGTTTAGCCCACATAGGCAAATATGGCCCCCTCAGGCCTTCCCTTGGCAGCACACTGGTTCTTGTTACTTGCTTACATGTTTTCTCCATGTTTGTGCCAGTTTCTTTTTTAAAAAATGCCTGGATGATAGAGGTTTCTGTTCACCCCACACCCTTGATACTGTAGTCATTTAGTTAAAAAGAAAAGGGGGAATTGTTGTATGCTTTACATTGGGTTCTAGTTCTCCCCCGCCAAGAGAATTGGATCAGTCCTGCTAATTTCATGGGCCCGCTTGGCCCCGCCCCGAGGAACCCCACCAGAGTTCCAGAGTTCGAGAGTTCGGGAGTTAGAGGGTTCCAAAGTGCTAGAGTTAGAGAGTTCCCGAGTTGGGGAATTGGAGAGTTGCAGAGTTGCAGAGTTGGAGAGTGCTTGCACCGCCGCAAAGAGACAACAGAGTTCTGTTTGGTGATTAGTTTGTCTTAGTTTATGAATCGTGGTTCCTGAATAAAGAAATACAGCTTCCCTACCCAGCCATATGTCTCTGGTTGTCTCTGTTACCTGCCCGTGAAGATAGCCTGCCCAGCAGGAGCCGACCGAATTTTTAACAACAATCCCCTGCAGGTGGGGAGCCTGGGGCTCAAACCAGGATTCTTGCTTGAGCCCTTGCACTTAGTACTATGTAAGTTTAACCCAGTGTGCCATCACTTGGCCCACCCTCCCATAAATTAACCTTTTTAAGGACAGATTATAAGTATACAGAATTGCCAGACTGATTATTGAGCTATGTCATAGTCTTTTGTTTTCTCTATCTCTCTCATTCTTCTCCTGTCCAAATCTAGTTGCTAATAGCATAGTGATAAAATATAGAGTGGAATTTAAAGAACCAAGGTGCTTAGATAGAAGGTACCCCAATTCCTGTTCGTTTTATTGAAAAGATGTAGAGACAAGTACACATAGCCATATAGCAGTGCCAGGCTTGTGTGAGGGTGTTTCTTCCTGGGCATGTGCTCTCTGGGTTGGAGAGAACTTAACCTGAGCCAACCTGGGCTGCTGCTTACTCAGTGACTCAGGAGAGAGACCAGGAACTGGTCTTTGTGATGGAGGAGGAACACAATGTGTCTTTATTGATCAGAGACAACACTTTTATATATTTTGAACCAGAAGTGGCAAGTCGGAAAAGGAAATGGCTAGGAAAGGGGATGGAGAAAAGAAGAGCAGGAAGGTAGAAAGCTTCTGTAGCAACTGTTGCAAAGGTTTTAACTGGTGGGATTAATTAATACCCTGCAAGCAGGGTGGGTCTCAGGCAAAATAATGATTATGTAAATAGACCATACTATCAGCTTCTTCTTCTTCTAGCGTTTGCCCTTCTTCCATAGCCAGTCAACAGCATCAAGTTGAGCCTGATGTAAAGTTTCGAGACCCCTCTGAATCTAGAGAGGTGGCAGTCTTTGACTATGTGGGTCATAGTCTGTCTGTAGCCGCAGGGGCAGTTCGGGTTGTCTCTGGATCCCCAGCGATGGAACATAGCAGTGCACCGGCCATGGCCTGTTCGATAGCGATTGAGGAGGGCCCAATCATAACGTACTAGGTCAAAGCCGGGTTGACGCTTACAGGGGTCTGTGATGAGGTGTTTACCTCAGCTGACTGCCAACTCTGTTTCCAAGAGTCTGGAACAGAGAAGTTCAGTGTAGGCGTAGGGGACGTCAAGCATTGGACAGGGTGGGCGAAGATATCCGCGTATATTGGCAGGTCCGGTCGAACGTAGACGTGGGAAATGAACTTAGATGATGCCGCATCCCGACGAATATCTGGCGGGGCGATGTTGCTAAGAACCGGCAGCCATGGAACCGGGGTGGAACGGATGTTTCCAGAAATTATCCTCATGGAGGAATATAATTTGGAATCGACCAAGTGGACATGGGGGCTACGGAACCATACTGGGGCACAGTATTCTGCAGTGGAATAGCATAATGCCAGAGATGATGATCGTAGTGTGGAAGCGCTCGTGCCCCATGAGGAGCGATACTATCAGCAATGGAAGATGAAACAGAGCGGGGTAGGGCTGGCTTAAGGCCCCACATAGCAGGAGGTTATCAGTTAGTTTGTTGAACAAGATGAGTATAATTTGCATTTTTTATAGAGTATATATAGGACTGTGGACCTTTTAATTCAAAGAAAGAAGAATCATGACTTGCGTTATCTACAGCCTTCTAGTTAGAAGTAACACATTTATTCTGTCATCTTGATGATGTTATATATTCTTCAGATTAATATTTGAATTAAAAAGCATAGTTAACTTGTCTCTTTTTTTTTTCTGTGCCACAGGCTCCATTACTCATTATCTACATGTAACAGTCCCTACTAGCTTTACCTATTTTTTTCATAAATTCTGAGATTGCTTATTATCTAAGTTTAACAGTTTTATGTTTTATCACCTTGATAGCTATACTATGTTCTATGTCAAAATAAATATTCTTTAGCAGAGCCAAGATGGCAACTTGGAAACAACAGCTGCCACGAGCTCCAAACAGAACCAGCTTACAACCTGGGATTCTCTGGATAGGGTAGGATACTGGGCTGTCTGTAGGAGGGTGAACAAGGGGTCATCAGGATGACCCCAAAATAGTGTCCTATAACCCACTCATGGGGTGGCAAACAGAGGACAAAAGGACAAACAAAGGAAAATCATTTTGGCTTGATTATTTCTGAACTCACCCTCCCACCCAGAAACAGTTCCCAGGGACTGGGCAGCTGCTCATAGCAGGCTTACTGCTGAGCTATTTTTTTTTTTTTAACCAAGATTCCTGCCTGGTTACTAGGTGTGTCATTCTAAGGCTTTTTTTTTTTTTTCTGTATCATTTTCCTTCTCTTTTTTATAAGTGGCTGGAGCTCTATTTGAGTGACAGAATACCTGACCAATCAGAGCCTCAGCCCTGTCTGGGAAAGTCTATATAGAGGTTTTTTGTTTGTTTGATACTTCTTTCTTATAATTGGCTGTCTTTGCTCAGGCTACCTGCAGCCAATCTTGAGCAGTCCAAGCAGTAGACTGACTGTTAGGGTTTTTTTTACTCTAATATATTTTATTATTATTATTATTACTATTATTATATACATGTGTCCCTTTTCATTCCTCCTTCAGGTTGAACAAAATTACCTGTTGTTTTTTTTTTTTTTTTCCAATTGATAGGTGACTGGGTGTCCTATCAATTGCGAGGGGAACTTATTTCTCTTCCTCTTCCCTTCACTTTCCTTTTTCTATCCTCCTAGTTAGTTCAAAATAAGGAAATAAATAAAAACTCTTTCCATTCGCTGTTATTTTTTTTTTCTTTTTCTTTTCTTTCTCCTTTTACTTTCTGAATTCACTGATACTCGTTTGGGAATTATTTTTTGAAAGAAATCTGACTCAGAGTGGACTCTGTATGTGTGCATGTTTCTCTTTTCTACTTCCCTTTCTCTTCTTGCTATCCCTAAATTTACAGTGAACAGTACATTTGCATAATTGTCTATTGTGGTCCTCCCTTTTTTCCCCCTTTCTCTTTCTTTTTATTTTGATTTGGGTTGCTATTTTTTCTTGGACTGTTGGTGCTGTTTTGCTATTGCTGTAATTTCTGAGGGTTTTGACTGCATTTGCAAAAGGGCTTTAGTATTTTGTGGCTTGTACTCAAAACACAACAACTGTAGAATGAGAGAGCAGAAAAATAAAAACCACATCAATATAAAAAAAAGGTTAAATCAAGAGCAAATAAAACTGCTACCACAATCAGGACAGGAGCCCAGAAGAAACTCCAAATCAGTCAGAAATAACCATAGATAAGAAAGGTATGCAAGCAATAATAAACCAAATAATCACAGAAATGAAGAAAACTATGGAGGAAAGAACTATCAGAATTAGGGAAATTAAAGATGAGAACTTCAGGGAAAGTACTAGCTACCTCGAGGTAATTAGAGAACTGAAAGCTGAAATACCTTAGCTAAAAGGCCAATTAGAAAACAAGCTAATACTATGACTGAACTGAAGAAAGAAGCTGAGGGAAGGGAAAGCAGACTAACAGAAGCAGAAAACAGAATTATCCAGACAGAGGATGAGATAGAGAAGACTAAGAAATAGGTAAAAGAGCTCAAAAATAGATTGAGAGACACTGAAAACAACAACAGAGACATATGGGATAATCTCAAAAGAAGTAATATTTGTACAATTGGCCTACCAGAGGAAGAAAGAGAGGAAGGGGAAGTAAACATTCTAGAGGAAATAATAGAAGAAAACTTCCCAAACATAAACAACAGAAAGGACATTAAGGTGCAAGAGGCCCAGAGTGTCAGGCTACAAAATTAATGTACAAAAATCAGTGGCATTTCTTTATGCAACCACTAATTCCAAAGAAAAAGACATCCAGAAATCACCTCCATTCACTGTTGCAGCAAAATCAATAAAATACCTAGGATTAAATCTGACCAAAGAAGTGAAAGACTTGTATACTGAAAACTATGAGTCACTAGTCAAGGAAATACAATCCCATGCTCATGGATTGGAAGAATTAATATTATCAAATTAAAAATTTCCCCAGAGCCTTGTACAAATTTAACACAATACCCACCAAAGCTTCACCAAGCTTCTTTAAGGGGATAGAACAAAAGCTACAGTCATTTATCTGGAACTAGAAAACACCTGTAATCACCAAAAAAAATCTTGAAGAAAAGAAACATAATGGAAACATTACACTCCCAGATCTCAAACTATATCATAAAGCCATCATCATCAAAACAGCCTGGTACTGGAACAAAAATAGGCACACAGACCAGTGGAACAGAATTCAAAGCCAAGAAAAAACCTCTACACCTATGGGTATCTAATGTTTGATAAAGGACTCCAAAATATTAAATGGAAGAAGGAGGCTCTCTTCAATAAGTGGTGCAAGGGTAAACTGGGTTGAACCATGCAGAGGGATTAAACTGAACCATTTTTATCTCATCTGAAACAAAAATTAACTCCAAATGGATCAAGGCCCCAGATGTTAGACCAGAAACTATCAAATACTTAGAGGAAAACATTGGTGGAACACTTTCCCACCTAAACCTCAGGGGTATCTTTGATGATATAAACCCAATTGCAAGGAAGACTAAAGCAGAAACAAATCAATGGGACTACATCAAATTGAAAAGCTTCTGCACAGCCAAAGAAATTATATCACACAAACAAAAAGACCCGTCACAGAATGGGAGAAGATCTTCATATGCCATACATCAGACAAGAGAGTAATAAACAAAATATACAAAGAGCTCAGCAAACTTAGCAACAAAAAACAAATGACCCCATCCAAAAATGGGCAAAGGATATGAACAGAACATTCACTACAGAGGAGATCCAAAAGGCTAACAAAAACATAAAAACTTCTCCAGGTCACTGTTTTTCAGAGAAATGCAAATAAAGACAACATTGAGATACCACCTCACTCCTGTGAGAATGGCATATATCAAAAAAGACAATAGCAACAAATGCTGGAGAGGCTGTGGGGACAGAGGAAATCTGTACTGCTAGTGAGAATGCAAATTGGTCCAGCCTCAGTGGGGAGCAGTCTGGGGAACTCTCACAAGGCTAAACATGGACCTTCCATATGACCCAGTAAATCCTTTCCTGGGGATATACCTCAAGGAATCTATAACACCCAACCAAAAAGATATGTGTATGCCTATGTTCATAGCAGCACAATTCATAATAGCTAAACACTTGAAGCAACCCAGGTTCCTAAAACCAGATGAGTGGCTAAGAAAGCTGTGGTATATATACAGAATGGAATACTATGGAGCTATTAAGAAGAATCAATCCACTTTATCTGACCCATCTTGGATGAAGGTAGAAGGAATTATATTAAGTGAAGTAAGTCATTATTAAGATAAAGGTGAGTTTGGGGTGATCCCACTCAAACAGAAGTTGAGAAAGAAGAACAGAGAGAAAAACTCAAAGCAGGATTTAACTGAATTTAGAGTATGGCACCAAAGTAAAAACCCTGGGTTGAGTTTGAGGGTGGATGTTCAGCTTCTTGGGCTCGGGGTAGGAGTTGGGGGTGAGATGGGACACATGGTGGTTGGAATGGTGTTAATGTAGACTACTACTAATTTATAGTCATATAAATCACTATTTAATTAATATGAGAGGGGAAAATTGATTGAATATCTCAAACTTTTTAATGCACACACCATAGGCTGTCTTTGATATGTTGACTTTCTTAAAAGCTTAGACCAGGGAGAACAGAATCAACAGGTTGCACAGCTATATACAAATAAAATCAAAGGACATAAATTATGGTGATATTGTGTATGACACAGCAAATTATAACAAAGGTATTTTTCAAAGTTAACCCAATTGCAAAATAATTTTACTATAGCAATATATATCTATTGCTTTCTTAAACCCTAATACAGCAGGAACCTCCCACTTCCTCTATAGAGCCTATATTTCCCCAGTCCTGGAACTTCTAGGCTGGGGCTCACTTTCCTGCATGCTTCTCTAATTCATGCCAAATGATATTGCATTTGCTGATCCCAGCTTAATCAATGTAATGGGTACCACTTCAGCATGCTTCACTTTAGACTGTGTCCAGAGACTTCACGAATGGAATGCCAACCCTTAAGCCTCATTACTCGGGTGAGACCTTTCCTTTCATAGTATTCTCTTGCATTCCAGGTGGTTCATTTCCTAACAAAGTCCTAGGTATAGACCAGGACCCATAAGATAGGGCATATGTTCACATGTGCCCATAAATTAGGGCAAAAACAATATATATATATATATATATATATATATGTATGAAAGCAAAAGTACACAACAGTCTACAGTGAGTCAGTATGAAGTTGATAATGAAATAATATCTACTTAGACTTAGTTACCCTCCTCACCTATTTTTCTATATACTTCCCTCACTCACTCCCAAGATATGCTTATTAAAGCAAGTACTGCAAAAGCTGAATAAGGGCAAGAGACTGGCATACTTTAACAATGACTCTTTAGTCACTATCAAACTACCTCATCAGCCGGGGTCCTGTTTAGGGAGTCCTGAGATTCCCAGATATGATGGGCCTAGAACTTGAATAAATCTCTCTCTCCATTGTTATAGTTCATCTCTATCAGGAACAACAAAATAGACCCCCGTAAGTCCTTTCCCTCAATGTGGATCAACAACAGTAAAGAATGTTCCACCCTCTGAAGGGAGGATGGACAACATAGTCTATACTACACCTGAGGAAGATGGGTCCTGAAATTGGGGCAGCTTGGAATGTTCCTACTTAAGACCACAGAATGTGAGCTCAGATCTACAGGGAGGCAGGGGTCACATAGTGTCCTAAACTGAATATGGGCCCTAAATCAGATTAAATCGATGGGGTTTACAGTCAACAATATTTGTACACCTTTCCCATATTTGGGAGCTACTCTTTTCCCTGATCCAGCTTTCCGGTCTTTCCAGCCATGACATCATCTCCCCAGACAAAATCTTGGAACCACCTGCGTATCAGATGTCAGGATGAGAAAAAAAAACAAACAAAAAAAAACACTAGTATAGTCATAAGCTCTTTGGAAAATACCTAAAATAGATGTACTATCTACAAAACGGAGAGCTCCCCAACTCTTCATCTGAACTCTTCCAGTCTTTAGGTTCATGATCAGTCAACAATTTGTTTGGCTTTATATGTTAACTCTTTTTTCAGCCACCAGGTTCCAAATGCTAACATGATGCCAACCAGACTTCCCTGGACAGACAACCCCACCAATTTGTCCTGGAGCTCAGATTCCCCAGAACCCCACCCCACTATGGAAAGAGACTGGCTGCGAATATGGATCAACCTGCCAATCCCATGTTCAGCGGGGAAGCAATTACCTTCCACCTTCTGAATCCCACAATGACCTTGGGTCCATACTCCCAGAGGGTTAAAAAATAGGAAAGCTATCAAGGTGGGGATGGGATATGGAGTTCTGGTGGTGGGAATTGTGTGGCGTTATACCCTCTTATCTTATGGTTTAGTCAATGTTTCCTTTTTATAAATAAATAAATAAATCTTCTGGATAAAATAAATAAATGAATAAATAAATAAATATTCTTTGTTTTTTTGTCACCAGGGTTATTGTTGGGGCTTGACACTTGCACAACAAATTCACCACTTCTGGAAGTCATTTCATTCTCTTTCTTTTGTTAATAGAGGCAGAGAGAAATTGAGATGGAAACAGAAAATAGAAAAAGAGAAATAGAGATACCTGTAGCACTTCTTCACAACTCAAACTTTCCCTATGAAAATGGAGACCAGGGGCTTGAACCTGGGTCCTTGCACATGAGAATGTGCATGCTATAAGGGGTATGTTACATCCTGGATCCCAGAATGAATATTCTTAGACAAAGTGGTACTCTAAGTTACATATATTCATGTGTGATCCTCAATAAAGCACTCATAAATTTCCTGGACTCAAGCTTGAGCCTATTGATTAAAAGGAAGATTGGGTTTCACTTAACAAGAGTCCTAGAATACCACTGCATATAGAGATATATCTTAATGTATAGTCTATCTAGCTATCTAGTAAATATTCACTTAATGCTTTCTTTTAAAGTGTCTATAGTCATTTACCATAGCAACTATGTACTAGAGAAAAGAGCATATTCCTGCACAACTTTAGGGTTATTATTTTTTTAAAAAAATGTGTGAACTAACATTGACATAAGGATAATACAAGGGTACTAAAATTCCAGTTAGGAAGTTAATTGAGGATATATCATTAATCAAGTATTAACATATAATAGTGATATTGATACTACAATTCAAAACTTACTACTACTTTTAATGAAACCTTTGAGAATTTTTTTTTTACCTTTCTTATATAAGAGTCTAATGGGCTAAAGGCCATATTTCTAGAAGGGACACAAATCTATCAGAAGACACAGCAACCTTTCCATTAAACGAATGCCATAAATACCACCTATACCAAGAACCATAAGTCAAGATAAGTTACTCTCCAATAAAATGAAAGAGAGAGACAGAAGTATCACTGCATTATAAAAAATTGATCCAAATGATCATAAGAATCAAAGGCTATTCCTTTATGTTAAACTAGAAGAAAAATCTGGTGATAATAATGAAGGCACAATTGCAAGCAAATACAGCCCAGTAAGTCACAGGCCTTACAAGGATACATCACCGAGTCACTCTACCAGGCAGGTAACACAGATTAGCAGAAGTGCTAACTTATGGAAAATGAATCTAGAAAGATTCATAGAGAAAGAAGATATAAATCTCAGTTATGGCCATAGGATCACTTGAAAGTTGTCTGTTCCATTATTAAGTCTTTTGCAAATTACAATTAGATACTACTTTGAGGAAGTCGATTTCAATTTTAAAACAAAGTATAAGCAGTCCTTAGCAGTTCAAGATGTCAGCTGTATTAAATACACTTTGATCTTGTCTCATCTCTCTCAACCTTTTTTTTATTCCAATTGCAGATTGATAAACAAATATATAAATAAATCATAAAAATAAAACTCTATTGAAGCTTTTCTTTTCTCTTCCTATTTCCTCACTGAGATTTTAGCCTAGTCTGATATGAACATGTATGAATCCACTTGGAACTCAGTAGCATAAAGCTTTTAGGCCAAGTGTGGAGGAGGGAAGGAGTGGAGGTAGGAGCTAAATGTCCCAGGTGTAATACTGAACAAAGTGTGAAGAGTGCCAAGGGGTACATGCTTGCCCTTATTATATCTGGGTGGATAATTAGAAACTTTTTTGCCTATTCCTTTATTGGCCCTGATGGGATCAAGTCCCACTATGACATCTTCATATCAGGTTCCTAACTTGATTTTTCATAATTTCCAGTTTTATTTTCCTCTAATCGCTCATTCTTAATAGTTGGAATCACCTGAAATCTACTTAACCCTAGAGGAGGGAATTGGAATATGGATCATTCCTGAAGCTGTGTGATAGTGAGAAAATTACTTGGAATCTTTGTGTCATATATATACATATATTTATTTAAAAAAAAAAAAGGAAACACTGACAAAAAACACAGGATAAGAGGGGTACAACTCCACATAATTCCCACCACCAGAACCATGTATCCCATCCCTTAATCTGATAGTTTTCCTATTCTTTATCCCTTTGGGAGTATGGACCCAGGGTCATTATGGGGTGCAGAAGGTGGAAGTTCTGGCTTCTGTAATTGCTTCCCCCTGAACATGGGCATTGGCAGGTAGATCCATACTCCCTGCCTGTCTCTCTTTCACTGGTGGGGCGGGGTTCTGGTGAAGCAAGGCTCCAGGACAAATTGGTGGGTCATTTACCCAGGGAAGTCCGGTTGGCATCATGTTAGCATCTCAAACCTGGTTGCTGAAAAAAGAGTTAACATATAAAACCAATCAAATTCTTGACTAATCTTGAACCTAAAGGCTGGATTAGTTCAGATGAAGATTTGGGGTCTCCATTTTGTAGATAGATAGTAGGGCTATTTTAGTTATATTCCAAAGAGCCCGTTACTAGTGTTTTGTTTTGTTTCTTTCTTAGTCTGACATCTGATATGCAGGTGGTTCCAAGACATTGTCTGGGGATATGATATTATGGCTGAAAAAGGACCAGAAAGCTAGATCAGGGAAGAGAGTAGCTCCCAAATATAGGAAAGGTGTATAAATATTGTTGACTGTAAACCCCATTGATTTGATGTGGTCTGGGGCCCATATTCAGCGTAGGTGCCTATGTGACCTCTGCATCCCTGTAGATCCGAGCTCGTATTCTATGATCATGAGTAGGAATGTTCCAAGATGCCCTAATTTCAGAACCCATCTTCTTCAGGTGGAATATAGAGTATGTTGTCCAGTCACATGTTTTTCCTTTACAATAACTGTATTAATAGTATATGCTGTTATGAAGATTAAAATGACAATGACTTACACATAACACAAAATATAGTTGTTTTATTACTAAGCTTTCCAAGTACACAAAATTAGAGTCCTGTAGCTCATTTAATAAAAATGCTGCAGTATTGAATTACGAGTAATCTGATTTAAAAATAATATCAAGACAGCTCTACTTGTTTTTCTCCTTTAATATGTGAACCTCTAGAAATTCTAAGGTCATTAATGGAGTCCCACCACCTGCATATACTTTAAGAGATCTACATGAACATGAGATTTCCAACAGCTTTAACTCTTAAAAGCACATATAATGAGTGTTATAAACATAAAACTCTATATCTAGGCATTTTACACAAAATGAATATCTCAGCACTTGTTAGTTGTTAGGAAGATTCATTTTATATTATACCTGTTAATATATTTGCATAATATGCATATGTATGTATATGGTGTGTATATATTTTATATATGTACCTTTCACTTCTAAATTTAATTTGAAAAACATGACTTTACTATAAAATCTAATATTTGTTAGACATTCTACACTTGAGTTTCCAGTTTGCTACTTTCTTGAAATCTTAGATTGCTTAACTCTCTATATTAACATTATTCATTTTATTTAAAGAAAGAGGGGGAGCAGAGAAGTAATTCAAATGGTGGAATGCAAGACATACAAGCCTAAGGCTTCTGGCTTGATCTCTATGGCCACATATGCTGGAATAATGTTTTGGATTTTTCTCTTTCCTTCACTCCTGCATAACTGTTTGTCTCAAATGCCTTACTAAAACAAGTCTAAATAAATAAACTAGTCTTTTCAAACAGACATAGAAATTACACTATATCCATACAGTTATTACCAGGAACAAAGGATTTGTTTATTTCCAATATTTATTTGAATAGCTCAATAGAGGAGTATTTTTGGTATTGGCATTATATTACAAGTATTAAACAGTGAGATTATTTTCAAGAAACATGTAACAATAAGCTAATATGAACAGGTTTTTTTAATACAATAAAAATGTAATGAAGGTATCTCAGTAGTGAAAAGAGCATGAGTAAAAAGACACACTGACATGTTTTTAAAGATTGATCTATATATAAAATACATTTGGGGTTAAAGACAAGAGAGAAAGATAAACAAAAGTTAAGATCAGGCAGAAAATTTCAAATATAAAGATAACATTCTCTACAGTTTTGGTAATACATAACTACTTGGAGTTTAAACTGGTTTGAGAGTTCATAATTAAAGCTGGCTTGTAAATATATATATGACAGTGCCATCATTCATCAAGGTAGAAAAGGAGAAGGATCTTCTGAGACACTATACATGAAAAAAAATCTGTATTTAAATTTTTATTGTGATTTCAAATATAAATATTTTTTGTTAGATGAGAAGCTAGATCTTGTTGCTGAGTTTGGTGAGCTCTTTATCTTGGTGATTAGCCTTTTGTCTAATGTATAACATGCAAAGATCTACCATTCTTTAAGGAGTCACTTTCGATTCCAGTTCCTTTTGCTGTGCAGAAGCTTTTTAATTTGATGTAGTCCCATTGGTTTATATATTTTTTAGTCTTCCTTGCAAATGGATGTTGAAGATGTCTATAAAATTTAGACCAAAAAAAATAATAACAAAGACTGTGGCCTGCCAATAGTTCCTCTAGGTACTTAACAGTTTCTGGTCTAACACTCAAGTCCTTCATCCACTTGGAGTATACTTTTGTGTATAGTGAAATGTAGTGGTTCAGTTTCATTCTTCTGCACATCAGCCCAATTTTTCCAAAACCATTTCTTGAAGAGACTTCCCTTTATTCATTTAATAGTTTGGATCATCTTGTCAAAAATTAGACATCCGTGTGTGTGGGGGGTATTTCTGGATCCTCAATTCTATTCCAATAGCCAGTGTGTCTATTTTTGTTTCATTACCAGGCAGTTTTAGCTACAATGACCTTGCAATATAGTTTGATATCTAAGAGTATGATGCCTCCAATTCTGTTCTTTTTCCTAAGGATTGTTTTGGCAATTCTAAGTATTTTCTGGTTCCAGATCAACATTTATAGCTTTTGTTCTATTATCCTTAAAAAAAATGGTGGGACTTTGATGGGGATTGCAATAAATTTGTAGATAGCTCTAGGTAGGATATTTATTTTGATGATGCTAATTTTTCCAATCCATGAACATGTAATATCTCTCCACTTCTATGTATCTATTTCTATTTCCTTGAATAGTGATTCATAATTTTCGGTATGTGAATATTTCACTTCTTTTGCTAGGTTTATTTAGATATATTTTATTATTTTTCTGCTATGGTGAATAGGACTGATTTCTGCTGATGATGATTTAGTGTTTGCATAAAGGAATGCCACAGGCTCTTATGCCAGTTTTCTAGCCTGATGCCTTACTATATTCCCTAATAATTTTTCCAGGATCTATCTGCTGGAATTTTTAGTATTTTCTATGTATACTATCATAGCATGTGCAAATAATGGCAGTTTTACTTCTCTTCCATTCTGTATCATTTTAATCCCTTGCACTTCCCTCATGGCAGTGGCGAGAACCTCTGACATTATGTTGAATAGTAACAGTGATAATGGGCATCCCTGTCTAGTACCTGATCTTAGTAAGAATGTTTTAACTTTCTTCCCATTGAGTATGATGTTGGCTGTAGGTCTGCTTTATATGGACTCTACTAGGTTAGGAATTTTCTATCTATTCCCATTTTTTGTAGTCTTGATAGTGAGAGAATGTTGGGTTTTGTCAAAAGCGTTCTCTGTATCTATTGAGATAATCACATGGTTTTTGTTTTATTTTTCTTCACTGAAGTGGTGGATCAAATTTATCAGTTAATGTATCTTGAACCAGCCTTGCTTCTCTGAGATAAATTCAACTTGGTTGTGATGTACACAACAATTTGTAATATACTGTTGTTTCAGGTTGGGTATAACTTTATATTATAGCATCTGTGTTCATCATAGATATTATAAATATTCATCTGTAGGGGTTTTTTGTGGTTGTTGTTGTTCCTGTCTACTTGTGGTATCTGGATGATGTAGGCTTCATAGAAGGTAGAGGGAATTATTTATGTGTATTCAATATTTTGGAAGAGCTTAAAAAGCATAAGTATTGAATCTTCCTTGAAGATTTTGTAGGATTCATTTGTAAGATCATTTGGTTCTTGACTTTTATTGTGAGGAAGATTCTTGATAACTGTTTCAATTTATTTCTCTTTGATTTGGTCTGTTCTGTCTTTTTAATTTATTTTTTATTTAAGAAAGGATAAATTAACAAAACCATAGGGTTGAAGGGGTACAACTCCACACAATTCCCACCACCCAATCTCCATATCCCATCCCCTCCCCTGATAGCTTTCCCATTCTCTATCCCTCTGGGAGCATAGACACAGGGTCGTTGTGGGTTGCAGAAGGTGGAAGGTCTGGCTTCTGTAATTGCTTCCCCACTGAACATGGACACTGACTGGTTGATCCATACTCCAAGTCTGCCTCTCTCTTTCCCTAGTAGGGTGGGTGTCTGGGGAAGTGGAGCTCCAGGATACATTGGTGGGGTCTTCAGTCCAGGGAAGTCTGGTCGGCATCCTGATGGCATCTGGAACCTGGTGGCTAAAAAGAGAGTTAACATACAAAGCCAAACAAATTGTTGAAGAATCATGGGCCCAAAGGTTGGAATAGTGGAGAGGAAGTGTTGGGGGGGGGATACTCACTGTAAACTCTAGTGTACTTCTGCTTTCAGGTATATATTTTGCAGTAGTTTATGGATACATGTGAACATATGCTCTCTCTCACAGAACCTGGTTTATATCTAGGTTTTGGGACTTTGTTAGAAAGTGATCCACCTGGGATGGAATTAGAGAATGCTATGAAAGGAAAGGTCTCACCAGAGTAATGAAGGTGAAGGGTTGTCATTCCACACCTGAAGTCTCTGGACACAGTCTGAGCTGAAGCATATTGAGGTGGCAATCGTTGTGTTGATTAGGTTGCGATCGGCTAATGCAATATTATTTGATATGGATTGGGAGAGGCATGCGGGAAAGTGGGCCCTAACCTAAGGTTCCAGGACTGGGAGAAATATAGGCTCTATAGTTGAGATATGAGATTCCTACTGTCTTAGGGTTCAAAAAGACAATGGATAGTTAATGTTATCATCACATTATTTGGTAATTGGGTTAACTTTGAAAAGTCCTTTTGTTAGGGTTTGCTGTATAGTACCCAGTATCTTGTAAATAGCTTTGCCACTAGTTGCCTCTGATCTTCTTGGTCTAGGCTTTTGAGAGAGTCCGCATATCAAATACACAGCCTATATATTAAGAAGACTCACTCTGTGTTTTCCTCTTGGTTCAATTATGGAAGGTTATATAGTTCTAGGAATGCCGGGATAGCCTGAGGGTGTTTCTTCCTGAGCAAGTGCTCTCTGGGTTGGAGAGAACTCAACTGGAGGCAACCTAGGCTGCTGCATGGGAGAGGTATCAGGAACTCCTGCCGAGCTAGCTTCACAGCAGATAGACTCTGGAACTCTCGGAGCAGGAAGGCAATCCCAAGTGTATTCAAACAGAAGAACAGCTGTATATACACTAGCCAAGTAGGGTGGAAACAGGATGTGACATAGAGAGGGTGGAGCAAAAAGAGATTGGTGGAAATCAGGGTGTGACAAGGAGAGGAGGTGGAGCAAAAAGACATCATGAACCAGTGGGGATTAAACCAGTGCCTTGCAGGCAGGGCGGTTCCTAGGTAACTGGTTATACAAATAGACCTCAGGGATAAGCAGGGGAAAGCTGGTGTACTGCCCAACATAGAAACACTTTAATTTCTTTAAGGTTCTCTAGTTTGGTGGCATATTGTTGTTCCTAGAATCCTCACATGATACTTTGGATTTCTTTCTGTGGTGTATTTTATGATAGCTCAACTTTTATTTACAATCTTGTCGTATGCTTTACATTGGTTTGTTCTAGCCCTCCCCCACCAAGAGAATTGGATCAGTCCAGTTAATTTCGCGGGCCCGCTTGGCCCCTCCGGAAGGAACCCCGGGAGAGGGTTCCTGAGTTCCAGAGTGCCAGAGTTTCAGGGGGTTCCCGAGTACGAGAGTTCCAGAGTAAGGGAGAGAGTTCCTGAGTTCGAGAGTTTCAGAGTTACAGAGTAAGAGAGAGAGTGCTTGTGCCGCTGCAAAGAGACAGCAGAGTTCTGTTTGGTGATTAGTTTGTCTTAGTTTATGAATCGTTGTTCCTGAATAAAGAAATACAGCTTCTCTGTCCAGCCGTTGTCTCCGCGTCTCTGTTACCTGCCCGTGAAGCAAGCCAGCCCGGCCAGAGCCTTCCGAAAATTTAACAACACAATCTTATTTGAGTCTTCTTCCTCCCTCCACCCCCCTGTTTTAAATAAGACTGGCCAAAAGTTTGTCAATTTTATTTACCCTTTAAACTAGCCAATGTTTAACTTCATTGACCTTTTGTATGGTGCTTTTATTTTCCATGTTATTTATTTCTGCCCTAATTTTAGTTATTTCAGTCTTCCTGATTGCTTTAGGGTTCCTTTGTTCTTTTCCGTTTTTAAGGTGTATAGTTGGGTTGCTTAGTTAAGCTTTTTCTTGTTTTCTAATGTGTGCTTATATTGCTATCAATTTCTCTGTTGACACTACCTTAGCTATTTCCCAAATATTTTGATAGGTCATTACTTCATTGTCATTTGATTCTAGGAATGATTTATTTATTTATTTTTTAATATTTATTTATTTATTTTCTTTTGTTTCCCTTGTTGTTTTTCATCGTGGTTATATTATTGTTGTTGTTACTGATGTTGTCATTGTTAGATAGGACAGAGAGAAATGGAGAGAGGAGGGGAAGACAGTAAGACGGAGAGAAATATAGACACCTGTAGACCTGCTTCACTGCCTGTGAAGCGACTCCCCTGCAGGTAGGGAGCTGGGGCTCAAACCTGGATCCTTATGCCCATCCTTGTGCTTTGCGCCATGTGTGCGTAACCCACTGCTCTACCACCAGACTCTCTTTTTAATTTTTTTAATCTTTATTTATTAGATTGTTAGCCAGAACTTGAGAGGATAAAGGAGATAGGCAGGGAGAGAGACAGAGAGACACCTGCTTTACCACTCATAAAGCTTTCCTTCTATAAGTGGTGACTGGGGGCTCAACCAGGTACACATTGTAGCATGTATGCTCAACCAGGTGTATCACCAACCATTCCCTAATTTTTTTCCTAGTTTCCTCATCGATACCCTAGTTGTTCAGTAATGTGCTGTTGAGTTACCATATTATAGGGCTTTTACTAATTTTCTGTTTCTGTTGTTAAGTTTTAGTTTAATTCCACTGTGATCTAAGAAGATGCTTGAGATTATTTCAATGCTCTTGAATTTGTTGACACTGTCGTTGTGGCCTAGCATATGGTCTATCCTTGAGAATGTCCCCTGTCCCAAGTGGACTCAAAAAGAATGTACATTCCTTTTTCTTGTGGAAGATGAGTCTCAAAATGTCCACTAAGTCTAGTACAGCATCTCTTCATTTAATTATCTTGTTTCTTTATTAATTTTCTGCCTAGATAATCTGTCAGTTTGAGAGAGTAGTGTGTTAAGGTCTTCTACTATTACTGCACTGTTGATTTTTTGTAGCTCTTTCACTAATTGATTGACATGTTTAGATGGCTACTCAATGTGTGTATAAATATTAAAATTTGAATTTTGGTTGACTGACACTCTGATCATTATGTAATATCAATCCCTATATTTTATTACTTTATTCACTCTAAAGTCTATTGTTAGATATGAGAATAGCTGTTCCTGCCTTGTGTATGTGTGATCCATTATCTTGTACAATAAACTTCCACCCCTTTATTTTGAGTCTGTGTTTGTCCTTTTGAGTAGTGTGAGATTCCTGCAGTCATCATATGGTTGAGTTATGCTTTATAGTCCATCTTCCTTCTCTGTGCTTTTTAGTAGTGGAATTTGGGCCATTAAAATTTGTTGATATTATGGATTTAAGATATTTCAGTATCATTAGTCTAGACTTTTCTGAGTGTTCTGATATATAGCATATTTTTAGGGATGTTGTTATTGTCTATAGAAGATGTTTTAGAAATTCTTACAGGGCATGCTTGGTATTGTTAATTCCTTCAGCTGTTTCTGGATGACAGTCTAGCAGGAAACACTTTCTTGGCTAAAAGCCTTTTTCATTGAGTGTTTGATATATATATATATATATATATATATATATATATATATATATATATATATATATATTGCCATTCTTTTCTGGATTTTAGAGTTTGTGTCAAGAAATCTGCTGATAATCTTATGGGTTTTCTTTTATATGTGACGTTTTGTTTTTCTGTTGCAGCTTTCAGAATGCTTTACTTTATTGCTTTCCATTTAAACTGTGAATATGTTCATCTAGTTGTACTCTTAACTCAGCTATTTCAGTTTGAATAGATTATCTTTTCAGTATTTTACTTATTTGCTTATTGAAGAGAGACAGAGAGAAACTTAGATGGAAGGGGGAGAGGGAGAGAAAAAGAGACACTTGCAGCACTGCTTAGCCATTGATTATGAAGCTTCCCCCTCTCAGGTGTGGATCAGGTGCTTGAACTCAGGTCCTTGCACATGTATCAACTGCAGTAAATGAAGTGCACTACTGTCAAGACCAAAGAGATAGAGTTAAGGGTCTGATTTAAAAAATGAAAATCTCTTGAGTAGAACATTCAGATTTTATAGTCCATGCTAAGCTATGTATATTTATTTATGTGAACTTAGCAGAATCATTAACAAAGGTATAGCAAAGTTATAATTGATTATTTGGGAATGTCTCTGGCTATAAGATGAGAAAGGATGGATTGGTGAAAGGAAGATTATTGCCAAAGAGGCAGTTGTATAAAAGTTATTGTGAGTGGTTCAGATGAAGACACAAATTCTTTCTTATGCAGGGAAGATACATTTAAAAGGCCTTGTGACCAATTAGATGTGTTATAGGTGTGGCTGAAAACAATGGAAAGAAAATATAAGCAAGATGAATCAATATATATTTTTTATTTTTTTATTATTTGATAAAGACAGAAAAGGAGAGAGGAAGAGAGAGAATGAAAGTGACCACAGTACTGAAGCCTCCTTCAAAGTAGTGTGGGCCAGGCTAGAACCTGGCTGTACACATAGAATAGAAACACACTAAGTCAGATAATTTGCCTGCCCTGATATGTATAAATGTGCCAGGTGGTGGTGTACCTGATTGAGCACACATGTTACAATGCTCAAGGATCTAGGTTCGAGTCCCTGATACATGCAGGGGGAAAAGTTCACAAGTAGTGAAGTAGTACTGTAGATGTGTCTCTTTATCTCTCCCTATCTCTCCCCCTTTCCTCTCAATTTCTTTCTCAGACTATACAATAAATAAATATTTAAAGCAAAAAATAATAATATGGGTAAAATGATTGACCCAGATATTGAATTCATCTTTATCTCATGAATATTATCACACTGGAGTGCTCAACAAATATTTTAATGCATTTCTTCTGAGTCACAGAGACCATATTTTCAGTGGCAAATGCTGCTGGGTTTTTTGAGCAATATATAGGACATTGTCACAAGAAAGGAATGTTGAATGTCCATTTAATAAGCCATTGTCAGTCTCTCTAATATCTGTTCCTGATGGCTTTTAGGAATTTATTTCCAAGAATGTTCCTCCTACTGGGACTTTGAATAGCCAAGTGAAAAATAGTTCAAGTTGAGAAAAGCAACAAAATTGGAGAATATCTTGTATTTCGCATTAGGAAGCAAACCTGGAAGATGAATGGAGGTAAGGATTAATTGCCTAGTACCCTTTCCAGTTCATTTCATTATAAAACTTTAGTGGATGCAGCTGAGACACAGTGAGATACGACATGCAGAAACTGTGTCTACTATCCTGTTGCCTAACTCATCAAGCTCTTTGGATAGCCATAGACACTAAGAACCAACCTATAGATAGGAATGTGTGCCTTTTCAACAACACCAAGTTCTCTTTAGAGGAACAATAATCCAGTTGAAGATACAAACTGAATGTTTCATTGAAACACTATAGTTCCTAAAAAAAATTACTGTTTTCTTCAAGTCATCTAATTTGAGTTGACAACAAACACAGAAGTATGAAAGCATAAATGTTTATCTTCCTTTTGCAAGTGACAACACTGGGGCTCCTAAGGGAAGATAAAGTGGGTTCCTGAAATCAAACATACATGTCTTGTTGAAACTAGGGGTGGAAGTAGGAAGTATCAAAAGATCTTAGCTGTTTCTGAAATGCTGATCAATATCCCAAGGACAAAAAATAATATGATAGTCTACACTCTAACCGTTTTGCTCTTCTAAAATAACAGTTCTCTCCACTGAGGATATGCTACAAAGACCCTTGCCCTGGAGTACATTAGAATGAAAATACAGTATAAAGGTTTTACAACACAGTACTTCCTTCTCTGTCTCATGTACAAGATGTACACATTTCCAAAGTGCTACGAACAAACATGGATAATGAACACTGGAAACTACTTCTTTCTTTGTACCCCAATTGATGATAAAGTCTAGTAAGAAACAATAGTATTATATAGGTGAGTGGTTCATTTCTTTAAGGAGTTCTGTATACCTGGTTACTTTCTTGCTTTTAGAAATCAAAATTGGAAAGAGATAACTATACTGATTCTTGAAAAAAATTTCCTCTTTCAGATATATAACTGCCATATCTGTCAGCATTTGGCTTTACCATCTGTCATTTTGTCACAGAAATCCAAAGCTTTTCTTTGTAAGCTTTTCACTTAACTGAAAAATCACTTAAAACAATCCTAAATAAAAAAAAATATATATTTAGTTTAGCAGAAAATTCAGCCTATGGGCCAGGAGATTTCAGCATTAAAACTTTGGAAAGCTGACATTATCACATCTTCTATCTTGATACTGTTTAATTTCCTTTGTATATGAATTTATGTAAACTCCAGAAATGAGCAAATATTTAAGAAGAAGGAAGCCTTCACTGTATGGTATGCTGCTATGCTAACATTGATGAACAAGTAAGCAATTAGGCATTTTTTTTTCCTTTCAAGAAGCACATGATGAGAAAAGAATAAACTCAGAGCCTCTGCCTCCTATGTCAAGACCAGCACCATGGGAGCAGATACAACTGTAGACTTTGAGGATCATGTTATATGTCAATGAGAAGTGAGAAGTAGAGAGGGTGGCAATGAACCTCAGGGCATCCAAGTAAGCAGACAGTGTTGCTGAGGGTGTCATAAGACCCAGCAGAGACAATATAAGAGCAAGCAGATTTTACTTGAAGTCCTTTAGCAGAAAAAGCAGTGTATAATTACAAAAAGTCAAAGTACAGGCCACATTTCCCAATCAGAGGCCTTTCTCCAATCTTTTTTTTTTTTTTTTTAACCCTCTTTCTCCTTTGGTTGCCTGCACTTTTTAAAAAAAAATTTTCTACTAGTGCTTTAATAATAGTTAATAAGATAACAGGGGTACAATTCTACACAGTTCCCATCACCAGAGTACCTCATCTCATCCCCTCCATCAGAAGCCTCCCTATTCTTTATCCCTATAGGAGTATGGACCAAAATTCTTTATGGGGTGCAGAAGGTGGGAGATCTTCTATAATTGCTTCTCTGTTGGACCTGGACGTTTGCAGATTGATCCATACCCCTAGTCTGTTTCTATCTTTCTCTAATGAGATAAGGCTCTGGGGAGATGAGACTTTGGGATACACTGGTGAGGTCATCTGCTCAGGGAAGCCAGGATGGCATCTGCAACATGTTGGATGAAAGGCAGTAAGATATAAAGCAGGGAAAATTGTTTAATAAACAGGAACCTGCACATTTTAAAATAACTTTATCTTTCTAATTCCTTTTTTACTCTAGTAATTTGTCTAATACTTGTATGTAATCAGTTCTCAAATCAGAAGGCTACTTGAAGCTTTAGATATAGCTTTCTTTTCAAAATGAAATGATGTTCCATTAAATTTCCTATTCTGGTCATGTTTTATCATTCTGGGAAGTGGTGTGTACAGAGAAGACAGCAATAGGAATGACTGGACACTGATATTGACAATCTGACTCACCTGAGAACCAGGAAAGACTACTTAGGGGCTAGAATTTACTCCATAATGTGATGCTGCCTTTGTAATGGAAAAGAAGAGATAAGCTATCCCTCCTGACCATTCATTGTGAGTGTACATCTAGAAAGAAAAAAATAGGAAAAAATGCCTATAGCATTAAGGAAGATCTCAGACTTGTATTAAAAAATTAAAAGAAAAAATTTCCTCTTTTTAATAGAAGAAGTCCTGATTTTAAAATATTTATTTATTCCCTTTTGTTGCCCTTGCTGTGTTATTATTGTAGTTATTATTGTTGTTATTACTGATGTCATTGTTGTTGGATAGGACAGAGAGAAATGGAGAGAGGAGGAGAAAGACAGACACCTGCAGACCTGTTTCATGACCTGTGAAGTGACTCCCCTGCAGGTAGGGAACTGGGGGCTCAAACCAGGAACCTTACACTTGTTCTTGTGCCTTGCCCCAAGTGCGCTTAACTCGTTGCACTTGCCCGACTCCCAAAATTTCCCTTCTATAAGCCTTTCTCCTTCAAATCACACACACACATACGCTAACAAATTAACTATCTACAATTATTTTTTAATTGATTTTTGGAAACACTCCTGGTTAAGATCACACATTACAATGCACAGGAACCCATAGTCCCTACATTCAGAGGGAAGGTTCATGAGCAGTGAAGCAACACTACAAGTCTCTCTCTCTCTCTCTCTCAATATCCCTCTTCCCTATCAATTTGTCACAGTCTCTATCTAAATAAATAAATAAAATATTTTAAAAATTGTTTTTATAGTCAGGCCTGTAGTTTTATGTATATTAATTAAAAAGTAAAAAACTTCAGTATGGCTTTGCCATGGGGTTTAAAACAAATGTGAACTTTATTTTATTGCAGATTATTTAGGTACAACAAAATAGACACTGGGCAAAGACCAGGTAGTGATGATGAGTGGAGAGCCATAAGTCTTTATTATTATTATTACTATTATTAACTATTATTATTATTATTATTATTAATTTAATAACAATCAACAAAGAGATAGGAAAAGAGGGGTTCAATTCTATACATTTGCCACCACCAGAGTTCTGTATCTGAAGCTTTCTTGGGAGTCGGGTGTAGCGCAGCGGGTTACGCGCAGGTGGCATGAAGCACAAGGACCGGCTTAAGGATCCCGCTTCCACCCCCTGGCTCCCTACCTGCAGGGGAGTTGCTTCACAGGCAGTGAAGCAGGTCTGCATGTCTCTCTGTTTCTCTCCCCCTCTTTGTCTTCCCCTCCTCTCTCCATTTCTTTCTGTCCTATCTAACAATGACATCACTAACAACAGTAACTGCCACAACAACAACAACAACAAAAAGGGCAACAAAAGGGAAAATAAATAAATAAGTAAATAAATATATTTAAGAAGCTTTCCTATTCTTTATCCCTCTGGGAGCATTATAGGGTGCAGAAGGTGAAAGATCTGCATTCTGTAATTTCTTCTCTGCTGGACATGGACATTGATAGGTTGATCCATACTCCCAGATTGTCTCTGTCTTTCCCTAGCGGGATAAGGTTCTGGAGAGGTGGGGTTCTAGGACACATTGGTGAGGTCATCTTTCCAGGGAAGTCAGGCTGACATCATCGTAGCATCTGTAACTTTGTGGCTGAAAAAGCATTAAGATATAAGGCAGAACAAATTATTTAATAATCACAAACCTAAAGGCAAAAATATAGTAGATGAGATTTGGGGTCTCCATTTTGAAAAAAGCTAGTTACCAACTTGGCTACATGTGTTCAGGTCCCGGGGAAAACAGCATGGCGGGTCCCAGGGAGAAGGAGAGCATGTAAGGACCACAGGAGCCAAGAGCAACTTCCAGAAGACACTTGCTTAAATAAATTTCTATTTACCCACAATTCCTGTGGGTTTGCATAAGTCCATTGTATGTTCCTCAGGATAACGTAAGTCATATGCTAATTATATCTCAAAATCTATTATTCTCACTGTGAGTTGTGTTTCCAACAGTCACCCATACATCATTTCACTACTTTAAGGCTGATTTTTCATTCAAATAGAAAAAGAAGAAAAAAGGACTAGAGACATCACTCTACCAGATATTCTACTTTACTATATTAGTTCCCATATGGTGGCAGATTTGAAACTTAGTTCACACACATGGCAAGGCACACACTCAACCCAGTGATCAACCTTTCTGGCCTTAGAATGCTTTGTGGCTTAGCTTATCTATAAGCCATGTTCCTGGTACCTATAATTCTTTTTACTGTTTTGACATGGTTTAGAGAATATTTTGGTATCAAAAATAAATTTGATGCCTGAACATTTCTTTCCGCTGGTAACCCTAACACAGTTTGTCTTCCTTTAAATATATATTTATTCACTAAAATATTCTATAAACAAAATCATATTAAAGCTAGGGTTTTTTTTTTTCATTATACTTTACTGATGCCAGTTGGAATTAAACTGTTATCCATGGCCTTTTATTTCAGTTCTGTTTTTTTTAACAATATGTTTTATTTGGCTTATATGTACAATGTTATTAAGACTACTTTTATATTTTGTCATATCCTCTAACAAATCATATAACCTTACAAGCAACAGAATTAAGATCTAGAGCATTACACAGGAAAATATGTAAGCAAAACATAACAGGATGTTAAATCTAGATTTCAAGGGAAGGTATGAGACTATTGTTATACCTGTTAGGAGTATTGAAGAAAATTTTGCATAGTGAATTTTTATAATTTGTAAATTTTTGGTTTCTTTTAGTAATTTTAACCTAATGGGCTGTAGTCTTCTAGTAGGAGAATACTTCAGTAATCTACTATTAACCCAAATTAATCCATCCTTATCCTTTTCTTCTCCAGTCTAAACACTTAGTTCTATATTTACCTCTGATTTTGCAAATAAATACAGAGAATCAGTCTGAATTCCTCAAACATGATTCTTCCAATTCAAACCATTTGAGCCAAAATAATCATTGGCTTTAGCAACCAGAACTGTTTCCTGCTCAAAATGTTACTGCTTTGCAAATATTCTGTATTTCCCATCTCCTTACCTGTCACTGCATTCATTTCCCAAACTCTTCTAACTATATCCTCAGTCTGAGATGATTCTTTGTCCACTCACCATTCAGTCTCTGCATCCTCTTATAACTTCTATACAATGCCATGCATTCTGCCCCCTCATCCCTATCTAATTTCCTCTTCATCTCTTTCCAATGTGGCATTACCTACTCTGTTTGGAACTAGGTCTCTGGCAATTATAGAAGGTATGTTATTAACTCTGCCAGCTGCTTCATCACCTGCACTCACTGCAAGCCAATTTTAAAAATCTTTGCTCTTGGATACTCTGCTTATTCTAATTAGAGAGCTTATCATAGGGCTGCAGTAAAATTTTGCTTTGACAATGATCTTTTCTCCTTATTTCCATAATACAAAGTAGGAAGCTGATTGTGTCTCAGGCATCAACCTCCAGCCTTCAGACTACCACTGATTTTTCTTGGTATATGTTAATTTTTTATATTGAACAGGCCATTCCTTGTGGATTTTAGTATGTTTATACAATTAATTGAGAGATCTGGACATTGAAGAATGTGTGACACTGCATAATACTTTTTTTTTTTAAGGGGAAAACAAGGACAGTGTTGCTAGCCACTTTTTATTTACACTTTCTTTGTTTTGTTTAAGACATCTCATTTTCCCTTACAGCTTTTCAACTCTCAGAAAGCTAGGTAGGGAAACCAAGGAGGTAACAAGCCTGACATAGGAAGTCACCTTGGATGGGGCACTGAAGAATGATAGTTGTGGTGTTTTCCAGGTATTACTGAGTGCAAAACCTTGCTGTGTGGTTTCTTTCTGAAGCTAAGATGATTTCTAAATTTATTTTCATTCTATGACGACTATAGGAATACACCCTATCTTTCACTTACTCATTAATCTGTCTACTTATTCAAACATTTATTCAATAAATAATTCTTCTCCTTCTTCTGCTCCTCCTCCTCCTTCTTCCTCTTCTTCAAGATAGACAGAGAGATGGAGTAACAGAAACCATAGCATTGAAGCTTCTTTTAATATGTTGGGGGCCAGGCTTGGACCTGGGTTGTGCACATGGTGAAACTGCAAACTATCCAAGTGAGCTACTTTACCAGCCTTTATTTAATAATTCCTTACTGGGCTAATCAATAAACAGCTACTGTGCTAAGTGCTTATGATACACAGAAAGGCAAGACCTCTGCTTTTCAAGAAATACCAAGTTGCTAGGAGAGTCAAACAAACATTTCAGTAACAACAAAATGTGTAGGGAGAACTATGGACATAATGGGTAGATTTGGAGTAGTCTTATTTTGTTTTCAAAAGTCATAAAAAGACATAATTGTGAAATACATGAGACACCATTCAGTTTTATACATTTTCAATGAGGAATGTTCACTAAAAGTGGTTTAAGATTGCGCAGAGTTGTTGTGGTCCGAGAGGTGCCACAGTGGATAAAGTGTTAGACTCTCAAGCATGAGGTCCTGAGTTCAATTCCTGGCAACACATGTACCAGAGTGATGTCTGGCTCTTTCTCTCTCTCCTCCTTATCCCTCTCATTAATTAATAAATAAAATATATATTTTTTTAAAAAACACTGTACAGAGTTGTATAACCAATGTTTTTTAAAGACTCACCAATACAATAATACTAAGAAATATTGTCACAATGAATTATTGCATAACACTACATGCCAGGAATGCATGTCAGGCACAGTTACTGAAAGAGTCATTGGGAGGCAATCACTGTAATTATTTTTCTCTGGACACACATATTTATAGCAGTCAAAAGAAAATCAAGTATCAAGTTGGTTTGAGCAGCTTGCAAAACTGCAAGAAGGAAGACTATCCTACTTAATTAAGCATTGGTAAAGAAAAAAGGAATTGAATGAATTAATAATTTAGTCACAAAAATAAGTTTTTCTCCTTTTTTTCCTGGTGGACTATCTGGCTTTAGGAAAAAAAAAAGCTGGCTGATGAAGGAGACACAAGATCACCTTCTTTTTGACAAAGAACGGAACAAATCTAGAGAAAATGTTATTTCAGGTATTCCCTGAGACTAACAAGAGCTTTCATTTTTGGGAGAGGGATTGCCTATCTAGTGAAGCTGAACAAAGACTCGAAGCAACCATGTCATCAATGATTCTTAATTAACTTTGACAGGGAAAGGTACAGTCAGGACATGAAAGGAAGCTAAGGATCAACTGAAATGTTAGGACTTTCCAGTGCTTAAAAATACCATGCTAAGGACAATAGACACTCCATAGGAATATATATATATATAAAAAGCTAAACTCAATAAATAAGTGTAAATTGAAGAAATTATCAACACATATTTTTGGTTGTACCATTATTTATTTCTGTCCACTTTGGTCAAAATTGAATTTAGCATTAAACATATTTAGTTTTTAATTATTATAGCATAAGTCATTCAATTAAATCTACTAGATTTTACTTCACATAAGCAAACTTAAGTCTCCATTTCTTTGATTGTAACTATCATGCCTGGATTTCAGATGTCATACTGCCTCATTAACTTGAGGTCAAAAAAGTCATTGATTTTTAGATGTTTCATCTTTTTTTTTCTTGAGAATATGAATGACAGCTTCCAAACTCTTACACATAAAATATAAACTGAAAGTATTTCAGAAAGTCTTATACAAGGAAATGATGTATCCCATTTTCCTTTAAACTATTATTCTAATTTGCAGAATACTCAAGGAGAGACATCATGAAATCAAGGAGACTGGTTAGGATGACACTATATTCAGTAACTTATGTAAAAAAAAAATGTGATGGTTTCTAATAACACAATCTGATGTTGTTAAAGATGGGTAAGCAGCAGAATTATGATGTATAATGGAATCACAGAACTGAAATGCCTTAGATGAATGGATCTTGTTCCATAACTTAAAGTTGTTGAGTTATGAGGTAGGACTTGGCTTGAAGAGAAAGTCATTTGTAAATAGAAAAAAAAAAGTTTCCAATAAATGAAGTTAGAATCATTGGATGACAGGATGAAGAAGGAAGCAGTACATTTCTGAAATGCATAAAGACTACAACATGGTTATCTGTTATGGATAGAGGTGATATAATTAGTTGTCTCAGAGTGAGTTGGAGAGATTGTACTTTTCCCACATATATTTGATTTATTATTATTATTATTATTATTATTATTATTATGCCAGAGCACTGCTCACCTTTGGTTTATGGTGGCATGAAGGAATTGAATCTGGGACTTCAGAGCCTCAGACAGGAAAGTCTTTTGCATAATCAATATGCTACTCTTCCCTCCCACCCTAGAACCATATCCTCACCTTTAAACACATAAGATGAATGGAAAGGGATAATTTTCACTTTATGTAAGTTAAAATATACAACTGCATAACTATAAGTTACTGGCAAGGTGCTAAATGAAAGGAAATGAAAGATTAAGACTTTACTGGAATTTACTATTCCTGAAATAGGTTAAAAATGTGTAAGATTTATGAGAAAATAATGAGTTAAATAATTAGTCCAATATAAGAAGCAGAATATGACAGATATAAATGTAGATATATATTTCATGTTACATAAGAAGACAGAAGTGTTAGAGAGCTAGACATAGTCCAGAAACTCCTACATTTTGTAAACCATGAATGATTCTGTCTCTGGGCAGGCAGGTGACAGAGAAGCTAGAGTAATGAGCATGCATGTCCCAAGCAGATAACAAGAGAAAAGGGCTGAGAAAAAACAGTAGACAAACATATCATGATACACCTCTCTCTCTCTCTCTCTCTCTCTCTCTCTGTCTCTCTCTCTCTCACACACACACACAATGTGCACAATAGGAAAGGGTGGAGGTAGTAGAGAGCATTCATAATTGGATGGAAACTGCCAATACTGAAGCAGAACATTTATCTCTTCATCTGTGGATATAATCAGTACCTCTTGACCTCTCATTCACTTTCTCTCCCCCCTCCCCTCCCTCTTCCTCTTCCTCTCTCCCTCTATGGTTTATGATATCCTACCCCAAATCTTGAGGTATTTATGTTTCTTCTGATATATCTTTCAACTAAGTAGGTCTTCTTATCTATTGTCCAACTTGTCTGCAGGAGCATCATTCTCTGGGACTTTCTTTTTGTTCATTGTTTGCCTAGCCTTTTAAATCTTTCCCTTTTTGTATATAACCAATAAAGAAATCTCAATTTCAGGAAATAGAGCTTAGAAGTGGGAAATATTTTACCATATTTTGGCTATGTGTGCTTGGGTGAGGGAAGGAAATGCCTGATGGTAGCACGGAACTAATTATATTTACTATACTTATTAAAACAGTAGTTTCTTTTTTCCCCCTCATCACTGAGGTGGGCGCGAGGAATAACATCACTGCAAGACTGGCCAGCTCCTCATGGGGTGCGAGCGTTTCCACACTACGATCATCATCTCTGGCATTATGCTATTCCACTGCAGAATACTGTGCCCCAGTATGGTTCCGTAGCCCCCATGTCCACTTGGTCGATTCCAAATTATATTCCTCCATGAGGATAATTTCTGGAAACATCCGTTCCACCCCGGTTCCATGGCTGGGCTGCCAGTTCTTAGCAACATCGCCCCGCCAGATATTCGTCGGGATGAGGCATCATCTAAGTTCATTTCCCACGTCTACGCTCTACCGGGCCTGCCAATATATGCGGATATCTTCGCCCACCCTGTCCAACGCTTGACGTCTCATCATCCAATCTGGTCCCCTACGCCTATACTGAACTTATCTGTTCCAGACTCTTGGAAACAGAGTTGGCAGTCAGCTGTGATAAAGAACAAACACCTCATCACAGACCCCTGTAAGCGGCTTTGACCTAGCACGTTATGATTGGGTCCTCCTCAATCGCTATGGAACAGGCCATGGCCGGTGCACTGCTATGTTCCATCGCTGGGGATCCAGAGACAACCCGAACTGCCCCTGCGGCTACAGACAGACTATGACCCACATAGTCAATGACTGCCACCTCTCCAGATTCAAAGGAGGTCTCGAAACTTTACATCAGGCTCAACCTGACGCTATTGACTGGCTACGGAAGAAGGGCAAATGCTAGAAGAAGAAGAAGAATTGAGGTTTCACCACTTTAAGCTCAATTTATTTTTCCAGCTAGAAAGACCAAGATAAAAAGACAGAAAAAAAAATACTACAGTACCAAAGTTTTTTTCATCACAGTAGGGCCCAGGTTCAAACCTGGTTGTGTGTGTTTGACAAAGGAAGCACAGAGTACAAGTAAGCTTCCTGACCCCAAGATCTTACTGACCCCAGAATACTTTATGTATGTTTTCTTTTCTTACCAGAATACCACTCAATTCTAGCTTGTGATGATATGGGATTGAACTTGGGACCTTTAGTGCCTAAGGCATGAAAGTCTTTTTGAATAACTATTATCTCTCTCCCCAGTCTTCCCAGAGTATTTTCTTTAAAACTTAATTTAAAACTGTTCAACTTCAAGTTGAGTAGTGGTGTCAATTCTACTATTAGAGAAACAAATAATGAGTGAATTATGTCTAAAATAATATTTCTTAGAAGATTCACGATAATAAATTACTTTCTAGAATGTTCTGTAAGTTCTAATTCAATTTATATATTTCAAAAGATAGCCTTTCTATATTATGGGTGAGCTACTGTTAGTCAACCAACATATAAGAGTAACTAATATTTGTTATCATTCTATAAGAAGTTCCACATGGATTCCAAGAAAAAAGAAAGTGTAAGTCTGTCTCCTTTTAAGAATTTATTCTAGGCCAGCGGTAGCACACTGGGTTAAGTGCATATGGCACAAAGTGCAAGGACCAGCGAGCATAATGATCCTAGATCAAGACCCCGGCTCCAGCTCCCCACTTTCAGGGTGAGGGGTCACTTCACAGGCAGTAAAGCAGGTCTGCGGGTACCTTTCTCTCCCCCTCTCTGTCTTCCACTCCTCTCTAGATTCCTCTCTGTCCTACCCAACAGCAATGGCAAGGATATCATTAACAACAATAACAAGAGTAACAACACATTGACCAGTGGAATAGAATTGAGAGCCCAGTAATGAGGCCCCACACCTATGGATATCTAATCTTTGACAAAGGTGCCCAGACTATTAAATGGGGAAAGCAGAGTCTCTTCAACAAATGGTGTTGGAAACAATGGGTTGAAACATGCAGAAGAATGAAACTGAACCACTATATTTCACCAAATACAAAAGTAAATTCCAAGTGGATCAAGGACTTGGATGTTAGACCACAAACTATCAGATACTTAGAGGAAAATATTGGCAGAACTCTTTTCCGCATAAATTTTAAAGACATTTTCAAGGAAACGAATCTAATTACAAAGAAGACTAAGGCAAGTATAAACCTATGGGACTACATCAAATTAAAAAACTTCTTCACATCAAAAGAAACCACTACCCAAACCAAGAGACCCCTGACAGAATGGGAGAAGATCTTTACATGCCATACATCAGATAAGAGTTTAATAACCAGCATATATAAAGAGCTTGCCAGACTCAACAACAAGACAACAAATAACCCCATCCAAAAATGGGGGGAGGACTTGGACAGAATATTTACCACAGAAGAGATCCAAAAGGCCGAGAAACATATGAAAAAATGCTACAAGTCTCTGATTGTCAGAGAAATGCAAATAAAGACAACAATGAGATATCACTTCACTCCTGTGAGAATGTCATACATCAGAAAAGGTAACAGTAGCAAATGCTGGAGAGGGTGTGGGGTCAAAGGAACCCTCCTACACTGCTGGTGGGAATGTCCAACCTCTGTGGAGAACAGTCTGGAGAACTCTCCGAAGGCTAGAAATGGACCTACCCTATAACCCTGCAATTCCTCTCCTGGGGATATATCCTAAGGAACCCAACACATCCATCCAAAAAGATCTGTGTACACATATGTTCTTGGCAGCACAATTTGTAATAGCCAAAACCTGGAAGCAACCCAGGTGTCCAACAACAGAGGAGTGGCTGAGCAAGTTGTGGTCTATATACACAATGGAATACTACTCAGCTGTAAAAAAAAAATGGTGACCACCATTTTCAGCCGATCTTGGATGGACCTTGAAAAATTCATTTTAAGTGAAATAAGTCAGAAACAGAAGGATGAATATGGGATGATCTCACTCTCAGGCAGAAGTTGAAAAACAAGATCAGAAACGAAAACACAAGTAGAACCTGAAATGGAATTGGCATATTGCACCAAAGTAAAAGACTTTGGGGTGGGTAGGTGGGGAGAATACAGGTCCATGAAGGATGATAAATGACATAGTGGGGGTTGTATTGTTAAATGGGAAACTGGGGAATGTTATGCATGTACAAACTATTGTATTTACTGTTGAATGTGAAACATTGATTCCCCAATAAAGAATTTTTTTTAAAAAAAGAGTAACAACAAGAGCAACAAAATGGGAAAAAAGTGACCTCCAGGAGCAGCAGATTCATAGTGTAGGCACCAAACCCCAGCAATAGCCCTTGAGGCAAACAAACAACAACAAAAAAAGACTTTATTCTACTAGAATGTTTCTTAGCACCAGCAAAATGGAGATGTGGGTAGATTAAAAAGGTCATTGTAAACTAGAATTCCTTTTAACATATATATTAGAAATAAACTGGGAGTCGGGCTGTAGCGCAGCGGGTTAAGCGCAGGTGGCGCAAAGCACAAGGACAGGCATAAGGATCACGGTTCGAACTCCGGCTCCCCACCTGCAGGGGAGTCGCTTCACAGGAGGTGAAGCAGGTCTGCAGGTGTCTATCTTTCTCTCCTCCTCTCTGTCTTCCCCTCCTCTCTCCATTTCTCTCTGTCCTATCCCAACAACAATGACAACAACAATAGTAACTACAACAATAAAACAACAAGGGCAACAAAGGGAATAAATAAAATAAAATACTAAAAAAGAAATAAACTGACTGTTTAATGTTATATTTTTAATCACAATAATGGCCCTACTGCAGGATTATACAGTTCATCAGAATGATCAACTAGGGTTTACAGTTAATGGTATTTATATAAATTTGCCTTATTTAGGAGTTATTCTCTTCCCCAGTCCAGCTTTCTAATCCTATTCCCAACACTGACCTCATCTTCCCAGACAATACTTTTAGCCCTCCTGCATATTAGAGACTGAGATCCAGCAAAACTTAGTAAAGTCATGGGCCCCTTGGGATATATCTAAAATAGACTTAACAGCTTCTTACTTGAAAACCCCAAATCTCATCTGCTATACTCTTACCTTTTGGTTTGTGATCACTAAACTATTTGTTCTGCTATATATCTTAATGCTTTTCAGCCACCAAGTTGCAGATGCTACCATGATGCATGCCTACCTGATTTCTCTGGGCAGATGACCTCACCAGTGTGTCCTGGAACCTCACCTCTCCAGAGCCCTACCCCACTAGGGAAAGACAGAAACAAGCTGGGGGCATGTCAACACCCATGTGCAGTGGAGAAGCAATTACAGAAGCCAGACTTCTAACCTTCTGCACCACATAAAGATCTTTGGTCTATACTCCCAAAGGGATAAGGAATAGGAAAACTTCCAATGGAGGGGATGGGATGCAGAACTCTGGCGCTTGAGAATTGTATGGAATTGTAACCCTCTTATCCCACAATCTTGTTGATCAGTATTAAATCACTAATATCCTTTTTATAATTAATAAAAGAGAATATATTATAGGTCAGTGTGTTAGTTATTATTACTATGTAATAAGTTATCACAAGCCTAGAACAATAGAAAGATACATTATTTAAATCTCAAGTGTATAGATGAGAAGTCTGGGCTGGTTCAGCTAATTTCTCTGCTCTGGGTTTCACAAAGCAACTAATCAAGTTGTCATCTGGCTGGTCTCTTAGCAGGAGGCTCTGGAAAGAATCTATATCCATACTCATTCACTCAATCGCTAGAATTCATTTCACTGCAGCTGGAAAGCTCATGTCCTCTTTCCTCCTAAGTCCCCACATTTCTCTGTTTGTCAACTGGGAGATGCCCTTAATTCCTATAGGCCTTTCTCTAGTTCTGCATATTTTATTCTGCTTCTCAAATCCAGCAACACTATGTCAAATCCCTTTCATGATAGCAGTATCTCTAACTTCTGCTTCTGCCAAATCTCTCTTTTGCTTCCAGCCAGAGAAAGTTCTTGGCTGTTAAGGGTTCTTGTGATTACATTATACCCACCTGAACAATCCAGAATAATCTCCTTAAAGTTAACATAGATACATTTGCAAATTCCTTTCTGCCAAATTGTATGAAATTTATCCTAGATTTTAGGGGTTAAGGCATTGATATCTGTGTAAATACAAGGGGTGGAGTATATTTCCCTTACAACATCTAACAAAAAATAAGAGAAATATAAAATCATAAAACAGAAGTACTATGAGAAAAGTGCTTCCAATGTCCTTCCAGTGCTCCACTGAACTTGATTTTTATAAAAACTCTTTACTGAGAAAATAGACCATAATATTTTCAACCTTAGAATTTGATGTGGTTCAGGGTCTGGGCAGAGGTTTGCACTCAATAGACTACATACATTACTATGAGCAAAGATCTGGATTCCCCACATGTATGTGTGTATGTGGGGGGGGTCTTCAGAAGTGGTAAAGCAAGGATTTAGGCTTCTTTCTGTCTCTGTATCTCTCATCTTCTCTATCTCTTCCTCCCCTATCAATTTCTCACTTTCCGGTCAAATAAAGAAAGGGAAAAAGTTGGCTATTTTTGCGGGGAGCAATGTATTCATCATGTAAGCACAAAAGCCCAGCAATAAGCATGGTGGTGTTTAAAAAAGAAATAAGAAAGAATATTATATGATGCAAAGGAAACTTTCTTTATGTATATTTATATTAGAGATTGTATAACTATATATAATTCATAACTTATGCAAAATAAATGCTGTGCATTAAGTAAGATATTTTATATATATGGTACATACACATATATGAACACATATGCATAATTATTATGTATGCATATAGATTTAAAGATGCATATATATAAATATAGTCACACATGTTTATAACTTGTGTGGTGCCTTTGATATCTTTATAATTCAAAATATATGAACATATTAGCAAGTCAGTATTTGATAACAGCATTATATGTTCTTCATATATTCTATGAAATCATATTTTTCAGTTTGTTTTAATGAAAAAATAAAATGCAGTATTTTTATCATTTTATTGGAGGAGAAATGGTTTATGGAACACATGGGTATAATTTATCATCGCACCATAATAAGTGTCAGCAGAACACTCTCACCCCAACTTAGGTCCTTTTCCACTATCATGCAACAGGCACCCCAAGTAGCCTCCTCCCTTCTTCCCCTCCTTAATAAAATCTTTTACTTTCATGAAATAAACCAAACCCAGTCCAAGTTTTACTTTGTGTTTCCCCTTTAAGTTCTTATTTCCCTTTTAAATATTTCATTTATAGGACAGAGATAGGAAGAAAGAGGGGGAAATGAGAGAACTAGAGAGGGAGAGAAAAAGAGACACACCTACAGCACACTGAGTCATCATTTATGAAGCTTCCCCCATTGCATGTGGGTAGGTGCCTGGGGCTTGAACCTAAGTCCTTGCACATTGAAACATATGCACTCAACCAGATATGCCACTGCCTAGACCCAATATATATATTTTTGATTTGTCATTGTTCCTGTGTACTTTTATTGTACCTTTATTTAACCGAGAGATTAATAGTATAAAGCATAGTTGCTGGGAAAGGGGTACAACTTTAATCTAACCAACATGACATAAATCTGCAAAACACCCTCACTCCCAAACTAGGCCCTCCTCCACCACCATACACCAGGACCCCAACCCCTCCTCCTCACTGATCTCCCTATTCTCCTTCCCCATAGTCCTTTGCTTTGGTGCAATACACCAAACAAGTCCATGTTTTACCTTGTATTTCCCCTTTCTGTACTTGTTTCTCAAGTTCTGTCTATGAGTGAGATCAGTTCATATTCATCCTTCTCTTTCTGGCTTTTTACTGAATGTGATTCCTTCAAGCTCCATCCAAGTTGTAGTGAAGAAAGTAAATTCATAATTCTTAATATCTTCATAGTATTCCATTGTGTATATGTAACTCAAATTTCTTAGCTATTCATCTGTTGTTGGACACCTAGGTTGCTTTCAATTTTGGACTAATAAAAATTTTGATGCTATGAACATAGATATACATAGCTGTCTCTGGATAGGTGTGTTTGTTTCCTTAGGGTATAAGTCCAAGAAAGGAATTGCCAGGTCATAGGGTAGGTCTATTTCTGAGAGTTCTCCAGACTGCTCTCCACAGGAGTTGGACCAATTTACATTCTCATTAGCAGTATAAAATTGTTCCTTTATCCCTACAACTTCCCCAGCATTTATTGTTACTGTCCTTACTGACGTATGGCATTCTCACAGTAGTGAAGTAGTATGCATTTCTCTGTAATCAATGGTTTGGAACACATTTTCATGTCTATTAGCTTTTTGAATCTCTTCTTTGGAGAATGTATTGTCCTCTCCCCACTTTCAGATGGAGTTTTTTTTTTTTTTTTCTTTCTTTTTTTTTTTTGTGGGTATATTTTCACTCTTAACTTTTGTCTGATTCATAGCATAAAAATATCTTCTCTCGGGAGTAGGGCAGTAGTGCAGCGAGTTAAGCACACGTGACAGCGAAGCACAAGGACCCGCATAAGGACCCGGGTTCCAGCCCCAGGCTCCCCACCTGCAGGGTAGTCACTTCACAGGCTGTGAAGCAAGTCCACAGGTGTCTATCTTTCTCTCCCCTTCTGTCTTCCTCTCTTCTCTCCATTTCTCTCTGTCCTAACGACAACATCAATAACAATAACAATAACTATAACAACAATAAAAAAGGACAACAAAAGGAAAAATAAATAAATATTATTTTTTTAAAATATCTTTTCTCCTTCCATAGTAAGTATCTTTATTTGGTTAGTGTTTTTTTTTTCCCCAATACAGAAGCCTTTTAGTTTGATGCAGTCCCATTTGGAATAGTTTTGTTTTTGTTTTCCAGGTGAATGAACTGAAGATCCCTTTAAAACTTATAATAAGAAGAGTTCTGTCTACCTTCTGTGTCCCATATAGATCTTTGGTATATACTCCAGAGGGATAAAGAATATGGAAGCATCCTATAAAGGGGATGGAATATGGCACTATGGTGCTGGGAACTGTACCCCCTCTTATCTCACTATCTCGTTGATCATTATTAAATCACTAATAAAAAAAAAGAAATTGAATAAACAAGAAAACATAAAGCAGAACTTGGACTGGGTTTGGTGTATTGCACCAAAATAAAAGACTCTGGGGTTGAGGGTGTGGTTGGGGGGGGGGGCGTGGTTCAGGTCTTGGAACATGATGGCCAGAGGAGGACCTAAAGGGTTGAACTGTTATGTGGAAAACTGAGAAATGTTACACATGTACAAACTACTGTATTTTACTGTTGACTATAAACCATTAATTTATAAATTAATTAATTTATAAATCATTAATTTTCCTGATGAATAAAGAAACAAATAAATAAATAAAATAATCCTGCCATTATTTTCCTCTAAAATTGGTTGGTTTATGGTTTTTGCTTTAACATCAAGTCTTTGATATATTTGAAGTGTTCATTTCTGTGTGGTGAGATATAGTGGCTCAGCTATATCTTCTGCATGTTTCAACTCAATTTTCCCAATACCATTTGTTGAAGAGATTTTCCTTTCTCCAGTAAGTACTCCCCCCACCCCCGTCAAAATTTAGATGCCCATAGATAGTATGGGGTTCTATTTCTAAACTATCAATTCTATTTTACTGGTCACTGTGTCTATTTTTATTCCAATATCAGGCAGTTTAAATTATAATATCCTTATAATATAGTTTCAGAACTGGATGCATGATGTCTCCAATCTTGTTCTTTTTTCTCAAGATTTCTTTGGTGATTTTAGGTATTTTATGATTCCAGATAAATGTGTATAGCTTTTGTTCTCTTCCCTTACAGAAGCTTTTTCCCTACATGAAACTTTTCTATCCTTTGCTGTAACCTAAATGCAAAATCAAGATTAGTATTTTATTTGTCCTTTCTGTATGTTTATTATTCATGTTTAAATACAAAGGGCTCTGATAAAACTTGCAAATAAACATCTCTACTGCTGTATCAAGTCAACTTGTAGTGTTTTGAGGCTCTTATACTATGGAATTTCCTACAGCAGCATCACTGTGCTTCTACCTTGAAGAAGGACAAATAAACGAAAGAAGCAATCAACCTTCATGCATGTCCTCAAATGTTCAGTAATTCTACAATATGAGATGGCAGAAAGAATTACAGCCCTCTGAATATAAAGAAAATGTACCTGTGTACATCCTATATTTCTCAAGGTCAACCATTTCAAAGGGATTTCTACCCCCAACTTTTTTCTTACAATAGTAAATGACTTTCATGAGAGTTGAGTTCATTTCTAAGCCCTATCACATACCTTCATATTTTGTTAATATCAATGAGGTTGCTTTAAATGGGGAACACTGACACACGTCATTACAAAAGATTATTACTGTCATTGCTCCATTTTTCTGAGATTCACCAGGAAAGCAGTGATTTCTCTTTGGTTTAAATAGTGTTTCAGACAAAAGAAGAGTTAGTATTCCTGAGAGAATATAATTGGATAAAAGGTTTTCCAGCAGTTGAGCACTTTCAGGTATGATAGACAGGTCACATGCTACTAACATTCAAAAACAGCAGGATAAAGGAACAAAGGTTCAATTGTTCCTAGCTTTCTTAGGAAATATAGCCTGTAGAAATCACAGTGATATAACTGTTACATTTTTAATTTTTAAATCTATTTATTTTTTTATTATTGGGTAGAGATAGAAATTGAAAGGGAAGGGGTAGATAGAGAGGGGAAGTGACAGAGACACACCTGCAGGCCTGCTACACTATTCCTGAAGCTGTTCCCCTGCAGGTGGGTTGAACTTGGGTCCTTGTGTATTGTAATGTGTGTGCTTAACCAGGTGTACCATTGCCTGGCCCTTATCACCTTCTGCTTACTATTACTTATTCAGTTTTCAGTAGAAATAAGAATAGCATAAAAATTACTCTTTCATTACACTATAGTATGTCTCCTTTATTCACTATTGTTGAATAATGACACTACAATACATTAAATCCATAATATCAATAAATGTCAATGGCTTAAACTCACCCATCAAAAGGCACAGAGTGGGAGGATGGATCAGAAAACATAACTCAACCATATGCTGCTTGCAAGAATCCCATCTGACCCAACAAGACAAACACAGACTTAAAGTGAAAGGATGGAAAACTATCATACAGGGTAATGGACGACAAAAAAAGGCAGGAACAGCGATTCTTATCTCTGACACAACAGATTTGAAATTACATAAAGTAATAAAAGATAGGCAAGGGCATTACATAATGATTAGAGGATCAATCAGCCAAGAAGACTTAGCAATTATTAACATCTATACACCCAATGTGGGACAATCTAAATATATCAAATACCTACTGACAGAACTACAAAAATACATCAATAGTAATACAGTAATTAATAGTGGGAGACTTGAACACACAACTCTCACACTTAGATCAACAAAGCAGAGAATCAACAAAGAAACAAGAGAATTAAATGAAGAGATGAACAGTCTAGACCTCCTAGATATTTTCAGAGTTCTTCACCCCAAAAAACTGGAATACACATCCTTTTCAAATCCATACAACACTTATTCAATGATAGACCACATGTTAGGCCACAAAGACAGCATCAACAAATTCAAGAGCATTGAAATCATCCCAAGTATCTTCTCAGACCACAGTGGAGTAAAGCTAACATTTAACAACAAACAGAAAATTATTAAAAGACACAGGATTTGGAACCTAAACAGCATGCTCCTTAAGAACCACTGGGTCAGAGTAACACACAAGCAAGAAATTCAAATATTCCTGTAATCAAATGAAAATGAATACACAAGATACCAAAATATTTGGGACACAGTTAAAGCAGTATTGAGAGGGAAACTCATAGCCATACAATCATGTATTAAACAACAAGAAAAAGCTCAAATAAATGACCTTACTGCACACCTTAAGGACTTAGAGGAAGAGAAACAAAGGAACCATAAAGCAACCAGAAAGACAAAAATCACTAAAATTAGAGCAGAAATAAACAACATCGAAAATAAGAAAACCATACAAAAGATCAATGAAGCCAAATGTTGGTTATTTGAAAAATTAAACAAAACCCCTCACCAGACTTACAAAAAAAAAACACTCAAAATAATAGAATTGTAAAAGATAGATGGTATATCAAAACTGACACCACAGAAATCCAGAAAATCATGTGAAACTTCTATGAAGAACGATACGCCACCAAGCTAGAAAATCTGGAAGAATTCCTAGAAACATATGCCCTTCCAAAACTGAACCAAGAAGAACAACAAAATCTAAATGCACCAATCACAGACAAAGAAATTGAAACAGTTACTAAGAATCCCCCCAACAACAAAAGTGCTGGACCAGATGGCTTCACAAACAAATTCTACAAAACCTTCAGGAAACAGTTAATACCCATACTTCTAAAACTTTTTCATAAGATCAAAGAAACAGGAACACTCCCTTCCACCTTCTATGAAGCTAACATCACCCTGTTACCAAAAGCAGAAAGGGACACAGCAAAAACTGAAAACTATAGAACAATATCTCTGATGAACATAGATGCCAAAATATTAAACAAGATCTTGGCCAACCAGATACAGCGATATATCAAAAAAATTGTTCATCACGACCAAGTGGGATTTATTCCAGGAATGCAAGGCTGGTTCAACATAAGTAAGTCAATCAGTGTCATTTCTCACATCAATAAAAGCAAAGCCAAAACCCACATGATTATCTCCATAGATGCAGAGAAAGCCTTTGACAAAATCCAACACCCATTCATGCTCAAAACTCTACAAAAAATGGGAATAGATGGAAAAATTCCTCAAGAAAGTGGAGTCCGTATATAGCAAATCTACAGCCAACATCATACTCAATGGACAGAAACTGAAAGCATTCCCCCTCAGATTGGGGGAATGCTTTCTAAGTCAGAAAGATAAAGATGAGTATGGGATGATCCCACTCAAGTTGAAAAAGAAGAACAGAAAAGGAAGCTAAAAGCAGGATCTGACTAAATCTAGAGTAAGGCACCTAAGTAAAAACCCTATAGTGAAGGGCAGGGTGGACATTTGGCTTCCCGGGGCAGCGAGGGGGAGGGGTGTTGGTGGGTGGAAGGGGACAGTCTTTTGGTGGTGAGAATGGTGTCTATGTACACTCCTATTAAATTGTAGTCATATAAATGACTAATTAATTTGAGAGGGGAAAAATTTATTGTATGTCTCAAACTTTTTAAAACACAGATTGAGTCTTTTTTATACGTAGGCTTAGTCTTCGAAATGTTGACTCTCTCAAAAGCCTAGACCAGGGAGAACAGAAGCAACTGTTGGCACAGCTATATATAAGATGTTGGGTATTGTACAGAAAATCCTAACAAAGGGACTTTTTAACCCAATTATCAAATAATGTGATGATAACAATAACTATCCATTGTCTTCTTGAACCCTAAGACAGCAAGAATCTCACATTTCCACTATAGAGCCTATATTTCCCCCAGTCCTGGAACCTTAGTGTGGGGCACACTTTCCTGCATGGTTCTCTCAATTCATATCAAATAATATTGCATCCACCAATCACAACCTAATCAATGCAACAAGTGCCACCTCAACATGCTTCACCTCAGACTGTGTCCAGAGACTTCAGGTGTGGAATGACAATCCTTCAGCTTCATCACTCAGGTGAGACCTTTCCATTTTCTAATTCCATTCCAGGTGGTTCGCTTCCTAACAAAGTCCCAAAAACCTAGATATAGACTAGGTTCCGTGAGATAGAGCATATGTTCACAGGTATCCATAAACTAGGGCAAAATATATACCTGAAAGCAATAGTACACAATAGTCTGCAGTGAGTACCCCCCACCAGTTCATCTCCACTATTCCAGCCTTTAGGTCCATAATTGTTCAATAATTTGTTTGGCTTTGTATGTTAACTCTTTTCAGCCACCAGGTTCCAGATGCCAGCATGATGCTGACCAGACTTCTCTGGACATAGGAACCCACCAGTGTGTCCTGGAGCTCCGCTTTCCCAGAGACCCACCCTACTAGGGAAAGAGAGAGGCAGGCTGGGAGTATGGATCGGCCAGTCAATGCCCATGTTCAGTGGGGAAGCAATTACAGAAGCCAGACCTTCCACCTTCTGCAACCTACAATGACATTGTATCCATACTCCCAGAGGGATAAAGAATGGGAAAGCTATCAGGGGAGTGGATGGGATAAAGAGATCTGGTGGTGGGATTTGTGTGGAGTTGTACCCCTCCTATCCTATGGTTATGTTAATGTCTCCTTTAAGAAAATGTGGTACCTGAAATTGAACCCATGCCTGTAGACAGGCCAGGCCACTTATCAGTTGAGTCTTCTCCTCTGACCTTAAAATTATATTTCTGATTGATATTCTCTTACAGGTTATTTCTGGGAGGATAAACTATGTGAGACAACTATGTAGAGTCATATCTGTGTTTTAAAGAGTTATTTATTTTGGAGTGGAAGAGAGATTGGGAAGAAAGAACCAGAGCAGAATTCTGGCATATGTAATGCCAGGGATGAAAGGTGGACCTAAAGTTTACAAGTAGTGTACTCTGCCTGCTGTTCTACTACCTGAACTATAACTAATATCAGAGCTTGACACTGCATAGAACAGAGCTCAGATCAGAATGGTCAGATCAAGGTAGAATCCCACACAGAGAACTCAAAACTAGGTAGCATGCTAGCTCTATGCCACTATTCACAGTACTACCACACTAGAAACACATTTCTTGGTTTTCCCCAAGTGGTTTTTAAAAAATAAATTTAACTCATTATTTTGTTACCTATGAACTTTTGAAAGTTTGAAACATAGACCTCATCTCTTTCATCTTTGTATCCTTCAAATTTAGCACAGTGCTCCATAAACATGTTGAATAGTAGACTGAGAGGATGAAAGCACCAAGATGAGTGAAAATACCAGTGCTTCAGGAAGAAATGACCTCATTCATCTGCTTTTGTACTTCAACATGATTTACCCCAGATTAAGTACTACCTTTTATTTATTGAATCCACTCATCAATTGTTTGGGATCATATACATGATTTGTCCCACTACCCAAATAACTCGCAGAGAGAACATATTTGCTCAACACCAGAAGTACTTACATAAATCTTTATTATTTTCTAAATCTCTTCTTCTTTAGAAACTCATTGGTAAGTTAGTACTAAAGACCTAGGCAAACAAATGCCTTTTGAAGTCTAATACATGCTCTCTTTGATATAACTGCTTTTGCTATCAAAGAATAATCAACAGCATTTTAATTTATGAATGTCTATACTGAAAGGTCTTTCAAACATGGAAGGGGAAGAGTGAAGTAAAAATGGAAAGGCGAATGGAAAACTTTCATGTCTTTTGCTTTACTCTGTGGAACATTCAGGAGTGGTACTGGAGAGAGATCAGGGGAGTCATTGCTTAAGCTGTTTTACGTATGTGCATTAGAAATTGGTAACCTCCATATTTTATGTCTTAGACAACCTTCTCTCCCCCACAGTGGCTATGATTTAAGAATACCAAAATGACATGAACATTGATATGAGAGAATATGTGAATAAAGGCAAAGGATGGTAGTGAATAATTAAAAGGAGGGGGAGAGCGTTGGAGGGAAAAGAAATTGACTCACGGGGAACAAAATGTATTCATCTTTTCTTTGTCTTTTCCATGCTCTGTACCTCTTAACTAGGAAAGTAGATGTCTTGATTCTCAAAGGAAATAAAGGTAGCAATTAAATACCAATAACAAAAAAAAAAAAAAAGAAGAAGAAGAATAGAGAGGAAAGACTTCCTCTTCCCTCAACCATAGGCAGTGATCCTGACAATCTTCTTCTATGTCAACATGGGGAAAGTCAAAGGACCCTGCCATAATGGTTGTTGAATCAATCCACAAATCAGTCTAGTTCTTTTTGTTTCTCCTCCAGGGTTATTGCTGGGGCTGGGGTGTGCACTAAAAATCCACTGTTTCTGGAGGCCATTTTTCCCATTTTTGTTGCCTTTGTTGTTACCCTTGTTGTTGCTGTTATTATTGTTGCTGTCATTGCTGTTGTTGTTGTTGGATAGGATAGAGAGAAGAGAGGAAGACAGAGAAAGACATGGAGGGGGAGAGAAAGATAGACACAGCTTCACCACCCATGAAGTGACCCTCCTGTAAGTGGGGAGCCAGAGTGGGTGGGTGTCAAACCAGGATCCTTTTGCTTTGTGCCATGTGTGCTTAATCTGCTGTGTTACTGTCCTACCCCTGGTCTAGTTATTTTATACAACATAGTTTCTGTCCTGTCTTCTATTCCCTCCCCATCCCTATGAGTCCAGGTTCTTCTGAGTGAACTAACTTGTTCTACTGTAACAGTTCCATTAGGCTAGAGCTGCTAACAAGATGGGCCCTAGCTGGTTCAGTCATGGCTCCCAGGGTCTCTGTCTTCAAATACTGTGCAATTCCAACCCTTGACCCACTTCTCCCCTCTATATGTGCTGCTGGAGAATAATGCCAGACTCCAAATATGTGTTTTATTTTTATTTTTTATTAATGATTTAATAATGATTGACAACATTGTGAGATAAGAGGGTTACAGTCCCATACAATTCCCACCCCCAGAGTTCCATATCCCCTCCCCTCCATTGGAAGTTTCGCTGTTCTTTATTCCTCTGGGAGTATTGATCAAAGATCTTGATGGGGAGCCAAGGTGGAAGGTCTAGCTTCTATAATTGCTTCTCCACTGAATATGGAAGTTGATAGTTCAATCCTTACCTCCAGCCTGTTTCTATCTTTCCCTAGTGAGATAGGGCTCTTAAATAATATAATATTTGCTTGTTTCAACTGCCAATTCTCAATAACATTTTTTTTGCCATTAGTATTATTGCTGTTGGGGCCAGGTATTGGTATACCTGATTAAGTGATCACCTTTAAAAGCATGTAAGGACCCAGGTTCAAGCCCCTTGTTCCCACCTGCAGGGGAAAGTTTCAAAAGTGAGGAAGAAGGGCTACATGTGTCTCTCTGTCTCTCTGTCACTCTACCTCTCTATCTCCTTCTCCCCTCTTAATTTATTTCTGTCTCTATCCAATAATAAAATAAATAAAAATATATTTTTAAATCAATATGGTAAAAAAAAATAAGAGGGGGATATTTCTGGATTAATTCACCACTTATGGCAGAAAAAATTTTACTCCTTCACTTTTCAACTTCTTAACATAGTAACCACTTTTTTCCCCCCACAAGTCTTTTTTTTTTCCATTGTTGTAGTTATTATTGTTGTCGTCTTTGCTGAATAGGACACAGAGAAATGGAGAGAGGAGGGGGAGACAGAGGTGGGTAGAGAAAGATAGACACCTGCAGACCTGCTTCACAGCCTGTGAAGGGACTCCTCTGCAGGTGGGGAGCCAGGGGCTCGACCGGGATCTTTGT